>NC_136059.1:1420121317-1420772425 GCF_964261635.1 Lissotriton helveticus | reverse complement strand
TGTTTGCCTGCGTATTGCTGAAGAGAGTGTGATCATAAAAGCTTCAAAGGAGGGTGAACCACTAAAAGGAGTGAGACTTATGTCACAGGGTGCTGCACTGGGATTGGTCGGTGTTAGACCTGGCACCATTGGCGTGGGTCTCCATTCCATGTTTCGCTGTTGTCTCCTCTGTTTTTGCTGGTATTACATGCTCTGGGCGCTGTGCCACTGCCATTCACTGCCACAGCGCGAATGCTCCCTATGTAAATATAACTGTGAATTGGCATATACCTGATTGGCTTATTTTTTTACCTGTTAGTCCCTAGTAGTGTGGCCTGGGGGTGCCCAGGGCTGGTAACCCAAATGCTGCTGGTGAGCCTGCAGCGCTGGTTTGCACCACCCACAGAAGCAGCTTGTAAAGTGTACCTCATACCTGCCACTGCGGTGTCTGTGTGCAGTCCAGAACTGCCATCTTGGCTGTAAAGTGCCAACACTTCCCAGCCTCTGAACCTTCCCTTGGCATCATATCAGTCACCCCTATGGTAGGGTGCATTGTGTGTGTAAGGTAGGACATGGCTTGATATGTGTAGCATGTCCTGGTAGTGAATCACACCCCATTTCGTTTTTTTACTGCTGCAAGGCTACCTGTTCTCCATAGGCTAGAATGGGCAGTCTGACTATTACATCTTATAGTCCTAACTGACTCAGGGAACATGGTAGAAATTCGAGTTTAGTATGCCTAAACACAGAATGATAAAATACATCTTTTAGCGAAGTTGGTTTTAATATTCTGTGTTTGAAAATACCACTTTTAAAAAGTAGGTATTTTCTTGCCTAGGCCTTCCAGTGTGCTCTGCTGTTATGTGTATTGGCTGTCTTTGTTTAGAGGGGCAAGGCAGGCTGAGTCAGACCTGGGTTGAATAGAGAGATCTGCATTGAGTACTGGGGAGGGGTATCTCCTTGACCTGAATAGGGCTGTGCCTGGCAAGGTGAATGCTGGCTCCACCTCCTACTGTGCGTCTGATGACAGACCCCCTCTTTCTGAAACGGAGGATGCAGCCTGGTAAAGAAACTGCTCCAGGCATGAGCAGAACTGGTTCTGGCTGGGTTCAGTGACTAGTGACTTTTTAGAACAAAGACTTTTGGGGTATAAATATCTGTGCCCAAACCCCTGTTTTTTGTATTGCTGCTGGATGTCAAGAAGAACCTCTGTCCGTTTCACTGAAGGAATCTGCAGGAGAGGACTGTCCTTGTACTTGTGTGCTATTTCGTGGATTGGCCTGCAGTAGTTTCCCCTGGACTTGGAAGAAGAGGGAAAAGGACTTTGAGAGAACTTTTATTTTGCTAAAGCAATCACCCAAGGGCTAGAAGAGAGCTAACCTCTTGCTGGAGTCACAGGCACATCTGACTCCCCCACCAGCCTCCTGATTCCTCCCAGTGAGGATTCCTATCTGAAGGTGAGGCCCCTGTGAGTTCCAGGTCCTCTAGTTTTACTCCAGAGAAGAGAGTGCTGAATCATCGCTAACACCCGTTTGCGAGCCGCTGCAGCTGAAGAGCGTAAGAAAAATCACTGGCTGCTGCCACCGATCGCTCGCAAATCAAGAATCATCGCATCACATGCTGGCAGGCCACAAAGTGCTCGCTAACACCCAAAGATCATCGCATCGCACGTTTGCGGGCTGTCGAGTGCTCGCTAACCAAGGATCATCGCATCGAGATCGTCGCAACACGACATCAAAGTGTGGACGCCGTGCGTCCGCCATTTTCGTCGCATCGCACCCGGATCGTGGCTCCCTTGCGGAGCGCCATTTCTTCACATCGCAACAGGGTCACAGACGCCAGAGGTCCAGTGCCTCATCCCCCCCTTGCGATAAGGATTCAAAGCATCGCTGGTATAGTGTGAAGAAGTTTGTCGCTTTGTCTCGCACGCATCCGCAGACCGGCGCATCATCCTCCCTTGCGGCAAGGATTCAACGCATCGCCGGCCTCCAGTGAGAAAAACCATCGCTACAGCTCGTTTGCGATATTTTGGTTGTTTTGCTACGAAATCCAGGTACTTTGTAAGTAAAAGGGTCGCAAAGACCACTGCCTTGAACTGAACTCCTATTTGCACACGTTGAACTATTTTTACAGCTTTTCAAGAATAACCCTATTTTACTGTACTGTGGCTTTTTAACGTTATTGATCTTGAGTTAAGTCTAGATATAAAGATACTTATTTTTTATAACTACTTGTGTGGTGTCCCTTTGTAGTGTCCCTCACTGTGTTACTGTGTATGATCATAAATGCTTCACACACTGCCTCTCGGATAGGCCTACTTGCCCATGCTATGTTACCACTAGGTTGAGCAGGGGTTATCAAAGGGTGTAGTCCCCTTACTCTGACTTAGGAAGAAGTGTCCCTATTGGACAGTGGCCAGCCATTACCAACTAGAGACCCCCATTTCTAACATTGGTGGTCAGCGGAGAGGTTCTGGACTTGCATTTATGATTGCCTCCAGTAATTCCAGTGTACACTACTAGTGAGTGCAGACCATAACGCAACCACATACATTTTTGAGGTTTTTTGATACTGTTGTTGATTGATATCGCTAGTTATTCCTACAATGGGCAAGCCCAGATCCAATGCCTCGGAGGAGATCTCCTGGGATGAAGAGAAGTTAGATACTTACAATTGCAAGCAGCTCAAATATTTTTTGCAAACAATTCACAGTCCCTATCACAGGTCTCACTAAATGGGAGGAGTTTTACAAAGCCCTGAAGGCCTGGCTAGAGGCCAGGGATGCCCCTAAAGATGGGGGGGGGAACTATGGAGAACGGAGAGGATGCAAGAGAGCGGCAGGTGGAAGTAGTAGATTTGGTAGGTGGTAAAGCGCTTTCCAGCCCGGGCACTAGTGTGTCCTCCAGGGGTCTGTCTCCAGAAGAGATGGAGGACAGGGAGAGAGAGAGGCGTCATAATATGGAGATGGCTAAACTCAAGATGGAGGATCAGAGGGACCTAGAGAACAAAAAGTTAGAGGTTGAGATAATGAAGATGAAATTTGAACATGAGAAAGTATTGAGGGAGTTGGAGATTAAGGCAAATAATGTAGAGATCTCCCCCTCTGGTGGCAGCCTACCTTTGGTGCATACTGAGAATAGAGTATATATACCCAAAGAGGTTATTAAGGATTTCCACAAAAGTGAAGATATTGGGCAGTGGTTTGCAGCCTACGAATTAGCCATGGTGTCCCACCGGGTCCCTGAGAAGGATTGGAGAGCTGGGTTGTGGGGGCGCTTTGTTAGTGAGGGGAGGGATACCTTGTTGGACCTGCCCCAGGAAAGTAGAATGGTTTATGCCCACATGAAGGAAGCTTTGATGACCCGCTATGGTTTGACTCCTGAGATGTATAGGCAGAGGTTTAGGACCTGCAAAAAATTAGAGGGTACCATGTGGGTTGAATATGTGTCTTTTTTTTGCAGAGCAATGGAGCGCTGGGTAAAAGGTAACAAAGTAGAAACGTTTGAGCAACTTTATGATTTGATTGCATGGGAGCATTTATCTAGTAACTGTTTTCCTGAGCTACGCCAGCACCTGATTGATTGCAAGCTAACTAACCCTAGGAAGCTTGCTGAGGAGGTAGACCGCTGGGTGAGTACCCGGGTTCGCAAGGGTCCGATAGGGTTTTGCTCATTTTTGCCGCCACCACTGCATCAGGGGACTCCATCTCCCAGAAGACACTGCTTCTTGGGGGAAGGTGCTGCTCCAGACGTCTGCACTCAAAAGCACGCAAAGCCACCTGGGAAGCGGGTTTTGCTAATTTTTGCCGCCACCACTGCACCAGGGGACTCCATGTCCCAGAAGATACTGCTGCCTGGGGGGAGGTGCTGCTCCAGACGTCCGCGCTCAGAAGCGCGCAACGCCACCCGCGATGCAGGATGCGCGCGGGCTAAGCCCGGGCCATGGGCGGGCATGTCCTAGCCCGTCACAGCCAGGGCTTGGCCACACCCTTTCACTTCACATTCCATGCATTCCTAAAGCAAAGCACGCTGAGAAAACCTACGGTAAGGTATCACTCTGTACTCTGGCCCCTTTAACTGTGTTGGACTTCCGGACTATTGGGTTTTACACCTGGCAGAATTACATCTTTCGCTATTATTTGTATAATTTTAATAACCCATTTTTAATATCTGTACTTTTAAGGTTTACTGGGGCACAGTAGAAGAGTTAGGTTAGACCGGGATATTAGCCACCTTAGCGTAGCCAGTTTTAGCTCAACCACACCTAGGCCAATGGGGAAGCAGAAGTCACTGGAAGAGAGCGGGGAGGGGAGTGAGGGGTGAGCACGACACGACACTAGGAAAAAGGCATAAAAGTCACGAAAGGCTGCAGCAAATACCTGTGTCATGGACCAAATAGATATGCTTATTAGTGAGTGTGAGGACATTCTTGAATCTACCCTTCTAAAGCAAGTAAATAGTAGCGCTAAATCTAATCAAAAAGAGAAGCTACCCGCAAAGCAAGTGAAGCCTGCTATCCCCGATATGTTTTGTAAGGCCAGAAAGAAACAGCCGTCCACTACAATCAATGGGGTGCAGGACCATAGCGCTACTTTACCAACTGTAAGTGAACATGAGCTTGGTGAGCTTTCTCTAGATGTAGACTATGTAGCCCACACAGACCCAATTGTTATCTGCACTAACAGATTTCAACCACTTGGAGACAAACAAACGTAGAATAGGGAAGGTGAGGATAATTTAATGCGAGCACAAATCCAAACCCAAACTAACAGCCTCCCACAAGAGCAAACCATTGCCGCAGGAGTACAATTGCAGACACTACAAAACATGGCACAAGAAGTTTCCATATTGAGGGCTGAGGTGCAGGAAATGAAGGGTTCATTGGAGGAGTTACTAGCAATGGTTAAAATGTTAGTATCAGGGGTGGGGCCTCAGGCCTCAGTAAGAGCGTAGCTTACTGGGCGTTAACAACATGGAATCCCAAAGATTTTCTGGGCCCTTTGACCAACTCAGGCTTACCTGTTAACAAAGCCTTGAGAGGGGCGAGTTTAAACCAGAAATCATACCAGCCACGAAAGGATCTAATGGCTTGAGTGCTCAACCAGAGAGGCACATAGTTCCGCCGTAGGCTCCACTAACACCAATACATTGCATAGTGCACAATTAGATAGGATGAACTATCCGCCCCTGAGACAAAAAGCCTACGCACACGGTGGCTTAACGCTCCCAGGACCTAGTTTGGGGCCAGACAGAGAGCATAAGCTTAATTTACCAAACTTTCTAAACATCTACATGGTAAATGTCCCAAAATGTGATCCCAATGGCGTAATTGAGAACAGGGTCTCTCTAACCAATAAAGCCATCCATTGGATAAGGCATGTGAGAGGTTGCTACTCGGTGATCAAGGAAGACATTTCAGCTGCGCGTAGGATCTCTTCCCCTAGCCTTCCCTATGATAGTATCGAACTTACTATGAAAAGCACTGACTTAGTTGAGAATCTCTTTACACTGGAGTTCCGCACTAGCCCTCCTGAGAACTCAAAAATACAATTCAGACGCTCCCTTCCTGGCAATGACATCATGGCCTCCCAGAGACTGTATAGTTCACAGGGCTGCTCTACCCTTGAGAATAATGATTGACTAAATCATAAAGAAATACCCAGAGTATATAGAGGCCCCACAATTACATCTTTTAGGGAGGTGCCCCTGAAGAGTATATCACCTCTTAATACTGCTGTGGTTCAACCACCAGAAGTAGAGGGTGTGCTAGGAACGATCATTCCACCAGCACCGAATCAAACTATGGCCCAGATTCTAGTTCTTCCATCAACGGAAAGCAGTCACACGAGCTGGAATTTCGCAGGGCTTAATATTAAGCTGGGCACATTAGTATCAGGAACGGCCAGCCCTCCAGTACAGCATATCATAATGCCCCAAATTTCAGACATTCTACCACCAGAAAGCAGCATCTTGAGTTGGAACATCGCAGGTCTTAACTCCAAGATGAGCTCTCTTGAATGGCATGCATTTGTAGAAACATATGATATATGCCTCTTTCAAGAAACCTAGGCCGAAATACCCCAGTTCTGGGCTAGGTATCTGATTTTTTTTGTAGCTGCAGACAAGGGAGCAAAAGGAAGGCCCTCGGGTGATTTAACTATTTGGGTTCGCCAAGAGCTTGAGGCCAATATCCAGGTTCTCCCCACCCAGAGCCTGGATATACAGTCAATCAGACGGATCACATGTGATCATTTATCAATAGTGATATTTAACATCTATGTCAGGGGCACAAGGGTGAAAAAATCGAGAGTTTTAGCGGCTCTCGAAGCCCTCCTTGATACGTAACCTGATGCCTCAAACGCGATAATAGCGGGGGACTTTAATACAACGTTTGAACCCCTTACCCTGGAAGATGGCTGTTGGACAGAGGCAAATGATAGCAAATGGGGTGTTCCACTGCTAGAGTTAAAGCCTATTAGCAAATGGACTGATGTGGTCATTCAGTTAAATAATATCTGTATGGTGCAGGGCTCACAGGCTCTAAATGGGCGCACTAAATCAGATAGACATGGAGCGAACACCTTTAATAATGGCTATCATGCCAGTAGAATAAATTATGTATTGGTAAACCAGGGTTTATGGCACCTGGTGGTGGACATGAAGGTTATTGATAGGCTATAAAGCGACCACAACCCACTGGGTGGAACCCTGCACTTGAACTGCCAAGTGTCGATTCACACTCTAGGAATAGGCACCATCTAGGTGAGGTTGTTCCAACTAACGACCTAAGGAGGCTTAAGTGGGTAAAGATAATAGAGTCGCCTGCCTTATTAGATAATATTGCTCAGAGTATGGATCACGCCACTAAAGAACTAGAGAACTGTGTGCAGCAAGAAGGAGATCTAGCCAATATAACAAGTATACATACCACATTTTTAAAACTTTTACGCTCCTACTTTTTCAAGCGGGGAAAGAATCCTAAAGTATCCGCCCCTTACAGAGGGGCGTTGGTATAATTTTGACTGTCGGCAGGCGCGCCTGGCCCTAGGGGAACCCATCAAAGGGGGTGACCCAATAAAGGCTCGCGAAGCGAGGTCACTCTACTAGTGTACTCAGTCAAAAGCCAAGAAATCATGGGATGATAAAAGATGGCAGGAATTAAGGGACACCTGTGCCATGCATAACCCAAAACAATTCTGGCACGTTTACAAATGGTCCACCGGGAGACAGGCTGAGTGCCCCCAAAATCACGTCTCTCAATCTGACTGGGTAAACTACTTTAAACCCCAATACGCTTCAACCCTACACAAGGGTGATGACGAAATCATAAGTGTGTGGTACTCGAAGGAAACATTCACTAAGGCCGAAGTAGAGACCGCACTGAAATCAAAATTGGCCGGAAAGGCACCAGGGCTTGATGGCATTCCAGGTGACATCTTTCTTTATGATAAAGTAGATGGTGCAGATACATTTTTTTGTTATCGAACGCCATCGCACAGGGCGCCCCGATACCCGACTCTTGGAAGAGTGCGGAAATCATCCCCGTCTATAAGAAAAGGGGACAAATCAAGCCCGGGGAACTACAGGCCCATTAGCCTAATCGATTGTCTTCAGAAAATAATTGGTAGGATGGTGTTAAATAGACTACAGGAATGGATCAAGGAGTCTGAGTTTTTATCCCCATTGCAGGCTGGATACCGAGCGTTCATAAGCACCATCGACCAGGTGTTCAGATTTATTTTGATTCACTGGAAGATTGTGACATTAGGAAAGGGTAGCCTTTATGCCGCCTTTGTGGATTTCAAGGCGGCATTCGACCTTGTTCCCCGTAGGAAGCTATGGCTAGTTCTACTACAGCTTGGGCTCCCATCAGATCTCCTGACTCTGATTGTAAGGCTCCATGAAGACAACAGCGCCCAAATTAGATGGGGGGCAGGAGGAAGTCACGGAATTATTCCCTATAGAATGTGGTGTGAGACAGGGTTGTGTTATGGCCCCTACGCTATTCTCATTATATATTAACGGGATAGTTGAATATATGAGTGTAACGCCGACTGATGCCCCTACATTAGCTGGAGAAAAAACACTGATACTGATGTTTGCCGATGACACATTGATCTTGTCCAAGACCCCTAGTGGGCTTCAGAAGGCCCTCAAAATCTTTGAGGACTTTTTCTCACAGAGGGGCTTGGAGGTCAATGTGTCTAAGACAAAGCTAATTGCTTTTAATGCTCGTAATGCCCACATGGGGGGCTTTAGAATGAAGGATGGACTGCTAGAAATAGTTAAGTAGTTCACCTATTTAGGGGTGAACTTCCAAGAAAATATGAAGTGGGATTTTATTTATTATTTATTTCAAGAGTTTTATATAGCGCTGACTAGACCCGAAGGTATCAGAGCGCTTTACATGAGAATCGACAATGAAACAGAACAAGTTCAACAAATTACACAGTACATCAAAAGAAATAAGCAGTACAATTAGGAGGGGAGAGAAAGGACAGAGAGAAGTAGAGGAGGGGGCAGGGGAGGTGAGAAAAGGGAGGATAAGGGAAGAGACAATAAAGAGAGACGAAAAGAAGTCTGTCTAAAGACCGACTGGGTAGGTGACGACCAAGGAGGGAATCCACGGCCCATCTCCTCTATAGCTAAACCAGGTAGCTCCATCGGGCGTCAGACAAACTAGTTCAGTCTCAAAACATTAAGAGAGGAGAGAAGGAGAGACATAAAATAGAGGAAGGATGCGGGAGGAGAAGACAGGAGGGACGAGAGGAAGTGGAACAATGTGGTTCAGTAATATCATAGAAAGGCAACAATTTATCATTACATAAAGCAACCAGCTAAACATTAGGAGAGGATAGAAAGGAGAGAGCAACGTAGTGGGAGGTACGGGAGGTGAGAAAGAGAGAAAGTGAGGATAAAGGAAGAGACAATAAGGAGAGACGAAAAGAAGTCTGTCTAAAGACCGACTGGGTAGGTGACGACCAAGGAGGGAATCCACGGCCCATCTCCCCTATAGCTAAACCAGGTAGCTCCATCGGGCATCAGACAAAAGAGTTCAGTCTCAATATATTGAGAGAGGAGCGTAGGAGAGACATAAAATAGAGGGAGGGTGCGGGGGGAGAGGACAGGGGAGACGAAAGGAAGTGGAACAATGAGGTTCAACAATATTACAGAAAAGATCGACAGTTAAACATTACAACAGACAATCAGCAATACTTGTGGAGAGGAGAGAAAGGAGAGAGAGAAGTAATGGGGGTAGGGGAGGTGAGAAAGTGAGGATAGGGGAAGAGACAGCCGTAGAGACGAAAGGAATTCTGTCTTAAAACCGACTGGGTAGGTGACGACCAAGGAGGGAATCCATGGCCCATCTCCCCTATAGCTAACCCCGGTAGCTCCATCGGGCATCAGACAAAATAGTTTGGTCTCAAAGTCGAGGGAAGAGGTTCACTCAGAAACAGGGAGGGGACAAGGGGCAGGGGCAGGTGATGGCAGAGGACAGAAGCTGGAAAGAGTAGGAGCGGAGAGGGTAGGGGGAAGAGAGAGGGGGAAGATAAGGTCAGGAGAGACGCGGGAGCATTAGCCCAAAGTCCGGCAAGGTGGGTGATAGTTCACCGGGTAAATGTCCTGAAAGGGGTGCAGGATCCAGGTTGGATGACGGCTGAGATCCAGGTCAGATCGATGACCAGTTTTATGATTGACTATGATTCGCAGTACATCGTGATGAGGTCGACTGTGGCGCCATCTTGGGGTCATGCAAAGTTCATTCTTATTTAATCCTCAGGCTGATCGGGTTCACCCCAGTAGGGGGGTTCAGAGGCAGCTCCGGATCGCTGGCCAGAATTTCGGCTTTTCTCCGAGCTCGCAGTAGCCCCCTGCAGAGTTCTTGGAAACAAATGAGCATTGGAGAACAGGGTAGGTCACAGTATAGCATCATACTATTATGGCATATTATTGCCAAAGCTGCTGAGGTCACAGGTGCTCTCTAGCCTCATTCCAGGAAAGAAACTGCATTTGAGTGCTGTTATGAGCAAACCTAGAGTGGCAATGACAACAATGGTGAGATAGCATTCGCACAAGGGACACGCTGGTATCGTTTGTCTCCTTAAATTGTCTCGCCCTGCTTCGCCGTTCTAATGTCCATGAAATCCGCCATTTTAGGGTCAGGCGCGTACAGTCATTCACATTCTCTTAAACACCTTCGTTGAGGGCATTCACAGGTGTTATCAGGTGTTTTCAGTGTGTTGGTAATGGGTATGTCGAGTATATAGCCCCACTGATTGCGATATCGCCGTCATTGGAGCCCGGATGCGAGGGACAAACTAGCAAGCTGCAAGGAGACCATTACAAGGTCAGGCATATCGCGCTATAAATCTGTGGTTCCGAAAGGATATATACTTCTGCAGTAGGTGGTTGTTTATGGTTTTAGTCGCCAGCACTAAGCATGGGCGTAAAATCCGCTCCGATCGCGGATTTTTCGGATTTTCGGCAAAATCGCAATCCGCGAACTCTCGCGAATTTGTCGAAAATCCGTGAATCCGCTCGCGGCGGATTTTTTGCTTGGTTGCGGCGCGCGGCGTGGTGCACGGCGTTCACTTTCCGTCATTTTAGCGTTTGCCGAGTTGTTTTTCTTTGCGAGTGACGCGCCATTTTAGATCTTGCTGCGTGTTCCCGCGGGAGTTTGTCGCCCGCGAATACGTACTCGCGGCTTGCCACCTTGCACAGCACACCTCGCGAGAGTTCACAATTGCGAACACGTAGTTGCGGCGGAAAGGAACAATCTCGCACTTGCGAAATAGAGATTTTGCAATTTCGCACAAGAAAATCACCAGCAAACAGGATAAACCTTCAGAAAATTATGATTTTTATCAGAATCACTCCTCAGGTTGACATTTGCATGGCCTTTTTTTTTGCAAGGAGTCCATTTTGGGGGGGGGGAGGAAGGAAGTGCCCCACAGTCTCCAACTTCCTGTTCCTGTCCAGCAGGCTCCTCCCAGTGCTTTGTCCATCTCCTGGTCACTTTCATTTGGATCTGGAGCTGGAAGGATTACTTTTTGTGGGTGCTGCTGGATATTTGGATTTGAGGCCTTTTTGACTGTCTTTGGATCACTTTTGGATTAGAAATCAACTTTCACAAGTAAGTTTGTTTGGGGCATTACAGTTGCTGCAAGTACAATTTTGGAACTTTTTCAGAAAATTAAATAAATTATATTGTGGGTAGCCACAGTATCCAGTAGGACCAGGGTTGGTTATGGGTGCATGATACAACTGTTTTGTTGAATTTAAACACCATTGAGGCCATGGATGGGCTGGGATTGTGCAGATTTTATTGTTTTTTGTCGTTTTTTTGGGCCTGCTGGTGTGGCCCTTTGCCCAGGGGTGGTGAGTGTTGCATGGGCCTAGTCTTTCTGTGGGGTGTCTTCTTGAATTTAAACATAATTGAGGCCATGGATGGGCTGGGATTGTGCTTATTTTATTGTTTTTTGTCGTTTTTGGGGGGCTGCTGGTGTGGCCTTTTGCTTGCCCAGGGGTGGTGGTGGTGCATTGACTGAGTGTGCCTGTGGTGTTGTCTCACTCTCTTTGATGTAAACATCATGGATGGCATTGGATTGTGGTGATTTCTGGCTGTTTTTCTGTTTTTTGGGGGTGTACTGTTGATGTGGTCTGGCCATGTGGGTGGTGGTGGTGGTGGCCATCTTGAGTGCTGGCTGGTACAGGCAACATGTGCTTGGGGTGTAAGGGGGCCATTTTGAGGAGAGGCAGTGTCTGAGGCCTGCACTTATTTTGCCTACTTTTCATCCCTTATGCCCAGGGGTAGTGAGTGTTGCATGGGCCTAGTGTTTCTGAGGGGTGTCTCCTTGAATTTAAACACCATTGAGGCCATGGATGGGCTGGGATTGTGCAGATTTAATTGTTTTTTGTCGTTTTTTTGGGCCTGCTGGTGTGGCCCTTTGCCCAGGGGTAGTGAGTGTTGCATGGGCCTAGTCTTTCTGTGGGGTGTCTTCTTGAATTTAAACACCATTGAGGCCATGGATGGGCTGGGATTGTGCAGATTTTATTGTTTTTTGTCGTTTTTTTGGGCCTGCTGGTGTGGCCCTTTGCCCAGGGGTGGTGAGTGTTGCATGGGCCTAGTCTTTCTGTGGGGTGTCTTCTTGAATTTAAACATAATTGAGGCCATGGATGGGCTGGGATTGTGCTTATTTTATTGTTTTTTGTCGTTTTTGGGGGGCTGCTGGTGTGGCCTTTTGCTTGCCCAGGGGTGGTGGTGGTGCATGGACTGAGTGTGCCTGTGGTGTGGTCTCACTCTCTTTGATGTAAACATCATGGATGGCATTGGATTGTGGTGATTTCTGGCTGTTTTTCTGTTTTTTGGGGGTGTACTGTTGATGTGGACTGGCCATGTGGGTGGTGGTGGTGGCCATCTTGAGTGCTGGCTGGTACAGGCAACATGTGCTTGGGGTGTAAGGGGGCCATTTTGAGGAGAGGCAGTGTCTGAGGCCTGCACTTATTTTGCCTACTTTTCATCCCTTATGCCCAGGGGTAGTGAGTGTTGCATACTTGCATGTCCCTAGTCTTTCTGTGGGGTGTCTTCAATGTAAACATCATGGATGGCATGGGATCTGTGTTTTGTCGATTTTTTGGGGTGTATAACTGAACTGATGTTCCTCTGTCTTCCATTGCTTTTAGGTGCACAAGAAGACTCAATAGAACCACCAGTGCCAGGAAGAAGTCCTGCAGCGGTGTGTGCAGCATAACGTCACGCGACGTCACGTCTGGACACAGAACCCTCTGCAACTCGTGCAACTGCTGCCTGCTGACCTGCTCTGAAGAAGATGGCCCCAAAAAAAGTAACCCGTAGCTCCTCTAGCAAGAAAGGTGCCAGTAAGGAGCAGAAGAAGCAAGTTACCAAGGACACTGGTGTGCCGCCCGCCCCTTTTTTTGTGAGTAAAAAAAAAAGTATGCCTGCAGCAGCTGCAGCGGGATCTGCTGGGGACCAAGCTGGCAGCAGCACCCCCGCTCCATTGGGCTCAGTGCCACCACCACCACCACGCCAACTTAAGTCCAAGCCCTTGAGTGCTGCAGAGGCAGCCAGTATACTTCTTCAATCACCATCGACCAGTGATGTTGGCTCATCGCAAGAAAGCAGCAGCAATGTCCCTCAATCAACACAGGTTGTTGTAGCTCATCTGACGAGTGTTGAACAACCACAGCGGCAACAACAATCACATGTGCAAGTACAAGCCCAAGTACATGTGGAAGGAGAGGCAGCGCAAGGAGATGCGCAAGCAGAGGTGCATGGAGGGTCACAACAAGTGCCCACAATAGTTGTTCCTCCCGAAGTAGGGGCACATCAGGAAATCGACAATCAAGGCGAGGTATCATTTGAGGAAGCCACTCCTCCTGATGATCCTTCATTGTCTTCCACACCCCTAGCAAGGAAGAGATCAAGGGTGGTGTCTACATCCTCTTCAAGCACACCTCCTTCTGATGATACGGATCAAACTTGGGAACAAACAAAGGTAGTTAAGCGTAAAAGGAAGCTCGTCCAAAGTCTCAGAGTTATGGAGTGTGATGAGTCTCAACAAGAAGTGGCGGATACTGCTGCTGATGAAGACTCTGCCAACGACGACCCAGTCATCATAAAGGTCACTGCAGCCCCAGCGGGCATGCAGCAAACAGACATTTTGACCCTAGCCCGAAGAGCTGCTGAGCGTGATGATGATGTTGTCGATGAGGAGGCAGTGGAAACACCACAATCATTGGAGTTAAGTAGTACACCAACTCGTCCCGCTTCCATATTTCTTTCTGGCAAGAAGAGACCTCCGTCAATCTCGACCTTAATTAGTGGCGGTGAAAGTGCAAAACGTACAAAAGTTGGGCAATCCACATCCTCCACTTCATCTGGCATTAGCTTCATGACCACCACCACCAGTATCGCCGCCTCCTCCATGTCCCACAGACACTTCAAGTCCCCAGTTTGGGACTTCTTTACTGTTTGTCCAAAAAATCCAAAGTTTGCCATTTGTACCATTTGTAAGCAAGCAGTTAGTCGTGGTAAGCCAGGTACCAACTATGGTACCGGAGGCCAGAGAGGTCATCTTAGGAGACAGCACACTGTCAAATGGTTTGCGCACCTAGATGCGATCAAGAAAGGCCAAATTCAAGGAAACGTTGATGTTTCATCTGATGATGACGAGCAGGAAGAAGACGTGTCAAACACTTCCCTTACACCCAGTACCCCTGTCAGCAGCACACCCAATGTGAGGCACACTAAGAGTGTTGGAGCGAGTGAGACACCAACGCACAAAAGTTCACCAGCGAGCAAAATTGGGTCAACGAAGTCATTATCAGCCCGTAAATGCTTGGTCCAGGGCAACATTAGAACAATGCTTACTTCAGACGTGCCATATGAACGCAACCACCCACTGACGCGTCTGTATAACACTAAGCTGGCTAAAATGCTAGCTGTGGACCTTCTACCTTTTTCTTTTGTAGAAGCGGTAGGTTTTCTTGAATTAGTGGCAACGCTCTGCCCTAAATGGAAGGTTCCGAGCCGGTTCTATTTTGCCAGAGTTGCGGTTCCAGCACTACATGAAGATGTGCTGCAGGCGATTGGGGCAGCTTTGCAGAAGAGTGCTGTTCACACAATACATCTGACAACAGACATGTGGACCAGTGGCCCAGGCGATGATTACATGTGCATCACTGCACACTGGGTCTCTTTTTCAGGTGTTATAGCAAAGCTAAACGCAGGTGTTGACCCGGACCAAGTTTTCAAAGCTGCTCGGAAACATGCAACACTAGCCATGTTTGGCTTGGAGAAAAGTCACACAGCAGAAAACCTTTTGGAAGAGTTTGACAAAAAGGTCTTGACAATGCTATCCCCCCTAAAACGCAAGATTGGTTATGTTTCCACGGATAATGGCGCCAATGTAGTTAAGGCCATGTCGAAGGGTGACCATGTTAGAGTGCCGTGTTTGGCGCACTGTATCAACCTGGTAGTTCAAAAATTCTTGAGTGATAAAGAGAGTCCAGCGTTCGAGGTAATGGCCACCTGCCGCAAAATGTGCAACCATTTCAGCCATTCTTTTAAGGCCTGGAAGCATCTGCGGAGACTGCTACTTGAACGTGGAATGCCAGTGAAAGCACTCATCCAGGAGGTGGCAACACGTTGGAACTCAACCTTCTACATGCTTGAGCGTCTGTATGAGCAGTATACGGTACTCGATCACTATTTCTTGACAGAGGCTACATCTCAGAAGGAGGACCTGCGGATGAGTAAGGCGCAATGGGCCATAGTTAAAAGCCTGACAGACATGCTTCGTCCTTTTGAGTTCTTCACGCGTGCAGTCAGCCAGGAGGACTGTAATTTGGGAAAAGCTATCCCATTGTTGTGCATACTGGAGCACCAACTGATGGCGGTTTCTTCTGAGTTTCAAAAAGATTAAAAAAAAAAAACCCATTTCATTTTGTCTGAGAAATTATTACATCGCCTACGTGGTGATGAACGTCTTAAAAACATCAACTCAGATCAGCATTACATTTGTGCTACTATTCTGGATCCACGCTACAAAAAGGCGCTGGCAGACAACGCATTCTTTCCTTTCGCTGATGCAGATGTTCAAAAGTACAAACATTGGTTAGCCTGGTCAGCCAAGAGGTTTGAAAAAGAACGGCAGGTTATTGAAGGAGAAGCCAGTACATCAGCATCAGCATCAGCAGGCCATCCGCAGTCACAAGAATCCACTTCTGCACCTGTGGCTGGGGCACAAGTGACCTCTCAGCCGTTAAAGACACCGGCAACTGGATCATCTGCACCACACACAATGACAACACTAACAGTGGCTGGGGAGGAGGATTGGCTAAGTTTGATGGGGTATGGTTCTCGAAAAAATGTCACAGCCAGCACAGCAAAAAGTAAGCAAAGTGGAGGAACAGTTGATGACCTTGAGTCGATGGTGCAGGACTATCTGAATGACTCAACAGTGGTCTTTCTTAATGAGGAGCCATTGCAGTATTGGCATGGCAAAAAACAATTGTGGCCACAGCTCTACAACCTGGCTATAAACTATTTGTCTTGCCCACTCGCAAGTGTGTCTTCTGAACGTGTTTTCAGTGCTGCTGGTGGCATTGTAACTCCCAAACGGAGCCGCCTCTCGCCCAAAAATGTGGAGCGGCTGACAATGATCAAGATGAATCAGCACCTCATACCACCAGATTACAAAGTACGAGAAAGCACGCCGCATGAAGACGAGGAGGACAGCAACGTGGATGAGGGGATTTTTTCTCTGTTCGGTGCCACTGACCTCATCCAGCCTGAATTCGCAGAGTATGATGACGAAATCTTGTTCTTATTCCCTGACACCGAGCCCTGAAAATGAGACAATCAATCAAGAACTTTCTTTTTCGTCCTTATTCACTTTTATTCCTGTGTGCTTTGTGTCTCTCTTTCTTTGTTTTGCACAGTTAATTTAATTCAAACTTTAATCACCTAATCCCAAAAACAAGACCATCATCAGAACTGTCTTCACTTGTTTGCTTATTGATTTGAAGGTGCCGCAGTCTACATTCCTCAGGTTCACAAGTTCTGAAGAACATGCTCCTCTATCCTCCTCCTCCAGACTGCGATTTCCCTCCAAGCAGAGTGCTGGATTACGCACAATGAAGAAAGACTCAGCACTTGTGGGGGTGTTGTACTTCTTTGCGGGTGAGTTGACGGTTTTGGGCCCATTGCTGTGAAGCTCTAATAATGGACAAAAGTGTTTTGGACCAAATATGAGGTGGAAATTTCTTGCCGTTTTTGCTGACTTGCTTGCCTTTGAGGTGCTCTTTGGCGGGGTTCCGGGGGTTTGTGTGTAATTTTTGGTGTCTGTCGAAGCACTGCTGCGACAGTCTAATCTTGATTGCATTTGCTTTTCAGGAAATCCGTGGTGGAAAACAGGAGTTATGATGATTGATGATGATGACGACCTAGCTGCACAGCGCCGCGTTTGGACCGAAGGCCGAGAGACATTGTAAGTATGAGATTTAGCTTTTCCGCTGTTTGGGGGTGTTGTGTCGGGTGTTTTTTTGCGGGTGGGTTGGCGGGTCTTGCCTGGGGCATTCCTGGGAAGGTCTAATACCGGATACAAGTGTTTTGGACAAAATCCATAAGGAACAGCCTTTTTTTGCCATTTCTTCAGACATCTTGCTCAATGTAGCGTTTTGGGGGGCTTCCTGCTGTTCGTGGGTGGGTTGCGGCCGGGGTCTCTGTCGAAGCACTGCTGCGACAGTCTAATCTTGATTGCATTTGCTTTTCAGGAAATCCGTGGTGGAAAACAGGAGTTATGATGATTGATGATGACCTAGCTGCACAGCGCGTTACTTTGGACCGAAGGCCGAGAGATATTGTAAGTATGAGATTTAGCTTTTTCGCTGTTTGGGGGTGTTGTCGCGTGTTTTTTTGCGGGTGGGTTGGCGGGTCTTGGCTGGGGCATTCCTGGGAAGGTCTAATGCCGGATAGAAGTGTTTTGGACAAAATCCTTAAGGAAAAGCCTTTTTTTTGCCATTTCTTCAGACATCTTGCTCAATGTAGCGTTTTGGGGGCTTCCTGCTGTTCGTGGGTGGGTTGCGGCCGGGGTCTCTGTCGAAGCACTGCTGCGACAGTCTAATCTTGATTGCATTTGCTTTTCAGGAAATCCGTGGTGGAAAACAGGAGTTATGATGATTGATGATGACCTAGCTGCACAGCGCGTTACTTTGGACCGAAGGCCGAGAGATATTGTAAGTATGAGATTTAGCTTTTTCGCTGTTTGGGGGTGTTGTCGCGTGTTTTTTTGCGTGTGGGTTGGCGGGTCTTGCCTGGGGCATTCCTGGGAAGGTCTAATACCGGCTAGAAGTTTGTTGGACAAAATCCATAAGGAAACACCAGTTTTGGCACTTTTTGTAAGTTAGGGTTCGTTAGGGTTAGCCCTAGCAGCAGGATTGCATGTGTTTAGGGGGGTTCTATTGCAACGCGGTTCTGTTGTTGTAGAGCACTGTTGGAGCGATGCTGGCTATGGATACTTTTGCTTGCAGGCAAGTGGTTTGAATACAATCCACGGTCTGTATTTGGGTCTACTGTTACTTTCAAAGTACGTTTTGTAACCATTTTTCTGCTAGGCATCGTTTTTGGAGATATGATTGGGTTCTTCTACATTTTTGCGACTGGCTTTAGTAAGGGTCTTGGTGGGAGCATTGCTGGGAAGGTCAAATTTTGTTCTAAAACACAGTAGTACACCCACCTTGAGGGGAAAGATCCGCTATAATATTTTGGCCATACTTATTGATCCTTAAAAAGGTGACTCAGACAGAGCACGCAATTTAAAAAATATTGTACTGTCTATTAGGGAAATCAAAGTGTCACTTTTTGAACCACACAGCGTACATACCTTTTATTTATTTATCAGTGGTATTGTAATAGCACTTCCTGTTTTCCGTTCAATAATTACAGGCCGGGTTTCAGTCAACATCCGCCAGGCAGGCAGTGGACAGGGTGTCTCTTCTGTCAGTGGTCACCACCACATTGATGGACGAAGCGTCAGCTGGAATGGAGGAGTGCCGCCAATAAGAGGAATTGTTTGCTGCATGCAACTTACTTACCAATTTCAACAGGACAACTCCAACAACATACGCAATACAGATACAGTATCCATTGTTGTCTTTTATTCTATGAGTGTGACTGCATGTGCTTACCTTTAGTTTGTAACCAAAGATTGTCTGTAAACTCTGTATCTTCAATTATTGTTTGTCCATGCTCTGCTTTTTTTTTCTTCTCTCAACAAAACCTACCCAAAAAGAAACCCCCATTCCCATCCATTTTACAAACCCTAACCCTCTTCCCCCGGGCTGTGTTGTTTTGCTTGATGTCTGACTAAAATGACATCAATAATTCCACACACTTGCTGGGGAGGATAAGGTGATAGCAGCAACAGGCTGGTGAAGGAATACGAGGATATCTTCTAGACTTACTCAGCTTCAGTACTATATCTTCTAGTAGTAGTAGCCAATGTCAAATAAATTCAACGCAAGTACTAGTTATACTTGCAATACTTTACCATTTGTTAGGCTACATTATGGCACTGTTCTAGTGTACTGTCACCTGCTATTTTCTCGATCGTACCGTAACCGTTGTAATGCTACAGTAAGGAGTACAAACAAGGTTTCGTTTTCTTTTTTTCCATAGGCATGCAACTGCCACTGTGTCACACCACTAGTACCACCGCAATGAGGAAATGTCACCCGCCCAGGAATGACAACGTTAATCCCCATTTCACCTGGAGCCAGCCCTGGGCCTAGCCCTAATTTCTAACACAAATTACAGGTAAGATAAGCGTTTGGTGGGAGGTAGTATAATGGAGTATTATTTCGGAGTAGACAAGAGATTGACGGTTGTACTACTAAAGTCCTACGACTGTTCAGGAAAACAAAGTTACTGTTACACCCCCGCCCCCCACCCACCAGACTGAAAAGCAGTAAAAAACAGGTATGGTCAGATAAAGTTGAAAAATATATTTATTTATCCCTAACAAAATAATCTCCCTCACCCACCCTAACCCCAACGATTGTCTCTGAAACGTCCCAAAACGATCCCAACTCCCAAATCCCACCCCCCAAAAGTCTATAAAAAAAGGGCAAGGGACACTCCACTACTGGAGGGTGCTGGTGCTGGTGCATGATGCGGCATGGGCATCATACTCCTTGCGGAGGGTGGCAAGCTCGGAGCGGAGGCCCTTAACCAAGGTCTTATACCTCAGGACCTCCTGCTCCAGGTTGGACATGCGGACTCGTAGGCGGCGTTGGCGTTCCTTGCAGCTCCTGTGGGGGGCAGCTGGTATTTCGGTTGCTTGGCGGTGGCGGTCGGCTTTCTTAGCCCGGCTCGGTCCCGCTGGCTTAGTCACGGAGGAGGATGCAGTGGTCACAGTCGAAGATGTTGCCCCGCTCGACTGCGTGTCCTCCTCCTCCTCCAGGGCCACCAGCCGCCGATACTCGGCGACTGTGGCCTCCAGCCTCCGTTGCCGGGCCAATCTAGCCTGCTCCCTCCTTGTTGTTGATTTGGAAGGAGCAACTATATGAAGAAAGAAAGACATAGTCTGTAACCAATGCTCCTTATTAATAACACAAAGTGATTGAGCCGAAAGTTGGGTCACAGAGTACAAGTAGCAAATTGAAAGCACAGTACATAACTATTGAGGACAGTATCTATGTAACCTCCCACTTCTGCATCCTTGCTCTAACAGTAGTGGTAGTTTAATGAACTAATTCTACGACCACTATGGACTTCCATTACAGTCGACTATGACAGTACACCAGTCTTATTCTTCTTCTTCTCTATTGTTTAGGGAAATGGGTACGTTATCTTATGCAAGCCGGCAGAATGACATGGACACAGCACAGTGAAGTTGCACCCGAGAAAAAAAGTTGCACACCATGATGATGGAGACAGACTTGCGTTACTGTACCGGTCCAGTACATGCAGGTGGTGAAGCTATTACTTTTCTATTACGGGTGGCACTGAGAATACTCTGTTACAAGGGCTACTGCTTAATTAATTTACCTTTCACCCTACAGTGCAAATGAGTACTAGAAAAGGAAACTGAAGAAGCTAACTAATTTGATTATCTATCACTTCACATGGGACGTATTTAATGACAGATGAGATGACTTTAGGTGCTTTGCTTAATATTGAGTGAACAGTGATACACCCACACATGAATGACGTACTACAAGTAAACTAAAGTTATTAAGAGAGGTACGGAGTGTCCACCGTAATAACCAGATATATGCTGTGAATGCAAACGCAATACAAAGTACTGCTACTATTCATGGTAGTATTGGACACATTTACAATTTCTTTTCCTTGCCTTCCCTGCACTGGGACGGACGTGCGGGTGCGGTGGTACATGCTCTTCAAGGTAACACTTACTTCACCTGGCGACCATCTACTCTCTCTAGATACACATGTGCTATGTAAGAGTCAGAGAATACCATGCTCCAGGCATCCATTCAGTCAAAGTATACGCACACATACAGTTTCTGTTTCACCCACCCAGGCTGCTGTCCTTCCACCCATCCTTGCTTCATCATTGACCCAGCCATGCACCATACCATATTCTTTCCTTCCCAGCCACCTCTGGGTCCAAGCAAACACATATCGTTCTTCTTTGCCAGCCATCATACAAGTTCGCGTCCCACTTACTTACACCCTTCTTTCGCTTTTCGTTCATCCCATCCATCACGTTCGTCTAAGAACTTATTGGGATTCTTCTCACCAAAAACTTCACAGCTAAGTCGAAGTACATTTCGAGGAGGCTACTACCTGGTTGATTTGTAATTGTAATACACCCGTGCAGAAAGCACACTATGCAGTCTTCAATCTCAATAAGTAAGGAATATATAGCTTACCTGTTTCCGCCACCACCGTTTGATCCCCCACAGGAACGGCCACCAGCTCTTCTAACGCCGCCTCCTCCCCAGAGGCCTCCGAGTCCAAGTCCAACACAGCCACCTCCGCGCTGGCCCCGTCACCAGATGTTACACCTACAAAGTACATTTAAGAATGTTAGAATACACCACTCACTACTATATAATATTTGGTCTAGGAGAAATGTTAAAAAAACAGAATACAATGTAATAATTTGTGACTGTCTACTCCATAGTAAAAATGTCCCATTTTCCAGGGAAGGCTGTTGTCTTGCTGCACTTTTATGCACAACTGATGAATGCTTGCTTTTGATTTTTAACACGCACCACTTTTTCTCCTAACAGACAGAAGCTTGACTCCTGAGTCCTAAGAACACGACCAGGATCAAGTTCAAACTAGGTGAGAGTTCGGCTCGACCACAAGAAATGTGTCCAATTAATCGTCAGCACTAACCACTTTTCCGTTTACAGTTAAATAGTTTTATGACAAAGTAGATTTTAATAAATGTGTTTACTTTTAATAAAGCTTTTACACTTAAATAGACTCTGTGGTTTTTGTTCCTCTAGACTAGAGTGGATGAGCTAAAGGTTTTGGAATTTTTGCAAGCATGAGTGCCTCTGACACTTCTTGACTGTGCTGTGACTCCGTACTACTCTCTTGTCCTGCGTACGATAATCTAGAGATCATTGGGGATCTATAATCGGTGACTTCGGGAGCTGAATGACTCTGCCACACTATCTAGTCAGTAAGGAGACAGTGCATAGAGGTATTGCTGAATATAATGGGAGTCCAATGGAATTGCCAAATGTCCAATCTTAGTTAGCTACACAGACAGACTAATAAGAATAGTCTAGTAATACCACAGGGAGTCATATTCGAGGCAGGATAAGAATTTATATCCAGTCTACAAGAAGATCAAAGACGATTTAGAAAAAATCGAATGAGGAACGCTAGGAAAAAATAGGTACTGTTTATTAAAATGTAAACTTACTGGGGCCAGCAAAGGAGCCCTCGCCTGCCCGATCCTGGCCTGCATCCTCAGCACCCTCCTCCTGTGTCCTCTTGCCCTTGGGGGGAGCTGATGTACAACATGAAAGAAAGAAAAACCAGAAAACATGGATGAGATTTTTCAACCAAATCAAACATTTCAAAAGAACAATAACAACATATTTTGGAAAAATAGCAAATAGATAGACAACTATTCCACGGGATCTATCTCATGTGGTATACTACGTTATTCGTATTGCCTGATTTGCGGAACGTTGACTTAGAAAGTTCCTATGTAACTCAATAAACAGACTACTAAAGAGGTTTGCCTAGGCCTGGCACTGCAGGCAGCAGTGCGCAACACGTGACAGACAAAGTCCATCCTGCTTGCAGATCAGTGAATACTCAAACTATCAATCCACCCGCCACCACCGCCACTATTTCTTCTGATAGCCATGTGACTGTCTAAAGGAAGGACTGGACTTCAGTCTGTTGGGGCTGATTTATAAGTCCCTTGCGGAAGTTGCGGCTGATTTTCCTCCATTGTTGCGTGCCTTTTCTGACGCAGCGGCAGAACAAAAGACTCGCCATGGTGTTGGTGCGGCGTATATATTAAAAAAAAAAACACATATGGGCATATGGGCGATGCATCACGTTGTAAAGCCCTGCGCCATCAGGGGGCGTTCCAGCGCAAGGGAGGGCGTACCTGCGCAGGAACGAATCCTAAAAGTGGCTGAGGGAAATCTACAAGATGTCAATCAGTCATTTTTAGGACAATGATGCATGACTCAAACCCTGCGCGCTTGAAGCCGACGTACGGCTTGATGCAGCATTGGGGAGATAGGGTACCCCAGAGCATTGCTGGAGCTGCGCCATCGTTGGCACGCAACTCCAGCAATGCGCTGCCTTTACGGCACAGATGCGTAAGGCTTCTGTGACGTTTTGGGCCAATGGGTGGTGGTGGCATGGCACACAATTACTGCCGCATCCCTGCTACTTTGCAGGGATGCGCCGGTAATTGAAAATATGACCATTACTGTCTAGCATTACGCAGTTCTTTTCTTTACAGTACACTCATACATAATTTCTCAGGCCAATGAAATGCTTCTGAACACAACATACAAAACAAAGAAGCATAGTAGCAAGCAAGGCTACTGAGAAGGAGAGCAGTGCACCTGAAAATGAAATGCATAGAAGATTTTGAAATATAATTTACCTCAATGTAATCGGCAGCATTATTGCTCTTGGTAAAGAACAAAGATTTGCAAATAACAGAGCAGGATACAACAGAGTAGTAAATGTACTACTACTACTACTCACCAAGCCCGGGGACCTCTACGCCGAGCGCGTCCAGCAAGTCCCGCTCCCGGTCCATGACATCGGTCCACCGGTGGGTGGCCTGGTTATATGTGCGCCGGACCCCAGAGATCTTGTACATGGCCCGGCACACCTTCTCCCACCGCTGGCGGCGCTCCCGGATGCCATAGCCGGTCGCGATCTTGCCGCCTCCCAGGATCGTCTTGGGGAGGCGGCGCTGGACGTGGAAGATCAGTGCCGCCACTTCCTCCGCGCTGAAGATCTCCCTCGGGACCACTTGCTCCCCCCTTAAACGCCCGCACGGGAGCCGGGCACGGGGTGCGGGACCCTTCCCCTTCTCAGGGTGCTTCCCGGCTCCCTTTACCATGGTCTGGGCAGAAATAAACTTAAATGATAAAGAAGAAATAGAATAGTGAAGAAGAAAAGAAAAGAGTTTAAAAAAGTAGTTTAAAAGTAAATAAAAGCTGCAGAAAACACAAAAATATAGAGCTAGAAAAATAGAGGGTTAGATAATAAGTAAAATTAGATCAAAAAAACTTCAAACAAGCAAAGGATGGCAGAGATTGAGAGAGGATACAGAAAGCATGCCCAGAACCATAGCAATGAATGAGAAACAAGATGGCCGCGCCCGTTCACGACCGCGTGGGTAAGTTCGCGCGAGATTTTCCTTGCGAGTACGCGCGAAATTGTACTAGCGAGCAGCACACTTTGCGAGATTACACATAGCGGGCGGAAACGGAATTACGTCACGCCAACAAGATGGCCGCGCCCGTGTACGACCGATAGGGTAACTTGGCAAACGAATAGCTAGAAGCGCCTCGCGAACACGCGCAAGATCACGCGAACATACACGTCGCAACAAAAACAATTTTGTATTCGCACGTATTCGCGGCTTCCGAAATCGATCTCGCACGGATTCGCGCCCCAAATAACGCGCGAAATTGCAAAAAAAACGATTTTAGCTAAAATGAAAGCAATGAGCAGGTGCAAAAGTTCAAACTTAACATTAGTAACATTCAAGGTAGTGCTTCCTGATGGGCCCCTCCAGAGTTTGCAACAATTCTATGACCCTGCTATGACCCAAACAGCAGGCTCATAGAATAGCACCATAAAGGTCCTGTAAAAAAAAAATTTCACTGCAACAAAAAGCAAATTACAGATAAGGAAGGAAGCAGGTGCCAGCCAGACTGGAACTTTCAAAATTACTGACACATTAATGAAACACAAATTAATTGATGGCAGTTGAAGAAGGGCAGGTGTGCTTGCTTTTTTCAACCACCATAATCTACAGTGATAAATAAACCTAATAGGTGCCAGTGAGGATGTACTAGAGGGTGGCATGGGTGTCCCAGAGGGTGGCAGTGGTGAAACAGAGGGTGCTGTGAACCTGTGATGATAAACCAGACGTAGAAACAACATAGTCGCGGCCGTTGCAAGCCGAAAAGTAAGTTCGCAATTGCGAACTTGTCCCAAAATCGGCGCGAACACGCGCCAACACAAAAAACGGAAAAATCCGCAAATCCGCTAGAGTTCGCGGATCTTCGCGGATTGCGAATCCGTAAATCCGCAATTTCGCGTACGCGAGATCCGCTAGATCCGCCCATGCCCACCTTTTTGAGCTGTGCCAGGGCCTGGGTGCCGTAGGGGAGCAGTGTAGTCTTAATCTGCAGTTGGCTGGAGTTTCCAAGTTTTCAGTGTATTCCAGGCATCGCCGCCATTTCTGGTGTCCCCCAGCGAATTTCGCTTGCCGCTCACCTCGAAGAAATATAACAAGCATCCGAGTGTCTGCTGTGTGAGAGCCTCAGATCGAACTCGCGTCCCTCAAACACAGGCAGATTTCAGGGATTATCCACCAGGAACATAATCTTTCACACTCTAAGCCCATTAGCCCAGCTCTAGAAATCTACAATTTGAAAGCTGTTTGCTCAGCTCTATATGGTTCGGAACTCTGGGGGTGTGAGAATCTTGTAACCCTTACCACCTCTGAAAAAAGGTTCTTAAGCAAAATCACTAGATTACCTCAGAGTACCCCAATTAGCCCATTATTAATTGATCTAGGTAAAAAACTGATTGCAGCAGTAGCCAAACTTCGCCCCCTCCTGTATTGGAGGAGACTTTGGACCACACCAGAACTTGCAGGCTACGCGAAAGGTTTCTCAGATACCTTACACTGTATCAAATGGCTATGGGCGGTCAGAGATCTTTTGGCAGATATAGGCATGATTTTGATTTGGGCAGACCCTGAAAACTCTCACTTTCCAACGAAAAAGGTGTTGAAGGCTAAGTACTGGGAGTAGTTCCAGGTTAACAACATTAGGTAAAGAGAGTCATCTACCCTCACTAGCCGTTTCTTGGATCATAAAGCCACCCTGAAGCTGGAACCTTACTGGGACATAATAACTAAACCATTGGACCGTAAGCTGTACTTCCAGTTCAGGGTGCTAACGCTCCCGGTGAGATCATTTACCGCAAAAGGGTCAGCTCAAGTAGTATCCACATGCCCGGAGTGCAGAACCTGTAACGAATCCCTGGCCCTCATCCTTTTTGTCTGTGTTGCTTATGCTGCCTCGCGTCAGGCATGGTTTCTCCCAATTTGCAGACTCCTGGGCTCGAGGCGTGCAGCCGAAGCAGAACACATTCTGCGGACCGACACCACACCCCCCATTGCAATAGCTATGGCAAAATTCCTAGGGTGGTCATGGACTTTGAGGGCTCGCCTAATAACCCAGAGCGAGAGTAAAAACTGAGATGCTCTAAATTAATGATTATACCACTGAGTAGGTTATGGCGGAATAGAGTGAGTGATCCACGGTATTTTATATAGTTGCATACCAGAGAATTTTTTTTATTTATAATCATATAGCATTTAGTGATGAGTTTTGTATATATTTGAACTGTTTTTATGTTGCTCTCTAATGAGATTTCAACTATCAGGAGAAAGAGAACTTGCTATATTAGAAACTCGACTAGCCCCTAAAGGAGGTTTGCTCAAGAGTGTGATCTACTATTTTAACCTATGAACCATATAAACATGGAATGTGAAGTAGTAATATTTATGTGTATTATTGTATGTCTTTTAATTGACTTATGTTTTTAGATAATTATTTCCGTTAGTATTTTTGCGAAATGCTTTTATGACTGTAAATTGTCGAATAAAGCTGTTGAAATGGAAATGGGTCCGATGGGAGACTTCGCCAAAGGTGGGCAGGGTCCCCAACAGAGAAGTGGGGGGGTCAGGGGTAAACCAGGGGAGTTTCCAAGAGAACCCCAAAGTAATTCCCAAGGGAACCAAGCAGTGGTATCCCAGCCTCCCCATGAGCAGAGGTCAGTGCCCCGACAGGTAGGCCTGTTCAGAGGGGGTCCCTTACTTGTTTTAAGTGTGGTCAAGTGGGCCACCGGTATTTTGATCCCCAGTGTCCCGTGAAGGACCACCCTGCACCAACCCGTGCACTACCCCGCCTGCTTGCTAGTGTAGCCCTGGGAGAGGAAGAGATGGGCACCCCAGATGGGTGGGTGGGATCCCGTAGAATAGACCCTTGTTTCATTAGAAGACTTTGAGATGGTCCCTAAACCTGCTCTGCCTGAAAACACTAAGAAGTACAGGCAGTGGGTGACCATCAATGGCCATAGAGTGGAGACTCTAAGAGACACAGGAGCCAGTATAACTGCTGTCAGCTCCCGGTTGGTGTCCAAGGAGCAGGTTGTCCCTCATGCATTCTACCCTGTAGTGTCAGCAGACAACTCAGAGAGCCAATGTGAGGTGGCTCAGGTTCCCTTTGAGTGGGGGGTTCTCAGGAATTCTTCAGGTGGCTTTGAGGCCCGCCATGCCTGTAGACTGTTGGGCAATGAGTTAGAGAGCTCCCCGTGGGCTACGGTGGAGAGGAGAGCTCACTTACAAATGTTGGGTCTGCCTGTGTGGGCGTATGCTACCACTAGATCCATGGCAGCCAAGGAGGGTGTTGAGAAGGATCTGGAGCCTGAGAGTCTGGCCCAGATCCCTGCCTTAGAGAGAAGGGGCAGGGGGCACGGGAAGCCGGCCCCCTTGGTTCCCACGGCCCAGAAGGGAGCAGACCCCGAGGGGATGACCTGAAGCCTACCCCGGAGCAGAGTGCCAACCTGGGGGACCTGCCTGAGCTGACCCATTGGCAGCAGGAAGGAGGGCCCACCCGGGAGGAGTTTTGTGAGCAGCAAAGAGTTTGCCCTTCTCTTGAAGGTATGCGACAACAGGCTGCAGCCCAGGCAGCAGGTAACCAGTCTGGTTCACATCTGATTTATTGGTGGAACGGTCTCTTGTATAGCGAGCCTAAGGTTGCTGAGCTGGGGTCAGCCCGTGTGCTGGTGGTGCCCGCATGCTTCAGAGCCTTCCTACTGGGGTTGGCTCCTGACATTTCATTGGCAGGACATCTGGGGCAGTCCAAGACCTTTGAAAGGCTGGACACCCACTTTTATTGGCCCCAGATGCGAAAGAGCTCAGACGCTCATTGCAGGACATGTGAGACTTGCCAGGCAAGTGGGAAGAGTGGGGGGAAGATCAAGGCCCCACTCCAGCCCTACCCCATCCGAGCGAGTGGGCATTGACATCGTGGGGCCTCTGGATCCCAGGACAGCCTTGGGCAACAAGTTTATCCTGGTCCTGGTGGACCATGCCACCGCTACCCTGAAGCAATCCTGCTCAGGATTGTGACTGCCCCCGTGGTGGGACGTGCACTGATGGGGATTTACTCTCTCGTGGGGTTCCTCAGAGAGGGGGTGTCCGACAGGGGGACCAACTTCATCTCCCAGTATATGAAGTTTCTGTGGAGGGAGTGTGGGGTAACTTATAAGTTCACCACTCCCTACCACCCCCAAGGAAACAGTCTGGTTGAAAGGTTCAACCAAACCTTGAAGGGCATGATTATGGGCCTAGAAGAGCCCCTGAGGCGTAAGAGTGATGTTGTGTTGCCATGCTTGTTGTTTGCCTACCGCGAGGTGCCACAGAAGTCCTTAGGGTTCAGTCCCTTTGAACTGCTCTATGGCTATCCGGTAAAAGAGCCTCTGAGTCTGGTCAATCAAAGCTGGGAGCAGTCTCCCAGGAAACCTCCCGAAGATGTATTTAACTACATATTGGCCTTCAGGAACCAGACTCGGTGATTCAGAAAAATTGCTGAGGCAAATCTGGAAGCCAGCCAGAAGGAAATGAAACGCTGGCAAGACCAGAACACCACTCTGGTCGAGTTTCAACCTGGTCAGAAGGTTTTGGTACTGGCCCCAGTGGAGCCTGGTGTGCTCCAAGATAAGTGGACCGGTCCATTTGAGGTGGTGGAGCGCAAAAGTTCAGTTACCTACTTGGTGGACTTTCAATCAATCAATCAATCATGTCATTTGTATAGCGCACTACTCACCCGGGAATGTCTCAAGGCGCTTGGGGGGAGGGGTATGCTACTGCTCGAACAGCCAGGTCTTGAGTTGTTTCCTGAAGGCGAGATGGTCCTGGGTCAGCCGAAGGTGGATGGGGAGGGAGTTCCAAGTCTTGGCAGCCAGGTAAGAGAAGGATCTTCCTCCGGCGGTGGCTCTATGGATGCGTGGTACGGCTGCGAGGGCGAGGCTGGTGGACCGTAACTGGCGGGTGGGCGTGTAGAAGGTCAGGCGGTCGTTGAGGTACTTGGGGCCCAGGTCGTGGAGAGACTTGTGTGCGTGGGTGAGGAGCCGGAACGTGATCCTCTTGTCGACGGGGAGCCAGTGCAGGTTCCTCAGGTGGCTGGAGATGTGGCTGCGTCGGGGGACATCCAGGATGAGTCGGGCGGAGGCGTTCTGGATGCGCTGGAGTCTTTTCTGTAGCTTGGCTGTGGTTCCGGCGTAGAGGGTGTTTCCGTAGTCCAGTCGGCTGGTGACGAGTGCCTGGGTGACAGTCTTCCTGGTCTCGGTCGGGATCCAGCGGAAGATCTTGCGAAGTATACGCAGGGTGTTGAAGCACGATGAGGAGACGGCGTTGACTTGTCTGGTCATCGAGAGGGAGGGGTCCAGGATGAAGCCCAGGTTGCGTGCGTGGT
The DNA here is from genome assembly GCF_964261635.1 of Lissotriton helveticus. Taxonomy (NCBI): domain Eukaryota; kingdom Metazoa; phylum Chordata; class Amphibia; order Caudata; family Salamandridae; genus Lissotriton; species Lissotriton helveticus. The sequence continues at coordinate 1,420,742,675 of NC_136059.1, read as the reverse complement.
CGGTTGGCTTGGGTGCGGTGCCCAGGGCTGGGGGCCACCAGGAGTCGTCCCAGGCGGAGGGCGAAGATCCCAGGATGAGGACTTCCGTCTTGTCCGAGTTCAGTTTCAGGCGGCTGTCCTTCATCCACTCAGAAACGTCTTTCATCCCTTCGTGTAGGCAGGTTCTGGCGGTGTCGGGGTCTCTGGTGAGGGAGAGGATCAGCTGGGTGTCGTCGGCGTAAGAGATGATGTTGAGGTTGTGCTGGCGTGCGATGGCTGCGAGAGGTTTCATGTAGATGTTGAAGAGGGTGGGGCTGAGTGAAGATCCTTGCGGGAGGCCGCAGATGACTTCGGTGGCCTCGGAGCGAAACGGGGTGAGGCGGACTCTTTGTGTTCTTTCGGCGAGGAACGAGATGATCCACTCCAGTGCCTTCTCTTGGATACCGATGTTGCTGAGGCGCTGGACTAGGGTGCGGTGGCAGACCATGTCGAACGCAGCGGAGAGGTCCAGGAGGATGAGGGCCACTGCCCCCTTGTCGAGCAGGGTCCGGATGTCGTCGGTGGCTGCGATGAGGGCGGTCTCGGTGCTGTGGTTGGCTCTGAAGCTGGACTGCGAGGGGTCGAGGGATCCGTTCGTCTCGAGGAAGGCGGTCAGCTGTCTGTTGACGATCTTCTCGATGACTTTAGCAGGAAAAGGAAGGAGCGAGATGGGGCGGAAGTTTTTGAGATCGGTGGGGTCCGCTGTAGGTTTCTTCAGGAGGGCGCTGATCTCGGCGTGCTTCCAGCTCTCCGGGAAGGTGGCGGTGTTGAAGGAGGCGTTGATGATGTTCCGGAGTTGGGGTGCGATGGTGGAGTCAGCCTTGTTGAAGACGTGGTGTGGGCAGGGGTCGGTCGGTGATCCAGAGTGGATGGTGTTCATCGTGCGGGCTGTGTCTTCGGTGGTCACCGTGGTCCAGGTGCGAAGGGTGGCGGTGGGGGGCGTTGGTTCGACGGTTGGGTGCGTGGGTGGGGCGCCGAAGCTGTTGTGGATGTGGGCGATCTTGCGGTGGAAGAACGAGGCGAGGGAGTCGCAGAGGGCTTGTGACGGAGTGATGTCGTTGGTGCCGGTGCTGGGGTTGGAGAACTCCTTGACGATAGTGAAGAGCTCTTTGCTGTCGTGGGCGTTGTTGTCCAGTCGTTCCTTCAGGGATTTATTTTTGGTGGTGCGGATGAGCTGGTGGTGCTTGCGGGTAGCGTGTTTGAGGGCGGTCATGTTGTCGGTGGTCCGGTCGAGGAGCCAGGCTTTCTCGAGGGTGCGGCAGGTCTTCTTGGAGTCCTTGAGGTCGTTGGTGAACCAGGATGCCTTCTTGCTTCTGGGTCTGCTGGGAGGGTTCTTTAGTGGCGCGAGGTCGTCGGCGCAGGCGGTCAGCCACTGTGTGAAGTTGCGGGCTGCTTCGTTGGGGTCCGTTGTGTTGGCGGGTGGGCTCTGGCTGAGGGAGGTGGTGAGCTGGTCTGCGGTGATCTTGCTCCAATTCCTGTGAGGTACCTGTTGCGGGTGGTGGTGGGTCGTGGATCTTTTGAAGCTGAAGTGGACGAAGCTGTGGTCGGTCCAGTGGAGTCCGGTGGCATGGCTGAAGGTGATGTGCTTGCTGGAAGAGAAGACGCGATCAAGCGTGTGGCCGGCGTAGTGGGTGGGGGTGTTGACCAGTTGCTTGAGTCCGAGGTTGGCGAGGTTTTCCAGCAGGGCGGTGGTGTTGCGGTCCTTGTTGTTCTCCAGGTGGAAGTTGAGGTCCCCGAGGAGGATGTAGTCAGTGGAGGGGAGGGCGTGCGGGCTGATGAAGTCTGTGATGTCTTCGCTGAATTGTGTGCGTGGTCCCGGGGGTCTGTAGATGAGGGTGCCTCTGAGGGTCGTCCTTGGGTCGGTGTGTACCTGGAAGTGGAGATGTTCGGCTGCGGCGAAGGAGTCGTTGGCGTCGGTCGTGATGCGGATGGTGTTCCTGTGGACGATGGCGATGCCACCTCCGGTCTGGTTGATGCGGTCCCTCCTGATGATCTTGTACCCGTCCGGGATGGCGATGGCGATGTCGGGTGCAGAGGAGGCGTTCATCCAGGTTTCCGTGAGGAAGGCGACGTCCGGTGATGTAGCATCGAGGAGGTTCCAGAGTTCCACGGAGTGTCTGTGGACGGAGCGGGTGTTGATCAGGATGCACTTGAGGTGGTTGCTGCTGGTGTTTGTCTTGGCGGGTGCGGGGCAGGTTCGGAGGCAGGTGAACTTGCAGGTGCAGCAGGTGAAGGGTCCGTGGGTGCGTCTCGGGGTGGCTCGGCAGCAGGCGTCGGTCCGGCCGGCATTGAGTGCGTTGAGAGTGGCGGCGGCGTAGGTCAGTCGGGTCGTCTTGCCTCGGCGGGGAGGGCCAGGGGTCCTGGCACTGGGCACGGTCCAGGCGCGGACGGCGCAGACGGGCTTACCTTTGGCGCACCTTCGGCGCTCCCGCTGCGCGCGTCCGCTGCGCGGTCGTTCTGGGGGCGTCATAAGTAAGGAGCCGGGAGGGAGGAGCAGCTGGGTGGCGGGAGCGGGGCGGCGAATAGAATCACAGGGGGGCGGGGCCGCAGGGAGGCAGCGGCGGGAAATTCCAAGAAGCAGCGGGCAGCGGGAAATTCCCAGGAGCAGCGGGAAATTCCCAGGAGCAGCGGGCAGCGAGCGAAGGAATCTGCAGGCAGGAGGCGGCAAAGGCAGGCAGGAGCGGCAGCAGTGAGTGGGGCAACCAAGCCCTGTGGAGGGCTGAGCGGTCACCTCAGTCTCCCAGGAACCCATTGCGGGTCCTGCATGTGAACCGCCTGAAGCACCACTTTTGCGAGGTCTGAAGTGAGCATGCTTCTGGCCACAGATGATGGAATGGAGGAGGAAAGTGAGCCTCTTCCTGACCTCCTGTGTGCAGGAGAGAAGGATGGGTCAGTGGAGGGTGTGGTCCTCTCCACCACATTGACCCCTGACCAGCAGAGAGATTGTTACCAGCTGTTGAGGCAATTTTCTGATTTGTTTTCCCTGGTGCCTGGTGTCACTGAGTGGTGCGTTCATGATGTGGACACCAGGGACAGTCCTCCTGTCAAGCACAAGGCTTACAGAGTGACTGACAGGGTCAGGGTATGCCTTAAAGAGGAGGTCTCCAAAATGTTTGCCCTAGGGGTGATTGAGTGCTCTGGCATCCCATGGTCAAGCACCATGGTCTTGGTACCAAAAGCTGCAGCGCCTGATGCCACCCCTGAATTTAGATTCTGTGTGGACTAACAAGGTCTCAATTTGGTCATGAAGACCGACACGCACCCCATCCCCAGAGCTGATGAGCTCATCGATTGGTTGGGGGCTACCCGGTAACGTCTGGGTACTGGCAGATTGCCTTAACTGATGGGGCCAAGGAGAGGTCTGCATTCTCCACCCCAGATGGGCACTACCAGTTCCGTGCGATGCCCTTTGGGATGAAGAATGCCCCTGCCACCTTTCAGAGGTTGGTCAACCAGGTGTTGGCTGGACTGGAGGATTTCAGTGCCGCCTACCTGGATGACATTGCCGTGTTTAGTTCCTCCTGGGAGGACCATTTGCGCCACCTCTGGGAAGTGTTGATGGCACTGCGCAGAACAGGCCTCACAATCAAGGCCAGTAAGTGCCAGATTGGGCAGGGTTCTGTGATGTACTTGGGACACCAGGTTGGGAGTGGCCAGGTGGCACCCCTACAGCCCAAGATTGAAACCATCCTGGCATGGAAGCCCCCCAGGAACCAGACGCAGGTGAGGGCCTTCCTAGGTCTCACGGGTTATTACACGAGGTTTGTCACGGGGTATGTCAACATTGTTGCACCCCTGACTGAGCTGACTTCCAAGAAGAAGCCAAAGATTGTGAACTGGACTGACACCTGTCAGAAAGCTTTTGATGCCCTCAAGACTGCCCTGTGTACCACGCCCTTCCTCCAGGTGCCCAATTTTGCTAAGGAATTTATTGTCCAGACAGACGCTTCAGAGCATGGGTTGGGGGCTGCTCTGTCACAGGTAAATGAGGAGGGACTAGGCCAACCTGTAGTCTTCATCAGTAGGAGGTTACTTCCCCGGGAATAAAGGTGGAGTGCAATTGAGCGTGAGGCATTTGCTGTGGTCTGGGCACTGAAGAAGATGAGACCATACCTGTTTGGAACTCACTTCCGGGTTCAGACAGACCACAGGCCCCTCAGATGGCTGATTCAGATGAGGAGTGAGAATACCAAGTTGTTGAGGTGGTCCATTTCCCTACAGGGTATGGATTTCACGGTGGAGCACCGCCCTGGTACAGAACACACCAATGCTAATGGTCTGTCCAGAATTTTCCGCCTTAGTGGTGAGAACTCCCAAGGGGATGAGTAGTCCTCCCCACATTTCAGCTGGAGGGGACACGTGTTAGACCTGGCACCATTTGCGTGGGTCTCCCTTCCATGATTCACTCTTGTCCCCTCTGTTTTTGCTGGTATTAGATGCTCTGGGTGCTGTGCCACTGCCATTCAGTGCCACAGCACGAATGCTCCCTATTTAAATATAACTGTGAATTGGTATATCCCTGATTGGCTTATTTGGTTTATCTGTTAGTCCCTAGAAGTCTGGTCTGTGTGTGCCCCGGGCGGCTGGTAACCCAAATGCTGCTGGTGGGCCTGCAGCACTGGTTTGTGCCACCCACAGAAGCAGCTTGTAAAGTGTACTTCAGACCTGCCACTGCGGTGTCTGTGTGCAGTCCAGAACTGCCACCTTGGCTGTGAAGTGCCAACACTTCCCAGCCCCTGAACCTTCCCTTGGCATCATATCAGTCACCCCTATGGTAGGGTGCATTGTGTGTAAGATAGGACATGGCTTGATATGTGTAGCATGTCCTGGTAGTGAATTACACCCCATTTCGTGTTTTCACTGCTGCAAGGCTACCTGTTCTCCATATGCTAGAATGGGCAGTCTGACTATTACATCTTATAGTCCTAACTGACTCAGGGAACATGGTAGAAAATCGAGTTTAGTATGCCTGAACTCAGAATGATAAAACACATATTTTAGTGAAGTTGGTTTTAAAATGTTTTTTAAAAACATTGTGTTTGAAAATACCACTTTTAGAAAGTAGTTATTTTCTTAACTAAGCCTTTCAGTGTGCTCTGCTGTTATGTGTATTGGCTGTCTGGGTTTAGAGGAGCAAGGCAGGCTGAGTCAGACCTGGGTTGAATAAGAGAGATCTGCATTGAGTACTGGGGAGGGGTAGCTCTTTGACCTGAAAAGGGCTGTGCCTGGCAAGGTGAATACTGGCTCCTCCTCCTACTGTGTGTCTGAAGGCAGACCCCCCCTCTTTCTGAAAGGAAGGATGCAGCCTGGTAAACAAAGTACTCCAGGCATGAGCAGAACTGGTTCTTGCTGGGTTCAGTGACTAGTGACTTTTTAGAACAAAGACTTTTGGGGTATAAATATCTGTGCCCAAACCCCTGATTTTTGTATTGCTGCTGGATGTCAAGAAGAACCTCTGTCCGTTTCACTGAAGGAATCTACAGGAGAGGACTGTCCTTGTGCTTGTGTGCTATTTCTTGGATTGGCCTGCAGTAGTTCCCCCTGGACTTGGAAGAAGACCGAAAAGGACTTTGAGAGAACTTTTATTTTGCTAAAGCAATCACCCAAGAGCTAGAAGAGAGCTAGCCTCCTGCTGGAGTCACAGGCACATCTGACTCCCCCACCAGCCTCTTGACTCATCCCAGCAAGGATTTCTATCTAAAGGTGTGGCCCCTGTGAGTTTCTAGTTCTACTCTAGAGAAGAGAGTGCTGAAATCGTCGCTGACGCCCGTTTGCGAGCCGCCGCAGCTGAAGAGCGTAAGAAAAATCACTGCGCTGCTGCAGCCAAGTGCTCGCAAACCAAGAATCATCGCAGCGCACGTTTGCGGGCCACAAAGTGCTTGCTAACACCTAAAGATCATCGCATCGCATGTTTGCGGGCTGTCGAGTGCTCGCTAACCCCGGATCATAGTATCGAGATCGTCGCATCATGACATCGCAGGGCGGGCGCCGTGAATCCACCATTTTCATCACATTGCACTCGGATCGTTGCTCCCTCGCGGAGCGCCATTTCTTCACATCGCAACAGGGTCGCACCCGCCACAGGTCCAGCACCTCATGCCCACTTGCGGTAAGGATTCAATGCACCACCAGCCTCATGTGAGGAAAACCATCGCTACAGCTCGTTTGCGACATTTTGTTTGTTTTGCTACGAAATCCAGGTACTTTGTAAGTAAAAGGGTTGCAGAGACTACTGCCTTGAACTGAACTCCTATTTGCACACGTTGAACTATTTTTACAGCATTTCAAGAATAATCCTATTTTACAATATTGTGGCTTTTTAACGTTATTGGTCTTGTGTTAAGTCTAGATATAAAGATAGTTTTCTATAGAACAAACAGCTGGGTCCTAGAGGACTGTACTACTAGGACTAGGCACAAGATTTGAGATTTATATTGCCCACCTCAAATGATCTGCTGCCCGTAGACCACAAAAATAAGTATTAGAGCTAGTTGGATGAGAGGCAACATATAAGTACAAGTTTCGTATACACATTCAATTAGACAACATTAATCTTGTGCCATTATTGGTCTTTTATTTCCAGATGTTATTGGTATGCAAAGGATGAGACCAGCCAACACGCTTCACCCAAACATGGGCTTCTTCAGGGTACTTATGGTAATGGTAAGTACTGTATCAAAGGTTTCCAGAACGGAGATTCAGCCATTTCTGATCACAGTATGAGAAACTCTCGTGGTGGAGAATGAGTCTCAAGGAAAGCAAGAGGACATTAAGTCGCAGTGTCAGTGACGACGTGAGGGAGCCGTGTCCTGAGCACGTCCTACTGCCAGCATATACTGTGTATGATCATAAATGCTTCACACACTGCTTCTGAGATAGGCCTAGCTGCTCGTGCTACGTTACCACAGGGTTGAGCAGGTGTTATCAAAGGGTGTATCCCCCTTACTCTGACTTAGGAAGAAGGGTCCCTACTTGGACAGTGGCCAGCCATTGGCAACAAGAGACCCCCATTTCTAACAGTTGGTTGGTGTAAAGCTGCACTGTTATTGGTCTTCCAGTTCATAGTGATGTGTTGGTATTGGCTGCAGATTGTAAGTGCCTACTGTGTAAAGATTATTTCCTGGTTTGAAATGAACAATTCTAATTGTGATTATTGCCATTTTACCAGAAGAATTAAATGTTTTAAGGTCACACAAAAGATGTGACGATACCTGTTAGGGAAGATAAAGAAGCACCACCCAGAGATATTGCAGGTCATTATATGGCAATAAAGGTTCAGGCTTCACATTTGTACTTGGCTCAAACAATAGCACAAGATCACTGAGAAAGAAGGTGCACTGGAGTTTCCATGTTATGGCACATTTAAAGTGAGAATTATGAAAAACTTCAGGAGGATTTTGTTTGAGATTAATCCACAGCCTAGATTTACACAGTTTAAAGCACTCAACGCTTGGGAATGTGTGGCTCCTGCCAGAGAGAAAGAGAGATATCAGGGAAGAGCGAGAAAGGTGGTGCACATTTATGCTGATGCTAGGTGGGATGCAGAACAGAAGAAGTGGAGAACAGACCTGATATAGGGAGCTAAGTTGTATCACTGGTTGCCTGGTAATGAATTTGAGAAGGGCAGACAAGAGAAATAAAAGAGAGAGAGTGAGGAAATGCGGCAAGGGAATCAGCTGATGGAGGTGAAAACTGTAACAGTTATACTAGTGATAGTCTCTTAGACATGAGAGGAGGTCGAAGCGCTAATGCTAGTGGAAATTCTGGAATTGCTACTGCACCAGTAAATCTGAGTCCTAATGCAATGGGGGTCACCCCAGTGAATATGAATCAAAACTCGATGGGAGGGAGTTCAGGGATTTATGCCCCTGGCCCCTCCGCAGCTTTGAATGTTCCTTATGCTCTCACCATCCCAATCACCATTTGCCATATAGTCCCTATACATAATCCCAGCTCCACAGGGAGTGTTAAATATAATTTGACTGTTCCAAATGAGTCGAGAGCCCCGGAGAAATCTCCTGCAAGCAGGGCTCGAGTCGGGGTACCACGCGGGTGGACGGCGTTCCACCACTTATTTTACTGGGAGCTCGATAACTGAAGCAAATGAGCCACACATTCACTCATGGGCCTCTCTGGGGCGAGATCGGAGCCCATTCAGAATGCTGCTCACGCGCTGGCTTCTCTGATGCAATTGCATCTAAGGGGTGAAGGAGGGGAGACAATGAGTCGGATGGTGCAAGCCACCTTTCGTGTCGTCACTTCCTGTCATGACGTCAGCGTCCCCCCACTACCTCTTTTTAGGACTCGTGCCCTGACTACAAGCTTGAATGTGAAGTTTATTCCCTTGGTTCAAATTAATGCGAGTTCCCCTTGTGGCGCAAGTGCAGACCCGATGGCAAATCAGACCGATTTGGACCTTTGAGGACAGCATGGGGTAACCAAATTTAGATTTGCTTATTTGGGAGCTTATTTGGGAGCCTCCCCATAATGCACAAAGTAGCACCCCAAGTGGGGGGAGCTAGTGAGCTCGGAGCAAGATGGCTGCAGATTAGTGAGGCTCTGCTGGTCAGGGCCAAAATCCTGTCATTATCCTGCCTGCTTTGGAAGTATCCCATAGCCTGCTGAGGTGGGGCTGACTCCCCTGCCAAGGGGCGATCGATTGATGTGCAGAACTTGAGGATTGGAGTGCCCTACGTGCCGCTTGCAGCCTTGTGACAATCGGGCCTGAGCCTCTGCTCAGATTGTCTATGGCAGCTGGGCTGGCTCCGGTAGCCTGGCGGATCGCGCTGCTATCTGACAGCTGACGGGGTGCTTACCTTCTCCTAGTGGAGCGGAGGTGCTGCCTGGAAGACGAGAGACTGCTGAGTGCCGGTCCTGGGCTGTGGCGAGGCTGCGGACACTGGAGGGGGCCTCGGCGCACCGGGTGATACCGTGGCAGCGGGATCCGGGAACTTTCCGCTCTGGTGGTTGCGGCGGTGCCTGTCATCAGCGCAGCGATAGGACACTTCTGCCGTCTGCACTCGAACGTCTGGCTGGGGCCCGGTGGCGAGGGAGAAAAACGCTACGTGGCAGAGGAGATTTGTAGCGCTGCCCGCCCGCGACGCTGCTGCGGGCCCGCCATTTTGTATCTGGGACCTGCGGGCGGCATCATTTGCGATCGTGGGTCCTCTCCCTTTGGAACTGGTTTGCTGTTGTGTGGGGATTGCACTACTAAGCCCTACTAAGCCCGGGGCTGTTGGACCTCTCGTGGAGCTGGGTATATATTTGGTCTGCTGATCTGCATTAGGCAGCAACTGTGATAGCCGCCATTTTAACTTTGTGGACAGCCTCACTCTGCTGCTCTGTGCTGGTCGTGCAGTCTGAGGTCCGGTGGCCGATTTGTGTGCTGACCTGACTTGGAGACCTGCTTCTTGCTTGCTGAGAATAATGCACGGCGCCCTTGTGAATCTGCGCAAGTGGGATAGCCCTCCTCTCTGGATCCTGTTGTGACTGTTGTGGCCTCATCTTATCACTGTGCATCCCTTGGCGGTGTCTTGGGGTGCTGTTTGGGCCTAAGTTCTTGATAATCACCTGACCTCTGCCCCACTATCCTAATGGGGAAACCTGATAAGCAGGTGCAGCCTAAATTGACTTTTGAATCCAAGCGTCTTAAGAAGACAACCCCGCAGGTCATGTCGGACACGGAGAAGGAAGTAGAGGTCGCTGTTACTCACAAGCTTGAGCGGATGCTACTGGTGATGCAGCAAAGTTTGCAGACCATCGATGGCAAAATCGATACACTCAATCTTCGTATGGACAGCATGGCGCCCAAGCTTGACAAACATGCTGTGCGCCTCACAGAAGCCGAGCAGCGCATCTTTAATTCAGAGGACAAGGTGGAGGGCATCACAAAGTCATGTGCGCAGATGGAGAAGCTACTCGCGGTGATCAATGCAAAGAATGAGGACCTTGAAGCCAGGTCCAGGCGCAATAATCTGCGCATCCTAGGGGTTCCTGAGTCAACGAATATCGTGAAAATGGAGCTCTATATTGAGGACATGTTGAAAACAATGTTTGGTGCGGAGAATTTTTCCAACATGCTGGTGGTGCAGCGGGTACATCGATCACTTGCGCCGCTGAAGAACTTGGTAATTTTCGCTCTCAGGGAATACTTACTAATATAACAAGAACTTGGCACAGACTCTGAAAATATGAAAAAGACATCTTTATTAAACACAATTAAGTGAGGCTAAGTCACCCAACTGCCTTAGCAATTGAATGAGGCAGTCTGCTGAATGGTCTCAGCACAGACCTTTTATACCATTTATTATGCCCTAGGCACACATTTTCTCTTTGAAGTACATTGTTGTTGGTCACTCCCAGGACGTGCACACAAAGCACTGTATGATGACAAACCCTCTTCACAGTTTGTCCAGCCCAAAATTAATCATCAAACAAACCCATAATAAACATTCTTCTTTAGACAAGCTGGACAAGACCCATAATGAAAAGGCCCGCAGACCAAATCATAAATAGACCATAAAGAAGGAACAGAAACAGATAGGAGCAAGATAAAGGGGTGTGTGCGTGTACAATAAACATTGCAATGTCCTGCTCTTTGATCTCTATATGACCAGCTGCCTAACAAGGAACTGGCTCAACGAGGTCAGCCTCGGGCAAGGGAGTCAGCTTTCGCCAGGTCATGCAGGAGTCAGCACAAACCCATGCTAAGGTTATGTCCTTAAATACTTGTTCTGCCACAGTGGGGGCCTACTGTAAGGGCAATCCACAAAATGGCTGCCGTTCACAAAATGGAACCTGAGGGTTCATGACGAAAACTCTGATTTCAGGGTGATTCTGTCATTTGAATATGACGAAAATGCTTGTGCATAGTGTACTAGCCATTCTCGGTCTGCTGATATCAAAATCGTCATGATACGACGATTTTTATGACACGGGTCCAAAATTTTCAGTACCACACCGCGCCGGTCCCAGGGGCTCCTCCACGCCCAAAAATAGCTAAACTCCTTAATTACAGAGACCGCGACGTGGCTTTGCGGATGGCGAGGGAAGCGGGCACCACGAAATACCAGGGCATAGAGGTGAAGCTTTTCCCAGACTTCACGACGGCGGACCAGCAGGCCCGGCGGGAGTGTCAGCCCATTAAAAAGAAGCTGCAGGCGTTGGAAATCCAATACGTGATGCTGTACCCAGCCCGGCTCAAGATTCAATATGACAGCAAACCGAGAATTTTTACGACTCCGAAGGACGCCATGCAGTACATCAAACAGCTCGAGCGCAGACCCCGGTCGATGGCGGAGCATGAAGAGGTGGACGATGAAGGTTGATGACGCTGCGAGCCACTTGTGGAACACATCTGTCTCTGGGATGTTAAGGACTATGAAGGACAAGGCACTTATAATTGCGTGAGAATCCTCTTTGTTGTATGATATTGTGGATGGTAACGGGGGTGTGGGCCTGTCTCATATAATGACCACTGGGTTGTGTTCTGCCCTTGAGTTCGGGGTTAGTAAGACAAACGGAGACTGGTATTCACTTCTTTGAGTCCCCTTTCCTTCTCTTGCAGGCCTAGACCTAAGATAATGATAGTATGCATTGTTGTTGTTTTGTTTTTTTGTTTTTTTTCCGTGTTTTCGTGCATGGGTCTCTCCTGTTGCTGTGCTACTGCCTTTGATACATGCTTTGTTGTTGTTATCATCGCAATGTAGAGTGGGTGCACTTCAAAACCTTATGTTGCTGGGCGGGGGATGTTGGTGGACACCGTTGTTTCTTAAGATTATGTGTGTATGAGAACACATTATATTACAGGCAGGTGAGCCGAAGGGGCCTATAGCTCTAGCCCGGACCTCCCCGCACACTGCTGTGGGGGCCTATGGGCCACTGGTGACTTCCGTAAGGGTACTCCCCAAGCAGTTCTTCAATTTGGGTTGGTTTTTTTGTTGTTTTTTCTTGGGATGTGAGCAGTATCTCTGCTAATGGTGGGCGAGGGGGGGGGGCTTTGCATCATTGTGTTCTTTCTGAAGGGGTGGCCGGGCATAATTGAGATGCCTAAGTGGGTGGGGGGATGGTCTGGGTGTTTGTTTCCATGTTCCACTGAGCGATTCAGAATGCCATATGTTGGACATAATGTGTTATACAGGTTAAATGCAATGTCACACTTTGTTAATCCAATTGAGTATAGTATGAGCAATGGCTGAGATGGGCAAACTTACGTGGATAACGTGGAATGTCAGGGGCCTCAATAGTCCGAGGAAGACAAGGCAGGTGCTTGCTTATCTTGATAGGCATAGTGTGCAGGTGGCGTTTCTTCGGGAGACCCACCTGACTAAGCAAACTGCTGAGAAAATAGCTAAAAAATGGGCGCCGGTTAAATGGGCATCCAACTACTCATCCTACGCCTTTGGGGGTCATGATTTTAATACGAAAAGGCTGCCCGTTTCAGACGACCTATTTGGATATCCATGCTAATGGCAGGTATATTATTGTACAGGGAAAACTCTGTGGCATGTTCTTGACTATGCTTAACCTTTACGGTCCCAATACGGATGACCCCGACTTTTATGAAGAGGTCTGGAACAAGATCTATCACTTGCCATTGGCTCCACTTATCTGTGGGGGAGATTTTAATGTGGTCTTAGATTTAAATATGGACCGTCAGTCCACGGCGGAACCTATAGTGAAGAAAGCCGCACAAGCCATTAGGAATGGTATGCAGACACTGTCTCTTGTGGATGTTTGGAGGCTGAGGCACCCAGGGCAGAGGGAGGGCACATGTCATTCTTATGCACGTAGCTCCTGGTCGAGGCTGCTCTACTGGTTAGTCACGGATGAGGTAAATTCTCTAATCACAAAGGCCCACCATTTACCCAGAACCCTTTCTTATCACTCCCCATCCCTAATTCAACTAATTATACCTACGTACACGCCGCCCCAATTTCAGTGGAGGCTTCAGGCCTCGGCATTGCAAGATCAGGTCTTCCGGGAGAGGGTGCGCCATGTCATTGCTAAAGATTTCGAAGAAAACACTGGCTCTGTGGATAGTTATGGTACGCCATGGGAAGCGTTCAAAGTTACGATCCGGGGGGTGTGTATAGAGCTCCAGGCAGGAGTGTTAAAATCAATACGGGGCTCTATGACATGTATAGAAAAAGACCTCATTGCTCTGGAGAGGCAATACGATACCACGTTAGATACTCAAATCCTGGCGTCAATCCGGTCCAAAGTCACTGAATACAATGACCTGGCAGACTCTGAGGTTACGGAGTATCATTCAAGGAGACTCTGAGGTTAAGCATCTATCACGCCGATGGACAGCTAGATATTATGGGGAGGGCGGCAGGCCTGGCAGGGCACTAGCAGACAAAATCAAAGGGTCCCGGACAAACAGGAGTGGAATACAATCTATTGAGGGTCAGGACGGTAGACATTGTGATACTGCAGGTATCCTTGCAACGTTTGTGCACTATTACAAAGATATGTATAGCGCTAGGCAGACGGCGGATGAGGAGGAGATAGCTCAGTATCTGGGGGATATTGCCTTGGTGTTGCTCTCCAAGGGGCAACAGGACTTTTTAATGCATCTAATAACAACTGGTGAAATCAGAGACGCAATTGGTACCTTGCCTAATGGCAAGGCGACTGACACGGATTGGCTCCCTGTGGAGTTTTAAAAAGAATATGCAGATATGTTGGTGCCCCAATTACATCTTATGTTTGAAGATGCCTATGAGCAACAAATGCTCCCCAGTACCCTCCGAGAGGCACTAATTGTGACCTTATTAAAACCGGGTAAATCCTGTGGCAGATGTGAGTCCTACCGTCCTTTATCCTTAATGAATACAGACGTCAAAATACTAGCGAAGGTCCTAGCTGCGAGGCTGCAGTTGCTGTTACCCATCATGGTCTTGCTGGATCAGTCTGGTTTTGTCCCGGCACGCTCTACAGCTCACAACCTGCGTACGCTGTTTGCGGTACTGCACCTTCTAGAGCCTACTCTGCCGGCTGCGGCAGTCCTCTTAGACGCCGCAAAGGCTTTCGATTCTGTCTCTTGGAAATACATGATTGCGGTACTGCATCGAATGGGGGTCCCCTATATGTACACCAATTGGATTAAGTTGATATATGAAAGTCCTGTGGCTCGGGTGAGAGTGAATGGCAGAACATCTGACCAATTCCCAATTCGGCGAGGAACGCGACAAAGCTGTCCGCTGTCGCCTGTACTTTTTGCACTAGTGCTTGAACCTTTGGCCTGTATATTGCGTCAGTGCCATGCTAAGGCGGCATTGCGATTCCATCAAAGGCCGTTAGCAGTGTCTATGTACGCTGTTGATATGGTTTTATATGTGCGGGAGTCAGCAGTATACTTAGAGCGGCTATTCAGGGAATACCTCCGCTTTGAGAGACACTCCGGTTTGGGGATACATTGGGATAAGTCAGTGGTACTCTCCCTGATAGCCTCCACACAGTGCTTTGATATGGAATTCCCTCTCCTGTGGACTGACGAACCTGTTAAGTATTTAGGGGTGTGGGTGAACAGGGATCCGCAGTGTGTCATCAGCGAGAACTATGGCAATGTGATTACTCGGTTGGAGGAACAGGTGGCCCGATGGATACGCCTGCTACTGACCTTTGCAGATCGCGTGGCCCTATTGAAATTGGTTGTCTTACCCAAATTTTTATACTTCTTCACTACTATCCCTATAGTGCAAAAACCCAATTTTTTTGCCACACTTCGCGGCATATTGATCACTCTGATCTGGGGGGGGGAGAAGCCACGTGTGAAATGGGAAGTCCTGACACGCCCCTATGAGCTTGGAGGTTTCAAAGTGCCCGACATGTATCTGAATTATTTATGTGCGCAAGCACAGTATGCTTTTTATTGGCAGAGTGCTCCTCCCTACACACCGCATGTGGCGGTGGAGGCTGGGGCGGTTCGGCCGGTTCCATTGCAGGCAATGATTGTGAATAGTACATCTGTTTATGAAAAAGGTGAAATAGATACAGTGCAATGTACGGCGCAAGCATGGAGAGAACACGGGAGACATGCAGCGCGTTTGCCATTGTATGCACCATCCATGCCGCTCCTGCACCATGAAGGGATATCAGTGTCTAGTGAACTGGGCTCACTCACGGTACTCCGTGGGGGGGGGTATCATTTATATGGGAGATGTCTACATTGCTGGCAAATTTATTGATTTACAGTCCTTTTTGGGTGGGGACACTAGGCCTGTAATGGCGACATTCGTATACAGTCGCTTGAGGGCAGCGATCCGTGCGTGGTATCCGGGGTTTCCTGATGAACCCTCCACTCTGACAGCGCTACAGATAATGTATTCTTCTCCCCTCAGAACTAAATTGATTACCAGACTGTATAATGCTTCGCAGGCTGATGAGGCGACCATAGCATTGGGGCCTATGGGCCGATGGAATGCGGAGTTACAGCAGCCCCTCACAGAAGAAGACTGGGAGGCATGCTGCAGATTAACAGGTCAATACGCATCTAATGGTAATTTGAGGTTAATTCACTATAAGTATCTGCACCAAATGTATTATATGCCGCTGCAACTTCACAAGTATGGGCTTAGGGCCTCGTCCTGCTGTAGGCGCTGTGGGATGGATGGTGCCGACTTTTGCAATTTAGCCTGGGGCTGTCCGAAAGTGTCGACCTTTTGGGTTCAAATCACAGAAGCGCTGGGGGAAATGGTTGGCGAGTTAATACCCTGTACTATGATTGTCTGTCTCCTGGGTAATGTGTTGAAGTTCAAACCTGCTACTCGAAAACTGGTTGCTATGGGCCTACTGCTGGCATGACGCAGGGTCTCTATTCACTGGAATGGTAGGCCTGCACCCCAGAGGGCGCAGTGGTTGAAAGATATGGCCTATAGTCGGGACCAATTGCTGTGTTATGAGGAGGAACTGCCGCAAGCCTCGAGACCTCGGGACATCTGGGGCCTTTTCACTGGCTATGTATTGGCTCACTCTTCGGATGATTGATGCTGCTTTTGTCTGCTACATTTCGTGTCACAGCTGTATGATTTGTCGCCTAACTGTATGCAAGTATGACGCAGGTGACTGTATTATTATTAACATGCATTGCAATTCTGTATTTTATACTATGTATTACTGAATGAATTCTGGATCGTGTTGTTCTTAAAAGGAAAATGTAGAAATAAAATAATTTTTTTTAAAAAGTAGCACCCCAAGTGAAGGAGCACCAGTACCAAAGTTCGCTGAGGTGCCACATAGACTTGATGCTCAGGAGCTAGAATAATGGCTAAAGGTTCTCAATGCTACTTTGAGTGAAAGTACAAAAATTAGTCAAGAAACTATCAAGTTATTGTTGGAAATAAATTTAATTTAGTGGATGTAGCTAAATGAAAACTTGAACTAGACAAGATAAGTGGACGTCTAGAACTGGTTTGAATAAACACTTATCAACAAAATGAACTTTTGTATATGAGCAAGAATGTTACTAGGAGAGCGAGACAAGCTCATGATACATTTTCTGAAATAACTCAGAAGTATGAAGTAGATTTGGAGTGGACAAAAGCTTTACAGAAGAGCCATCAGCTCTGCTTCTGTGATCAGGACCTATACAATATGAGAATACCAGGGCTGAAAATGCTAATTCAGGAATTAATTCACAGCATCCAGATTTGGAGAGCCCTGGATAAGTGAGAAGTTAATTTGTCAAAAGGGAAAAGTCCCAAAAGATCAATGGGGAACCGTCTCCTTCCGGAGAGGGAGGGGTGGTAACTATCAGTGTCCTTTTACGAGAGATACCAAGTGGAGGTTATGTTCATGTACCTTAGAGTAGGAGTGATCTTGAGTCATTCATTAATTATTTCTCTAGGTTAATGGAGAAACTTGTGGAATGAATGGTACAAGCAAGTTGAGTGGTTTTTGAACATTTTGAAGATTATATGGACTGATTTGAATACTCTATAATGATAGTATAATGATTCAACAGCATTTGATATGTTGACAAAATAAGTCGATTGATGAGATTCTGCGATATTCTAAGTGTGAGAAGTTGTCCTGGTATATGCTGTCCACTAATTAAAGTGGGCAATTTGCAACAGTCCTAAGGACCCTTACAATGTATGAGGTCAAAGATAACCTTTAGAAAGCTATGGTAGTGGTAGCTGTGGAGAGCAGCCTTCAGGCTTAATCTTGAAGGAATGTAAAGCAGCTTGTTTTACCAGAACATCATCTCCTATATTGACTAAATGAAAGGAGAACCACACAGTAGTTATGTAAAAATATGTATTTATTAATATAAAACTCTCTTGTATCCTCCATATGAGGATAGAATGCAAAGCACACAATACGAGATCAATAGATCAGTTGTAAGTAGCACAATACACAGTGGGCTCCAGGAGAAAACCGAACCATATACTAAAATAGTGGTATAACAACAACGACTCGGGTCAAAACAAGGTCTAGAGCACGTAGAATCACTGGGACCCCAAGGAACTGCCCAAGGTGAGAAGATAGAGACCCCACGGAGGACGGGTGTAATGTCCTACGCGACCGCGGTCTCAGTACAATTCTATGGGGAAGTTGCGGTTGCAATTTTACAGTTTAAGGACCATTCTAGGAGGACTTCGAGGAAACCCTTTGGAACCTAAGAGGGTGGAGAGCCACATCACCCATGGATACAGTGGTACCCTTGTTACCTATCCCAGAGGAGCCGATCGACCTCAGGAACCTTCGTAACCCAACTCAAGTGTTGCTGAAATCTTTGTAGTCCGCAGGAGCTCGGGTGTAGCAGACCAGTCAGTTGAATTCTGGTGCCTGCAAATGCAGGGGAGTGACTCATTCACCCCAAGAGAGATTCTTCAGTTGTCCTTAGTCCACCACAGGTCCTGTACGGAGCCTCTATGGAGCAAGGGCACAGACAAAGCTTTGGACGGAGAGGGAGACAAAATCGTGCCCAGTAGAAGTCCAGCAAAGTCCAAAGCGTCCAGATGGTCCAAGGTCAGTGGTTTCTTCTTGTAGAATATTATCCATGTAAAATCTAAAGTCTTACAAGCAGGTAAGCCCTTGTGTACCCATGAGAGAGGGTTGGACAGATTCGGGGGACCCTCCTAGGGAGGGTCAGGAGGACAGGGGGGTGGTTACAGTCATGTCCTTTGTCCAGTTTTGCCCGAGAGCAGGAGCCCATGGCTCCCACAACTGGTTTGAGCTGGACTATACACAGGGACACCAAATGTGTACCAAGTGCAGACCTTCAGGCACTATCAGAGTGCACCCACCCAGCCCCAATACACTAAATCCTGTCTGGGAGGTGGTCACACCTCCCTGTGACAGGATGCCTATTGGGCTGCCTTCCCCTGCTCGAGCTTCGCTCAGCAGCAGGAGGGCCGAAATGTTTCTCTGGTTGGCAGCATCCATTTTGTGCTGTCCAGGTCGAGAAGGCTGGCACCAGATAGACCAATGACCCCATGAATCTCACTTCCGAAGGGTGGAATCATATCTCACACACCCGTTACTGGTGTGAAGGTATTATTCCAAGGTGTTTGATACCAAACACAATATGTTTCTGTGCAGCCGTTTTCGAGATAGCATATACCGCGAGGTTATAAAGCACCTCTACCTATACGTCCAGCTAAGTCACAGACAACCCGGGAGAATGATCTCCGAAGGCTGCAGAGAGGCTTTGCTTATGCAGGGGCACCCTTTCACATAAAACCCATCACCCTGCCTTCAGGATTGATAAGGCCTCTATAGGGGGGACTTATAAGTTTTAAGTGTAGTGTCCTATCGATCTAGTGAACCTATATCTAAAGTAAGTGGTGCAAGCACCAGCGTACACAGGTTGCAGTAGCATAGCTGTAGTTCCATTTTGCATGGCCTCTCATGGGTGGCATAATACATGCTTCAGCTCATTGGAGGCCTTTAGGGTACCTATGCCCTGGGTACATGGGTACAATATACTAGGGACTTACAAGAGTACCACAGTATACAATCTGGAGTCTACCAAAGTACACGCATATCAATTTACAGGAGAAAGCAGATAGACTGGGGTCCAGGTTAGCAGGATCCCAGTCAGACTAGTCAAAACAGTGCAACAGCAAGCAAAAACTGGGGGTAACCATAAGAAGCAGATCCTACTTTCCTACACTAAGTATGGCAATGATAAGATTGACATGAGGCAGAAGAAATTGAAAGAGAAACTCAAGGTAGTTCAAATGAAAGCTGCTCAGAGGGGAAGTAAAGGCCAGCCATTTGCTGGGAATGCACCCCCTATGCAGGTAATGCGCCCACAGGGAGCTCCTGCCATGCAAGGAGGAGGTGGTTTTCAGTCACAAGGTAAGAGCCGGGGTATCTCTATTGATCCAAGCAGGCAATTGATGTAACCACATTGAAAAGGTCTAACCCATGCCACTATTGTAATAGGTTGGGGCATTGAAAACGGAATGTCGTCGTAATCCTGCAACTTAAGGTCAGAATCCAGGGTTCACATAGTCTCAGAATAGTCACAGAATGCGCCTATATTGAAGTCTCAAAATATTAATGCGCTCAAAGCCTCATGGATGCAAGTTCCACAACCCCAGATGCCACAGCAATCTGCCATTGGGCCTAGATATGTTTAGAATGAGGCTTCAAATGTGAACCAATATTCTTTCCAGGGTTACATTCCTTACCAGCAATACCCTGTGTTTGAGACCATTGAGAATTCTGGCTCAGATCTGTCCGCCTGATGGTGCCTGAGAGAGAGGAATATTGTATGCTTGGCGCAGTCTTGGAGGTAGACCAAAGTGGCCCATTTTTAGATGGTGAGGAAATTAGCCATTCCATATCATTTTTTGTTGAAACAGGTGCTACCACTTCTACTGTAAGAATAGTGGAAGTTCCGGACCTACCCTCTCGGGAAGAAGTATCCAAGTTGTTAGAGTTGCTAATCAACAAATGAGGAATCCTATTTTTGAGGATGTGCCTGTAAGGACAGGAAATTTTGAGGATAATCATCAGTTTGTGGTTTGTGGTTCAAGCCCTGTGACTGGTTGCAGGGTTTCTCTGATTCCCGGTTAGAATAAGGTTTAGTAAATCTCTTTAGATAACCTCATGTACAGGCAAGAGGATTGAAATGTTCAATCTACTCACCAGTCTTTGTATCTCATTCCCTGTGTGCATCTACAGAATTCCTTACTTGCTTTCCGTCATTGAAGATACATTTTGTCAGAAGGTTTGGATATCCATTAGTGATCCTGTATTTTTATGCTATGTTTCTGAGACTCATTTATATTAGATTGGCTTTGAATTTATAATAAATTCATACCTAGGCCCATCTTCTGACTCATAGTTTTACTGTGTGGCCAAATGGGTTACACTATAATTGTAAAATTGTAGTTGATCCTAACTCCTTTTATTCCTCAGGCACCTACACTCTTGTATTGAAGGGGGCAAGGAAGAAAGAGCCTAAATTCGATATGCTTGCAGGTGGTGCCTGGTATTTTAATGTACTTTTTCCTGATTTACACTCGAGCTTAGTATTTTATGATCCCTTGCACTTCAAATATGTACTGGTCTATTTTGATATCTGAAAAACTATTGCTACTTGATTTTCTATTCTGTTGATTACTAGGTAGAGGCATGACGGAACAACACCCATTTTCCTACATTCTTATATGTTTCCAATTTCAAATAGTCTAATACAACATTACAACAGGGAAGACAATTATATGACAACACATAGCTGTTATGTTTTGAAAAGTTAAGTTCTAAATAAGGGAGTGGGTATTTTCAAATATATTCAAAAGGTCAACATTTTTAAACAACAATTGCTAGATGATGTCAGCTAGCAACCAATTCACATGAATGAAATAATTTAGTGCAATAAATGGAAAGGGATGATTGCTTTTTGTCATTTCCTGATCTGTGAACACCGAATCACTTGCTGAGAGAGATGGTAAAGGAAGCCAAGAATGCTAAGGGCCCCATTAGTATGGCGGGCGGATCGCCCCCGCCAGGCCGGCGGTAGCCACCGCCGGCCTGGTGAAGGCGATCCACCCGCCATCCGTGACGGAATGACCCCCGCTATATTATCATGGATTGGGGGGTCCGCGGTGGACGGAAAGACTGTCCGCCGCTTTTCTGCCCAGCCGACATGTCGACCGGGCGGAAAAGGGTTCTATATGGTGGGGGTGTCAGACAACGCCAGCCATATTAGAATGGGCATTTTACAATGCCTTTCCTGCTTTGGGGGCCCGCTGCGGGCCCCCAGGGACTCCGGGGGGTGGGGGGTGCACATGGGGGTACCTATGGTACCCCCCAGCAGTTCCATGAACAACATGGCAGGCACCGCGCGGTGCCTGCCATAATCTGCATGGAAGTGCACAGAATGCCTTCCTGGCATTGTGGCGTGCGGTGCTGAGTGCACCGCCCGCCACAATGTCAGGAATGCTGGATGCGCCCGGCACTGTGGCGGGCGCATCCTAATTGCAGGCACGGGACCCCCACCCTCATGGCACGCAGTCACTTCCTACGATGGGATGGCGGGCGGACAAAGTCCGTCCGTCATCCTAATGGGCCCCTAAGTGTCATGGAAGAATTCACACATTTTGCACATCTACTAAAATTCAACAGTTTTTGGAACAAGAAGATAAAGAAATAAGCAGATTTATTTGATTTTCAATGAGTGTTAATCCTAAAATAGGCATGATGGGGTAATAAGCAGCTATTCCACACAAAAAACGGGAATTGTATTTTTTATGATCATAACAGCTACACTACATATTCCAAAAGCCTGTATGGCTGTAAATCCCCCGAACGTTTCTCACTATTGTTCACTCACAAGTCTTGGATATATGTTGTTAGAACTGGGGGTCTCTAGTTGGCAGGGGTAGGTACCACTGTCCAAATAGGGACCCTTGCTTCTAGTCAGGGTAAGGAGTACACCCTCTGAGATAACCCCTGCTCACCCTCTAGGTAGCTTGGCACGAGCAGTCTAGGCTAACCAGAGGCAATGTGTAAAGTATTTGTACCAACACTCACAGTAACACAGTGAAAACACCACAAACTGACTCCACAACAGTTTAGAAAAATAAAGGTATTTAATCTAAACTACTAAAGACCAAAACGACAAAAATCCAACATACACAGTTCAAGAATATCGTTTCAAAAGAGTTCTTAAGGTTTGCGATAGAATAATCCACAGATGCGTGAAAAGTTCACAGTTGCGTCACGTTTACTCACAGTACCTTTTAGTTGCGACAAAGTTCCAAAAGCAGAAGCTGGTGCGGTGGTAAACAAGCGATGTGTTGCTCCTGAGACCCTGGGGAGGCGATGCGACAACCCCGCTGCAGCAGCGGGAGTGTTGCGACGAATCCGGTCTGTATGGGGAGGAAGGCCACTTGTATGGATTCCAGTGCGGAGGTTCCGTAGGAAGTTTGTTCTCACAAAGGCACGATGCGACGATCTCTGGATTTGCGATGATCTCCGGGGCGACGATGCGCGGACCAGCGGTGATCTTCTCTCTCGCAGCTCCTCGACGCGATGTTTTCTGCGACGACACTCGCAGCGACGTGATGCGGTCCGCAAGCAAGCGGTGCAACACTTTTCAATTGCAAAAGTCTCTCAAGCTTAGTTTCAAGCTTCCCAGCACAAGTACAACTTCCAGAGCCCCACAACTGGATCAAGCACTCTAGGAAGGACAGAACTCTCTCAGCAGAGTTCAGGGAAGCTGGGGGTGAAGTCCTTTTGTTCCTGGGACTTCAGAATAGGGAGCCAGCTCTACTCAGGCCCTTGGAGATTCCTTCAAGACAGGGGACACAGCACACTAGCAAAGTCCTTCCCCTCTCCTTGGCAGCAAAGCAACAGCAGGTCAGTCCAGCAGAGCAACAGCAGGACAGTCTTCCTTCTTCAGAGTCAGCTTTCTCCTTGGCAAAGGTTCCTTCTTGATTCCAGGATGATCTAATTTTCTGTTGTCAGGGGTCCTGTACTTATACCCCTAAAAGTCTTTGTTCTCTTTGTGCAAGTGGGCCCTGAGCCCGGTCTGAACCAGTTCTGGGTGTCTCCTGAGTACTTTGTTTTCCTGGCTTCTCCTTTCCTTTCAGAGTGAGGGGCAGGGTCGTCAGCCGCCCAGCAGGAGGTGGAGCCAGCATTGTGGAAGGAAGGCACAGCCCTATTCAGGCCCAGGTGCTAACTCCTCCCACCACTCCAGTTGCAAATGCAGTCATTCATGCTGGCTGCTGACGGAATTCAGTCCGGAGTTTGCTGCTGACTGTCCGTTGAGAGAGCCGTTGATGAGATTGAGCCGCTGATTGAGGCGGTGCGGCGCGGCCTCGGAGCTCGGAGGGACAATTGCCAGAGAAACCGCGAGAGACCGAGCAGCAGCAGCTGCCTGAGGCGGCGAAGTGCGGCGGTGTGGCAGCGAAGCCTCAGAAGGACTGGCCGGCAACGTGCGGGGAGGCGCTGCCCCACTGGAGAAAATACCTCGGACCCCGGAGAGGGCTCTAAGCGGCATTATAGTGGTGGCGTGCTGGGGCTAGTGCAAGAGTGATAGCGCGGCCGGAGCCCCCCCCCGGAGTCTTTAGGAGCTGCCAGGCAGAACCGTGTCTCGCGCAGTGGGAGAGAGTCGGTAAGCACCGGGCCATTTGATACTAAGCGGGAGAGAGTTGACCTTGCCCCAGGAGGAAGGAGAGGGGAAAGCCGAGCCCGAAGTGGAGGGAGGAAGGTACCTGGCTTGTGTCCCTCTAAAATCCAACAACTGTCACTACTTGGACTCCCGGTCAAAAGAGGGAGCGAGAGACAGACAGTGCTGTGTTGCGCTGCAGAGAGCGTGCAGCCCGGTGAGGTTAGGTAAATAAGTATTTATTTAAGTAAGAAGCCAAAGACACTGCAGTATGGCACCAAAAAAGACTAAAAACCTAAAATGTCAGAAAGAGCTGGATAACACCTTTAAGGAAACGGCGCCTGAAAATGAGTTCCAGGGAGTGAGTGTGGGATCACCCAGAAGTGTGCCAAAAAGGTCTTCCAAAAGAAATAAAGACACAAGCGAAGGCACACAAGGCGGATTAAAGGGAGGCGCACAAGTTTCCAAATCAATTAAAGACTTTGTAGGGAAGCATTTAAAAAAATTACAAACCCCTGTGACAACCCCGGATTTGAACAAAGATTTAAATAAAGAATTATTGTATGAACAAACGGACCTGGAGGACTGTGTAAGCAGCCCAGATGTACCCCTCAGTAACCAACTCAATCAAAGTCCTATCGAGGCCATTCCGGAACCTAGATTATCCTCTTCACCTCGGATTTTCTCTCTGATAGATGGTATTGATCTGTCTTGTGAAGGGATGAACTTAACCAACTCCAGAAGAGAACAGAGGAGTGACTCTGATCAGATTAGAACATCGGCAACCGTAAAGAGCATAGAGCATCATGGAATGCAAGGTGCAGGGCTCACAGACAATTCAGCGTGTAGCAATACTTTGGGTATAGATATATCAGCAACCGCTTCAGCGTCAATGCTAGATATAATGTTAATGCTGCAAAAAACCTTGCAAGGGCTGCTGGAAGTGGCAATGTTAAATAATAATATTCTAAAAACTCACAAAGTTCAATTTCAGAATATTGTAGGGGAATTGCAAGGAATTAGGGGTCTGATGCCAACAATACTGAGGCCGGTCCAGACTCAGGACCCCCCTTTGCAGGTAGAGAAGAGGGACAGTGAGCAGCCGAATGACCACCAGGAGATTTATATATCGAGACGCCCAATGTTAGTAAATAGATGGAAGGACCTATATGGATATAGGCGATATAATATACAAAGAGCAAAGAGAAGAATAGTACCCTTAAAAAAGAAGCCAAGGGCAGTGGAAAAAAGGCTGGCTGGAATCCCAAACACTGTGAAGAAATTGAGAGAAGAATCAGTAAGCCCCCTAGAAGACAGAGTTATAGCAAGAAATAGAAGGATAATGAGGTCCCCAAAAAATAGCGTAAGGGTGGGGGAGGTAGCAATAGTAAGGAAGGTAGCGCCTTCAAACAAAGGAGAAGTTAAGGCGATCAATTCATGGAGTTTACCCCAGGGACAAATGAACACGAACAAAGTAGTAGACAGGCGAGAGACCTCGGTAAAAAGAGGAAGGGAACGGTATGGGATGGAGGAGATGCAATCCGGTAACATTCCTGTAAAGGGTGTGGACAATCTGTGGCTATATCTCGAACCCGTGGAGTCAGAGAAAGGGAGAAAAAAAGGGAGGAAGGTTATACCCCTAAATCGCTCCCAACTCGTATACTCCTTCGCTAAATGTCCTAGTCTGAGGGGGTTGGGAACAATGGATTTAAATCAAGTAGGCTTTAGTAATGATATTGACGGAAAATAATTTACTATGGTATTATTGTACTCAAGCTTGGTAAAAACAGCAATTGTGAGGGCGGAAAATGAGATAATAAAGGAAGGTATAAGGTTGATACCAGCTAGGGAAATAGAGAAGAGGAATCAGCAGGACAGAACCTTTTTAGCTTGCCACTCAGGCTTGGGAAGAAGACAGATAAGACTGATTTTAGGCGAGGGAAGGGCAGGAGAAAACATGAGAATGGTAGTTGAGAACCATGGGACAGGAAACCCGTGGGGTGACTGGTCCCTTAATGACAGCTGGCCAGGCGCCCAATTTGGGCAAAATTTCGTAGATGACCATCTCAGCGATGTTGATTAGGGAGGAGGGGTGTCGCATAGCATGAACCTGTTATCCTGGAATATAAATGGGCTAAGAGGGGAGTTAAAGGTAGAAAGTATAAAGGCCCTAGCCCGAGGTGCTGAAATAGTAGGGCTGCAGGAAACCTGGCTATGCGACAATACCCCCGTTTTTGAAGGTTTTGTACAACTACATAAGCCAGCAAGAAGGAATAGATTTGGTCGTCCTGCTGGGGGCATTATGACGCTAGTCTCGACTAAGATAGCAAAAAGGGTCACGACTGTAAATGCGACTTGCAAATGGTTACTGGTTAGCGATGTTTCCTTGCTGGGCTCAGAAGGGTTGTATGATCACATGATAATTGTAAATGTTTATATGCAATGGGAATCAAATGAAGACTATGAGAGTGAAATGCGATGTTTTGAACATGACCTGGATATACTGTGTGAAAAGTTCGGAAACTATGCAATAATCGTAATGGGGGATTTCAATCATAAATTGAACCCCTTGAGAAATGATCAATGGTTCAAAGATCTCTTGAGCTCAAATAACATACCCGCAGCATCGTTTCCAAATTGTATAATCTCTAAACAAGACTGAAGTTGGGCAAACTTTTGGGGCAAAAAGGACTGTTTTGCTTAAACGGCAGATGGGAAACAGACTGTCCGGCAAAGCAGACCTTTAAGTTTGGTTCCCAACTTTGTCCGATCGATTACGTATTTATGCAAGCGTGGAATTTTGACCTTATCAAGGGGTTTCAGATAACCCCTCGTGACAGTAGTGACCACAATATTTTGCAATTTGCATTAGCATGGGGACCCCTAAGCTCTAGAAAACTGGTGCTCCCTCAACAAGTAGAGTACCCTAAACGGCTGACAACAAGATTAACTGAGCCGTATATGGAAAAGTTGGCAGGATTCCAACATAAAGTGGGTTTGGAAGATGCTAGGACTAAGAAAGTGCCGTGGTTCGAGAAAAACATAAAAGAAATGGCGCAGTGCCTCAAGGTAGACCTAAAAAGCAGGAACTCATATACCACTACAAAACAATCAAAGCAAGGTAAACAGCCAAGTTGGTTCAATGAGGAGTGTTTAAATAAGAAAAGAGAAATAAGAAGAGAAGAAAGAACCCTGAGAAAAAAATATGATCCAATAAGGCACAAAAACCTAAGTGACATGAGGAAGGATTATAAAACGTTAGTTAGAAACCTGAAGAGGGTATTCAAAGAGAAATGCTCGGCTAACTTGCTGGAAACTATTGAATCTAAAAACTTGCGTACGTTTTGGAATTTGATAAAGGAAGCATCAGGACAGGCTAACGGGGCTATGCCCTGTGTAGTAGAGGAAGCCGCCTGGGAAGAATATCTAGGTGAGTTATATGGAACATACGCTGAAGAAGATGGGGATATTGGTCCCTGGATGGAGGCGGTAGTAGATTTAAAACCTTTGTTTACAACAGAAAAGGTATATTCAATCATAAGAAACTTAAACCTAACCCGTGCTGCAGGTCCTGATAACCTGCCAGCAATTATTATAAAATCCCAGCAAGATTGGTGGGCGCAATTTTTCTCCTACATGTTTCTGGCCATATTGGAGTCAGGCACGATCCCTGAAAAGTGGAGGGGAGCAGTAATTAGACCGATCCACAAGAAGGGTGATAGAAAAGTGCCCAAAAAGTATAGACTCATTAATTTGCTGGATATCGGGGAAAAGGTATTCTCCAAAATAATTTTGGGCAGTTTGAACGACTGGGCGGAGCGGCGGTCGATCATGCCGGTGGAGCCAGGAGGCTACAAGAAGGGGCATTCCACGATCGATCATTGCTTCGCACTGTGGGCTGTGGCGAGGAAGTCTATGGAAAAGCAGGGGAAGTTATGCTGCTGTTTCGTGGACTTCCGCACGGCATTCGATTTAGTTGACAGGAATTGCCTGTGGGAGTCCCTAAGAAAACTTAATATCCCCGAGGGGCTCTTGAAAATCATCCAGGAGTTACGTAAACATAACTGGGCGCAAGTCATCAAAGACGTAGACGGAGTCTTGACTCCTAAAATATTGATTAAGAATGGCCTAAGACAGGGATGTGTGTTAGCCCCCTTATTATTTGCAATATACCTGGCTGATCTCCCATCTATTCTAGAAGTGAGTAGAAGTGCTAGCCCCAAAATGCATGGGAAACATCTGTCCTGTCTGCTGTACGCCGATGATTTGGTAATTTTTGACCAAACGCAAATCAGATTGCAAAGGAAGTTAGCTGCCTTCAATAAATATTGCTTGGCTAAACACCTGACAGAAAATATGGATAAAACTAAAATCCTATGTTTTGAGAAGAAAACCCCGAATTTTAATTGGTACCTGGGAACTACTAAACTAGAAATTGTGAACGAATACAGATACCTCGGTATTTGGTTTGAAAAGTCTTCAAAATGGGATATCCATATAGTAGCCCAGACTGCCAAAGCCCATACATCAGGATGCGGGCTAAGGAAATTCAGCCAAGTTTACGGGGATATGTCACATAGACCATTATTGAAAGCCTATAAGGCAATGATACCCCCACAAGTGCAGTATGGAGCCGAAGTTTTATATTTGAGCGGGAAGAATAATTGGGACATTGAGGAGGAGAAATGCGTAAAATCGTTGATGTCACTGCCCGGCTCCTCCATGATTCAGGCAATCCGCTTGGAATTAGGCGTGACCTCATGGAACATACAGGTACAAGTGGCCCTTTTAAGATTTTGGAAAAGATTGGGATCCGAGGAAGTCGCAAAAGTGTCACAATGGTGTAAAGAGGAGATCTTGCATAGCGACCTAAATTGGGCCAGCAGGATCAGAATGAAATTGTGCGCACTGTGTAAAAATTTAAATGTAAAATTTGATCAGGCGACACTGTCGGTTGAAGCCTCAAATGCGGAGCTTAGAACAACAGGAAGAGAAATATCCAGGCAAAATGATATGATATATTTGAAAAAGAAAGTGTCAGTCCATCATATGATAAATAGTTGGGAGAATGATATATGGTATCCCTATTTGGATACACTACCTAATGCTGGATTAAGAGCCGAGGTGCTCCGATGGAGAATAGGGATTAACTGTTGGGTATCTCAGAGAAACAGAAAAGCAGAATTGATACTACGGATGGTAAATGCCGCTGTGGATTAGGTACCAAGTGTGACAACCTACATATCTTACTAGACTGTCAAAAATGGGTGTCACAGCGGAAACTGTTTTTGCAACCCCTGTTTTTAAAATATGGTATAACTGAGCGCCTCTTAGCAATTAACCTACTTACCGACATGCCAAATCTTGATATAGCAATCGCCATGGCAAAATATATGAAGGCGGTAAAAAGGACTCTGTTGGAACCAAATATGGTTGGATAGAAATTGGCATGAAGTAATAGTAGGTCACGCTCTAGATAATTGTGTCTAAGGTGGAACGCCATCCCTAAGTTAAAGCTTCATTGTATTGCTGATTACAATATTGGATGTAGTGCTGTATGAACATTTGTCTCTTTTAATGTGTCTATGGAATTTTTTATACATGTTTTAAACTATTTATTGTAATATTTATCTTGTTTGGAGACCAATGGTCTAATAAACATACTTTTACTACTACTACTACAGTCATTCAGCCTAGGGCTGACTCAGCCAGCCAGGGGCATCCCCAGCCCCTGTCACTCTCAAACCAGACAGTCAATCCACAAACAGGCCAAGGCACACAGAAAGGTCAGACAAGAGAACAGCAACTTTCTAAAAGTGCTGTTCTCAAACACAGGATTTAAAAACAACCTTTCCTAAAAGATGTGGTATTAAATTCTGAGTTCAGGGATACCCAATACTTATGTCCTATCTTGTTCCTATGGGAAGAAATGCTGGAAGCCACTGTATCCAGCATCCCCCATGTTAATCTATGGAGCAAGATAGCCTTACAATAGTGAAAAACGAAAATGGCTGCCATTCACTATCAGAGCATGTCACCTTCACTAGTACATGCTCTACCTTTTACATACACTGCACCCTGCCCAGGGGGTACCTTGGGCCTTCCATAGGGGTGACTGATGTGCACAAAAAGGGAAGGGGTAGGCCTGGTCAGTGGGGACACTGAGCAGGAGGACATGGCAGTTTCTAAACTGCACAGAGGCACTGCAGTGGCAGGCCTGAGACATAATTTTAGGGCTACTCATGTGGATGGCACAATCAGTGCTGCAGGCCCACTAGTAGCATTTGTCATCACCAGCCCTGGCACACCCAGTGCACTTTACTAGGGAGTTCATGGGGACACAAATATGCCAAACATGTATATCCAATCAGAATAACACTTTACATAGGGAGCACTTACACTCTGGCACTGATCAGCAGTGGTAGAGTGTCCAAAGCATCTAAACCAGCAAAAATGAAATCCAGCACAGCATCAAAAATACAGGAGGTAGAGGCAAAAAGATAGGGGAAAACCACGCCAAAGATGCCAGGTTTAACACATGTGGCACAGAAATATCTAAAATTTTTAACAAAGCAGAGAGAGCCAACAATTAAATTAGCTCTGAGAACTTATTTACACCAGGATGGAATCACTTCTACTGGCTTCTTGTTGGGGTACGCCTATGATGGAGCAAGGATTCGCATATTACGCGACTTGCTTGGATTCATGAACCTCGAATAACTTGTAACAAAATAATTCAACCTGTTTGTTTTACTAATTTCCCTTTATTCTGACATCGGGGTGTCCTAGTGACGCTTGCATATGTGTTTACAAACTCAATAATGTTTGTATCTAAAATGGCCGCTGCTTGGCGGGATTTCTTTCTGCGCATGCGTTAGTCACACTCACGTGACGTACTTGCAGTTCTGGTGGGAATCTTTGCGCTTGCGCACTGGCTTTTGAAATGGCTGTTTGTGTCCTCACATCGTGAAGCTTGCACTGATGTTTTCATGTTATTGTCTGTTTGCACTAATCTCCCACGCCATAGTATATTTTAAGTGAAAGGGGTATGGAGTAGCTATTCATGGTATACAGTGTATTCATTTATTTCTATGTTTTAATTTGTTTTCGCTTACTTTTCATGTACCGCGATATTGAGGGTCTGAGGGACACTCGAGAATCCATATTGAGATGCTTTTCTGCGCATGACAAATGTATTTCTTTCTATTGTATTCTGTAGAATAGGTCATGGGAACCCCAAAATCAATAGGCGGTCCCAGAGTATGCAAAACTAGGCTTGTAGAAATCAAATGTGATTGGTGTGTTGACCTATCCTACTTGGGGACCAATCGAAATTGGGGATTTTGACACTTGCAACATTTGGGGGGTGGTACACTGACCCGAAAAGAGTATAACTAGCCTAGGTTTAGCTAGAGAAATTGTCCGACTTGTCCGACTAGCTGACCTGTCACTGACCCAACGCACTCAATAGGTGACTGATACAGAGAGCTGCGGAGCACTCTGTCCGAAATATTCCATAGACTCAGAGGTTTTACTAAACCTTAAGTGCTGGCGGAGCACTTTGCTGAGGAATTCGCTAACCCAATCGGGGTTCTGGCTGTTAGCTGCAGAGAGGGTGGAGCGCAAGCGTTGCTTCCAAACTGCGGGTGCTGGTCGTTCCTTGGTGGTCCTGTCCTGATCCTAATCTGGGTTTCCTGTCCTGTCCTGGGGTGACCATTCTGCACCTGCTGTCCTGTCGATGACTGTCCTTCCTTGGGGTTTATCCTGTCCTTAACTGACCCGTGGCCAGGGTTGGTCTTCACACCATTCTAGGTAAATATAGAAGCTGAAAAGTCTATTTTGCACCTTCTATTTTTCTGTCATTGCTTCAATAAAGACAAACCTTTGCATATGTTAATTTTCCATGCTTTTTCGCAAACTGTTAAATGAAAAGTCATACATTTATTTTCCTTAGCATGTTCCTATGTTTCCCTACCTTTAAGCACAATTCTTCATACCGTTTATGAAATATAGATGTGGTTTATAATTTTTCCCTTTTTCAAGTTGATTGAAGTAAAGTTTCTAGAATTATAGTGTGTTCCCTTTTTACCTTTCCTATAGATGTATAGGATTTCCAAAACTCTCACCCAACTTTTGAAGTATTACCCAGTAGTGAAATTCTAGTATGTGCCTAAGTTTGCCCCATCTATAGTTATTCATTCTTAAGTTCTATTTCTGGAAATCTGCGTAGCATGGTTCCTGTTCTTATCTTCCTTTAGACTCATAAATGGTTGCCCTGATTTTCTTGCTTTATGGATATGTGCTCTTTGTTATCTTGATTATTGATTGCTTATTAGTTATAAACTGTATGCTTTCTGAATCTGAACTTTAGATAAAGGTTTTAAAACTTCCTGAGTTTGTGTTTATTTTACAAAGAAATATAAAAAAATTGTTATGTTGTTGCCTGCCTTTCTTTCACAGCTAGCTCTCTGATCTATCGTGATCATAGGTACCCGTAATGGTGGATTGGTAAGTCGGGTACTGTAGAAATAAATAGGAAGGAACCAGAGTTACTGGTAGTAGAGTGTAAGGTCACCTGATTAATGTATATGATAAATTAAATTTTATGGGCCCGATATGTGTATGGTAAATTTTGTTGGTTGGGTGACCTGCGCGCTCTATCAGTAATTTTCTGGTAGCAGAGCTATGGTTAGGGACTAGTTAAAGTTAGGTAGGACTAGTTAAGAAAGCTAGATAGGTTGGATGCTGCTATAAAGATTTTGCTGCTAAAACTGTGAATATTATATTGATGAAAATTTGATAGATCACGTGAAATATTTTTGCTTTGAAAAATTATGAAATGTTTTTAAATTGTTTTTCCTACTGTTATATTGATATATGTACTAATCCACTCGTTAGTAATTGTTTAATGTTTGTCTGGAATCCCCGGGGAATTGAATAGCGGGTGGTGAAGAGAATCCACGCCGTGGTGAGGTCACTGACTCTAGGAAAATTGGTGCAGGTTAGGCAGAACTGGAAGCACTAATTAGGGTTTTCTGAATGTGTGTTTGAATAAATGATAGCAACGAGTTCGCTGGCAAAACTTCTATTGTCATATAACCTAGTAAGGGTCACACCGGAAGGAGTAGCAGGATCGTCGGAGCTTGGGTTATAGCAAAGGGGTTCGCTAGTGAAACTTTAGGCTCTGTAAATATCCCGAAAAGAAGTGGATGAGTCAAAAGGAGTAATAGGTTCTCTAATGCTTGAGTGAAGGGTAGGCAGAAGAGATCTATCGTAGTGCATGAAAAGTAGACAGAAGAGGTTTACTTGTAGTAAAACGTAATCTTTCCTTTCTAGACACTCGAGTACAGTGGCGAATGTGTTTACGTTGTTAAATAACTAAAGCACTTGCACTTTAAAAGAGAAATCTAGTTTCTGTTACCTTGTAAAGGAGGGAGTCAGTTGCGGAGCTGCGCTGACGTCACTCTGTGCCGCGCTGGTATTGGTCGAAACAGCGGGTGTATAGCGGAGCTGGAATTGTAAAGGAGGGGTGAGTGCCGAAGCGTGAGAACTTGTCTCACGAAAAGGCCGCGCACCCATTGGTCGAGATTATTTGAAACCGTGCACTTGATTGGCTGCACGAAACTAAAAGACGCATTTGGATTAGGAGTGATTTTATAAACAAAGTCGCTTGCAGGAAGTTATATGTGGCACTCGTATAGACCACACACTAGACCTGATCCCAGACATTTAGGGTTTGAGAACGTTCCGTGGAAGGGTCATAACACTAGCATTATGTACGGAAATAAGAAAAAATTGACCCTTGTAAATAAAGTGAAGAATTATTTCAAAAAGGACAAACCTATTAAAACAAGAGAAGGTGTTGTCATACCGCCACCTAATACTCCCGCATCTTTCATGATGTTTGATAAAGGGTACCACTCATGTGTATGGTTAGAAAATTGGGCGGAATACACAAAGGATGACGGAGTTTTGGCTGTCCCGTTAGAAGGTACATTCAATGGCGGAATTCTATTTAATTTAAGAACCCGAATGAATGATTTACATCCCAGACCTAGATTGACCCAGTACGAAGCGTTATAGGAATGGGAGATAGAGGCTTTTGAGAGAGACAAGCCCCGCATGGATAAAGGTTTGACCAAATGGTATCCGAAACTTAAACAAGAAACCCGAGTTAAAAAAATGAAGCAATGGAGACAGAATATGATAGTCGAAGGACTATATCCAATGATGTCAATGGGTGGTTCTGTGGGGGAGAAAAAGGCAGAAAAGACCAAACACTGGGTAACTAGTGGGGAATCGGATGATGATTATTTGGAGGACCTGTTCATGAAGAATCCACCTCCTTATAACGAAGGACCCAGATCCTCTAGTGTAGGGGATGCTTCCCGAAGACCTCCTCCTCAGGAAGGGACTAGATCTGTAAATTTAGGAGACGGCTGTCCGGTACCTTCCTATAACGAGGGCCTAGAACCCATAGGTGCTAGGGATACCTGTTCAAGACCACCGTTTTGTGGAGAATCAAGATATTCAGGGTAGAGGGACTTTTGTCCGAGACCTCTGTATGAAGAAGAATCAAGACCTTTACATACAGGAAGCTTGTTCCCGAAACCTAATTATGGTGAAGGACCAAGTATGACGCATCCAACCGCCCCAACTTTGACTCCGCAAATAGTACCTGAAATAAGTATGGAAAGAATGTTGCAAGACAGGGAGCGAGAAGCTCTAGCAAAACAGAGAAACGAAATAATTCAGAAAATCTCTCAGTTAAATACAAGCCCTGAAGCGTTGACAATCCCGGTAACTATTGGACCGGTTGTTCCATTGTATGGGAATAACCAAGGGAGTCCAAAGACTCCGATCATTACCCCAACTGTAGTACAGCCAAGAAAAGAGCCCTTAATTGTAGATGATCAGACGAGTGAATGTGGATCTGAGGTCTCTTTAATGGATCTACCGATTAGAGAACTCGGAAGGAGTTCACAGAAAAGGCATAATCCTTTTAATACAGGAGAAATTCAAATGGAATCAACTTCAGGTACCAAAAGTGTCACAGTCGTGAGCCCTGAAGAGATTGAAAGATGGAGTCGAGAATTAGAAAGACAAACTCCTCAGTCAAAACCCTTAGATATTTACAAATTGAGAATAGAAATAGAAGAATTGATGGCAGGAAATGTGGGGTTGGACAGATTGAATACCTATTCCGAGGAAGAGCTTCTGTTTATCTGTAAAAGTCTTACCCGAAATACCAGAGTGTTCCATGAGAAATTAACAGACACTGCAGCTAGTATGGGAATAGATATTGGAAAATCAAAGCCATTACAGAAACCCTACAGAGCAGAATTCTCAGACAAAGATCTAGAAAATATGAATGTGTCTGGAAAAAAAGTACAGATCAAAGAATTGTTGAACGTGTTGCAAAAATGGGGAGATTTAGAAAAATGGAAAGCCAGGTGGGCAAAGAAAAAGGATGAGGTTAGATCCAAACAAATGTCTTCTGAGTTCGTTCTAAAAGAAGCTGACAAGCCAGAGCAGTTATATCCTATGCGCGAAGTGCCAGGTGGAAAATATGTGCACGTTCCATGGTCCAGACAGGATATTGTGTCCTTTACCAATGACTTTCCAAAATTACGAGAAAAGCCTGTGGAATGGTACAGGCAGGTGGAAAGGTTTGTAAAGGTGCAAAAATGCCTATGGAAAGACCTGGATGGGTTTTTCGACATAGTGGTTCCTGTTAATTTATGGACCGAATGTAAAATTGCTGTTGATTGGCCTAATAAGGAATACCCAAGGGACTCTGCTACAGGTGCTCCCTCTGATGAGGTAATGAGAAAATACGACCAGGTCATGTTACACCTAAAGAAAAAGGTGCCTGCAAAGGAAACTGATTGGACCAAAATAGATAGAACCACGCAGGAAAGGGATGAGACTGTACATTCCTTTTATGAAAGACTGTTACAGGTGTTTAAAACGTACAGTGGTATAGATAACATCGAGATGAAGGATATGACCCACTTCATTTACAGGTTTGTAAACGGTTTAAGACCTGAAATTTGCCAGTGGATCAAAGACAATAAAATCTGTTGGCAGTCAAAGAAGATTGATGAGGTCTTACGGTACGCAAAGTACTGTGAAGATGAGATGGCTGATAAGCGAAAGGCTCTGAAGGAAAAAGTTATGTGGGCACAAGTAAATCTAGCGGAACAGCAGGAAAAGCAATTAGGTAAAATTAATAAGAATTCCCAAAATCAAGGTTCAGGGGGTGGAGGGAAGCCCAGAGTGAAAATGAGTCGAGAAGAAGCCAAAAAGAAATTTCCCTGTCACCAGTGCGGAGAAATCGGGCACTGGAGAGACAAGTGTCCATACGCACAGAATAATATCCCCCAAACCACTGATTTAAATCCACAGACGCAGAATGAAAAACCAAGAAAGACCCAGCAACAGGTAAAGGCGAGTCAGTTGCCTCGTGCACCTAGGCCGAATTATAAGGGAAAGAAACCACAAGGTGAAGACATAGAAATTTGGGGAGGCAAGGAGGATAGAAATGCAGCAACTTCGCAATTCTTGTTGAATGAGACTTTCCTCTGTGACAATCAATACTGACGGGGCCTGAGGGGGGAGGACGAGGAGTGCGTACTTGGCGCCTCCTTGCCGGTAGACCAGTCAGGGCCATACATTGAAGGAAAGGTTGAAGGCAATGATGTCACCTTTCTGTTGGACACTGGTGCTACCCGTTCTACTGTGAGAACAGCAGACGTTCCAAACCTACTCCTCTCGGGAGAAGCAATCCAAGTAGTGGGTGTATCTAATCAATTGATTAGTACCCCAGTTACTGAGCCCATGGAGATTACAATAGAGAACTTCAAAGAAATGCATAGGTTTGTGGTTTGTGATACCAGTCCAGTGAACTTACTGGGACGTGATTTGTTGTGTAAAATGAACTGTACCATCTTTTGCACACCAAAGGGCGTCGAAATTCAAACCCCAGACGAAGATGGAATATACAAATTAATGTTAATTAGACCCGACTTAGAAATCAAACGACTGACTATACAGGACTTACCTGAAGAACTCCAACAGACAGTGAAACCAGAAGTATGGGACTTTACTGGAAAAGATGTAGGACTAATGGCAAATGTAGACCCAATTAAAATAGCCATGAAAGAAAATGCAGTTTACCCCAATACCAAGCCATACAAAATGAGTGCATAAGTAAAAGCAGGAGTTGCCATTGAAATAAAAAGATTGCAAGAAGCAAGCATCATACAAGAAGTTTTGAGCAGTCCATGTAACTCACCCATAATCGGAATCAAGAAACCTAACGGCAAGTACAGAGTTGTACAGGACCTGAGAAAGGTAAACAAAATTGTTGTTCCATGCTGTCCTATTGTCCCGAACCCAGCAGTGATCCTGTACCAAATCCCTTGGGATGCTGAGTGGTTCACTGTGATTGACCTGTGTCATGCATTCTTTTCGATCCCATTGCATCCAGACAGCAAATTTATTTTCTCATTTGAATTCGACAGTCACCTGTTCGTCTTGAATTGCGTCCCTCAGGGGTACACAGAAAGCCCCTCAATCTTTAATCAGATTCTGAAAAAGTGCCTTGAATCTTTAGTCTTACCTAGAAACTCAGTTTTGGTGCAATACATAGACGACCTCTTGGTGGCGTCTAAGAGTCAGAAAGACTGTGTTGTTGATACCATTGCCTTACTGAACCATCTGGGTGAAGGAGGACATAAAGTATCACCTGACAAATTGCAGTTCTGTACCAAGTCAGTAAAATATCTGGGGCACCAGATAGAGAAAGGTATCAGGAAAGTTACTTCAGAAAGAATCAGAATAAATCGAAACATGCAATTACCCAATACTCAGAAAGAAGTCAGAATGTTCCTTGGAGTTGTAGGTTACTGCAGGCAATGGTTTGTGGGATTTGCAGTTCTAGCAAAACCTTTGATAAAAATGACAAAGAAAGGAGCAAAAGACCCAGTGGAATGGGATGAGGAGAGCTTGACAGCATTTACTAAATTACGAGAATATCTGTGTACAACTCCAGCATTGGGAATGCCTGATTATTCGAAAGAATTTTCACTGTTTTGTGACACACGAGACAATTGTGCATTGTCAGTCCTAACACAAGCGCATGGTTTGACCAGACGTCCAGTAGCATATTTCTCTGCTACTTTGGATCCAGTGGCTGCTGGATTGCCCGGATGTCTGAAGGCAGTGGCTGTAACCTGCATGAGTCTAGAACAGAGTGAATCCATTGTTATGGGACATCCGGTAACTGTGTATGTTCCACATGCAGTTGTAATTTTAATGACCAGAACTAAAACTCAGTATCTCACCCCTAGTCGGCTGACTAAATATGAAAGGATTCTTGTAGGTGCTGCAAATGTGGTCATTACTAGGTGTAACATATTAAACCCAGCTACCCTATTACCAGACTCAATAGTTGCAGTAGCAAAGGGAGAGGTCGAGCATGATTGCATTGACCTAACTGAATTCAGTACTAAACCACGCCCAGATATTAAAGAAATGCCCCTACCCGTAGAAGATTATGAGCTGTTTGTGGATGGCTCATGAGACACGAAACTGTAGGTCTAAGTGCTGCTTATGCTGTAGTTACATTAGCTCGCACTATGGAAGCCTCATGTCTATTTGGAGTAAAGTCTGCACAAGTAGCTGAATTGATTGCATTGACAAGAGCCTGTAAAATTGGGAAAAACAAAAGAGTAACCGTATATACTGACAGTCAGTACGGTTATGGAGTTGTGCATGACTTCGGCCAATTGTGGCTGCAAAGGGAGTTTCTGACTTCTTCAGGTACTCCTATCAGAAATGGAAAGGTTGTAGAGGAATTACTGGATGCAATCCAGTTACCAAAAGAATTGGCAGTGGTCAAATGTGCTGCTCACAAATCTGGCAACGACAATGTGACAGTAGGAAATAATTATGCTGACCAAGTAGCCCAACATTGTGCCAGACATCGAATGTCTGTCAATATCAAATTGGGGGGATACGGAAACAGCTGCCAACTTATGATGTTTAAGGATGTGCCTACATGGGAAGAATTGAGAGATTGGCAGCATGCTGCGACACCAAAGGAAAAGGAAAAATGGAGGAAACTTGGTTGTCGACAGAGAAGTGAGGATGGTATCATTGTGGGCCCTGATGGTATGCCTGTGTTGCCTAGACGCCTGCTTGCTTCTATGGCCAGATTGATGCATGGAGATGCACACATTGGTAGGGATGCCATGGTTCGGGTTTTCCAACAAACATGGTACAACCCGAAGTTCAGGAAAGTAGCAGAATCACTCTGCCAGAGGTGCTTGACATGTCAGCAGTTCAACGCTGGAAAAGGAACAGTAGTTGAAATTGGAAAAATTGGGAAATCAGGAGGTCCCTTTGTAAGATTACAAATAGACTTCATTCAGTTGCCCCTTTGTAAAGGAATGAGATACGTCCTTGTCATTGTCTGCCTGTTTTCAAAATGGGTGGAAGCTTACCTAGCCAAAAAGAATGACGCCATGACTGTAGCCAAGTTGTTACTGCGAGAGCTAATACCTAGGTACGGGGTTCCAGTCACAATTGAATCAGATAGAGGTGGGCATTTCCAGAATGAAGTAATCGACCAGCTTTGTAAAGCATTCAAGATCACACAAAAACTGCACTGTGCATATCGTCCAGAGGCTTCTGGAGTAGTGGAACAAGTAAATGGCACTATCAAGTCGAGATTAGGGAAGATGTGTGAATCTACTGGCATGAGTTGGATAGAGGCTTTACCTCTTGTTCTGATGGGAATCCGAAGTATTCTAGACCGAAAA
Source organism: Lissotriton helveticus (assembly GCF_964261635.1). Taxonomy (NCBI): domain Eukaryota; kingdom Metazoa; phylum Chordata; class Amphibia; order Caudata; family Salamandridae; genus Lissotriton; species Lissotriton helveticus. The sequence goes on along the minus strand of NC_136059.1, from coordinate 1,420,703,252 downwards.
ACAGGCCTGAGCCCCCATGAAATCCTGATGGGAAGAGTGATGAGACAAGCATGGGTACCAGGATACAAACTGATAAGCATTTCTGATGATTTGGTACTTGAGTACTGCAAGCAACTGGGTGACCAAGTGCGTTCTATCTCTCGCCAAATTGGGGAAGACGCCGTCGCCAGTCCAACAACTCCAGTCCATAAATTGGTTCCAGGCGATTGGGTTGTACTCAAGAAGCATACTCGTTCAAATTGCCTTGCACCGAAGTGGGGAAAACAACGCCAAGTGATACTGGTGACCACGACAGCGGTGAAGTGTGCCGGCGTTCCAAAGTGGATCCATGCCAGCCATACCAAGAAGGTGATCAAAGACGAGGAAACTGACGCTGAAGGTTGTCCAGCTGAGGGGTCTCCAGACGATGGTCCTGAAGTAGCTGATGACGAACAACCGAGCACCAGTCAAGATGAGTGGATACCCATAATCGACCTGACTGATGACCCAATCAGAACAAGAAGTCAAACCTACACAGACAGAGAGTGGAATAGTGAGGAAGAGACAGGAATAGGAGAAGACAATCAGATTATCGAAATTCATGTCAAATCTGAAGGAGAAGAAAATCAGATAGGGACAGAACAAGTGATCGACACACCTCCAAGAACTCCTGAGATTGAAAAAGGACAGATAGAGATTAGGGCGAAGGTTCAAGCGGAAGAAAATCAAAGGTTCGAAGTGCTTGAACAGGATCAGATAGAATTAGATGAACGTGTTCAGGACCCAGAACTTGAAACGCCCAAAAGCCAAATCCAGTATACACCTGAACAAGGCCAGCTTAGTAACCAGGCAGAAGAAATAGATATTAGACCTGGGACTAGTCAGACAGGAAGGGAAGAAGCAGAAGCAGAAGTACCACAAACAAACGAGAATAAAAGAGCGTTAGAAGAAAGCCAAACCACAGTGCCAGCTAAAAGACTCAAGAAAAAGAAAAATAATGAACCAAGATTTATTAAGAGACTGAGACTGAGACTAAAAACAGTAGAAGAAAAACTTGAGCAAAGAAAGAAAAGTTCCCGTATAGCAGAGCAAATTGGAGAAAGCTCCAAACAAAGAAGTGATTGAATAAAAAGACTGAACGAAAAATATCAAGATCCTGAATGGACTTATTTGGTGTTGGAGGAATTTGAGGATCTTGATATAACTGACGAAAGCGATGAAGAACTGAATGCTGACCAGTCTGCCGAAGAAGAAGAACCAACCTGAAATTGCTCAGAGTAAGCTACCTGTGCAAAGTTACAAAGAGGGGTTGAAAAACTTCTGTTAAGCAGAAATGTCTGATTCAAATGTGAATGGAAGACCTAGACGCAATTGTTGTAAAACATGCTGTAAAGTATGTATATGTAGTGTAGCCTTAGTGTTAATATTATGGATAGGACTAACCATTACTATTCCTTATATGATGAGCAAACATACCAATACTGACACTACAGAGACTGTGACGAAAAATACTGAAGAACTGACACAAAGTGTAGAAGGACATGAAAAAGCACTTAGAGTTAGACAAACTAAAAAGGACTTAGAAGCATCAGATGAGGAAGGGCTACATTATCACGGAATCAAGAACAAGACTCATTTAAACGTTTTCGCAAATCTTTTAATACATTATGTAGAGACCATGGAAATAGAAGACTGTTACGTATGTATGAAACTACCTACTTCTGTAGCTGAGGGAGTGACGTACCATCACTTGCCACTAACATATGGAATTTCCTGTAGCATTTTAGCTAGCTTGTTTTACAAAAGAGGACCGTTACAGTACTACTATTCTAACTCAGACGTGATATTTTCTGAACTTCCTATACATGGAAATCTGAATCCTGTACATACTAAAAGTGACGTTACACGTTATATGGGAGAATACTTTCTGACTATAGGTACCATAGATTTAGGTGAAGCACATAGAGATAACTTGACCTGTTCATTACATGAACAAGAAAAAATGTTTCTAAACATGGCAGAGAAAAGAAGGGAAAGTTTCCAAAGAAAGGCAAATGATGAAAGACAGAAAACTCCTAAGTGGGCTGAAAACATGGAAAGCACCTCAAATGGTGGGGCTGGTCCTGCTTTGTTGCTGGATTTCGAAAGGAAAGGGAAACTTTGTCTTCACTGAGAAAAGACTAGTTATTATAATAACATTTTCATTGGTTCCAGTCAATGTGAACACAATTACAAGGTAATTGGAGGTTGGGGTTTCAAAAATGGGTCAGAACCTGTGTTTCCCGGAATTTATTATATATGTGGAAACAAGGCTTATTTCAAATTGCCGGATCACTGGTATGGAAGCTGCTACTTTGGTATTGTCTTCCCAAAAATATACCATGTGAATGAAGTTGCTGGAAGCAGTGAAAACACTAATGGCTTAGTGTGTAGTAAAAGAGAAAGCGTAGGTGAAATAATGGGTAGTATCTTTAGTGCACTGATACCTGGAGTGGGAGTGGTTCTGAACACACACAGAATTTGAAAATTGTCAACAATAGTGGATCAGTTGTCTACTGACACAGCTCATGGATTTCTGTTGGTCAATACAGAAATGGTTGCGATCAGATCTATGGTTTTACAGAACAGACTTGCTCTTGAAACCTTATTAGCAAAAGAGGGCGGAGTCTGCCGGATGTTGAAAGCGCAACATTGTTGCACTTACATACTGGATAAAAGTGTGCAAATTAAGAAGTATGTGAAGAACATTACAAATTTGGAAAAAGAACTCAAACCACTGGAGTTTGATAGTGCCTGGAAGAGACTTACTGATGGTCTCTCCGCTGTAGGTCATTGGTTTTCTAATTTAGGTAAAGGTTTATTGTATAAGGTACTGATGCCAATTGCAGAAGTAGGTTTCATCATATTCCTTATATTTGTCTGTTGCAAATGTCGCAAACACCAAAAGAAGTACACTGTGAATAAGAGAGGTGTGAAAAGGAGTGTGGATGAACTTGAATTGGAGGAACTGAATAATCAGATTTACAAAAGGGTGAAAATTTCTCACCCTAACAAAGATGTTAAGGAAAAACTGAATCGAATGTTGGAAGAGATTAAAATGAACAAAGTATGAAAAGTTGCCATCTGATTCCAATGGTTTTGTGATGATAGTAAATATCATCAAAGAGGGGATTGATGGAGCAAGGATTCGCATATTACGCGACTTGCTTGGATTCATGAACCTCGAATAACTTGTAACAAAATAATTCAACCTGTTTGTCTTACTAATTTCCCTTTATTCTGACATCGGGGTGTCCTAGTGACGCTTGCATATGTGTTTACTAACTCATAAACGTTTGTATCTAAAATGGCCGCTGCTTGGCGGGATTTCTTTCTGCGCATGCGTTAGTCACACTCACGTGACGTGACGTACTTGCAGTTCTGGTGGGAATCTTTGCGCTTGCGCACTGGCTTTTGAAATGGCTGTTTGTGTCCTCACATGGTGAAGCTTGCGCTGATGTTTTCATGGTATTGTCTGTTTGCACTAATCTCTCACCCCATAGTATATTTTAAGTGAAAGGGGTATAGAGTAGCTATTCATGGTATACAGTGTATTCATTTATTTCTATGTTATAATTTGTTGTCGCTTACTTTTCATGTACCGCGATATTGAGGGTCTAAGGGACACTCGAGAATCCATATTGAGATGCTTTTCTGCGCATGACAGTCTTCTGCCGGTGGCATTGAATGGCTGCCAACCAGAGGTCGCGGCCAAAACGTGCCTGGGAAGATGCACCTTCACCCAGCCGAAGAAGCTGAAATGTCTTGCAAATGAAACAAATGTATTTCTTTCTATTGTATTCTGTAGAATAGGTCATGGGAACCCCAAAATCAATAGGCGGTCCCAGAGTATGCAAAACTAGACTTGTAGAAATTAAATGTGATTGGTGTGTTGACCTATCCTACTTGGGGACCAATCGAAATTGGGGATTCTGACACTTGCAACATTTGGGGGGTGGTACACTGACCCGAAAACAGTATAACTAGCCTAGGTTTAGCTAGAGAAATTGTCCGACTTAACCGAATAGCTGACCTGTCACTGACCCAACGCACTCAATAGGTGACTGATACAGAGAGCTGCGGAGCACTCTGTCCGAAATATTCCATAGACTCAGAGGTTTTACTAAACCTTAAGTGCTGGCGGAGCACTTTGCTGGGGAATTCGCTGACCCAATCGGGGTTCTGGCTGTTAGCTGCAGAGAGGGTGGAGCGCAGGCGTTGCTTCCGAACTGCGGTGCTGGTCGTTCCTTGGTGGTCCTGTCCTGATCCTAATCTGGGTTTCCTGTCCTGTCCTGGTGTGTCCATTCTGCACCTGCTGTCCTGTCGATGACTGTCCTTCCTTGGAGTTTATCCTGTCCTTAACTGACCCGTGGCCAGGGTTGGTCTTCACACCATTCTAGGTAAATATAGAAGCTGAAAAGTCTATTCTGCACCTTCTATTTTTCTGTCTTTGCTTCAATAAAGACATAACTTTGCATATGTTAATTTTCCGTGCTTTTTCGCAAACTGTTAAATGAAAAGTCATACATTTATTTTCCTTAGCATGTTCCTATGTTTCCCTACCTTTAAGCACAATTCTTCATACCGTTTATGAAATATAGATGTGGTTTATAATTTTTCCCTTTTTCAAGTTGATTGAAGTAAAGTTTCTAGAATTATAGTGTGTTCCCTTTTTACCTTTCCTATAGATGTATAGGATTTCCAAAACTCTCACCCAACTTTTGAAGTATTTCCCAGTAGTGAAATTCTAGTATGTGCCTAAGTTTGCCCCATCTATAGTTATTCATTCTTAAGTTCCATTTCTGGAAATCTGCTTAGAATGGTTCCTGTTCTTATCTTCCTTTAGACTCATAAATGGTTGCCCTGATTTTCTTCCTTTATGGATATGTGCTCTTTGTTATCTTGATTATTGATTGCTTATTAGTTATAAACTGTCTGCTTTCTGAATCTGTACTTTAGATAAAGGTTTTAAAACTTCCTGAGTTTGTGTTTATTTTACAAAGAAATATAAAAAAATTGTTATGTTGTTGCCTGCCTTTCTTTCACAGCTAGCTCTCTGATCTATCGTGATCATAGGTACCCGTAACGGTGGATTGGTAAGTCGGGTACTGTAGAAATAAATAGGAAGGAACCAGGGTTACTGGTAGTAGAGTGTAAGGTCACCTGATTAATTTATATGATAAATTAAATTTTATGGGCCCGATACGTGCGTGGTAAATTTTGTTGGTTGGGTGACCTGCGCGCTCTATCACCTACACCTGGACTTGAACTAGTCAAGAAACTTCGCGTGTGGCACTTTGGTCAAGGTGAAGTGTGTATTATGTAACAGCTATGAATGTAGGTGTTCAAGTTTAAGACACTCAGGTATTATCTCAGGAACTGTGTATCATGTTATAGTTATTGTGATATTCATGAAAGGATTGTTGGTATGGACACTAGGCATGGGATGTATTGATATGTTCAGTTCAGATAAACTTTATTTCCGCTGAAAGCCATAAAATCACAGACAGAACATTTTATCAAAAACACCAATATATCAATTTGAGAGAAATGTAAAAACGATTGTGAATACATTTGGTGGGGAGACTGCAAGAGATTGTACAATGCTAAGGGAATATAAGGTTTATACACAAAACAAGTACAGAAGTTCTACTAAGAAACAGGGCAGATATACACATGTTAAAATATTAAAAACGATTCAGTATCTAAAGTTAGAAAATCCAGTAAAAATAAGTTATACAAGGGATAAAAATAGCGGAGTGGCAATTACAAAATTACACAAGGAGTAAAAACTAAATGTTATTCCTATATAAGGATAGCAGCATAAACAGTTTGTTTGCACTCTTAAATGGTTACGGAGCTCTGGCTATTAATAATTGCTCTACGCATATGCCACATCGCTAGCAAGAATTTCGAGGTTACAAAGGCGAGTAATTGGCTAGTATCGTATTTTAATAACCTGTAAACCTCAGTATAGTCTCTTATTCCCATATTTTTACAAAGCTGGAGTACCCATTTGGCCCTAGGTCTGCTGTAGGCTGGGCAGAAGAGAAGAAAATGAAGGTCAGTCTCCTCGTTCGACCCACACCCTGGGCAGTCCAGCTTGATGCCACCCTTCCAGTTATTTGTCAAAGCTCTAAGGGGGAGCATCCCATGTCTGAATTGCAGTAATCATTTCTTGGCAAGGAGTGGTTGGATGTTATTTAGCACAGGTTCTAGCTTGTAATGCAATTTAACACTCAAGAAACTATAGGTCATGGAGTTAGTGTTTGTGCTCTGAAGGAGTTATAATAGATTGTATTGTTTGATGGTATGTTTCAGAGTTTTTTTTTTCCCCTCATTTTTATGTTACAGCAGCTCGAGGTCACGGTGTTTAATTACGCCGATGACCTCCAGCTAATCTTTAATCTTTCTCACTCCCCTTCATCCGCCCAGAATGTTCAAACAGTTATGCGGTTTATCCAGGACTGGATGAACTGCAACCACCTCAAATTGAATCCAGATAAGACTGAACTGGTCCTGACTGGAGGTGGTTGCAGTCCCTGGTCCCCTTCCCACTGGCCCCTGTCACTTGGTGTTCCCCCACTCCCGGTCCCCAAAGTCAAAACCTTGGGAATCCTTCTTAACTCACAACTTTCTGTCCATTCCCAAGTTAGTGCAGTGATATCCTCTTGTTTTTTTTTCCCTTAGGACAATCAGGAAGATCTCCCGCTTCTTCTCCCTCCCGGCACTGAAAATCATTGTGATGGCAATGGTGCTTTCGCGCATTGATTATGGTAACATAATCTATAATGGCGCGCCGGCCTATGTCATCCATCGTTTGCAACTAGTGCAGAATCAGGCCGCTCGCCTGATCTATGGCCTGCCTAAATTTCATCACACCACTCCTTTGTTGCAGGCATTACACTGGTTGCCCGTGCGAGAGCGAGCTTTATTTAAACTCGGCTGTCTCACCTTTCAGGCCAGGATGGGTACTGCTCCGGAGTTCATATGCTCAGCTATCAAGCCCTACCTGCCGGGCAGAGAACTCCGCTCTACCCACATGGCACTTCTGGCTACCCCCCGTTTTAAAAAGAAGAAATCTGGTGGAGCAAAATTTGCGACTCTTGCCCCAGTTTTTTGGAACTCTCTCCCTGTGCGTCTCGGCACTTCATCCTCCTATCTAGAGTTCCGAAAAAGTCTCAAAACTCTGCTCTTTTCTCGAGTCTTCGCTGTATAGCCTCTTCTTGCTGCCGGTATTGGTTATTATCTGTAAAGCGCCATGAAACCGCTTGGTAAAAGTTGCGCTAAATAAATGTTTTTAAATTCAAATTTTTAAATTCAAATTTTTAAATTCAAATTTTTTAAGTAAGGGAGCAGGTCTCCTCGGGGGAAGACCACATAGTTGACAACCTCATATGGTGGAAACTAGATCTTATATATGATAACCATGGTAAGTTCCCCGCTCCCAAAATAGAGAGTACTTCCTTCAGTTCCTCCCTGTAGTTTAAGAGCTCAGGCGTGCTCCATAAACAATGCCAAAATAACAACGGGCGGGAAGCCATTAGTTCACTTATCGGGCCAATCCCGAGATCCATCCTCAAGGGTGTTTAAGGAGTACTCTTCGGTAAGTTCATAAGTTGCCTAAGAAAAGTGTTCTCTGTTGTTGTGAGGATTTTCAGATAACAAGGGCCCCAAAGTTCAACACCATAAAGGGAGACTCCCCTTGCCTGAATTTCGTATATTTCAGCTGGTGGGCCTGCAGCTTTTTGAGAGCAGTTTTTATAAACTTTTAAAATGCCCCCAATGGCTTGTGTGAGTTTTAGATTTGCCTTATTAACTTGGGTTCCCCAATTCATCTTGTCATTAAGGGTCAGACCCAAGTAGTCAAAGGTAGAAACCCTTTCCAAGGGCTTTCCATTCATTTGTGGCAGGGGACAGTTTGTGGTTTTTGCGTTATAAACCATATATTTTGTTTTTTGGATGTTAATTTCCAGATCCCCATTCTTACAAAATTTACAGAACTCCTCTAAGACCCGCTGCATGCCCATTGGTGACTTAGACAGTAGCAGCGTGTCGTCCGCGAACATAAGCGCGGGTATTTTATGGTTAGCCAACCTGGGTTTTGATATGAATAATGGTATCAAAACATAACCGCTCCTATTTCAAAGTACTTTTTATTGGTGTTTATCAAAATATTGTGCACTTTATATTATGAAATGGGTATTATGGTACTGGACACCTTGCTGCAAATTGTCTGTAACATATGTGTGCTTCGTTATTTATTTTCTGGATCATCTATTCTAAAAATACATAAATAAATATAAAAGTACAAATCCGGCGACAATCCTCCTTCAATAGTCAAAATGTCACAGGAAATTTGCTGCCTTTCTCCAAAACAAACATAACAGATGAATTATTCAGCCCATTTTCCCTGATAGCATGTGTGTCTTCAGTAAGGATTCAAGCAGAAGTAAAGTTTCAGTTTGTCGTTTTGAGAGACTAGTTGACCTGTGTAAACAATTTGAGGTGCAACAGCACCTTTAGTTTATGAAAGATTGTGAATGATCGTGTCTACATAAACATGTACCCCAATGACAGTGAAAACATTTATTGAACGATTTTGTTCACAAACGACCCTGCACATGTTTTTGCAATCCTGAGATTTTAGGTCATTTGTGCATGTTTTTACAAAAGTACATAAGGTGTTATAATTGAGAAGCATTTCTTCTAATTACTTTAAGTTTAAAAACGATTGTGTACATTTGTGCAAATCCTGTTAGTAGTACAATATAATATTCATCCATACCTCATTTTCCGTTTTGGGAGGTGGGCATTCAAATACATCAAGCCCATTGGGTATGGGGTTGCCTTTTCCATCATTTGGTTCCTCACCCCCTCTTTTCAGTATGTTCTCGTCTCGAAACTCGTGTCTTTGACGAATGCCGCTCCCTGTCAGTTGATCCTTTGTTTCCTGGTGTGTTTTTGGCCGGGAGTCACTTAGAGTGGGCACTCTATCAGGTATCCTAGGCAATGGGTGTGGTGTTTCCGATCCTGGTTTCAGTGATATTAAAATAGGACCTTCAAATGCAAGCACACAAATATTTAGCATACATCGTATTGTGGGAATATAATATAATATAATATAATATAATATAATATAATATAATATAATATAATATAATATAATATAATATAATATAATATAATATTAATTGTTATGGCCATTCGGCTGAAACAATAAACATTGAAAGAATGAATATGTTGCATGCTTTGTTGACACAAGTTGGCAGAGACACCGTCATAGGTTTATCGCAAAACAGATAATATTCATGACAGAAAACAGCAGCACAAAGGTGTAACATGGCTGTGACTGTCGCACAGCCACACAATGAGATAAGGACATGGGTGCAGAATGACTAGCCCATTCAAATACAGCATTTGAGGTTATCCTCTTCTGTTTTCCTTGATGTGAATCTGTTACATGACAAAGCATGGGAGAGGATCTAGCAAAGTACCTTTCAAAATGAACATGGTAACACTATGAACCATAAATGCCAGTAAACTCCTGCTGAGTTAATGAAATGCCACTGGTACCAGCCAGACAATAGTATATATCTTTCCAACAACCAAGACAAAATTTGGAAGCTGTTTCTCTCCTTCCAGAATTATTTTGTGAAAGCAGTATAATTCTGCACAAATATAATGTTACTTGCTGGGGATGGTAGTTTGAAATCGTACTGGTCATATCAGCTCCTTTACCAGATCAAGGTAATATTTTCAGTAAGTTAACGTCTTCTATACACAAAGTAATTTAATTTATGTAAACCTTGCAAGCAACCACGGGAGCTTTATGCAGTGTAAAAGCACCAAAGCTTGGAAATGAAGTGATCAACTTCCATGTTTATCTGAACAGATGAGTACAGAGAGCACATTTAAAGGACAAGCTTCCTTTTTTACCTTAGATGAATTGTTTGACCAAGAGGGAGGTGTGTTGGCACACAGAAAGCATCTCCTGTGAATATGGATCTCTCAGCAAATCAGTCTTATCTACAATGTTAAGAGCATCACCACTACAGTTAATCAACAGCCCACTGTTGTAACCTATACTGTTATCTCCTCTGTGTTTCCTCTTCCCCTCGCCCTCTTGCCCAGTTGGTACTCCCCATGGAATGTTGGAGTGAAGGCTGCTGTGGAACGTTGGCAGCATCACTGAGAATCCAGGCACCACCTGCATAGGGTACGTCTTTACTTGTAGTAATAAACGTGTTATTAATTTCTACCTGGTGTGGTTTAACTTACTTCACCCACTCTTATCTACAGTGCACTCTACATGACCACTCCCATTAGGACATTCCATTTTCAGCATATTGTTGGAAAGGCTTAATTGAATTTTGCATATATCCATTGAGAGAGTAAACTACCATTTCAACCAATCAGGGGTTTGCAAAGGGCGTCTACTCACCGGTGAGGGTCTCAAGACAGTGAAGGGGGCCGGCTCCGTCGGTTGCTGTTGTCATCTGAGGTCCTTCCTGAACTGCAAAAGTGCAGAGTTTTCCCAGAGGTGGAGGGGGATGTTGTTCCAGGTCTTGGCTGCGAGGTAGGAGAAGGACTTTCACCCGTTCTGGTCGTGTAGATGTGTGGGATCGAGGCCAGAGGGAGGTCGGCTGATTAGAGGTGTCTCTTGGGAGCGTGGATGGAAAGGCGGTTGTTTAGGTATGCTGATCTGATGTTGTGGAGGGCCTTGCAGGTGTACATGAGGAGCTTGAAAGTTATTCTTCTTTCGATGGGGAGCCAGTGGAGATCGCAGAAGTGTTGGGTGATGTGGTTGTGAAGAGGTATGTCTAGGATCAGTCTGGCTGTGGCGTTCTGGACGGTCTGGAGCTTACAAAGGATTTTCTTGTTGATTCTGGCGTGGGGGGTGTTGCCATAGTCCAGTCTGCTAGTGATGAGGATGTGTGTGACCATTTTTCGGGATTCAGAGGGAATTCATCTGAACGTTTTACGGAGTATGCAGAGGATGTTGAAGTTCAAGATTCATTACAAAGGTAAACATGTTTATGAGATCAGAGCTCAAAAGAATAACTTCTTTTTTTTGTAATCAAGGACAGATCCTCGATTTCTGGCCAATGCTGGAGACACCTATTCGAATACATCCTCCTTACTTTCCTTTCATTAATGGAAAGGTGTAAACAGAAATCTCATAGATGTCAATAAGTATTAGGAATGTCTTGGTAATCAGCCTTTCTTCCCTTAGAAATCTAAAATATGATAGTTCATTTCTGTTTGGTGGAATCTTACAGACTCAAGAAGCATGTACTGACCTTCGGTTTTTCAATTCACACAAAATACCTACATCACAGTTTTTGGGTAAAGTGTGGCAAAAGATTCAATCTTCTAATCTTTTCAATAAAATGATAGCTGGAAAGGCCCAAAAAGTAAATTTGCTCTAATATCCCAGTTGTAAAATGCTTCCCCTGATTGCAGCACTATTTCATGCTTCATGTGCTATAACTCTCTCAGAGTGGAGTTTGGAGTATATAGTTCACAACTTTCCATTCATCCTCTGGTACTCCTTTCTATTTAATCTTTTGCCTGCATTTTTTAACTTACACTCTGTCATTTCACGAGTTTAGTTAAGAGCAATAATCATGATCGCAAACAAGTATACATTCACAGGCTTGTTCCTCGTGTTCTCAACCCTAGCAAACATCATTCATATTGTGTTGTAATGTCACAGTCTTTGTGAGGGACATGTGAACAGATTCTCAGTTTTCCTCACAACAACTCTCTGAACTGTTTATATACGAACACAAATCTGGCACTAACAGCTATCCACATCCTCACCACATTTCCACTGTGCTTCCCTTGACTCTTGACATTGGTTTACATCCAACATTACCTCATGTGAGTATGCTGCCTCAATTTCACTACTATATGGGTGCTTGATCCGATATAGAATCGGGATGTTCAAATGCCATCAATAACTTGCCCCAGATGTCTGCCTCTCAAGTACTGCCTGTGGGCAAGCTAGGGTGTCTTTTCCCAGCATGAGATTCAGGCGTTTGTATGTTTAATGGTGTGGAGATAGTTGAAATGAGTGTATTTTAATCAAGCCTTTCTGGGATCTTCTGAGTGTACTATTTTTTGTAAGCAAAACATCATCAGCATACAGCAGTAGCTTTGAGTTCCCTGACGGTAAATATATACCTGTTATCACCTAGTGTCGGATTGTCGCAGCCATAGGTTCAAAAACAGAAAGGAACAGGAGAAGAGACAACAAGCAACCTGTCTCACTGGTATAGTAAGAAGCTACTGCAATTCACTTGTGCTGTGGGCCTTATACAACCATGTTACCGTTCTCTTTAGGGTATGGAACAAGTAACTCCACTGAATCAAAAAGAATGTATTCTGAGCATCAAGGGTCTGGACCATTGTTTCCGTCTTCAAGTCTGTGATTAGTTACAGCATGTGCAAGATGGTTCTGAGGTGATGTCTTGATGTCTTGCATTGGGCATCCTAATTGTGTGTTATGTATACATTAAGCCATAACCCTCTGTAATCTGTTACCTGGAGTTACTGAAAGGTAAGTAACTTTTCATACTGATAGCAACATCTAACCACAGATTCCTCACCTTTTGAATAGATACCAAAGCAGTACCAATTTGAAGGTGGGTCAGTGAAACTGACTCAAGCCAAAAACTCCAGTAGGATCGAGCAGGCAAAATGCTCCTCTCATCAAACCTGATTATCCAGACAGTAGTGCTTCATGAAAGTATGGAATGACACCCACTTAGCCCTGGTAGAATGAGATAGCAGCCATTCTGGAGGCTGCTTGTTAGCCAGTGCACAAGAGAACGTGATCCAGTGTTAGATGGCCCTTTTCTGCAAGGTCTTGCCTTTTTCAAGTTTGATAAACCACACAAAGAGATGATCGACTGTTAGAACTGGGGGTCTCTAGTTGGCTAAGGTAGGTACCTTAGTCTAAATAGGAACCCTTGATTCTAGTCAGGGAAAGGAGGGACGAGGGACACACTCTCAGATAACCCCTGCTCACCCCCCGATAGCTTGGCACGAGCAGCCAGGCTTATCGCCAAGGCAATGTGTAAAGTATTTGCAACCACACTCACAGTAACACAGTGATAACACCACAAATGGACACCACACTGGTTTTATAAAAATAGCGGTATCTTTATCAAAAGGAATACGATGAGACCAAACGATAGAAATCCAACATATTCGTTTTCGTAATGTTTCACTTTGTCGGTTATTAGGCCAGCAATCACTTGTAGGTTCTTGCGGTATTAATTAGCAGTTCACGATGATCTAATGCCGTCCTAATGCAATGCTATGCAGTTCGTAATGCAGTTTATAATGAAGTAAACAGAGAGTCCTTAATGCACGTACTAATGCAGTTCGTAACGCAGGAATAATACAGGTTGTAATGCAAGAATAATGCAGTTCATAATGCAAGACTAATGCGATTCATAATGCAAGAATCAGGCAATTCGTAATGCAAGAATAATGCGGTTCGTTATGCAAGGAATAATGCTATAAGCCAATCTGCTAGGTCAACTCGGGCACCACTAGGCCCCAACAGCAGAGACAAAGGTCGTAAGCTTAAAGGGGCGGCCCCAGTACTGCTGGGCAGGTATGGGCTGCACGGGGACTCAGCGCGTCTAACACGGTGCAGAGGGAGAGAGATCGGCGCACTCCTGTACTCCTCCTGTATGCCTCCCCAGGCCACACACGCTTGCGGCTCCCGACCGGAGTCCTAGCCTTACCTAGGGGGTGCGCTGCCTCACTCTCTCTCTCTCCCCGCTTGTCGGATGTACTGCTGGGCGGCCCCGATGATGTTGCAGCTCCTATGTTAGGCGACGCTGTAGCTGGACAGGTTACGGCGCTGCCTTCTCCTTCATTGACAATCTTGGGAAGATTCCTCTTGGCGAACAACGATCACGATCCCTTTCTCCTAGCAGCTTCCTTAGCTTCAAGAAATCTGCATGTTGCGGCTCAGGCTGGCGGTGGCGATCCTTACTTACAGCCTCAGTCACGATAACGTATTTTTAGAAAAACAATGGTTCAGGGATGGCCTAATAAGGTCCTTAGAGGAGTGTAGGGTATGATTAATTCACGCTGGGGAGCTAAAGATGTAGGCACATATAGAATCTTTTATTTTCTTTTACAACAATTATCATAAAGTTTCAGGTGCTCATATGAGTGACAAGGTGCATAATGTGACACGAGTGAACATAGTGAAAAACGGAATGTCACACAACAACAAGGTAAAAGACCACAGAGATATATACAATGGGGTGGGGATATTTCCTTGAGTAGGTCGACGGCGTTTCGATCTATTTGATTTTAGATCATCTTCAGGACTGAAGAGCCTCCTGAAATTTGTAGTTAGAACAGTCCGGCAGGACCGAAAACTCAATTCAGATTAAATGGGACATCAGGTGATTCGACAGATATGATTTTGAATTCAAGGGAGTGTCAAAAATTGGAGTCTGTTCAGCTTGGCAAAGTAATTTAAAAGTAGGTCCTTCTGGCGCTACGTTGTTTTGGCTTGTAATCTGTATTAGGGGTCCAATTAGCGGTTTAGGCGCTAAAAAAGAGGGTAGCATCACATATTTAGCAACAGCTCGCCAGGAGTGATTTCAAGGGTGTGCCAAAAACAGAGTCTGGGCAGCTCGGCAAAGTAATTTAAAGGTGGGTCCTTCTGGCGCCTGTGCGTTATTTAAGTTTGTAATCTGTATTAGGGGTCCAATTAGCGGTTAAATCGCCGTAGAAATGGGTAGCATCACATATTTATCAACTGCTCGCCAGGAGTTAATCACTGCGTGTACGCGGCTGCAAAGGGGAGTCCGAGTGCCTCGCTGCTTGGGTTCTCTCACGATAACGGCTCGGGCCACAAACAGCAATGCAACAGCGTGGACGATGTTTTACGCTACGGGGGCAATGCGGTCATGGGGCACCTCGTAAACGGCACAACAGACCACACGACAGTCTCAGGAAAGCTAAAGCACACGCACCAAGCGTCGCTGAGACACGGTTGGAAATTTTGATGTTCCTCAGTTTCCACAACAGGGGACCAGCTCTCCTCAGGCCCTTGGAGACACGTTCCTTCGGGACACAGCAAAGTCCTCTCAAGCAGGGGGACACAGCACACAGCAAAGTCCCTTGTCCTCTCCTTAGTCAAATCAGCAAACTGCAGGCCAGCCCCAGAACACACAGCAAGGGAAGTCCTTCTCTTCAGTCTCTTCGGCTGTTCTTCTTTGGCAGGGGTTCCTCTTGATCACAAAGTAGTTTAAATCCTTTTTCAGTCTGGATTTCAGTCTTGAGTTCAGGGGGTTTCAGCTCTCATATTTATACCCCTAAATGCCTTTGAAGTCTTTGTGTACAGGGGGCTCTGAGTCTGGTCCAAACCAGACCTGGGTGTCTTCCTGCCAGTGCACAACCTCCTCCTTTGATTTTCAGGGTCTGGGCCCCAGAAGCTCCGCAGGAGGTGGAGCCATCCTTTGGTGGCAGTAACACAGTCCTCTTCACATCCAGGGGGCTACTCCTCCCCCCACATCAAATGCCAGCCAGCCTGTTGCTGTCTCATCTACTCCTCCCTGGTGTCAGGACACTTCCCAGACCCTGTCACATCCAAACCCAGACAGTTTATACACAACCAGGCAGAGGCACACAGGATGGTTAGGACAAGAAATCAGCCACTTCTAAAGGCGTGGTTTCTAAACTATCAATTTAAAAACTATCTTCACAAAATGATGTGTTATTAAATTTTGAGTTCACTAAACTCCATCTCTCCATCTTATGCCTATGGGAATATATGCCGGAAACATGTGATACAGCATTCCCCATCTGTCCTATGGGCAAGTTGGCCTTGCAAAAGTGAAAAACGAATTTAGCAGTAATTCACTGTCAAGACATGGTACACACCTCAGTACATCTCCTACCTTTCATATACACTGCACCGTGCCAGGGAGATACCTTGGGCCTACTATAGGGGTGTCTGATGTGCATAGAAAAGGGAAGGGTAAGGCCTGGCAAGTGAGTGCACTTGTCCGGACAACAAGGCAGTTAACAAACTGCGCGCAGGCACTGCAGTGGCAGGCCTTGAGATCTCTTTTTAGGGCTACTTGTGTGGGTGGCACAATTAGTGCTGCAGGCCCACTAGTAGCATTTGTATTAAAATCCCTGGCACACATATTGCACTTTACTAGGGACTTTACTAGTAAGACAGACATACAATTATGGACAACTAATTACTGTAAAAATTTACACAGAGAGCACATGCACTTTCGCACTGATCAGCAGTAGTAAAGTGCCCAGAGTCCTAAAACCAAAAAGAACAGGTCAGAACCAATACAGGAGGAAGGCAAAATAAATGTTTAGGGATGACCCCGTAAAAAGGGCCAAGTCCAACATCAACCATCTGGTATTCTCCGGTACGATTGATGTAAAAGCTCAATGCTCTTCTACGGTCCAAGCAATAGAGTTTCTTCTGCTCCTTAGAGGAGAGAGGTGGAGCGAACAATGCCAGTATGATGATATTTTCGCCTACGTGAAATGGCAACACCACTTTCTGCAACAAGGACACATACTGTCACAGAACTAGTTTGTCTGGCAAGAAGGTGGTGTACAGTGGGTTGACAGAGTCTGAAGCTCACTTATGCGCCTCACCAATATTAAGAGGATGAGGAATATAGTATTGAGGATGGAGAACCCACAAAGGAAAGTTATGAAATGGCTTAAAAGGAGTACAAATCAAATAATTGAGCACCAAGTTAAGGTCCTACTATGGAATGACAAAGGGAGAGGGAGGAAACATATGTTGTAGGCCTTTTAAAAAACGCATCACAACAGATGATTAATGAGGTGTTTGGGGCACAGGCCATTAGCACTGCGTCATCTGCATAAAATAAAGCAAGGACTGCTGTGGACTAAATTATTGGCACGTCCACGTCATGTTGTGTCAGGTTCTTATTCAAAATTTCAATATACAGAACAAACAAGTTGGGAGAAAGGACACAGCCCTGGCCCACTCCTCTCTTTAATTTAAAAGGGGCAGTATGTGCATTGTTGGAACCAAAACATATCCGAGTTTGCAAATCCCTCTGCAAATCAGCAAGAAAGTGCACAATTTTGATTTACCTGATCAAATGCACAAGAAAAGTCCACGAAGGCCATGATCAGAGGACAATGCTTCACTATTGTATATTTATTGATGATCAGGTGTATATTCAAGCATTGTTCTAATGTGCCCAAGCACTCTCAGAGACCTTATTGGCAAGGCCTAATACCATCATTCTTATCTGCCCAATTCTCTGTTTTTGTTGGATATGACCCTGCCAAGAACTTTGACAGTGGAATAAATTAAAGAAATAGGTTGCTGCCTAGCCCCCTGTTTAAAAATAGGAACAATGGTTGTCAATGACCAGGATCTGGATATACAATTCCCTGAAATGTTATTAAAAATGTTGGTGAGTAAAGGAACCCAAAAAGCAATGTTGGCTTAAATAAATGCAAAGGGACCCCATCTGGCCATGGCACCTTACATTAGAGGCTCTCCTTCATGAAACAAATTACCTCACATAGCTCGATGTTCAATCCATTCCATTTCCCACAGCAAGGATCATGGGAAGATGGCAGACTATCATTTAAACAGATGGATGAATGATATGTGAGAAAATGAGTGAACCACTGATCTTCACTTAAAGTGCACTTAAACTACATACATTGATGCCATTCACTGTAAAAGCTCTGATTTTGCTCTAAAAAAGTTTAGTGCTCTTAGATTCACAAGCAAATATCAACTGATCCCAGTTTTGCTTTTCGATTGTTTTCTTCCTGTTTTTAATGGATGCTTTATATGTCACCCTGCAAGTTAAAATAACCACTGGGTCCCTTGTAGTGCTAGAGAACTCCCATGTATTGTTACCACATGATGACCTTTAACTATCATTATTTTAATTGACTTTTGGTCTTTTACTTTATCCTAGCTTGAATGTACGCTGCATGTGCCTTGTTTCCCTTGAAGATTTCTAACATGTAGTCTTGTAGTTTTAAAGTGGGAGAGCTTTCACAGTATAGAACAGCCTTGCCAGGAACAGAACTTTGGGATGTGCATTTGAAAGCATGATAGAGTGGTGTGAAATGGTCTTCTTGGTCTTGAAGTGCAGTGTTATAAGCAGTGGTGCTCAAAAGTGCATTATGTTGTGCATTGGGAGATGAAGTGTGTGATCCTTTAGGCAGTGGTGCTGAAACGTGCATTGTGTTGTACATTAGGAAGTATTATGAAGTTCTTACTATTGGCTTTGACATGCCCTCATGTCATCTTGAATTCTGACTCTGTCTTGCTTGAGCTTTTTGCACGCACAGACAGGCCCCCAGATTACTCAAGTTGTTTAGGTAATTCACGTTCAAGGTTGTTGTGTTGACTGTACTGCCTGAGACTTTCATAAACTTCGCTGGGATAACGTGTGGGAAGTGTGCTTGGTACCTTTCAGAGCAGAGATTGTTGTTGCCAGAGAAATGTGTAGAAAGTACAGTTCTGTCAAAATACAGGGGCCTGGCCAGCTTCTGTATTGACCTTAACACAGACCAGTACAGTCAGCTTAGCTTTTCATAACAGAAAAAATAGGGCGAGGTTTATGGAACCTTCTCCTCAGGTTGAGTAAACGTATTAAAGGCGGGAAATCTTGGCACCCAGATGGGAGCTCGTTTCCTGCCTGGGCTGTCAAAGGGCTCCTCCAGCTTGAGTTGACAAGGATGTCGAGTGAACGATAGGTGCAATTTGTTTTTTTACTTTGTGATGTGTTAGTGAGTTTGTGTGCAAATCCAAGTCTCCAGTGGTTATAATCATCTGAGGTGGTTTCATTGTGATGTGTGAGTGTCTGTGTGCACATCCAAGTCTTCAGTGGGTGTAATCATCTGATGTATTTAGTGTATGTATCTTTCTGATTTCTTTCAGCGGACGTCTGGCATTATCTGCTTTTGTTCCCTTCCAATTGTTATCTGCTTGAATTTCATTACATGTATTTTATTCCATGCGTTTAAACTTATAAGTGTGATGTTAATGCTTGCACATTTATATATAGATATATATCTCTATATACATTTAAATGTTGTACATTTGACATCTGGGAAAGCTTTTTGTTAGAGAGTGCTTCACAAATAAAACCCAATGCCTTATTCTGAAAACAGTATTTGATGTGTTTCCTTTTATAAAAGTGAACTCCCTTTCCAGGTGGTGTTTCATTTTGTTTGCTTCGTTGTGTTTGAGCCTCCGTGTGAGAGGGCAGTTTTTTCTATTGTCTGGGAGGGCGAAGCAATACGCCCCTTGGTATTGATTTTAAAGCGACCCATAGATGCCTCCTGGCAGCAGAACAACTACCATGGAACCAATTTGGGGACAATTGGGATATATTATGTTCTGGCTTAAGGAGGGATTTGTAAATGTCCTGGGATAACCCATCAAAAGAACCCACTAATAAAGCATCAGGCACATTTCCTCACGGAAACATGGCTTACCACCCACTCTGACTCGGATGTGGTGTTAGCCTTACCCCCGGGCTTCCTCATCCAGTCCCAGCTACGCCCCTCTGGCCGAGGAGGCGGTATAGCCGTCCTGCACCGGGATCATCTCTCTTGCAGAACTAGCAATGCACACATCTCGGACGCTGAAAGTTGCCATTTCACCATCCAGCTGGCCCCGACCACATCTCTGGCAGGCCTTCTCGTATATCGCCCCCCCGGCCATTTCGGCCCCTTTGCCAGCTCCCTTCTAGAATCAATATCATTACTGGCCCTTTCAACATCTAACTTCATCGTACTAGGGGACCTTATTATCCACTTCGATGACCCTCTAGACACAGGGGCCGCCGACCTGATCCTTGACCTGGCTGCCTACGGTCTCCAACTGGCCAACTCTGGAGCCACCCATATCAAGGGTCACCTGCTAGACCCGGTCTTCACCAATGTCCACTCCCTCCAGGCCAAGGCGGCCCTCCCCCTTCCTTGGACTGACCATTTTTTGGTCCCTTTCTTCTGGCCAGGAGAATTCAGGAAGCCTCACAAGCCCGTCACTTACACCCGGGACAGGGCATGGTCCAGACTCGCTGCGGAGGACTGGGCCAGAGCCTTGGACTCTACGATCCCTGCCCCCGCAGAGGATCCTACCACAGCAGATAATAACTTTAGGAAGTGGATCTCCAACTCTCTGGATTCTATCCTCCCCTTAAAAACCTGCCAAGATAAAAACGGAAAGACTGGATCAGCCCCTTGGTTCAGCCCGGAACTCAGAGCTCTCCGCAAGGAATGCAAAAAAGCGGAGCGACTGTGGAGAAAGGACTGGCTCCACTCCAATAAGGATGCCTACCGAAGGTCGGTGAGAACCTATAAATCTGCCCTGAAACTCACCAAAGCCTCATATTACGATGCAAGAATAAAAAATGCTACCAATTCGGCGAGAGAATCGTACCTCATAGCCAAAGAGCTGCTGAAAATACCATCACCCCCTTCCCCCAACAGGTCCCTTCCAGGTAGGAGCGACGAACTGGCAACTTACTTTGACTCCAAAATCTCCCATATCCTGGCCTCACTTCCACCAGCCAGCCAGCCAAACTACAGGGACACTTACGCATCTGATATCCACCCAGGAATTACCCCTCGCCCACAGTTGACTGCTTTTAGGGCGGTCTCTCTGGACGAAGTAGGAAAAACTCTGGCCAATATAAAAAGCGGCTCCCCTTGTGACCCTGCCCCCATGAGATTCCTGAAAGCAGTCGCCTCTACTATCGTACCCCCTATCACGGAGATGATCAACACCTCGCTGTCTAAAGGCTCCGTCCCCCTGAGTTGGAAGGGGGCAGTAGTTAAAGCCCTTCTAAAAAAAAAAAAAACTTGACCCCGCCGATCTGGCCAATTACAGGCCGATCTCGCTCCTCTCGGGTATCAGCAAAGTGGCCGAAAAACTTGTCAACGTCCAACTATCCCAGTTTTTCGAATCCAACAACCTACTTCGTCGATCCCAAACTGGGTTTCGCCCCGGCCACGGTACGGACACTGCCCTCCTCGCTGTCATCGAGGAGGCAAGGTGCATTTTGGATTCAGGGGGGTCAGTGGCAGTGATCCTCCTGGACCTTAGTGCAGCCTTTGACACGGTGAATCACCGTGTCTTGCTCCACCGGCTGGCCAGGATGGGACTCGGGGGCACCGCATTGGCCTGGATAGAGTCGTTCCTGTCGGGCCGCTCATTCCAGGTCTGGGATGGCAACTCCCGCTCAGACTCCCTGCCTCTGTCTAGCGGGGTCCCCCAGGGGTCCTCGCGAAGTCCCACCCTGTTTAATGCCTATATGGCTCCTCTGAAGGACGTAGTTGCCCCATTCGGTATCAAGATTGTGAGTTATGCGGATGACACGCAGCTGGTTGTCTCACTCTCACATCTTGACCACTGCCCAGATAACCTGTTGAACTGCCTCCAGGAAATCCACCTCTGGATGTGCGAGTCATCACTTAAGCTCAACGGTTCTAAAACCGAAGTCATGCTGCTGGGCAAGAAATGGGCAGCTATTCCACCAGCTGTCTGGCCCGAAACTTTCGGCGAGGTGCTCGCCCCGAAGAAAGAAATGAAAACCCTAGGGGTTTGGCTCGAACCAGACCTGTCCATGAAAACTCAGGCCTCCAAGACAGCGGGAACCTGCTTTGGACTCATGCGCTCAATTCGCAAGATCCTTCCGCTGCTCCCTCCTCCATCTAGGAAACTCTTGGTCCAAGGCCTGATCCTTGCACGATTGGACTACAGTAACACCGTCTACCTAGGAGCCCCTGAGACCACTCTGGCAAAGCTTCAACGCACCCAGAATGCGGCCGCACGAATGCTGATGAATCTTCCCTCTAGAGTCTCGGCCAGACCAGCACTTAAGGCCCTTCACTGGCTCCCAGTGCGAGAGAGGATACAGTTTAAGGCTATGTGTACCGTCCATAAACTTTTCAACGGTCTAGGCCCCTCGATCCTGAGAGACATGGTCACCCCGTATAAAGCATCTAGATCCCTGCGCTCGGACTATGAGCGACTGCCCAATGTCCCAAGATTTAGGAGGGCTCGCACTGGTGGTCGACGCTTCTCAGTAAAAGCGTCCTCAGGCTGGAACTTGCTCCCACGTTACCTGAGGCTGGAACCCTGCTACCTACGTTTTCGTAAACAGCTAAAAACCCTCCTTTTTCCCAAATAGGACCCTCTTTTCCTTCCTGGTCATAGCAAGCTCTTATAGCGCGGGGATGCCTCCGGGTCACCAGGCGCTCTACAAATCGCTAAATAAATAAATGTGTAGACAAACAAAAAAAAAATGCTGAAATGATGATGAATAAGTGACTTTAAAAAGCCATCAGGATCAGATACTTTCAAGACCAGACTAAGACCATCTCTGGTTGAAGATAAACAATAAGTATCATTTGAAACCAAGTGAAGGTCTGGAATCAGAGAGAAAATGACTGCCGCAAGACAGCTGTGATCACCAAAAGAGTTTTGTATGATATCACAAGGGATGTATGACGTTACAACGCATGCTTTTACCACGCATACTGTTACAACGCAAGTATTACAACGCAAACCTTTACAACGCATTACACTTGGGGGTGCTGGATAGTGAATAGTTTAATTTACTATTCCAACTCCAGTCCCCGTGGACACTAGGGAAGGTGTTGGATAGTAAATTAAAACTATTCCCTATCCTAGAGCGCCCCCCAGTGTAATGCGTTGTAAAGGTTTTCGTTGTAATACTTGCGTTGTAACAGCACTGCGTGGTAAAAGTTTCGTTGTAAAGGATAATTCCCTATCACAAGATATCAAAAAATTCCAAACACCATGGGAAAAGAACATATTGTCTATAACTGAGTGACACCCGCAACCGTAATAAGTGGGGGTTGGGTAACTGCTTCTACATTCATGAATGTTTATCAAATCACATACACTGATGTAGTTGGCAAATTCCTGCCCTCATGGGACGCAGGGGGCCAGAGCCACACTATCACCATGGTGAGGGCCAGATTGTGTGAAAACTTAAATCCCAGCCTGCAAACAACGCAGATAACCGAATGCAGGTTGCAAGCATGAATGCCATTTGTATTATATAGTTCATCAATAAATTGAAACAAGGATTCAAAATTACCAATGTGACTGAATGAATAAAATCGTCATTATAAAAATGTATAAGTTAAAACCAGAAATCAAAACAAAATTGAACCCAGAAAACCTGAATATACTGATCATACATAGTCAGAACTGTAACCATAACATTCAACGAAAGCTTATACCAAGTTGCCAGACTCCCCCCCCCCCCCCCCCCCCAGGCTTGCTCACACTATAAGGAAATAGCCAGAATAGAATTAAGACATTACAAAATAGGTTGGTAACAACCTTTGTGTCTCTGGATAATATAATGTCGTAGGTATGAAAGCAATGCAAACACAAAGAGATTAAGCAAGCCACTCTGCAGAATAATTTTTGTTCTCAACCCTGCAATGTTCCAGCTCAATAAAATCAAAGTAGGGATTGACACATATGAATTATCATCTTGTGTGAGCGTAAAAGAGAGATCCTAAGTTAAGAAAGTAACACCAACCGCTGGCAATACAGCTGGTCAATCCAAACTATCCAGGCTCTCCAGGGGGGGATGTAGGAGAGTAGGGTCTGCTTCCTATGGTCACCACCACTTTTTGCCCTGATTCACTGGTTTTTCGACTCTAGTGTGGCTGTGGGCCTGCTAATCAGACCCACAGCCCAGCTGTTCTCTCTCTAAATTCATACCATGTACTTTAGGTACACATCCAATTGGGTATTGGGTCACCTTTGTGAGTCCCTGTATAGTGTACCATAGGTACCCAGGACATAGGTGCATCCAATGCCTACCAGGGGCTGCAGCATGTATTATGCCACCCCTGGCTGGCCATCTAAACTGACACCACAGGCTGATCACTGAGCTTGGGCAAGGTCACGTAATCACCCCTTGCTTCGGAACCATGTCCTTATAGCTGTTCTATAATATAGCCATACCATATACTCTTAAGTGCATTATAATCCTCGCGGTTATTGCTAACTTTGGTTTGGCTTTATCAAAACATGTCGCGTAAGGTGTCATACACTTTGGATTACTACCCCCGCCAGTTCTGGCGGTGGTGGTAGCATTCCACCCTTCTAGAGGGAGAAGACATGTAAGTTCTACATTACCCGGTTAAAGTTAAACAGAGCCTCAGCACCACAAAATCGATGCTGCTGCCACAGATACGAGTCTGACCTCCTGCTGCTGGACGAAACTCCGGCAGGGGAGGCCTGGACAATAGGTTTCCTGCCTTGGGAGGTGCTAGCACCTCCCCAGACAGACTTACTGTATTGGGGCAGGGTGGGCTGAAAGAAAAGAGACAATGCCTGGGGCACACAAGGTGCTCCACGCATATCCCGGTTCAAAGCAGTTGCTGGGGCACTCCAGCCCCACCTCTGGCACGAAACGGGACAAAGGGAAAGGGGTGTAACCACCCCCTTCCCAGATTCCACCCACAGGAGGGATCTAGCAGGTAATCCAGCCCTTTAATTTGGTATAAAGCTAGGAGCTGAGTCTAGAGACTTTAGATTTATCCTGGAAAGAAACTCTGACATGAACTCTTGGACCTTCGACGTTCCATATCGACTGGAAGACTGAAGACATCTCCCTTGTGGTCAAGGAGTGACCACCCTATGCAAACAGGCACCAACAGTAACTTGCCGGTTTGCTTTGTCGACGCTCCAGCCGGATCCCGAAGACTTAGCAATGCAGCCTTTGGACTTCCAAACTTCTCTGACTCCGATCCACAGCAAAGCTGAGACCCGTGGCGGACATGAGAGACGTGGGACCGGACATCCTGCAGTACCTGCTTTTTGCTACTTGTGCAGTTTCTGAGGCGTCCTCGAAGTTGTGCATTGGGGATTGAGAAGCCCCAGCCCCGAGCAGTAAGTGCACCGAAGCTCAGCCCTCCACACTCCACGAGTGCTGCGTGGGGCCTGCGCCTGCTTTTCTCCTCCACGCGTCTTTGCGGTTGCTAGTCTGTTGGCTA
The DNA here is from genome assembly GCF_964261635.1 of Lissotriton helveticus. Lineage (NCBI taxonomy): Eukaryota > Metazoa > Chordata > Amphibia > Caudata > Salamandridae > Lissotriton > Lissotriton helveticus. The sequence goes on along the minus strand of NC_136059.1, from coordinate 1,420,678,160 downwards.
GTGGCCCTCCTGAAGACATGCTTTTGAAACAACACCATTTGCCTGGTTGCTCTAGGCTTGCTCCTGCTTTCCTGTAAAGAGGAAGCTCCCCAGACCTTGCTGGTCTGAACAGAAGCCTATCTTCCCTTTCTGCATGGGTTGCCTTTGCCAAGGCTTGTTGGGTCCAATCCGGATTCCGACACCGCCAACAGCGAGATCCTTCATGGGACAGTCCGTATCCAGCTCCTGGTCATCATCAACATCTCTTGGTCCACGTGGCTGCAGAGACAAGCTTCACATCCTCACCTGATTGAATCTCGACATCGCCTGGTTCCTTCCCAGTCACTGGCTAGTGACCCAGACTCTGTCCCCTATGCTTTCAGGTTCTTCACTACTCCGATCCACCCTTGGATCCATCCGGACATCTTCCTTCTGGTCGCTTGCAGCATCTTCTTGCAGCTCTCCATAGGATTGATCGACGAAACCGACACGAAAGAACACCTATGCACCCGGCTTCCCTGGGTGAGGTAACTCGAGTACTCCAGTGCTCCCGTGGGTAACAACTATCCAAGTGTCCTAGATTAACAGGGTTTTCCCATAGTCCACCTGGAAGTGTCCAAAATCAACTACTTTGTAACTTTTACATTCCCATTGATTCTCTATGGTAACTCATGTGTGTGTTTAGACACTGCACACGCCTCCTGTGGGTCTCCTACTTCCATTCCTTTGGTTGATCAGCGTAGCCCCAGCGATTTCCTAAGCCCTAGGCCTACTCACCTTTCCTGAAGTGGTTCTTATACCACTTCTTTAGTATATGGTTCGTTAGGCCCCTAGGGCAGAATTGTATTTATGCAACTTATAGTATGCTTATTGAGTAATTTGTGCTCTATCTCGAACTCTGACCTCATAAAGAGTGCAGAGGGGTTGTGTTAGTAATAAATACATATACATTTGATATATACCTTGTGTGGTGTCCTTTCATTTGGTATTCAAGGGATTATGGGGCATATTATCAAGGGGGTTTATCTCCACTTTTTTGGCTTTAAAAGCCAAGAAAGCGGAGATAAAATTATCTCCCTATTGCCTAGCTGTCGCTAACACCAGTTAGCGACAGTTAGTAGGAGATAGCGACCATCTTGGGCCCCGCTTTGCATGTCAGTGAAATTTATCACTAATGACATGCAAAGTGGGCGTGCCAAGATGTTAGCGACTGGAAACAGTCGCTAACATCGCTACCTCCTATTACCAACTTTTTGAGATATTCGCGCTAAGCGCAAATATCTCCAAAAGCCAACACCTGACCCTGAGCAGTTCTTAGCCATGTTATCCAATGGTAGGTGGATAACATGGCTAAGAGCATTAGCTCGGTAATGCATGAATATCGCTGACTTTTCAGCGATATTCATGCATTTCGGACGATTTTTATCGCTTAGGAGATAAACCTTGATAATAGCAAGGTTCCTAAGCGATAAAAATCGCCGCAGCTCGGCGATAAAAATATTGCAGCTAAGCCAACATAGCGATAATTCTCGCTAGTTGTTGGTAATATGCCCCTATAATTGGTAAAACAATTGGCTTCACATGCTCTCTGAAGTATTAGCCTAAGGCTGCTTTGTCCATGCTACCACTAGGATAGCTGGTCTATAAGGTTGACTTTACAACCATCACCATAAGGGTTGTTTTGACTGGTGCAAGGTGCTCACTAGAATAGTGAACATCATATACGGTTGTATGGCATTACAACGCAGGCTTTTACCACGCGTGCTATTACAACGCTGTTTTTACAACGCAAGTCGTTACAACGACTTGCGCTGTAAGCGCTGGATAGTGGAATAGTTTAATTTTCTATTCCAACTCCAGCCCACGTTACAGTAGGGAAGGTGTTGGAATAGAAAATTAAACTATTCCCTATCCAACAGCGCCCTCCAGCGCAAGTCGTTGTAATGACTTGCGTTGTATTAGCAGCGTTGTAATGGTAGTGCGTGGTAATACCCGCGTTGTAAAGGCTGTTCCCCTCATATACTAGCCCAACTCCTCACATTGGTGTGCAGTGGTTGGGATAAGAGCTTGCTGATTGTTTTACCTTATAATCTTGAAATATAATTTGAAAGATCACATTAAGGTACCTAGAGGTACATATAAATCAAGTCTTAAATACTTAAGTTCTACTGAACTTAGTTGTTGTAGAGCAAAGGGCCTAGCACACCCTGACTACAACTCCTAGAGAGGTTTAGTAGATAACACTTAGCGTAGGTAGGTGCATACACCACACCTCACTAGATCATGTCTCTGAGAGCAGAACCAAGTGGATCTCTCCCAGTGGAGGTAGATCCTTTCAGGATACCTTCCAGATATGATACCCTTACCTTCCATGAGTTGAGACACCTGTGTACAACTAGGAAGTAAGTTAAAACAGGGTTCAAACCCTACCCGTAAGCACCTGATAGAAATAGTTGAAGAGTATGATGCTAAGAAAGCATCTAACCAAGGTCCCTCAGGTAGTGCAGAAGATGGTCAGCCCTCAGCAGAAGATTCCCCTGACCTCCATCTAAATGATGATAGTGAAGTGGATGAGGATGCTGAAGAGGATGAGGACCAGGTCCAAGTAGGAGTACTTAACCAGGTCAACCTAAGCTTACATGCGGCTGGAGAGGACTTAGCCCACTTCAGACCCCCAAGCAGGCTTAACCCTGAGGCCAGAAGGAGGAGATCCCTGTCCAGGGAATCTCACCATGCTAATGTCTCAATAGGGTCTGATGCCTCTGCTCAGAGGAGGATGACTTCTCCTCAGAGGAGAGAGCACCAGGCCAGAAGGAAAGAAGTCAATCTGAGGATTGGGAGGCAAGAACTTGCCCCAGCCAAAGAGAGACTTGCTCTTGCAAGAGAGAAAAGGTTAAGTGGGTTAGAACCCACTGGTGGCAGCATTATCCCTAAGGATAGAGAGAGGTCTTATGACCATAAAAACCTAAATAAGATTGTCCCTCCCTACAAGAGTGGGGATGACATCCACAAGTGGATAACTGCTTTGGAGAGGGCTTGCAAAGTACAGCAGGTACCCCAAAGTCAGTGGGCAACAATGTTATGGCTCTCCTTTTCAGAAAAAGGAAGAGACAGGCTCCTCACAGTTAGTGATGAGGATGCTGACAACTACACTGTCCTGAAGAGTGCTCTGATTGATGGGTTTGGCTTAACCACTGAACAGTATAGGTTGCTGTTCAGAGACACCCAGAAGACACAGACTCAGGACTGGTCTGACTTTGTAGATTGTGCCAATAAGGCTCTGGAAGGCTGGTTACTGGGCAGTAAAGTTAAGGACTATACAGGATTGTATAATTTGATCATGAGAGAACAAATACTTAATAATTGTCAGAACCAGTTGTTGCACCAACACCTGATTGTCTCTGATCTGACCTCTCCCCAAGAATTGGGAAAGAAGGCGGACAAATGGGTCAGAACCAGGGTGAGGCAGAAAACCCAGAACCAAGGTGGTGATCAGAATAAGCAAGACCAAAAGGGTGGGGATCAGAAAGCAAAAGACCAGAAGTCTTCACCAGGTCCCCAAAAAGCTTCTAATGAGGGGGGTTCCAAGGAATCCAAGAAGAAAGAAGGTCCAAAGAAACCCTGGTGCAATTTTTGTAAACGTAGTACTCACTGGACCAGTGATTGCACCAAAAAGGAGGCAGCTCCAACCACCATTGCCCCTGAGGCAACTGTTCCCCCTAGTACAGCTAATAGTGGTGGTTCTCAACAGAAGGGTGTAGTAGGGTTAACCCTGGGAACTGAGATGGGATCTGGCCTAGTCAGAGTACCAACTCAAGCTGTCCTTGTCTGTGATGTGTGTGAGAAGTTGGCCTGATATATGATGCTCACTAGTTCTAGTGATCACCTTGTATCATGCCAAGCAACCCTTATGGTGCAGGTTGTAAAGTCAACCTTATAGACAAGCTATCCTAGGGGTAGCATGGACTAAGCAGTCTTAGGCTAAACTCTGTAAAGGCATGTGAAGCAAGCTGTTTTACCATACACAATCCCTTGAATACCAAATGAAAGGACACCACACAGATATATATTGAAAATATATATAGATTTATTACTACAAATATCCCTGATACTCTTTATGAGCACAGAAGCAAATGCGTTAAAACAAAACACAGTTTAAATACACAAAAGTTGCACAATATGGATGAGCCCTAGGGGCCACCTAAACCATATACTAAAATAGTGGTATAAGAACCACTATGGGGAAAGTGAAGAGGCCTAGGGCCTGGGGAATCGCTGGAGCTGTTCGGGACTAGCAGTGAAGAAGTCGGGAAAGGCCCGCGGGACTCGGGAGCAGTGCGGAAAGTGCACGCTTTACCAATGCAATGTCAATGGTGCGTAGAAAGTACAAAGTTAGTTAGAAAGGAACCTTCCGAGTGACCTAGAAAGCTGAAACTTGAGACACAGACACTAGAGGTGTGTACCAGTGTGGGAACACCGGCGGAGCTGAGTTACCTCACTCACAGGAAGCGGGTGCATAGGGTCGAAGTAGTGTCGGGTTTCGTCATGCAGGTCGATGGTGCTTGGAGCTGAAGATGCTGCAGGCGGCTCGATGTGAAGAGTTCCGGTGGATCCAAGGGTGGATCTGAAGAGGTGAAGACCTGAAAGCAGAGGGGACAATGTTCAAAGTCACTAGCCAGTGACTACCGTGGAACCAGAGTGGAACCAGGCGATGTCGGGTGCAAACAGGCGTCGAGGTGTAGCTTCTCTCTGCAGCCACGTAGACACGAGGGGTCGAAGACGTCCAGGAGTCGGTCACGAGCTGTCCCACGCAGGCTTCTCGCTGTTGGCGGTGTCGGCCACTTGATAGAAGCAAACAGGCCTTGGCTAATGCAAGCCACGCAGGAATCAAAAAAGGCTTGTTACTCGGACCAGCAAGGTCAGAGCAGGGGCTCCTTTTTACAGGAGCAAGGGCAAGTCTGGAGCAACCAGACCTGCAGTGAAAGTTGTAGGTTTCGTCGCCAAGATGGCCACTAGCCACGTGGCAAGTGGACAGTTAGGCGCGTCAAGTGGCACAATGCAAAAGGGCCCCACGCAGATCGTGGAGATGCTGGGGGACTGATCTTCGGTGCAAGGGCTGCTCGAGGTTGGGGCTTCTCAAACCCCAAAGCACAGCATCGAGGGTGCCTCTGATGCTGCGCAGTCAGCGTTTCGGGGGTCTTCCAAGATGTCCGGTCCCACGTCTCTCGGTGCCTCCACGGGTCCCTTCTTTGCAGGGACTGTGGATTGGGCTGTGAGAAGTCTGGGAGTCTGGGTCTTGTCAGGCTCTGGGCTCGGGCTCCGGCGGGAGGCGGTGGCAAAGCAGACGTTGAGTTGCTGGTTGGTGCCTGTGTTCACAAGGGAGATTCTCTTCCGTCTTCTGTGCAGCAGAATGTCGAAGTCCAGTCTTCTTCTGTATTTCAAGTTGATTCAGGATGATCTGAAGTCTCAGGACACAGCTCCCACTCTTATTCGAATCAGGGGGGCCGGATCACCTACTAGGTCCCTCCTCTGGGTGGAACCAGGAAGGAGGGTGGTTACACCCCCTTTCCTTTGTCCAGTTTCGCGCCAGGACTGGGGCTGGAAAGCCCCAGCACCGGTTTGAACTGGCCTATGCACAGGGACACCTTGTGTGCCCCAGGCATGTCTGATTCTTTTCAGCCCTGTCCTACCCAATACACAAAATCCTGTCTGGAGTGGTGCTAGCACCTCCCCAGGCAGGAAACCCTTTGTCCAAGCTGCCCTCGCTGGAAGGACTCCGAGCAGCAGGAGGTCAGACTTGTGTCTGTGGTGGCAGCATCCATTTTGTGATGCTAAGGCTCTGTTTAACTTTAACCGGGGTTCAGGCTAGGTACATGTCGTGTCCCTCTAGAAGGGTGGAATGCTACCCCCGTCGCCAGAACTGGCGAGGGGGTAGTATTCCAATTCGTATGACACCTTACTCGACATGTTTTGATAAAGCCAAACCCAAGATAGCATTTAACCGCGAGGATTATAATGCACTTAAGAGTATATGGTATGGCAATATCATGGAACAGCTAAAGGACATGGTTCTGAAAGCTGCAGACAGGCTCAGCTCATGCCAGAGCACCATCCCACATATTTCCAAGCACTCTGCCTCCAGGATTGATGAGGCCTTCCATAGGAGTGACTGATAGGAACATATGTGTCCATTTTAGGTTAGGTATAGGCATACTACACCTAAGTAAGGGGTGGTTACACCGACTTACCCCAGCTGAGTGATCAGCCAGTTGTGTCAATTATGGAGGCCAGGCCAGGGGTGGCACAATACATGCTGCAGCCCCTGGTAGGCCTTGGAAGCACCTATGCCCTGGGTACCTGGGTACACTGTTACAGGGGCCAATAAGGTGAACCAGTTCCAATTTCGTTATGCACCTAAAGTACATGGGTAACAATTTAAGGAGAGAGCAATTAGCCTGGGGCCCTGAATAGCAGGATCCCAGGCCAACTATGTCAAAAACCAGCTAAACACCGGGCAAAAAGTTTGGGGGTAACCATAGTCAGATATCCACCTTCCTACATAACCCCCCCCAAACGAAAGGAGATAAGGCTATCCTTGACCAGGTAAGCCTATATTGCCTAAGTGGCCATATAAGGAAGTACCAGCTCTGGCTTGGTTACCCCCTGTCTCATGGTCCACTAAGCAATCCCTCACCCTAAGGGTATCTGAGGGTCTCCACCATAGGGAATCTCTACCTGTGGTGTGTCTTTGCAAAGTTAAAGGCTGGTGTTGGGATGGAGTACCGAAGTGAGATTCCTCTGTAGGGCTCAGCTTCCTCCAATCACTCTCCACCATGTGTGCCTTTCTTTCTTTGACTGAGTTGCACTGTGCTCTCAGGGTCAACCTCTGGCTACCTAAAGCTGGAGGCTGGGTCCCTCTTGTTGGTTTACTGGGGGGACAGGTCAGGTTTGGGGCCTTGGGGTCCCAGGTTTGGCTGTGCCCAACAGAATCCATCTGTGGGAGGTCCCTAACTACTTTTAAGGGGGCTCCCTCAGGAGTTTTTAAAGTTTTCACCTCACTAGGGCTACTAGTTTCGGTGCCCCTAATCTGTTGATGGGGGTGCTTTATTTGACAGGGGGCCCCTTGGGGCTCACTGTCCTTCTTGTCCTCTGCAGCCCTGGGCTGAGTAAGGCAAGGTAGAAAGGGGCAGGTTACCTGCTCCAGACTGGGTCCCACCTGAGAAGGGTCCACTGTCATCAGAGGCTCTGTCAGGCCAGGCCTAACAACCTCTGGGACAGTTCCTTCATCAGGGGTAAGATCAGTTCCCTGAGGAGGCTGATCCTTTCCTAAAGTCTGGTGGGAGGGAGATTTCTCTTCCTCCTCAATGCTCTCTGTTTGTGTGGAGTGATCCATCTTTTCAGGCTTCACAACACATGTATCAGTTTGAGTTTGGGCTGTGGCCATCACAGCCCCACCAACCTTTTCAGGAGGCGACTCAGTTTGGGTATGGGCTGTTACCATCACAGCCCTGCTAATCTTTTCAGGAGGGAGGTTAGCTGAAGATGGGGCTGAGGTTTGCTCAGCCCTACCAACCTTTTCAGGAAGGACATCTTGTATTGGGGCTGTAGCCATCCCAGCCCCACTAACCTTTCCATGGAGATTTACCATTCTAGAATGGGTTTCTTGTTCCACCTCAGCCCAGGCTGAGATTTCTAAATCATTCCCCAGTAGACAATCTACAGGCAAGTTTGATGACACTGCCACTCTCTTTGGGCCAGTGACACCTCCCCAGCTAAGATTTACTACTGCCATGGGGTGATTGGTTTCTATTCCATCAATGTTTGTCACCTGATATGTGGCATCAGGTAAAAGTTGCCTTGAGGGGACTAGACATTCAGCCAACATGGTGATGCTAGCCCCTGTGTCTCTAAAGGCCTCAACTTTCAAGCCATTGATGAGGGGCTCCTGTCTATACTTGCTCAAAGTGTTTGGGCAAGCAGTGAAATTGGCAAACCCCATGCCAGTCTCATAGACAAGAGTATCTGAGGTAGGGGACCTGGTTAGGCCAGAATCCACCTGTCCTCCAAAAGTAAACCCACCCAGATTCCTGGATGTGCTCCCACTTCCTGGGGGATTACTGCTGACAGTAACAGGAGGTGTTGGAGCTGGCTTTGGAGGTATATTCTCTTTATTGCCATTCTTGGGACAACTGCTGTCTGTTTTGTAATGCCCAACCTGTTTACAGGCATAACAATAAGGCTTTTTCTGGGTTGAAGAAGTGTCTTGGGACCCACCCCCATCCTTGGAGTTTTGGGGCCCTGGGGAAGTCTTTTCCTTACTTTTATCCCCACCCTTCTCTTGAGGCTTGGTAGTCTCTTTCTTTTGGTCACCACCCTGGTTCTTAGGCCTGATCCTGGTTCTGACCCATTTGTCTGCCCTCCTACCCAATTCTTGTGGGGAGGTCAGATCAGAGTCAACCAGGTGCTGATGTAGAAGCTGATTTTGACAATTACTTAAGATTTGCTCTCTCATAATTAAATTATACAATCCTGTATAGTCAGTAACCTTACTTCCCAGCAACCAGCCCTCCAGAGCCTTAGTGGCACATTCAACAAATTCAGACCAGTCCCGAGTCTGTGTCTTCTGGGTATCTCTGAACATTAACCTGTACTGTTCAGTGGTTAAGCCTAACCCATCAATCAGAGCACTCTTCAGGACCAGGTAGTTTCTAGACTCCCCATCACTAACTGTGAGGAGTCTGTCTCGGCCTCTACCTTCAAAGGAGAGCCACAAGATTGCTGCCCACTGCTCCTGAGGAACCTGCTGTACTTTGCAAGCTCTCTCAAGTGCAGTCATCCACTTGTGGATATCATCCCCAGCTTTGTAGGGGGGCACAATCTTACTCAGGTTTCTATTGTCATAGGACCTGTCTTTATCCTTAGGGATAGTGCTGCCACCAGTGGAATCTGATCCACTCTCTCTAGGCTGCCTTGCTCTAGCAAGTTTCTCTTTGGCCAGGGCAACTTCTAATTCTTGTCTCTGGATCCTAAGTTCAGCCTCTCTCATTTTGGCCTCATGTTCCCTTCTCTGAGGGCTAGTCAACTCCCTTCTGGAGTTGCCATGAGAACCTCTAGAAACATGGGAAGTATTGGATTCACCTGAGTGATTCCTCCTCCTCCTATGCTCCTGGTTAAGTCCATTTGGGGGTCTGAATGGGTTGGACCCACCTTCAGTCCCAAATAAGCTTAAGTTAGCCTGGTTAAGCCTGCTGACTAACACCTGGCTAGTCCCATCATCAGATTCACTCTCTTCCTCCTCCTCCTCCTCCTCCTCTTCTTCTTCCTCAGGCTGAGTATTCCCAGGGGTCTGGTTTTCCTCATCTACCTGAACTACAGGGGCAGGGGCATCAGAGTTATCATCTTCAGTGGGGGATCCTCCATCTCCAGTCCCTGAGGGGCCTGGTTTGGAGTCCCTTAGAGCTTCAGACTGGTCTAAAAGCTCTCTGAGGTGTCCTGCTGTAGGAGAAGGACCTGTTTTGATTCCTCTCATGGAACACAGTTGCCTCAGTTCCTTAAATGGAAAGGTAGCAAATTTGGATGGTGCCCTTGGAGGGTCACTTTCAACAGAGATGAGTCCAGTGGATCCCTCTGCTCCAGACATTGCTCTAGTGTGGTGGATGTGTTGCAATCTACCTACACTGGTGTTTTCCTACAAAACCTATCTAGTAGTTGTAGTCAGGGTGTGCTACTCCCTATCCTCAACAACAACTAAGTTCAGTAGAACTTAAGTATATCTAGTCTTGTTTTAGTGTACCTATCAGGTACCTGTATGATCTTTCAAATGATATTTTCAAAGATTGTAATGGTAAAACAACAGCAAGCTCAAATCCCAATCCGCTGCTCACCAATGTGAGAAGTTGGCCTGATATATGATGCTCACTAGTTCTAGTGATCACCTTGTATCATGCCAAGCAACCCTTATGGTGCAGGTTGTAAAGTTAACCTTATAGACAAGCTATCCTAGGGGTAGCATGGACTAAGCAGTCTTAGGCTAAACTCTGTAAAGGCATGTGAAGCAAGCTGTTTTACCATACACAATCCCTTGAATACCAAATGAAAGGACACCACACAGATATATATTGAAAATATATATAGATTTATTACTACAAATATCCCTGATACTCTTTATGAGCACAGAAGCAAATGCGTTAAAACAAAACACAGTTTAAATACACAAAAGTTGCACAATATGGAAGAGCCCTAGGGGCCACCTAAACCATATACTAAAATAGTGGTATAAGAACCACTATGGGGAAAGTGAAGAGGCCTAGGGCCTGGGGAATCGCTGGAGCTGTTCGGGACTAGCAGTGAAGAAGTCGGGAAAGGCCCGCGGGACTCGGGAGCAGTGCGGAAAGTGCACGCTTTACCAATGCAATGTCAATGATGCGTAAAAAGTACAAAGTTAGTTAGAAAGGAACCTTCCGAGTGACCTAGAAAGCTGAAACTTGAGACACAGACACTAGAGGTGTGTACCAGTGTGGGAACACCGGCGGAGCTGAGTTACCTCACCCACAGGAAGCGGGTGCATAGGGTCGAAGTAGTGTCGGGTTTCATCATGCAGGTCGATGGTGCTTGGAGCTGAAGATGCTGCAGGCGGCTCGATGTGAAGAGTTCCGGTGGATCCAAGGGTGGATCTGAAGAGGTGAAGACCTGAAAGCAGAGGGGACAATGTTCAAAGTCACTAGCCAGTGACTACCGTGGAACCAGAGTGGAACCAGGCGATGTCGGGTACAAACAGGCGTCGAGGTGTAGCTTCTCTCTGCAGCCACGTAGACACGAGGGGTCGAAGACGTCCAGGAGTCGGTCACGAGCTGTCCCACGCAGGCTTCTCGCTGTTGGCGGTGTCGGCGACTTGATAGAAGCAAACAGGCCTTGGCTAATGCAAGCCACGCAGGAATCGAAAAAGGCTTGTTACTCGGACCAGCAAGGTCAGAGCAGGGGCTCCTTTTTACAGGAGCAAGGGCAAGTCTGGAGCAACCAGACCTGCAGTGAAAGTTGTAGGTTTCGTCGCCAAGATGGCCACTAGCCTGTTTTCCAGGACTGTAATATAAGGGATTTAGCTATAAAAGAAGCTATAAAAAGGGACTCATCGTGTTGAGTGTGGATAGGAGAGCAACCTAGGACGGAAGTCAATTCATCAAGGACAATGTTAGTTTTAAGGACAGTTGAGAGATATTTTTCTATTTCCTTCCATAATACCTGGATTTTGGGGCATTCCCAAACAATGTGTTTCCACGTGCCTTTTCCTTCACATCGGAAACATTTGTCAGCTACTTGGGGGAAGATATTATGCAAAAAGGACGGAGTTCTATATATCAACCATTTGTTAAAGAATTGCATACGTTTAAAATTTGCTCCTCGAAAAATGGTTTTATTAAACTTATTTATTTTGTCCCATACCTGTTGATTAATTGTAATATCTTCCCTCTTTTTCCATCTTTCAATAATCTTGCTGTAGAGGTCCTGATCTTTGCCTTCTCTTAGTGTTTTAATCCAAATACTCATTTTCTTTTGTGTTTTGTTGTTAAGGATAGTGGAAATATTTTCTTTCATGAATAGATTTCCTATAGTGAGTTCTCTAAGTTTTGGATTTATCCTGATGAAGTACCAGTTCAGCATGCAGTGCGAATGGATTAACTGACTATTGATTTCATCCCAGGATTTCCATCTGTTGCCCAAGAGGAAGTCTTCAATTTTCTCAAAGCCATTCTCCTTCCAAATAGTTAATATATATTTGTCCATACATCTAGCGTCTCCCAAGCTAAAATTCATTACATTTGTCTTGCTGCTAAAATTAGGTAATCCATAGAATTTAAAAAACTGAGTTTTCACCTTAAAGATCCACTGCAGGGATTTATAGCGTACTTTTTTTGGATCTTTAGTGATTCTCACTGGGTCATACATTTTCAATTCCAACAGCATCCTTTTGATAAAAAAATCATCCGACTCATGGAGATCTAAAACAGAAAACCTGTGACTATAATGTGCAAAAGACGCAAAATAATATTCTCTAATATTTGGGAGGGACAGCCCTCCTTGTGTAAATGATAAATACAAAGTGCTCAGTGCAAGTCTGGAAGATTTTTTTGCCCATAGGAAAGAAGAAATCAGCGCTTCTACTTTTTTAAAATAAGAGGCCTGGATTGCGCAGGGAATTGCACAAAAAAGGAAATTAAAAAGGGGTAATACCGACATACGAATTAGCGATGCATGCCCTATAATAGACAGGGGTAACAAATTCCACCGGTCTAAAAGTGAGCCCACCTTTTTTAGTAAAGGTAAAAAATTTAGTGCAAAAAGGTCGTCTAGGCTATCTGATACAAATATTCCAAGATATCTTTTTGGATTTGTATTATATATCCGCCTGAATTCCGGAGCTAAAGTGTCTATAATGCAGTTCACCAGAATAATTTCCGTTTTGTTTACATTAATTTTATAACCCCCTAGCTTTTGAAAATCAGAGAAGATTTTTAAGATCCTCCGTTGACTAGAGGGTTTAGAATCTATAAAAAGGGCAATATCATCTGCATACAATTTTATATTTGTCATTCCTAGCTAAATCCCTTATATTACAGTCCTGGAAAACAGACCTTGTCCCATCTTTCCAAGCATGGAAGATAAAATTACTTCGAATCCAGGATAGGGAAAGAACATACGCTTTAAGATCAGGGGCTCTGAAAAAATATGAGAAATTTTGGAGTGGGTTTGATCCTTAAATTTGCCTTGCTACTATTTATTCGGATTTAAAATTGGTTTATTAGGTTTGTTATGTATATGCACGATGCACTTTATAAATCTAGCTATGAAAAATTAACTGAGAAATTTCAAAGGGAATTTAAAGTTCCTATATTTTTTTAACTCTAACAAAATCTTTTGAATATTAGTGAAAGTCTATTGCCTGTTGCTCTTACACAATTTTGCACTTTATAATTTAAATGTTATAACTAAAAACTGTATTGTTGTTTTTATTATTCTTTTCTTCTAGACTGTATTAATTGGATCTCAAATATGTCATGTCTCTTGTACTGTATTGTATTGTTATATATGAACTCTCAATAAAAAAAAAAAAATAAAAAAAATAGATGGCCACTAGCCACGTGGCAAGTGGACGGTTAGGCGCGTCGAGTGGCACGATGCAAAAGGGCCCCACGCAGATCGTGGAGATGCTGGGGGGCTGATCTTCGGTGCAAGGGCTGCTCGAGGTTGGGGCTTCTCAAACCCCAAAGCACAGCGTCGAGGGTGCCTCTGATGCTGCGCAGTCAGCGTTTCAGGGGTCTTCCAAGATGTCCGGTCCCACGTCTCTCGGTGCCTCCACGGGTCCCTTCTTTGCAGGGACTGTGGATCGGGCTGTGAGAAGTCTGGGAGTCTGGGTCTTGTCAGGCTCTGGGCTCGGGCTCCGGCGGGAGGCGGCGGCAAAGCAGACGTCGAGTTGCTGGTTGGTGCCTGTGTTCACAGGGTGGTCACTCCTTGGCCACAAGGGAGATTCTCTTCCGTCTTCTGTGCAGCAGAATGTCGAAGTCCAGTCTTCTTCTGTATTTCAAGTTGATTCAGGATGATCTGAAGTCTCAGGACACAGCTCCCACTCTTATTCGAATCAGGGGGGCCGGATCACCTACTAGGTCCCTCCTCTGGGTGGAACCAGGAAGGGGGGTGGTTACACCCCCTTTCCTTTGTCCAGTTTCGCGCCAGGACTGGGGCTGGAAAGCCCCAGCACCGGTTTGAACTGGCCTATGCACAGGGACACCTTGTGTGCCCCAGGCATGTCTGATTATTTTCAGCCCTGTCCTACCCAATACACAAAATCCTGTCTGGAGTGGTGCTAGCACCTCCCCAGGCAGGAAACCCTTTGTCCAAGCTGCCCTCGCTGGAAGGACTCCCAGCAGCAGGAGGTCAGACTTGTGTCTGTGGTGGCAGCATCCATTTTGTGATGCTAAGGCTCTGTTTAACTTTAACCGGGGTTCAGGCTAGGTACATGTCGTGTCCCTCTAGAAGGGTGGAATGCTACCCCCGTCGCCAGAACTGGCGAGGGGGTAGTATTCCAATTCGTATGACACCTTACTCAACATGTTTTGATAAAGCCAAACCCAAGATAGCATTTAACCGCGAGGATTATAATGCACTTAAGAGTATATGGTATGGCAATATCATGGAACAGCTAAAGGACATGGTTCCGAAAGCTGCAGACAGGCTCAGCTCATGCCAGAGCACCATCCCACATATTTCCAAGCACTCTGCCTCCAGGATTGATGAGGCCTTCCATAGGAGTGACTGATAGGAACATATGTGTCCATTTTAGGTTAGGTATAGGCATACTACACCTAAGTAAGGGGTGGTTACACCGACTTACCCCAGCTGAGTGATCAGCCAGTTGTGTCAATTATGGAGGCCAGGCCAGGGGTGGCACAATACATGCTGCAGCCCCTGGTAGGCCTTGGAAGCACCTATGCCCTGGGTACCTGGGTACACTGTTACAGGGGCCAATAAGGTGAACCAGTTCCAATTTCGTTATGCACCTAAAGTACATGGGTAACAATTTAAGGAGAGAGCAATTAGCCTGGGGCCCTGAATAGCAGGATCCCAGGCCAACTATGTCAAAAACCAGCTAAACACCAGGCAAAAAGTTTGGGGGTAACCATAGTCAGATATTCACCTTCCTACAATGTGGACATGGCTATGTCCTCTACTGTGAGCCCCAGTAACCTGGGCAAGTACAGACAGACACCTTTAACCAATGATAAAGTGGCTCAGGCATACAGGGACACATGTGCCAGTGTCACCATGGTGACGACTAACTTTGTGGACCCTGGACAGATCATACTAGGTGATAATTACCTAGTGACCAATGCTAGCAATGTCACTACCACCCATAGTATGGCAGTTGTTAATTTCTCCTGGGGAGGGGTAACTGGCCTCAAAGGAGTTGTTGTAAGTTCAGACCTCCCTGTAGAGTGTTTATTGGGCAATGATCTAGAATCTTCAGTCTGGTCTGAAGTGGAGTATAGGACTCATGCAGAGATGCTGGGCATATCAGCACATGTCCTTGCTGTGACCAGGTCACAGGCCAAAAAGAGCCAAACTGAACAGGCCCTGGATCCTGAAACTATGGACCATTTGCCTACCAAGAGAAAGAGCAGTAGGGTTAAGGCAGTGCCTTCCCCCTGCCTCAGAGTGAAGATCAGCCTTCTGAGGAAGCTTATATTGAGACCCAAGAAGGAACTGTCCTAGAAGAGCTTGAGCCTGTTCAGGTTGAGTTTCGTGGGACAGGGGGACCTTCATGGGCAGACCTGAGGCAGGCGCAGCTGGACTGCCCCTCTCTTGAACCCCTCAGACAGCAGGCTGCTGCTGAGGCTGCTGGGAATGCTACAGGTACCCATAGAGTGTATTGGGATGAAGGGCTCCTGTATTCGGAGGCTAGAGACCCCAAGCCTGGTGCTTCCAGGAGGTTGGTCATACCTTTGACATTTACGGGCTTCCTTTTTACCTTAGCCCATGATATTCCCTTAGCAGGAAATCTTGGCCAGAACAAGACTTGGGACAGGCTTGTCCCTCACTTTCATCGGCCACACATGTCAGAAGATACCAAGGAGTTTTGTCGCTCCTGGGTCACCTGCCAAGCCAGTGGCAAATCAGGTGGCACCACAAAGGCCCCCCTTATACCACTACCTGTAGTGGGGGTACCCTTTGGAAGAGTTGGGATTGACATTGTTAGTCCAATGGATCCCCAAACAGCATCTGGGCACAGGTTTATTCTGGTTGTAGTGGATCATGCAACCAGATACCCAGAAGCTATTCCCTTAAGGACCACAACAGCACCTGTTGTGGCAAGAGCCCTCCTGGGAGTTTTCTCAAGAGTGGGCTTTCCGAAAGAGATTGTCTCAGACAGAGGTACACAAACTTTATGTCTGGATATTTGACTGCTAGGTGGAAGGAGTGTGGTGTAAACTATAAGTTCACCACACCCTACCATCAACAGTGCAATGGTCTAGTTGAAAGGTTTAACAAGACATTAAAGGGCATGATCAAGGGACTCCCTGAAAAGCTTAGACGAAGATGGGATATCTTGCTGCCCTGCCTTTTGTTTGCTTATAGAGAGGTCCCACAAAAGGGGGTTGGCTACAGCCCTTTTGAACTTTTGTTTGGGCACCCTGTAAGAGGACCCCTGTGTCTTGTGAAGGAAGGATGGGAGTTACCTCTCAAAAAGCCTAAGCATCACATAGTGGACTATGTACTTGGTCTCCGCTCCAGGATGGCCGAATACATGAAAAAGGCTTCTAAAAACCTTGAGGCTAGCCAGGAACTTCAAAAAGCCTGGCATGACCAAAAGGCTGTGCTGACTGTGTACCAGCCAGGCCAGAAAGTGTGGGTGTTGGAGCCAGTGGCCCCAGCAGCCCTCCAAGACAAATGGTCTGGACCCCACACAATTGCTGAGCAAAAGGGAGAGGTAACCTACTTGGATGTCCTTGGAACTCCCAGGAGCCCCCACAGGGTGCTTCATGTCAACAGGCTGAAGGCATATGTTGACAGGGCAGACATGGGCTTGCTCATGGCTACAGATGAGGGACAGGAGGAGGAGAGTGACCCTCTCCCAGACCTGCTTCTCAGAACCCTGATGATGGTTCAGTTGATGGAGTGGCCTTGGCGGACAGCCTCACTGACCAGCAGCAACAAGACTGCAGACAAGTTCTACAGGCCTATAGACATATGTTTTCCTTGACTCCTAGTCAGACAAACTGGTGCACCAATGAGGTGGACACTGGTGACAGTCTGCCTGTGAACATTAAAATCTACAGGCAACCTGACCATGTCAGGGACTGTATCAGGACAGAGGTCCAAAATATGTTGGAGTTGGGAGTTATTGAGCCCTCAGAGAGCCCCTGGGCCAGTCCAGTAGTCCTTGTGCCAAAGCCTCCCACCCAAGATGGTAAGAGAGAGATGACGTTTTGTGTGGACTACAGAGGTCTCAATGCTGTCACTAGGACAGATGCCCATCCAATACCCAGGGCAGATGAGCTCATTGACAGATTGGCTTCTGCCAAGTTTTTGAGCACATTTGACCTGCCAGCAGGCTAGCTGAAGATCACCTGATCCACCTAAAGAAGGTTTTGGAGGCCCTGCAGAAGGCAGGCCTAACTATCAAGGCTGCTAAGTGCCATATAGGGCAGAGTAAGGTTGTGTACCTGGGCCACCTTGTAGGTGAAGGTCAGGTTGAACCACTGGAGAGCAAGATCCAGACCATAAAGGACTGGACTCCTCCAACCCCCCAGACACAGGTCATAGCTTTCTTGGGCCTGTCTGGTTATTACAGAAAGTTTGTTAAGAATTATGGGTCCATTGTGACACCACTTAATGACTTGACCTCAAAGAAAATGCCAAAGAAAGTTCAGTGGACAGTCAGATGTCAAAAGGCATTTGATGACCTGAAGCAGGCCATGTGCTCTGCACCTATTCTGAAAAGTCCAGATTACTCCATAGAATTCATTGTCCAAACAAATGCTTCTGAGTTGGGTGTGGGAGCTGTTCTTTCACAAATGAATATAGATGGTCAAGATCAGCCCATTGCTTTTATTAGCAGAAGGCTGACCCCTAGAGAGAAATGTTGGTCAGCTATTGAGAGGGAGGCCTTTGCTGTGGTTTGGGCCCTGAACAAGCATGGCCATACCTGTTTGGTACTCACTTCAAGATTCAGACAGACCATAAGCCCCTCTTGTGGCTAAATCAGAGGAAGGGTGAAAATCCCAAACTACTCAGGTGGTCCATTTCCCTACAGGGTATGGACTTTACAGTGGAACATAGACCTGGAACTGACCATGGCAATGCAGATGGACTCTCCTGGTATTTCCACTTAGAACATGAAGACTCAACTGGTCACGGTTAGTTTAATGTCCCTGCATTTGAGAGGGGTTGTGTAGGAGAGTAGGGCCTGCTTCCTATGGTCAATCCCACTTTTTGCCCTGATTCACTGGTTTTTCGACTCTAGTGTGGCTGTGGGACTGCTAATCAGACCCACAGCCCAGCTGTTCTCTCTGGAAATTCATACCATGTACTTTAGGTACACATCCAATTGGGTATTGGGTCACCTTTGTGAGCCCCTGCATAGTGTACCATAGGTACTCAGGGCATAGGTGCATCCAAGGCCTACCAGGGGCTGCAGCATGTATTATGCCACCCCTGGCTGGCCAGCCAAACTGACACCACAGGCTCATCACTCAGCTTGGGCAAGGTCGTGTAATCACCCCTTGCTTAGATATAGTATTCCTATATCTACCCTTATATATAGACACATATATACCTCTAAGTCACTCCTATGGCAGGCCTTAACAATCCTGGAGGCAGAGTGCTGGGTTTTATGTGAGATGGTACTCTAGCATGAGCTGAGCCTGTCTGCCGCTTTCGGAACCATGTCCTTATAGCTGTTCTATGATATAGCCATACCATATACTCTTAAGTGCATTATAATCCTCGCGGTTATTGCTAAGTTTGGTTTGGCTTTATCGAAACATGTCGTGTAAGGTGTCATATGCTTTGGAATACTTCCCCCGCCAGTTCTGGCGGCGGGGGTAGCATTCCACCCTTCTAGAGGGAGAAGACATGTAAGTTCTTCTTTACCCGGTTAAAGTTAAACAAAGCCTCAGCATCACAAAATGGATGCTGCTGCCACAGTCACGAGTCTGACCTCCTGCTGCTGGACGAAGCTCCGGCAGGGGAGGCCTGGACAGTAGGTTTCCTGCCTTGGGAGGTGCTAGCACCTCCCCAGACAGACTTAGTGTATTGGGGCAGGGTGAAAGTCCAATTGGTCGCACACTGCTTGTCCTACCAGCGTGTTGCCCCAAAGCATTGTGGTCCATGAAGTAAGCATCAGCAGGTGTGCCTCTGCCAGTGTCTTGAGCAAAAATCACTGTCGCGTTGGCCATCCCTGGACACGTGTTTCGAGGTTGTTACCTCTTGTCAGCAGGGAATAGGCATGTATGTAGGGGTGCTGCGTAGGCTGCCAAAAAATATTCTCAGGTACGGTACCGCTCGTTGCACGCAGGTGCGTAACCCGGGCTCGTCAGCAACACAAGCTCAAGGGAGCCTGAATATAAAAGAAAGTCCAATTGGTCGCACACTGCTTGTCCTACCAGCGTGTTGCCCCAAAGCATTGTGGTCCATGAAGTAAGCATCAGCAGGTGCGCCTCTGCCAGAGTCTTGAGCAAAAATCACTGTCGCGTTGGCCATCCTTGGACACGTGTTTTGAGGTTGTTACCTCTCGTCAGCAGGAAATAGGCATGTATGTAGGGGTGCTGCCTAAGCTGCCCAAAAATATTCTCAAGTCCGGTACCGCTCGTGGCACGCAGGTGCGTAACCCGGGCTCGTCAGCCCCACCAGCTCAAGGGAGCCTGAATATAAAAGAAAGTCCAATTGGTCGCACACTACTTGTCCTACCAGCGTGTTGCCCCAAAGCATTGTGGTCCATGAAGTAAGCATCAGCGGGTGCGCCTCTGCCAGAGTCTTGAGCAAAAATCACTGTCCCGTTGGCCATCCCTGAAAACGTGTTTCGAGGTTGTTACCTCTCGTCAGCAGGGAATAGGCATGTATGTAGGGGTGCTGCGTAGGCTGCCAAAAAATATTCTCAGGTCCGGTACCGCTCGTGGCACACAGGTGCGTAACCCGGGCTCGTCAGCCCCACCAGCTCAAGGGAGCCTGAATATAAAAGAAAGTCCAATTGGTCGCACACTGCTTGTCCTACCAGCGTGTTGCCCCAAAGCATTGTGGTCCATGAAGTAAGCATCAGCGGGTGCGCCTCTGCCAGAGTCTTGAGCAAAAATCACTGTCGCGTTGGCCATCCCTGGACACGTGTTTCGAGGTTGTTAACTCTCGTCAGCAGGGAATAGGCATGTATGTAGGGGTGCTGCGTAGGCTGCCAAAAAATATTCTCAGGTTCGGTACCGCTCGTGGCACGCAGGTGCGTAACCCGGGCTCGTCAGCCCCACCAGCTCAAGGGAGCCTGAATATAAAAGAAAGTCCAATTGGTCGCACACTGCTTGTCCTACCAGCGTGTTGCCCCAAAGCATTGTGGTCCATGAAGTAAGCATCAGTGGGTGCGCCTCTGCCAGAGTCTTGAGCAAAAATCACTGTCGCGTTGACCATCCCTGGACACGTGTTTCGAGGTTGTTACCTCTCGTCAGCAGGGAATAGGCATGTATGTAGGGGTGCTGCGTAGGCTGCCAAAAAATATTCTCAGGTCCGGTACCGCTCGTGGCATGCAGGTGCGTAACCCGGGCTCGTCAGCCCCACCAGCTCAAGGGAGCCTGAATATAAAAGAAAGTCCAATTGGTCGCACACTGCTTGTCCTACCAGCGTGTTGCCCCAAAGCATTGTGGTCCATGAAGTAAGCATCAGTGGGTGCGCCTCTGCCAGAGTCTTGAGCAAAAATCACTGTCGCGTTGACCATCCCTGGACACGTGTTTCGAGGTTGTTACCTCTCGTCAGCAGGGAATAGGCATGTATGTAGGGGTGCTGCGTAGGCTGCCAAAAAATATTCTCAGGTCCGGTACCGCTCGTGGCATGCAGGTGCGTAACCCGGGCTCGTCAGCCCCACCAGCTCAAGGGAGCCTGAATATAAAAGAAAGTCCAATTGGTCGCACACTGCTTGTCCTACCAGCCTGTTGCCCCAAAGCATTGTGGTCCATGAAGTAAGCATCAGCGAGTGCGCCTCTGCCAGAGTCTTGAGCAAAAATCACTGTCGCGTTGGCCATCCCTGGACACGTGTTTCGAGGTTGTTACCTCTCGTCAGCAGGGAATAGGCATGTATGTAGGGGTGCTGCGTAGGCTGCCAAAAAATATTCTCAGGTCCGGTACTGCTCGTGGCACGCAGGTGCGTAACCCGGGCTCGTCAGCCCCACCAGCTCAAGGGAGCCTGAATATAAAAAAAAGTCCAATTGGTCGCACACTGCTTGTCCTACCAGCGTGTTGCCCCAAAGCATTGTGGTCCATGAAGTAAGCATCAGCGGGTGCGCCTCTGCCAGTGTCTGGGGCAGGGTGAGTTGAAAGAAATGAGACACTGCCTGGGGCACACAAGGTGCTCTACGCATAGCCCGGTTCAAACCAGTTGCTGGGGTACTCTAGCCCCAGCTCTGGCACGAAACTGGACAAAGGCAAAGGGGTGTAAATACCCCCTTCCCAGGTTCCACCCACAGGAGGGACCTAGCAGGTAATCCAGCCCCTTAATTTGGTATAAAGCTAGGAGCTGAGTCTAGAGACTTTAGATTTATCCTGGAAAGAAACTCCGACATGAACTCTTGGACCTTCGATGTTCCATATCGACTGGAAGACTGAAGACATCTCCCTTGTGGTCAAGGAGTGACCACCCTGTGCAAACAGGCACCAACAGTAACTTGCCAGTTTGCTTTGTTGCCGCTCCAGCCGGATCCCGAAGACTTAGCGACACAGCCTCTGGACTTCCAAACTTCTCTGACTTTGATCCACATCCACAGCAAAGCTGAGACCCGTGGTGGACACGAGACGTGGGACCGGACATCCTGCCGTACCTGCTTTTTGCTACTTGTGCAGCTTTTGAGGCATCCTCGAAGTTGTGCATTGGGAATTGAGAAGCCCCAGCTCCGAGCAGTAAGTGCACCGAAGCTCAGCCCTCCACACTCCATGAGTGCCGCGTAGGGCCTGCGCCTGGATTTCTCCTTGACGCGTCTTTGCGGTTGCTAGTCCTATGGCTAGTGGCCCTCCTGAAGACTTCCTTTTGAAACAACACCACTTGCCTGGTTGCTCTGGGCTTGCTCCTGCTTTCCTGTAAAGGGGAAGCTCCCCAGACCTTGCTGGTCTGAACAGAAGCCGATCTTCCCTTTCTGCATGGGTTGCCTTTGCCAAGGCTTGTTGGTTCCAATCCGGATTCCGACACCACCAACAGTGAGATCTTTTATGGGACAGTCTGTATCCAGCTCCTGGTCATCGTTCATGCCTCTTGGTCAACGTGGCTGCAGAGACAAGCTTCACATCCTCACCTGATCTCGACATCGCCTGGTTCCTTCCTGGTTCCTTCCCGACTCTGTTCCCTCTGCTTCCAGGTTCTTCACTACTCCGATCCACCCTTGGATCCATCCGGACATCTTCCTCCTGGTCGCTTGCATCATCTTCTTGCAGCTCTCCATAGGATTGATCGATGAAACCCGACACGAAAGAACACCTATGCACCCGGCTTCCCTGGGTGAGGTAACTTGAGTACTCTGGTGCTCCCGTGGGTAACAACTATCCAAGTGTCCTAGATTAACAGGGTTTTCCCGTAGTCCACCCGGAAGTGTCCGAAATCCACTACTTTGTAACTTTTACGTTCCCATTGATTCTCTATGGTAACTCACGTGTGTGTTTAGACACTGCACACGCCTCCTGTGGGTCTCTTACTTCCATTCCTTTGGTTGATCAGCGTAGCTCCAGTGATTTCCTAGGCACTAGGCCTACTCACCATTCCTGAAGTGGTTCTTATACCACTTCTTTAGTCTATAGTTCGTGAAGCCCCTTGGGCAGAATTGTATTTGTGCAACTTATAGTATGCTTATTGAGTAACTGTGCTGTATCTCGAACTCTGACCTCATAAAGAGTGCCGAGGGGTTGTGTTAGTAATAAATACATATATATTTGATATATACCTTGTGTGGTGTCTTTTCATTTGGTATTCAAGGGATTATAATTGGTAAAACAATTGGCTTCACATGTTCTCTGAAGTATTAGCCTAAGACTGCTTTGTCCATGCTACCACTAGGATAGCTGGTATATAAGGTTGACTTTACAACCATCACCATAAGGGTTGTTTGGACTGGCGCAAGGTGCTCACTAGAGTAGTGAACATCATATACCAGGCCAACTTCTCACAGGGGAGAATCTATTACATGTCTCAATGACAGGCTTGGCAGAACCAACCCGCTCCCTAGAGATATGACCATATTTTACTTGAAAAGGGTTACGGGGAAGCTTGCAGAAATAGCCAGGTGGTAGATTCAATGCAAGTATTGTTCTTCGAGGGAAACCTGTAAATGGCTAATAAAGTGCTAACAAAGGTTGGCCTCCCAAAGTTAGGCACCACAGATTTACTGTCCAGAGATTCCCTAGAAAGACCTACTCAAGAAACTCTATTGGTGATCAATATTTGGCTGGATTCATAGACATTAAAGTTCAAGTTCCTTGTCAGCCAATGGACAATTTTGAGTTTTAATTGATCCGATTTTCAGATGACCCAACAATCAGAGCTGGGCCATTTTCCAAGATGAGCACATAGGGATGAACTTCGGTAGGAAGGCTGAATACCAGTAACCTACCAAGGCTTAAGCTTGTACTCGGCTGACACGTGAAAGAAATAATCTGCTCTGACATAGAAGTAAAAAGTCACCTAGGTTGCGGATTGGTAGAGACAGCAGCATTTGCAACCGTAGCATTCACATTAAGAGGGATTGAAAAAAGTGTTATCACCACAGATGGTAAACTAGTGGGGGGTGGTTGTCTTCCTGACATGTTGCAGCAGAAACCCCTAAGCCAGGTAAATAATTGTCTGTAAGGGGAGCCACCATTTTCCCAAATTCACATAATCTTGATTCAATCTTGGCCAGCTGTGATAGTAAAGGAAGCAAAAACACTTTGGTGAACGACTTTTGGTCTAGGCTAAGCTCCCTGCTCAAAGAAGATTGTGATGAAATTGGGCTAAACAGATCCTGCCTATTGACGCTTGGATACAGGGTGGGTCATGGAGACCCTAAGGTAGAGGCTGAAACATGCTATAACCCTTTCTGCTCAACATTTTATGGCAAGGTTTGTTATGTCAGCGATGACAGAGACCATGAGGGAGATCGGAGGTGGCAGAGAATAATTCTCCCCTTCAAATGAGAGTATTCTCTCAGCCAACTCTATCTCCTTAGGTATCATTCCAAATGAATCTTCAAGAAATTTAGCAATTATTGACCCCTTGGCTGGCACGCATGTCGAATTTGTTGTCTTACACGTGTCCAGAGCTGATGGTAGAAGAATAATGTACGCGAAAGAGGGGTGGCACAGCCCAGCCTTGTGAAGGTGCAGATGTGCTCAGACAGTCTCGCTCTTCACCAAGTGTTCGCCTGGGCATGTCCTGCGCAGTGATTGTGAAGCATTCTTATGAAGGGTCAGCTCATGCCACCTAGACCCACAGAATTATGGGCCTTGTAGTCCTTATTCTGCCCCCCAGTGGCTAGTAGCCTCAGCATCTAGCAACCAGAGAAAGTATGTCCCAACGAAGCGTCCTTGTGACGGGTCACCCTTTTATTTCAAGGTTTAGGATATCAAATACTTGTTAGTTTTAAAATACTTTGTATTGATTGTTTGTTAGTGCCATGTTGTCCTCTGAAGGTATATTGCACTCTACACGTGGAGATCAGTGGCATGGACCTTATATGTATTCTGTGGCCTAGCAATGACAGGAAAGAGACATTTTAATTAGGAAATGCAGAACATATAAGCAGTCCACCATTTCAAAACAATGAGAGATACATTATCAATGGGTGGAGAAGCTCTTCTGACCAGGAGATTGTACTCATTGGCATATACAGTGCTATAGTATTTCTTGACTTTTCAAATTTGTGTATCTTCAAGGTTCAATGATTTTATTTCAAGGTTGCCTTACAAATCTTATATTTGAAAAATTAGACTGGAAGAATGGGTTGTTACTTGTGAGGGCGCATTGAGAGTAGACGTTAATGCTGAATACCTTAGCTCTAGTAGGTCTACAGCAATGACGATTTACTTGGCATCAAAAAGACCTTTCATGTCAAATGATTACAATCCAAGGGCACCCAGCTGAGGACCCTGATTCATGCTTGTCAAATTACTCACATCAAATATCTTAATCATTTCATGGCAAGCCAGGGGCAGAGTACTTTGAAGTATGGGTTTGCAGAGTTGAAAAATCTACTGACTGGGAACTTTGCACTTTTTAAAACTGTCAGCTTTGCCGAGTTTAAAGCTCATATTTTTTTTTAATGAAAAGGGTACCTTTTGCAGCAATCGGAAATGAGTCCCACAGCCGTAAACGATCATGGATGGACAAGCGCTCTCAGGCAACTATCTCGTGCCCTGAGACCCGTTCCAGATGAAGTCAGGATCTGGAGCATCCTAGCCAACGCTCCCTGCATTTTCTGCTGTCATGCAGTGCCAAGCTTTACACATCATCCCCTTTCAGGACCACTGCAATTCCCTGCACCATCCCATGCCTCTGTGCACCACACCAACCCTTGTCCCCTCCTTGGCACCTCATACACCTCAGAATGGGAGGATTGCAGAGTCACTGCCCAATTTTCTTCCGCAGTACATTCAATCTAAACATCATCCTGCAGCAAGACATTGTCACTTCCGCAGACGGGCCAGGCCTTAAAACTTCCTATCACGCAAAGTCATATGAAGTCAGAAACCTTTACGGACTAATGGCTAGATGAATGCTTTGCACACCCCTAACATTAAACAGAGGAAGGGACTAAGGTTTTTTTCTTGATATCCTGTCATTTCACTTTAAGTGAGAAGTCCGAGGGAAAGACGAGTGTCAGAAATAAAATCATAACAATGCAGTATTTCTTGTCTAGAAGTTGGGCGGATGAGAAACAGTAGATGCATTTGTTATGTTCATCTAGTATAAAATGTTTTACCTGCAAACCCTGAAGAGGTTAAACTGGCTTCACTTAATGATGTGATCCAAAAACAATAATGTTATGAGAAATGTTTAAAGTACTGGCAAAAACGTTAAAAATAAATAAATAGTTCAAGCAAGAAATGACTGGTAAGCATAGGAAAAGAACTGAACTGTCATAGAAACTTTACTCAAAGGGGAAAAGAGTCACAGTTGAGAGTGAGACAAAACCTCAGAACCAAAACTTAAAGACATTCTGACAAAATGTTTGCAGGTCACAATAGAGATTAAAATGTGGTTAAAGCCAGCAGTCAGAAAAAGAGAACTATGGCGGGTAGTAAGAACAGGGTGGGGAGAGTTAAAATTGTGACTACGTCAAGTGATACTGTGAGTAATGTTAGCTCCCTTAATAGCCAGAGTATCTGAAACTTATGCTGAAAGATACTTCAAGAGTTTCTTGTGAATTAAGGGCATTTTTCTAGCTGTGTTACTTTTTCCAGATCCCAAAGCTGAATACATTAGAAATAAAAAATGTTGAGTGTCTTATTGCCCTTAAATGTATATTCTTCCACTGAGCCAACTGAAAATAAATAAAGATCATGAAAAGTTCTGCCTGACCTTTATTGATTCCACTAAGCCACTCTTTTGCGGTCAGTGCTGGAAGGCCTCCAGGTGTGAGCGGATATATGTCGTCCTGGTACGAATCAGACTGCAAAAGACAACAGCAACATAGAATTAGGAGACAATATACATTGCACACTCCTGCTTATTCTAGATTGTTTCCTCTGCAATTCCTATCCATTGTTGCTGCTAGACACGTTCCTATAGAAACTAACATCTAGGCTTCCGTAGTGAGCAACCTGTACAAGATCACACTTGCTACCAAGCACCTGAGGCTGCTGCTTATAAATACCATTATTCGGGCTCAGTGAGAATGCAAAAGACTTAAAAAGCCCCTTCATATGCAAGTCCCTGTTACAAATGTGATTAAACCCTCCCAACTCAAAATACATAACAGTTAACACCCCTCTATAAGGATTTGCACTGTGCACAACAAACCATGAAACAAACACTGTAGAATGCACGAACACATCCTAACAAATGAACCCTTATACATGACCAAATCACTACCACTGGGTTCCCGTAGCCTCGGCCCGGCAGGCCCTGCTCGCTCTCCTCCCCGTAATCTTATCTCGTAACATTTTGCTGTTCATTCAAAGACCAAGATCACACCAGACGCGGTTTCCCTGAGGGCGCCTGTTTCCTTTTCTTCTTTCTGTGACTGCCAAGTGAAAGAACACACAGCTCTTTTTCCCAAGACGACTCACGACCAGCAAGGAACGAGCAGAGGCTTTCAAACGGCGTTCACATTTTAACACCCGTGAAAGCCCAGGGTGGGCAGGTCTTTGGTACTATTTGCCAACAAGATTCCTACCAGGATTTACCTTCAGAAACCCTGCAGGTGAATAGCACAGATTAAGACATTTGCACGTGGGCAAACAGTACATGTGTAATTAGTGCATTTTAATGAAATGCCTGTTTGAGACTTTCCACTTGAAATGAATTAGCACCAAGGTTTTAATAATCAGAACCGTGGTCAGCACAAAGGTTCATTTTATAAGACCGATGTCAACTGAAACGTTTAAATTCTTAGTAAACTGCAATATGGTTATTCATTTTCCCTCCTCCTATTTCTCCTCTCCGATTTTCCTAAATATTTTAGATGTTGCTGTATGAACACGTTCTCCCTCTTCTCTCCAGCCTCCACTCTTCCTAAGGTATACCCTACCCTGCCCATGTTAAGGTGTAAAAACCTGAAATTCGAAAACAAGTCAAATAATCTCTGTGAGCAGTAGCGCAAACATGGTTTGGCTCGACCTCTAGCTATAACCAGGGCACAAGTCCAAAAACAAAGAAGCGGAGGGACTGACCCCAATTAGCAGGCCTATCATGTGTACGTTTGAGCGCATTGCGAGGATAATATAACAGTGAGCTATGAAAGATAAGTTAAGCAAGAGTAAGGTTGGAGCTGGGTCTCACCTGTCCAGACATCAGTTGCCTAGGGGATACTCTAAAATATTACATCAACACCCTGCGAGCTCCAGAAAACTCTCTGAAAAGGCTAATTAAAACTATCTTTGAAGAAGGTCGATCTCCATGGCAGGTTCAGCTGGCAGAGACCATAGATATGCTAGAAATAGATGCTCAAAACGTGCACAATTTAAACATTCCGGTAACCGCATGGAAAAGAACAGTGAACACACAGGTAAAGAAAATATCCTACGAAAGAGATCTGGAAAGTTTACACCATCATCCCAATCTCTCTGCACTGGACGCCTCCTACATAGTGGGCAAACCACAGCAATATTTTGAGCAAGCACTGACAGTCCAGGTCCGGAAAAAAATCGCCTATATGAGACTGCTTGCACTGCCTATCGTGGATTTTAACCAAGCCTGGGCCCGGAAGGACAATTTAGCAGCATGTCGTCTTTGCAGCTATCACCGGGAATCCTGGCTCCACTTGCTGTGCTGCTGTCCTAAACTGGCTAGCGAGCGGCACCAGCTGGTTGTTCCCATCTGCAGGTCTCATGCCCTAGTACGATGTAGAGAAGTCTCAGACCTGTGCTTTTCTGCTAAAACACCCAAATAGCCGCACGGCTAGGGACATTCATAGAAGCAATCCGGGCAGCCTTGTCACAGAAAACTGAGTCACTAAAACAAAACCAGCCGGGCTTCAAGCAAGAGAGACTATAATAATACTCTCCACAAAGTTTTATGTACTTGCACTTTACTGCCATTTTTTGATAATCGTTTTTAATGTTTTAAACTTCTCTACAGTTCGTAGCAAGTTTGCCTGAGATTTTAACTTTTTTTCTTTTTTACTTCTTTTCTTTTTCTTTTCTTCTTTTCTTTGGAAGTTTTTTTGTAAAAATAGTATATTGTAAAGATTTTAAGTAATTGAACAATAAAGCTTAACACACAACAGTGAGCTATGAAAGATGATATGTGACTGCTACACCTTGCAATCCCCCAGTTTTATGTAGCACATCCTGTACATTCATTCACAAACTTATATCATTTATTGTACATGTAATATGCACGTGTTGATGTTAGGCGTCCTAACACCTTTCATTGAAATGAGTAGGGCTCTGCAAGAAAAAAATATGTGGTACTTAAATTATTTCAACGCCTATTCAGGTAAGGTAAGTAAGCTCTATATAAATGCAATTTGTTTTGTAGTAAATACTGGGCAAGACCAACACATCTGATATTCTTACAGTGCATGCATATCTCCTAAGCAGGGTCTGAACAAATTGAAAAGCTGCCTCTCTTAAGTATGTGTGAAGTGCTTACAAGGTGTCCGCCTTTGTTTTCGCTCCGCTTCATTGCATCAGGTGTGAGGCTCCTGACTGCTCCCAGCCAAGAGACTCCAACAAAAGGAGGCCTGATGACCCCTCAAATTCGGCCTTTGTTGGCTGCCCGTGGTACACGAAGGGGACCCTCATAAGAGGGCGGCCACCTTAGTGCCACATGAGGGCACACAAGACAGTCCAGTGTTGTGGGACCGGCTAGGGGTCCGCGCACAGCGTCACTTCCGGTAGGGGGTGGGCGTGGGATGAGGTATAAGTACCTCTCCCCGCCCACCTGACGGCCTCTTTGTCACTGCCCTTGATGCTGTTTGGACGTGATTACATTTTTAAGATTTAGTTTGCTGTTTCTCAATTATCTAAATTAGCTAATTTAGATAATTGAGAAACAGCAAACTAAATCTTAAAAATAATGTACTGACTGAGGCTTTTTTATTTTAAGATGTATAGAGACTGGACTTGCGAATTTAATCATATTGATTTGTGCTGGCTGTGGCCTGATTTTATCGAACTTTGGAAGGAGAAATTCTTATTCAACAGATTTTTCATAGATGATATATGGATTGAGTGATAGTCTGGTGGGTATTTATATATCATCCCTGCATCCTCAGGACCTTTCTGCCAGTGTAAAAATGGTTTTATACTAATGATTGATCTTTGATGAGATGTCATTGTGCAAGTTTACTGGTTAATGAGCCAGTAGCCATAATACAGGTGTACTTGTACTTCCACCATGTAACGATAAGGTAGCATCCTTAGCTGAACTCAACAGATTCTACTCACCAAAACTAGCACACTTTTGATAAATAGGTGCATGGATATACATGTCCTGTATGCAGGTTCTGCAAGGAGTCAGGATGGAGTGTAACTAGCCTATCTCGCCTAGTTTGTTTTGATTTAGTGAGTGAGAAGAATATTATGAATCAAAGAGCATGTAGCCATAAACTGGTCTTTTTGAACTTCCACCATGGAATGCTGAGGAAGCATCCTTAGCTGAACTGAATAGATTCTACTCACCAAAACTAGCACACTTTAGATAAATAGGTGCATGGTTATGCATGTCTTGTACACAGGGTCTGCAGGCAGTCAGGATGGAGTGTAACTAGCCCATCTTACATAATTTGTTTGTTTTTACCTAGTGAGTGAAAGGTTTATTGTGAATAATGTTGAGTGAGCAAGATGGTTTCATGTTAATTGGATTCCATTAGCCGGATGTATGTAGGATCTTTAAAAATGTACAGTGCCAGCAACTCAATGATTGGTGTTAATTTATGATTTTTTTACATTTATTTAGGGCTGTTATAATATTATGTAAAAATAATGAAATAATATAGGATAATATCAGAGGGTTGGTTCATGTTTTATAATGTCTTTCATGTTACAATATTGCAGTATTCGTAAAAAAAGATGCAGTGTTGAATCCACTGGTGTATACTACTGTGGTTTTGCTTTTATGAACTTGGATTTTCTGAAATTGTTGCAAAATATATTTTATTATATTTTTTAATTTGATGTGTTTTTAATATGCATTATGATGCATTATTCCTAATGTGAATAGGTGTTTTATATATATATAACTTCGTGAACCAACTTAAAAAAATTAAAACGTCTATATTTAAAAAAAAAATTGGATTAAGTATTGACTTACTGGCAACTGATAAACGGACCCGTGGTTGTTTGAGAGGTGTGTGTGTTGTGAATGTATGTTTGGTATGCTAATATAATACCCCAAAGGGAGTTATTTCTAGACTTAACTTGCTTTCTTGCCAGACTTTTTTTTATTCCTCTGTGCCTGTACTTGCTTTCTTGCCCAGACTTGTTTTTATTCCTCTGTGCCTGTACTTATTTTCTTGCCGAAACTTGTTTTTCCTTCCTGTGCCCAGTTCTCCAGCGGTCCCCGCTCGTTTTTCCCACCGCTGCGTCCCTGCGGCTCTGTCCCCCTGCAATCCCATTTGCCACCCTGCTCCCGCTTCCCAGTTGCTCCTCCCTCCCACATCCCCTCATATGGAGGCCGCGCAGCGGCCGCGCCTAAGGCAATCCCGTCTGCACTCGTCCGTGCCTGGACCGCGCCCAGCGCCAGGACACCTGGACCCCTCGAACACCACGACGTCCGACACCGCTACAATGCCAGAACCCTCCACACACTCAACACCGGACGATTACACACCTGCTTCCTGGACGCCCCAAAGTGCACCAACGGAGCTTTCACCTGCCGGAACTGCAGCTTCACGAGCATCTGCCCCACCATGCTGCCGACCAGGAAAGAACCCAACCACCTCAGATGCATCCTTCTCAACACCCGCTGCGCACGCAAACACGCTGTTGAACTCTGGGACCTACTCGACTCAACCTCCCCAGACGTCGCCTTTCTGACGGAGACCTGGCTGAACCCCACCTCGGCACCCGACATAGCCATAGCCGTCCCGGAAGGCTACAAGATCACCCGCAGGAGCAGCACCAACGGAGCAGGAGGAGGAATCGCCATCGTCCACAGGAACACTCTCAGAGTCTCGACCAACACCGACGACACCCTCAGCACCGCCGAACACCTGCGCTTCAAGATCCACACCAACCCCAACCCCACCCTCAGAGGGACCCTCATCTACAGACCCCCCCGGACCACGACCACAGTTCAGCAACTCCATCACCGACTTCGTCAGCACACATGCCCTTGCCTCCACGGACTACATCCTCCTT
Source organism: Lissotriton helveticus (assembly GCF_964261635.1). Taxonomy (NCBI): domain Eukaryota; kingdom Metazoa; phylum Chordata; class Amphibia; order Caudata; family Salamandridae; genus Lissotriton; species Lissotriton helveticus. The sequence continues at coordinate 1,420,646,447 of NC_136059.1, read as the reverse complement.
GGGGACCAGAACTTCCACCTTGAGAAAAACAACAAAACTAACTCCACCACCCTGATCGACAACCTAGCTAACCTCGGACTCAGACAACTCATCACAACACCTACCCACTCCACCAGTCACACGCTTGACCCCATCTTCTCCGCAAACCCCCACGTCTCCTTCAACCACACTACCGAACTCCACTGGACCGACCATCGCTGCATCCACTTCACCTTCAAGAAACCCACCATGCACCCCCGCACCCAACAGATGCCTCGCCGCTGCTGGAGCAAAGCCACCGAAGCCCAGCTAACCACCACCCTCGCCCAGAGCCCACCAGCCGACCCCACCGACCCCAACACCACCACCCGCAACCTCAGACAGTGGATCAATGACTGCGCCAATACCCTCGCCCCGATCAATAAACCCTCCAACAGTCACACCAACAAGAAAGCCAGCTGGTTCACTGAAGACCTCCGGACCTCCAAGCAAACCTGCCAAAAGCTGGAGAAGATCTGGCTCCGTGAACAAACACCAGACAGCCACGCAGCCCACAAGAACGCCAACCGTAGACACCATCAATCAATCAATCAATCAATCAGCAAATTTGTAGAGCGCGCTACTCACCCGCTAGGGTCTCAAGGCGCTTGGAGGGGGGGATTCGCTACTGCTCGAACAGCCAGGTCTTGAGTTGCTTTCTGAAGGAGAGATGGTCCTGGGTCATCCGAAGGTGTGTGGGGAGGGAGTTCCATGTCTTGGCTGCCAGGTAGGAGAAGGATCTTCCTCCGGCAGTGGATTTGCGGATTCGTGGGACGGAGGCGAGGGCGAGGCTGGCAGATCGGAGCTGGCGGGTGGGTGTGTAGAATGTGAGGCGGCTGTTGAGGTATTTCAGGCCCATGTCATGGAGAGCCTTGTGTACGTTGGTGAGGAGTCTGAACGTGATACTCTTGGTGACGGGGAGCCAGTGCAGGTCTTTCAGATGGGCAGAGATGTGGCTGTGGCGAGGGATGTCCAGGATGAGTTGTGCCGAAGCGTTCTGTATGCGCTGGAGTCTTTTCTGGATTTTGGCTGTGGTTCCGGCATAGAGGGTGTTCCCGTAGTCCAGACGGCTGGTGACGAGGGCCTGGGTGACTGTCTTCCTGGTTTCGGTGGGGATCCACCGGAAGATCTTTCGAAGCATGCGCAGGGTGTTGAAGCAGGAAGATGAGACGTCGTTGACTTGCTTGGTCATCGTGAGGGAGGAGTCCAGGATGAAGCCCATGGTTGCGTGCAAGGTCCGTTGGCTTGGGTGTGGTGCCCAGTGCAGGGGGCCACCAGGAGTCGTCCCAGGCGGAAGGGGATGGTCCGAGGATGAGGACTTCCGTCTTGTCTGAGTTCAGTTTCAGACGGCTGATCTTCATCCATTCCGTGACGTCTTTCATTCCTTCCTGGAGGCTGGCTTTGGCGATGGCGGGGTCGTTGGTGAGGGAGAGGATCAGCTGGGTGTCGTCGGCGTAGGAGATGATGTTAAGGTTGTGTTCGCGTGTGATGGCAGCGAGAGGGCTCATGTAGACGTTGAAGAGGGTGGGGCTGAGTGAGGATCCTTGGGGGATGCCGCAGATGACTTCGGTGGCCACGGATCGGAACGGGGGCAGGCGGACTCTCTGTGTTCTTCCGGCGAGGAACGAGATGATCCACTCCAGGGCCGCTCCTTGGATTCTGGTGTTGCTGAGGCGCTGGATCAGGGTGCGGTGGCATACGGTGTCGAAGGCTGCTGAGAGGTCTAGGAGGATGAGGGCAGCAGTTTCCCCGTTGTCGAGCAGGGATCTGATGTTGTCGGTAGCTGTGATGAGAGCGGTCTCGGTGCTGTGGTTTGCTCGGAAACCGGACTGTGATGGGTTGAGGGATCCGTTGGTCTATAGGAAGGCGGAGAGTTGTCTGTTGACGGTCTTCTTGTTGACTTTTGTAGAAAAGGTGGAGGAGCGAGATGGGGCGGAAGTTCTTGAGGTCCGTGGGGTCCGTGGTGAATTTCTTCAGGAGGGCGCTCAGCTCGGCATGTTTCCAACTCTCCGGGAATGTGGCGGATACGAAGGAGCTGTTGATGATGTTCCGGAGCTGGGGTGCGATGATGGAGTCAGCTTTGTTGAAGAAGTGGTGTGGGCAGGGGTCGGTTGGGGAGCCGGAGTGGATGGTGTTCATCAGGCGGGTGGTGTCTTCGGTGCTGACAGGGGTCCAGGTGCAGAGGGTGGTGGTGGGGGGCGTTGGTTCGGTGGTTGGGTGCGTGGTCTGTGCGCCGAAGCTGTTGTGTATGTTGGCGATCTTGCGGTGGAAGAACGAGGCGAGTGAGTCGCAGAGGTCTTGCGAGGGTGTGATATCATTGTTGCAGGCGCTGGGGTTGGAGAGCTCTTTAACGATACTGAAGAGTTCCTTGCTGTTTTGGGTGTTGTTGTCCAGTCGTTCTTTGAATGTTGTCCTTTTGGTGCTGCGGATCAGCTGGTGGTGTTTACGGGTGGCGTTCTTGAGGGCTGTCATGTTTTCTGTTGTCTGGTCATGGCGCCAGGCTTTCTCGAGGGTGCGGCAGGTTTTCTTGGGAGTTTTTGGGGTCGTTGGTGAACCACGAGGCTTTCCTGCAGCCGGATCTGCTGGGAGGGTTCTTCAGTGGTGCGTGGTCGTCGGCGCAGGTGGTTAGCCACTGTCTGAGGTTGTGGGCTGCTTCGCTGGGGTCCGTCGTGTTGGTGGGTGGATTCTGGCTGAGGGCAGTGGTGAGCTGGTCGGCGGTGATCTTGCTCCAGTTTCTGCGGGGGACCTGCTTCGGGTGGTGGTGGGTCGTGGTTCTCCTGAAGTTGAAGTGGACGCAGCTGTGATCTGTCCAGTGTAGTCCGGAGGAGTGGCTGAAGGAGATGTGCTTCAAGGAGGAGAAGACGGGGTCAAGCGTGTGGCCGGCGTAGTGGGTGGGGGTGTTCACCAGTTGCTTGAGTCCGAGGTTGGTGAGGTTGTCCAGCAGGGCGGAGGTGTTGCAGTCCTCGTTGTTCTCTAGGTGGAAGTTGAGGTCCCCTAGGAGAATGTAGTCTGATGAGGTGAGGGCGTGTGGACTGATGAAGTCTGCGATGGCTTCGCTGAATTGTCTGCGTGGTCCCGGGGTCTGTAGATGAGAGTGCCTCTGAGGGTGGTCTTGGGGTCAGTGTGTATCTGGAAGTGAAGGTGCTCGGCGGCGGTGAGGGTGTCGTCGGAGTTGGTCGTGATGCGGATGGTGTTTCTGTCGACGATGGCGATGCCTCCTCCGGTTTGGTTGACGCGGTCCCTCCGGGTGAACTTGTAGCCATCCGGGATGGCTATGGCGATGTCGGGGGCTGAGGAGGCGTTCATCCAGGTTATTGTGAGGAAGGCGACGTCTGGTGATGTTGTGTCGAGGAGGTTCCAGAGTTCGACAGCGTGCCTGTGGACGGAGTGGGTGTTGAGCAAGATGCACTTGAGGTGGTTGTTGCTGGTGCTCGCCTTGGCGGTGCGGGGCAGGTTCGGAGGCAGGTGAATTGGCATGCTTGGCAGGTGAAGGGTCCGTGGGTGCGTTTCAGGGTGGCTCGGTAGCAGGCTGGGTTCCGGCCGGCGTTGAGTGCGTGGAGGGTGGCGGTGTCGTAGGTCCGTCGGGTGGGCTGGCATCGTTGAGGACCAGGGTTCCTGGCGCTGGGCGCGGTCCAGGCATGGACGGGCGTAGACGGGCTTGCCTTTGGCGTGCCTTCGGCGTGCAATATGGGAAGTGGGAGGGAGGAGCAGCTGGGAGGCGGGAGCAGGGTGGCGAATGGGGAGCGGGAGACAGGAGAGGGGGCAGGGCTACAGGAGAGCAGCGGCGGGGAGCAGAGGGGGGAAAGAGCGGGAAAGCGGAGGGGGGAGAGCGAGGGCAAGCCTGGACAAACCTGGAGATCAGGGCAAGCCTGGGCAAGCCTGGAGAGCGAGGGCAAGCCTGGAGAGCAGGGGCCCTAAGGAGAGGCGGCAGCAAGAGGGCCAACAAGGCAGCGGCAGCAGAATCCGGGCACACGGGGGCCATGCGGTAGTGGAGTGACCGGGTCAATCACCTCTTCAGATCCGCCAAAAGGGTCTCCTTCAAAGACCGCCTAGACACAACGTGCACAACAGCAAAGAGCTCTTCAAGATCATGAAGGAACTCTCCAACCCCAGCTCCAACACTCAACTGGTGCTTCTAATCTACGCCTACCCCGGTGTACCTGACCTAAGCCTAATACGTGGGAAGGAGTAAATAAGTAGCAGTTTTAAGTTAAGTTGGTTTTTGCCAAGGAATCTGAATCAAGAATTCTCTTAAGGATATAGTCAGCTCCGTACCTTGGTAATAGAATGTAGGAGGGCATGTATCTCCCTCTCAGGACTCGATCTCCCAGTGACCCGCAAGGGTGACTGGAAACACCGGAGCTGGATTTTCTCCTCGCATCAGCTGGGCTTCCGGGCAAGTAGTAGCTGTTCTGCTCCACACCACCGTGTGTTTGCTTAAGGCAACGTTGGTATATTTATACCTGAAAGGTGCCGGGTTTGACGTAAGGTTGAACATAAGACGTCACCAAGAACTAACAGTTCTTTCTGACTCTAGGAGTTCTTGTGCAAATCAAAACAAGAGCAGGGGGATTTCCCGGGCTGCTGGAGGTTTGGTTTGTTTAAAGAACGCGTTGTACTTTCTAGGAGTCTAGGGGAGTAGCCTTGCCGTATTTGGACTGCATGGGCTATTACTAAATATGGATATGATTCTTATGCCTTTATAAGGATATTAGTTATTATAACCGTATAAGGGCATAAATCGGGAATATCGAATTAGGGTCCTAGATAGAAACACAACACATCAAGATCATGAACATCATCCACTCAGGATCTCCGTGAGACCCATGCCCACACCACATCTTCAACAAAGCCAGCACAGCCATCGCACCCCATCTCCGGAAAGTCATCAACACCTCCTTCGAGACAGCAACCTTCCCGGAGAGCTGGAAGCACGTTGATTCCAACGCCTTACTGAAGAAACCCAAGGCTGACCCCAAGGACCTCAAGAACTTCCGGCACATCTCCCTGCTCCCGTTCCCGGCAAAGGTCACCGAGAAGACCGTCAACAAACAACTGACCCGCTACCTCGAGGAGAACAACATCCTGGACCCTTCCCAGTCCGGGTTCCGCAGCAACCACAGCACCGAGACTGCCCTCATCCCCGTCACCGATGACATCAAGTACCAGCTGGACAACGGAGAAACGGCGACCCTCATGCACCTGGACCTGTCATCCGCTTCGACACGGTCTGCCACCACACACCATGAACACGCCTCCACAATGCTGGAATGCCCTGGACTGGAGCACCTCCTTCCTCTCCGGCAGAACACAGAGCGTCCGCCTTTCCCCCATCGCTCCGAAGCCACCGAGATCATCTGCGGCGTACCCCAGGGCTCATCCCTATTTAACATCTACATGGCACCGCTCGCCCACGTCGCCCGTCAGCACAACCTCAACATCATCTCCTACGCCGATGACACACCCAGCTGATTCTCTCCCTCACCAAGGACCCCCACACCGCCGAAACCAACCTTCACGAAGGAATGAAGGCTGTCGCTGAATGGATGAAGAACAGCCGACTGAAGCTGAACTCGGGCAAGACTGAGATCCTCATCCTCGGATCCATCCCTTTGGCCTGGGACAACTCCTGGCGGCCGACCGCACTGGGAACCGCCTCAACACCCACCGACCAAGCACGAAATCTAGGGGTCATCCTCGACTCCACCCTCTCCATGACTAAACAGGTCAATGCTGTCTACTCCTTCTGCTTCAACACCCTCCGCAAGCTCCGCAGGATCTACAAGTGGATTCCCACTGAAACTAGAAGAACAGTCACCCAGGCCCTCGTCAGCAGCAGGTTGGACTACGGAAACACCCTCTATGCAGGAGCCTAGGCCAAACTCCTGAGACGTATCCAACGCATCCAGAATGCCTCTGGACGCTTGATCCTCGACATCCCCCGCCGCAGCCACATCACACCCCACCTGAGAGACCTGCACTGGCTCCTGGTCAACAGGAGGATAACCTTCAAGCTCCTCACCCACGCACACAAGGCACTCCACAACACCGGACCAACGTACCTCAACAGACGACTCAGCTTCTACACCCCCACCTGGCAGCTCCACTCCGCCGACCTCGCCCTCGCCACAGTACCCCACTTCTGAAGAGCGACCTCCGGCGGCAGATCGTTCTCCCACCTCGCCGCCAAGACCTGGAACACCCTCCCCATCCACATACGGCAGACCCAAGACCTGCTGACCTTCAGGAAACTCCTCAAAACCTGGCTTTTCGAGCAGTAGCAGCATTCCCCACCCCAGCACCTTGAGATCCTCACAGGTGAGTAGTGCGCTTTACAAATGATATGATTGATTGATTGATTGGTCACGGGCAGCATAATGCAGACCGGAGAGGTGCTAAGGGCGGTTGGAGGCTTTGTTCACCAAGCTTTCCATCCAGCCTACCTGACTTCGGGGCCCCGGCCCTCGCTGGCCATGTAGTTGACGGGGGGGGGGGGGTAGTGAGCGTTGCGAGGCCCCGCCCCTTCTCGCCTGTCGTTTGTGCGAGAAGATGAAGCCCTTGAAGTGATTGAGTTGTATTTAGACAAAAGACCTAGACCACACAGAGTCTCTACGGACTTCATCCACAGCTTAGCTGAGGTAGCCCTTAGAAAAAATTACTTCAAGTTTGATAAGGATTTTTACTTGCAAATGAAGGGAACCACCATGGGATGTCCTTTTGCACCGGAGATGGCTGTCCTCTTCATGGCCCAGTATGAGGCCAAATTTATTTTTCACAATAATCCCTTCTCACTCAATGTCAAGCAGTGGCTCCACTATATTGATGATGTCTGGTGCCTGTGGTCCGGCCCAGTTGAGACTTTGGAGAGTTTCTTCGGGTGGTTGAACTGCAGGCATCCAGACATCAAATTCAGTTACACCAAAAGCAAAACTAAACTAACATTTCTGGATGTGGAAGTTGTCCCTATAGAGAATGTACTAACAGTATTATTACATCAAAAAGCAACCGACAAGAACACACTTCTGCACTATAATAGTTCACACCCGAAGAGTTTAAAAGACAACTTGCCCTATGGCCAACTGCTACGCATTCGTAGAAATTGTTCTGCGAAGGAGGATTTTGACCAATATGCAGGCAACTTTTGTGAGCAGATGTCAGACAGAGGTTATCCTAAAAAAATGCTAAAACATGCAAAGATGCGTGCGTGGTGTACACCACGTGAAACACTACTTGAAAAAAGATAAAACCACCACTAGAGAGGTTAGTATGTGTTTCAACATTTGGATCAGACACAAACAAATTTATGTTATGTTATGTTATGTGCATTTATTACGCGCACAGCTGCTCCAGCGAAGGAGCGTCCTGGCGCCCGACAAGGTAGCAACATAACACAGCTAAAAAGTGGGAGACTAAGGGTACAGCAATTAAGGAAATAGGAAGGTCTTGACGGCCCTACGAAACGAAAAAAGATCATCAAGGGCACGAATTTTTGAAGGGAGGGAATTCCACAGGGCCGCAGCACGTACACGAAATGAGCGGCCGCCAGCACGGCTAAGCTTGAACCGGGGGACTACTGCAAGTTCAAGGTCCGACGAACGTAGAGGGCGGACCGGAACATAAGGAGACAAGAGATTCAAAAGAATCTGGGCGGGGAAGCCCTTGAGGATCTTATATGCCAGACATAGCACTTTAAAGTGGATCCTCTGCTTAATCGGCAGCCAATGGAGAGAGCGCAAAGTGTTGGCAGCGGAGCAGAACCTGGGTAGGCCCACCACTGCTCTAGCGGCCGCGTTCTGCACACGTTGTAAACGAGTGATTTCGGCCTGGTTTATCCCTACCAAGATGGAACTGGCATAGTCAAGCCGAGAAATCACCGTCGCCTGCACCACGAGCTGCCTGGTCGAGGCGTCAAAGAATTTTAACACAGGTCTTAAGCCACGCAGGATACCAAAACAGCATGCAGCAGTTCTCTTTGTGTGGCAGACAAAGCTAAGGGCCGGATCTAACCACACCCCGAGATTTTTTATCTCCGAGACCGGAGTCGGGGTGGGACCAAGCTCTGAGGGCCACCACATATCACCTCAGAGTTCCGCTTGCTTGCCGATAATCATGATTTCTGTTTTTTTTGCGTTCAACTGGAGACAGTTGGAATTCATCCAGCTGGCAACTGCCTGAAGTCCATTCTGGAATCTTGGGGCATCCGAGCAAGAATCCCCGCTGAGTGTGACCGCCAGCTGAGTGTCGTCAGCGTATGACACCATGGTCATACCCCACTGCTTGACGACATCCGCCAGCGGCCTCAAGTAGAGATTGAACAACGTGGGGCTCAGCGAAGATCCCTGAGGGACCCCAAGATCCAGAGGGTAAGATTTTGACTGGTGGGGCGGAACGGCCACGCAAAAAGATCGATCAGCAAGAAAAGAGCGGAACCACTGAAGCGCAGGACCAACAACGCCAGCTTCCTCCAGGCGCTGCAAAAGAATCCTGTGCGAGACAGTGTCAAAGGCGGCACTAAGATCTAATAAAACAAGCGCTGCCGTTTGACCTGAGTTTAGCACAGTGCGCAGGTGTTCCACCATGAAGAGGAGGGCCGTTTCCGTGCTGTGCCCAGCACGGAAGCCGTTCTGCGTGGCGTCCAGGATGTTGGCCCGCGTAAGATGGTCTGAGAGAGCAATGTTCACATGCCCCTCCGCTACTTTTGCCGCTACTTTTAAACAAATAGTGTTAAGAAATTGGCATTTATTGGAGAATTTAGAATGCCAATTCCCCAGACCTTTATTCGCTATGAAAAAAACTAGAAGTATAGGTCAAGAGATAGTCAGGTCTGACATATTTCCAAAAGAAGTCAAAAAGGATTTGCACAGCCAATGGGGACTAAAACCAGTGGAGGGCCACCACAAGTGTGGGAATTTTGTGGCTTGTGACTCCACGGTTGAAGGGACTGAGTTCATGTATAGAGACATCAAATGGAAGCACATAATGTTCACTAACTGTAAAATCAAGAACGTTGTGTATGCAATAATATGCCCCTGTGCTAAATTGTACATAGGCAAAACAAATCAACAGATTAACCAAAGGATAACGCAACCCAGGTCCAGGATAAAAAAAAGGGGATAACTGCTCCAATGGTAGAGCACTTCACAAAAGTGGATCATTCAGAGAGGGACTTCAAATGGACTGTGTTGACTGCATTAGGTATATCTAAGAATGTGGTAGACGTGGCTTCTCTTTTGTTTTAAAAAGAAGCATATCTAATCATGAGGTTTAACAGTGTCCAGTTAGGATTGAATGAAATGTCAGAAATCTCGAGGATTTAATAACAGTCAGTTAAAATTCTGATGTACTGTATTGCAACCACAACCTTTTTTGTGCATCTAATCATAATTTGTAGTATGCAGTGACAAGTCTTATTGTTTAACATCATGTGATCATGCGGAAGTCTACAATGAATATGAGAGTATGATTCATCATTAGGTACAGGGGGGACATGGCTATTGCTTTCTGTAAATCATGATTTCCCAAATTAAAAAGAGTGCAGGGTGCTCGTGGTGTTCATAAAGGCGATTTAGATATGGTAGTAGAGAAATATCAAGCACCGACTACAACTCCTAGTTATACATCGTGGTTCACCCCACAAGTGCTTTTTGGCACTAAAAAGAAAATTAATGTAGGCCAAAACAAAATCGTTTTTTCTAAATTTCACAAACGTCTTTAATTCGGTAGGCTTCACAAAGGTAATTTGCTTTGAGGGCAGGAGTTTAATAATTGATGTAGACTGCCGCCATAAATATTAGCACTACAACTCCCAGTGATACTAGCGCTTACCGATATGTAGCCGGGTGTATGCGGTTTCATAAGACTTCCGTCTTTGTGCAGACTGGGTGAGGCAAAGAGAGATGACAAGAGCACAAGTGATTTAAAGGTGAGCGTCGGGTTTGAAATGCCGCGCATATAACTAAATTCACTGAATGAAAGACGTGCGGTTTTAACTAAGACCCGCATGTTGATTTGTGCTTTGTAGGAATTAAGAAATATCGCAGAATAAGCAGAAAACTAACGCGCAGGGCGCAAGGCAATTGTTTACCGCCGGAGGTATCTTTAGTATACTTTCTATCACATCAAGTGTTCGTCAAAGCAAAAGTCAATCCCTCATAGGGCTGTTGTTTTTCTTCGACAGAGCCATTCTAAAACGTGCCCAAAAAAGAACGCAGGCTCACAGATACAGTGAACCTCTATCGCAGGTATGTTTGTTTTTTAAACAGGGCAGTGCCACGGTCCTAAATTGAGTTACGATTCAGTGTATTTAAAGAGAACTTTATTGTTCACAGACAATTACGAGGAAGCAATCTACTAATCCAGATTGAGTGAGACGCATGATCACTGATAAAATAGGAGATTTCACGACATTGGCAGGTATGTGTTTAAAGTGCCATTGAGGGACACAAGAAGTAGTAAGAAGGGTAGGGTGCAATTAGTTATAGTTTGTTTATTTAAGTTTTAGATGTGCCCAATGTGTGGAAAGTAAGATGCCCTGATGAGAGCCCATAGAGAATCCGTGAGGCTTGAAACGCGTCGGGAATTGCTATTAAATTAGCTGAATGTGGAAAACGGATTAAAAAAGAAATATAATGGATTCAAGAAATGAAAAAATGCAAATGTTATAAATGCTGAATGACATCTAAATTGAGCCATTACTGGATTATATGTGGCACATTGGTTTGTGTTGATGTAGTCTTGTTTGTATGAACTTTTGTGTAAAAGTACTGTATTAGTTGTGTTTTGAAAAAAAATGTTGGTCTTGTACATTGTTAAAAGTATTATGTAAATATGTGTATGACACTTATGTGTTCTGGATAAGGATAAAAAGTCCTTACAAAGGGGGGCGTGGCTTGCGCCCGAGGAAGATGGCGGCATTCCTGTGGCTCCCTTGAGGTGACGGGGCTTCCGAGGGATTTTCTGGCTTCACCCGAGTCTTGAAGGTCGTCAAAACTGCATAAATCAAGGTCGGAATGTGAGAGCCTCTAAATGGAAGTATTTCCGTGTTCTTTCTGGCAAGCTTTGACCTTTTATTAACCTTTCTGCTCACAGCTGAAGTATCTGTGACAGATGCCTAACTGCCGCGCGCTGAGGAAGCCAGCTTTCCTTTCAGTTTGGAATTTCTCTTGCAGCGCAGATATATGCAGGTTAACAAACTGAACTAAAGTGAGAAGAACTCTTCATTTAAACTTTGCAGTGATTAATTGCCTCACTTTGCATCGCATTGCTCACTCTGTGAAACATATCGCTTCCCGACTAACTGAATGAAAATTGTGGCTTCAAAGCAGCCTGCGCACTGAAGAGATTATTTCCATTGTACCTGAATTTCTTCAAAAGGAGCAATGTTTTATTCATTTACTGACCGTACTTCACTGATTATGAATGTTTCACACTAGAAGTCATGTAGAAAACTGAATTTGGACATTACTCCCATGCACTTGTATTAACAGGCTTTACATGGGCATTTCAGTAACCTTGTTTTTGTGTTGCTAATATGTGTATGTGCAAATATCTGCATTTCTTAATTGTGTTTTTTTTCAGAACCTACAATGTTATATGAGTGTGCTACGAGATTCTTTATTTAAAGTGGCTCTCTTGGATATGGTACTAAGCTAAGTAGGTGGTATGGTTTACTTGGGCATAGACACACTCTTGTAATGCATTGTGGTGATTTACATTTCATACATATATTTTCTTCCATTTAAGCAAACAGATATCACTTTTATATTTCACTTCATGCTTCTTGGTAAATGTATGTTTTGATATTCTGTCATGCGCCAAATGCCTGCAAATTCTGTTACAGTGTGCCTTGCCCACTATTATTAGGTGTAATTCGCACTAACGTTATACCTTGCAGCTTTACATAACCTTTTCACTATAGGTTGTAACTCCTCCTATTGCATGGGTAGGTTAAACATGCTATATTTCTACAGGATCTTTTTTGCTATTATTGTATTAATATTGTTACACTTACAGTGTTAAGGCAGTTTACCCCAATGTTGGGTTCACGTTATTTTTGCTCCTAATACGGAATTTCTTCTTCTACGCATTGCTATTCTTTGCCTTTGGACTGTTTTTCTCAATTCTATGGGCAGGACATCTAAAACTGTACAGATATCTACACCTTCTCCTCGAAAATCTTTAATTCATCTCAGCTCACGCTATAATTGTGTATCCATGGAGGATTCAGTTGCTTCATCGCCCAAAGGTGCATTGCCTTCACAGATTGCCTCAGTCTCTACTGTTTCCAAAGCCTCTACAAAAAGATTGAAAAAAGATCCTCCCTCTCCACCTAAACAGACTGCTTTTGTCACAATGGATCTAATACTACAGGAGATTAGAGCTCTACGTCCGTTTATGGAAGAGACCAAATCCACGCTTCAGATGCTCTCTGACAAATGGTCAGCAATGGATCAACGAGTCAATACGCTAGAGCAGAACTTTGGCTCTTTATCTTCATCTACTTCTAAAGTAGAATCTCTTAGTTCACAGGTCTCAAAACTTCACAAACAGGTTGAGCAGTTGGAAAACAGAAATAGACGGAATAACCTTCAAATTTATGGTCTTCCTGAAGGGACAGAAGGTTCGGATCCACCCACCTTCTTTAAATCATTTCTTCCAACGCTCCTTAAGCTACCTGAGGGCACCATGTTGAATATACAGAGAGCTCACAGATTATGTCCACCGATGCGTCAAACATCTTTTTCGTCGCCACACAAACCGAGAGGAGTGATCTTGTACTTTTTGGAATATTATGACCTCTTAAAGATTCTATCAGCAGTTAGGGCAATGAATCGTATAATTTGGTCAGGAAATTCTCTGTTCTTTTCCCAGGATGACTCCAAATCGACGGCTGATCGACGCAAAGAATTTTTAGCATTGCGGCCGCAATTACGCTCATTAGGTGCAAGATATGGTCTTTTTCACCCTTGCTTGTTTAAAGTGACATTTAATAATAAAACTACCACCTATGAGGATCCACTTAAGTTGAAGAGCTTCCTGTACTCTCACCATACTGATACAATGGAGACTACTTCATCATTTAGTTCCAGCTAGATTACGTTCAGACTCTGTTTCTGGTTCCAGTATTCTCATGTTTTATCTTCTGGTTTTTGATCCGTTTGTTGTTTCTTAAAATGTATGCAGCAGTTAACTTACGTTGTTCTTGTTTGTAATATATCTAATCATTTTTTCTTCCCCCACAGGTTTCGGGTGTGTGTCTTCTCCTACCTGTTCAAGTATGTTCGTTATGCCCTTCCCTCCGCCTCCCTTTGTGGGTCCTGGACACGTCATTGTTCCGTGTGGCCTTCCATCCCTCCACCCTTCGTATGTCTTGGATTGTATGTAAGTTTTCTTTCTTCATTATTCATTACTCTATTCATGCTCTCTTTCTTCTTTCTCTTTTCTTTCTCTTTTTGCATATTTTCTTCTCTCTTTTGTCTTCCTTGTTTCCTTTTTATATCCTGCAATCTTCCTTTCTCTTTCGATTACAGAGGTTGCATTTTCGCTTTGCTTCCATTCTTTCTTGTTTCTCATATCTAGTTCAGATCTCTTACTTTTTGTGCAGTTGGTTTGATATTGCTTGTATTTTTATTGATTTCACATGTCATTCTTATTGGAATTGTCCCTCAACTGTTTTTTTTATATGCTTTTCTAAAATTATTTTATGCCTTTGAAAATATTATCTTGGAATGTTAGAGGTTTACATTCACCAATCAAAAGACAGAGAGTATTATCCCACCTGGCCAAGCTCAACACAGATATAGCTTGTATACAGGAATCACATTTGTCGGCTGATGAATCTGCTAAATTGAAGAGGGGTTGGGTAGGCAAAGTTTATTTTTCCCCAGGTAATGGTAAGCGTAATGGAGTCTTGATTTTGTTTCGAAAATCTCTTCCAATTAAAGTAGTAACGCATTCTGCAGATACTTCAGGTAGATGGGTGCTAGTGAATCTCACTCTAGATAACGTCACTATTTCTATTTTAAATGTTTATGCTCCTACGAGTGGCGACGCCACATTTTGGCCCTCCCTCGCACCGCTTATCACTCAATACTACGTTGATAATTTCATCCTAGTGGGTGATTGCAATGAAGTTTTTGACCCATTTTTGGATAGACACTCAGTTAGTGCATACATTCCTCATAAGTCACAAAAATCTTTTACACAACTCATTACACAATACAGACTTACTGACGCCTGGAGACTCTGCAATCCCACTTCGCGAGAATACTCCTTCTTTTCACCCCCTCATCAAACTCAATCACGCTTGGATTATTTTTTTATCTCTCATCAACTTACCCAATCCCTTATTTCTTCTGACATTGGCTCCATCTTAATTTCTGATCATGCCCCAGTCTCCATTGTTTTAGATGTATTACAAAAACCTACTTCTATTAAAAAATGGCGTTTAAATAATGCTCTCCTTCTCGATGCACAGTTTGTTTCTTCTTTCACATCCTTTTTTCATGAATATTTTTTGTTTAATCACATGGATGAAGTTCCATTCCCTGTCGTTTGGGACGCTTTCAAAGCATCAGCTAGAGATTTCATCATTCACTATGTTTGTCGCAAACGGAAGAAAGCCCAACAAGCCACCAATGACCTCCTTTCTAAAATTAAAAAATTAGAGCACTTATATTACACTTCCAAATCAAAGGATTGTTTAAATGATCTTATCGCCACCAAAATTCAATTTAATAAAGATTCCACGTACAATGCCTCCAATTTCCTCTTAAAATCTAGTGCCAAGTTTTATGGTGGACAGAATAAGGCTGGGAAATTGCTGGCCAACTATCTAAAGGTAAAGCAGAACAAGGTCAATATTGAATCTATCTATAGTGTTGATGGGTCACTAAAACACAAAAGTGAAGATATCCTACAGGAGTTTTTGCATTTTAATGAAACATTGTATTCGTCTGAACCATCTTCTTCTGAACAAGACATTTCCCAATTTTTGTCCAAGATTTTCTCTCCTTTCGACACTCTTCCGGACCTTTCCTCTTTAGAATCAGACCTTACGCAGAAAGATCTCCTTCAAGCTCTTAACTCTCTCGAAAATGGTAAAGCTCCAGGTCCCGACGGTTTCACTGTTGAATTCTTCTCCTGTTTCTCAAAACTACTTATTCCCAAATTACATACTCTTCTTTCCACTTTCCTTCAAACTTGTTCCGCTTCTGTCTCTTTCTCTGATGCCCTTATTTGCATTATCCCGAAACCAGGTAAAGATCCACAACATTGTAAAAACTACCGCCCTATTTCTTTAGTAAATATCGACTATAACATTTTTGCAAAGGCTTTAGCATTGCGTTTAGAATCTTTTTTACCCGAGCTTTTAGGGAAAGAGCAATCCGGTTTTGTTAAAGGTAGACTGCTGACGGATAATACTAGATTGTTTTTTGACATTCTCTCTAAGACCTCGCATAGCTCTCACCCCCTTGCAGCTATAGCCCTAGATGCAGAGAAAGCTTTGGATCGAGTTGAATGGCCATATCTGTTTATTACTCTGAAGTGGTTTGGTTTTGGTCCAAAGATTTCCACCCTGATTTCGTTCCTTTATTCCCGCCCTAGAGCAGCAATTTCGGCAAACGGTACCTTATCTTCTTACTTTTCTCTTAATAGAGGGGTTAGACAGGGATGCCCACTTTCACCTTTTTTATTTAATCTTGCTTTAGAACCTTTCCTTTTGAGAATTCGTCAGAATGCTAATATACATGGTTTTAATTTCCACGACTCTGATATTAAGATGGCAGCATACGCTGACGATGTATTATTATTTCTCTCCCAACCAGACACATCGCTCCCTGCTTTTTGGGATGAAGTTAACTCATTTGCACAAGTATCTGGCTACAAATTAAATAAGGATAAATGTGAAATTTTGCCACTTACCAAACTCACTCTCAAGGACGATTTCTCTGCTTCGGGCTTTACTTGGAGCCCTAACTCTATTAAATATTTGGGTCTCCATTTTACTTCTTATCTTTCGGGCACAGTTACTAAGTGTATGGATGACTGTTTACAAAAATTGACTACTCTCACTAGCAAATGGCATCCTCTATATCTATCGTGGTGGGGGAGATTAGATACAATCAAGATGATGCTCTCTCCCATTGTGCTATTTACAATATCTAACATACCGTTTTCTATCCCTTTGAAATGTTTCAAGAAAATTAACTCTATTTTATCTTCCTTTTTGTGGGGACATAAAAAGTCTCGTATGTCTTTGTCCAAATTAATGCGTTCTAAAAGAGAGGGTGGGGTAAACTTTCCGAATTTTGCCTTATATCATAAATCTTTTTTATTGACTCAAGTGTCGAACTGGATTACGGATTCCGCATCATCCTCTCCTCTCTGGTTGGCCTTAGAAAAGTCTTTTATATCCCCATTTTCTTTCAAAGAATATCTTGTGTTTTCTCGTACACCTCAATCTTTATCTACTCCTATTCTTAAGTATACCTCCAAAATCCTTCCTTCCTTTCCCGTTTCATCCTTTTTTGATCAACCTATTTGGCACAATACATCTATATTAATTAACAATAAGCCGATTTTGGGGAAATCCTGGCGATCACGTGGCCTTATCTGGGTGCATCAATTGTTTCACCAACATCAGATCATCCCATTTGCATTAGCTGCTACTTCTTTCAATCTACCTCCCGCTTTTCGAGTTAAATATTCATTATTGTCACATGCATTACAACTTGCCTACGATGCTTCCCTTGCTGCACCTCCTCCATCAAACCACGTATCCTCCGATATGTCTTCACTGAGTTCTTTACTTCTTAAACAACCTAAAGCTTCAAAAATCTACGCTTTGCTTCAAACTCACTCTTCATCTCGCACGAAAACCACAACTGAAGAAACCTGGGAAAAAGACCTAGAAGTCTCTTGGCCTATTGAGCTATGGGACAAATTATGGCTTAAGATTTGTAGATCTTCCAGAGCTGCTAATACTACTCAAACACTATTTTTTATTTATAATCGTTTATTATTTTCACCACTAGTTCTTAGTAAACAATACCCAGATGCTTCTGATAAGTGTTGGTCCTGCTCCTTACCATGTGCAGATCTTTTCCACATGCTTTTCAGTTGTTCCCATGTTCATAATTTTTGGCGGCAAGTTTGGTTTCAAATCAACAAGATTTTTTCCTCTAATCACTCCTTCTCTTTATCTCACATTTTCTTAGGGAGTGCTTCCCCCATCTGGGATCATTGCACTTTCAGGATTAGAATAATTGACTTATTGTTGGCAGTAGCTTTCCAGCAAATAACAAAAAATTGGAAGGATTTTACCAAAATATCTTATCAGGCTTGGAGGTATGCTGTTTGCTATAATCACAGGTTAGATACGACTTTTGTCTACCCCTTGGCTTTAGCTGCCAAGCGAAAAGAATTGTGGAGTCCAGTTACACTATTTTTTGATTTAAGTGCTCAGAGTTCTCTGCCTTTGTCCCCGTTACAACAAGAAGTTCCTAAACCTCCATGAATTCCTGTATTTTGTTAAACATATTAATATTATTTTCGCTTTTCTTGTAATTACAATGTATATTTAGTATATCTTTTATTACCTTATATCATACCAGTTGCCAATTTTGCTTATATTTATTCTCAATTTTTGATGTTTCTTTTTGTAGCTTATATCAATACCTTTAATTATCTTGATGTATACTTTTGCTTGTTATTTTCTTTGCCTTACTTTGTAAGCTTATGTCATATTCTTTCAATAAAAATTTTCTGAACTCAAAAAAAAAAAAAAAGTCCTTACAAAAAGAAAAGATTAATTTAAAATAGGGTGAATAAATAACCCAAACACCGAAAGAATATAGTGTGGTTGTTTACAAAATAGTGCATAAGTAAGTAGGATACCAGGTTGTTTCTCGTTTTAATTATACAGAAGGCCCTACCTGGGTCCGGTCTATTGGGCCTATCTTCCCCTTCTTGCAAAAGCCAATTAGGATCCAGGCACTGCAGTGCTCGTTTCTTCGACCGCACGCGGTATCCACAAGCAGTTGCCGCAGCAGGAGGTTGGCTGGCCGCACTGGGGTGGGGCGCCCTGCACAGGGTCATGGGGGCTGCGAGCTCACCCTGGCCAGGACATGCTCCATGTCCGTGTGTGTGCTGTCCCTTTTCTATCTCGCTTGTGCCCCTCATCTGGAAATAATCTTCCAGTGGCCGGATTTCTTTAAGGTTCCACGGAAGCTATAGAACGGGACCCCGTTAAGGGTGGTGCACTCGCCGGAGCTTTCTTCACCCGACAGCACATCCACGCAGGGGGTGGTAGGGCAGCCAGTATGTGCGGGCCCTACTGCAGTGTGGCAGAGAGCAGCAGCTCCGCCCCATAATCATGTGTTTACGAGGCACTCTGGCAGGGCCGTCGCATCCTGGACAGCAGTTTGGGGTGTCTGCAGGTGGAATATGGCGCTGTTTGGGAGACCCCCACCCATTGTGTTTCTTCTCTATGGGCTCCAGTTCGAGTCAGGCTGATAGGTGCAGCTGGTGGGGATCCGGACAACTGGAGGGCGGGCCAAAACAGGAGGAGGGTGCGACGGGTTCCACACATATTTGCTTGGGTGTATTGTCCATTTAAGTTCTCTGTCTTTGGGGTTGGCCGGGGACTGATATGGTTGGAATATGGCCTCACATGCACTCAGGGGCTGCCCAGCTGGGATTAAATGTACTCAACTCCTAGTCAACTTTCCATTTACAGATTTTAAGCCACGCCATAATCACACCGACCACGCCGCTTGGAAATAATCGTGGAAAGATGGGGGCTTTGGGGCTTTTTGGTGCAGGCACCCAGCTGGCACAGACGTGCCTTGCGATTGGGCATGGGTCCTCTTCCTAGCTTTGTGGAGGGGTGCTGTGGACCACAATTCCGGTTCAGCTTCCTGGCAGATGAGGGAGATGGATGATGCTGAGCCTGCGGTTGGTGCCTTGGCTCGGGGTAAGGGAGGTTTGCACAGTATGGGAGTTCCTTGTGTCCCCGGAGACCTGGGCGAACAAGTACAGGCTCTTTCACTACTTGCTCAGGGTAAACACTTGTGCATTCATTCTCTCAATTGAAAGCGAGTCTCCCGATTTCTGAACACGCACACGTTTCGTCAATTTAAAAATACTGTGTACCATGTAATCCCACAAGTCTGACACATTTGAGGTTGTTGTTGGAATGTATTTGTAGATCCGTTCTCTGCTGCACGCAGGGATACCCTGTGCTTTCTATGGGTCGGTACTGAGTACTGGCACTTTTTATTTTAAAAAAGCCCTATTTGCTTGAGAGTCTCAGTGGTGACTTGCTGGGTGTTTCTAATGTATGTAGCTGCCCCACTCTCTAGAAGAGACTTGGGGGATTAATTTTTATCCAGATTTACCTACCATGTTCAGTAGCATTTTAACACCCGTTCCGGGCGGCCGCCCTCTCAGAACACACATATTTTCAGTTTCAATCCTGATAAAAATGAAATTGATGTAAAAATGATGAGCATCAACCCTTTTCACAAAGGGTGACACCCAGCTCAGATGGAAGAAATCATTTGTGCGTGTTCCTCCTCTTTATCGCGCCAGAAAATTCACATTTGGTACCGCATATCCTAGGGTGTCACTTTGAGGAACGGTGTGCAGTGATTATTTACGATGACCAGAGAAAATTGGGATAAGTTAAACATTATTCACCTATTAAGCACCAGCATTTGGTTGTCAAACGACTGAAAGCTCGTCATTGGAAACTTTATTATTCCTAGGAAATCTGAATTTGCCTCAAGTACTTATCATTTACATAAGAAGAGAATTTTCTCAGGAACTGCACGTTTTGTTAAAATTAGGAACCTTGTAGAGCGAACTACAGCTAAATCTGACAATAGAGAATCATGCCCAGCACAAAGGTTAATAGCGGCACACAGCAGTCACAGTGTGGGCTGCTGGGTGGGGATGCTCTACAAACTCATATCCCGCTCTATAGTAGCTGGCAACGTGCAACTAAGTTTTCCCATGAATGGTTTGCTAGCATTGCACTTTCCAGGAAATTTCAGGAATCAGTGCCACCTGTCATACTTTCCTGTGAATTGAACCTTCTGCTGTTTCTTGGCATGATCATGTTTAATTAATTGATGCACAACAAGCCACCACAGGAGCACATTGTTTTAAGGTCTGTCTCCTAAGAGGCCATTATTAACGTTTAGGACAGTCAATTGTTTGACCCAAAATGACATTAACTGAATGTTGACATTTTGCCCACTGCCTTCCTAGCAGCTTTGCATATGTACATATGAAGGGTCTTTACTTTGTGTGTCAGTTAATTTAATGGGGGAGGCGGTCTAACCTCGCACTACATGTGCCAACAACAGTGGTAAGGCAGCGCCTCAAAGCCAGGTCGCTGGAATTATGCAATGCCGCTCCATATGTCCTATACCCATGGACTTGCCGCAGAATCCGTCATCTCCAGCACAAATAGCAGTGAAATTAAATACAGTCATTGATGTGACAGCTCAAACAGATCAACAGTCTAAAAAGCAACAACAGGGGTTCATACACACTGGAAGGCCCTTGGCAAGGTGCACTGGTAATCTTTGGTTCCCTTATACAGTATTTATTTAGTGGTTAAACAGGTACTAAGGTGGAGATACCTTTGGCATTATTTCCATGCCTGAAAGTACGCAGTGACGAAATAATAGTGTCCAAAGTTGTGCAAAATGATATATACATTTGTATGGGGTGCTTGTAAAAAGCTTTCTTTGGTCCAACGAGTGCCAGGCAAACGGGGACGACTTGTACAAGAGACGAACATGAGGGGTTACTCAATACTGTTTGTTAGAAGGGATGTTGTCTAAAGGAGAACTCAAACTAATTAGCCTTAAACGCATGATGGAGATGATTTAAGTGACATGCCTAAAGCTGTAAACGTTGTGCTGAAAGGATGGCAGGCCAAGGGAGATGACTTCCATATTTCACTGGATCCCCTCAATCCAACACGCCTAAAGTAAGCGGAGGATGCCCGATTCATTTTGTTAGACCTGTTATTAGTTTTATTAAACACACCAAGTGCTATGAAGTAGTGACATTGGTACTTTAATCTTAGGTACTTCCAGGACACATTTCTTTCAGTACACACACCTCCAGACAGGACTGCTCTCCCCTTGAGCAAAGGGAAATAAAACACCATATATGGCATAATGCCAACATCAGGAAGCAAGAAAGATTGTGGATGGAGTGGGGAGCGATGAATTTGGTCTGCTCGCACAGGCAGGCAATTTCTGCGGGGGCTTAACTTGGCTTGCTACCCGGCAGTGGTCTTTTCTGACTAATGTGATAAAGTTGAAAGGGTTGCAAGCATGCGCCAAGAGATGGGTCCTTCGAAACCATACAGGGTTTCAACATGGTCGGATTCAGGCCAAGGAGTGGCCACGTGCCCCTGGACTGCTGGAGATGGTTTGTTGGGTTGGCATGCTTTTACAGAAGTTTGTGGCAAGCTCGCACATGTTCCGCTGAGTTTGAGGGCAGGTTAGAATGCATCATCTGGTCTCTGTTGGTTTGATTTTCGGGTCATTAGGACGGAGTAGAGCCATTATCGCTTGGTATATCTTGGCTTAAAGGAATGCCTGGCAAGATTCTGGGGATCATAGAGCAATTTTTCCTTTTTTCTGAGCCTAGACTAGGCAGGCGTGAGTAACACCATTAAGGCCATTTCTATCATGCATCATCTCCTTTAAGATAATAGGCATTTCGTTAAGTGTGAAGTAGGCCCCATACTGGACTTCAAGGGAACAACCAACGAGGCGAACCTTGGCAGTGCAGACAATTATGAGTCGGGAGGGGAGGTGCAAACTTAGTGGCTAGTTAACGAGAATGTCCCTCTGCAAAACCAGTGGGCACCACAGGACGGTCATCAGAAGAAGGGTTAGGCGAGTGCCTGTTACAGTTTGCCCGCCTTACCGCCACGCAGCTAGGTCGGTTGCTTAGCTTGTCATCCTAAACCATGCGGTGGTTCCAAAGCGCGGGGAAACACTGGGTTAGAGCAACAGGCCACAGTTAATTGAAAGCAGCCAGCATTCCCACAATTCAAGAACGTGGCTGGTAATCTGGAATGTGGTTCTCTTGCTCCCACCATTCCATAAGTGCAGCGTGGGGATTCCCAATTGTATAGGCATACATCTGCCCATATAGGGGGTCTGGTTCACTCCAGACATTCTTTCCTGAAACCAGATATGACACATTATGAATTTTGTCTGGCATAGTTGTATTATCAAATTGTAAGGCAAACAGACTGGTCAAGCCAACAGAGATAGTAGATAGCCAAATGTGCCTGCATTCTCACAATCGCGGCACTGTGGACCCCACCCCACCGACCTCAAAAACTTCCGCCCCATCTAGCTCCTCCCTTTTCCTGCCAAAGTCATCGAGAAGATCGCCAACAGACAGCTTGCCGCCTTCCTCAAGACGAATGGATCCCTCGACCCCTCGCAGTCCGGCTTCAGAGCCAACCACAGCACCGAGACCACCCTCATCGCAGCCACCGATGACATCCGAGCCCTTCTCGACAACGGGGAAACAGCGGCACTCATCCTCCTGGACCTCTCCGCCGCGTTCGACACTGTCTGCCACGGCACCCTAGTCCAACGCCTCAGCAACACCGGCATCCAAGAGAAGGCATTGAAGTGGATCATCTCGTTCCTCGCTGGAAGAACACAGAGAGTCCGCCTCCCCCCGTTTCGTTCCGAGGCCACCGAAGTCATCTGCGGTGTCCCCCAAGGATCACCTCTCAGCCCCACCCTCTTCAACGTCTACATGAGACCTCTCGCAGCCATCGCACGCCAACACAACCTCAACATCATCTCCTACGCCGACGACACCCAGCTGACCCTCTCCCTCACCAGAGACCCCGACACCGCCAGAACCAGCCTCCACGAAGGGATGAAAAACGTCGCCAATTGGATGAAGAACAGCCGCTTGAAACTGAACTCAGACAAGATGGAAGTCCTCATCCTTGGACCATCACCCTCAGCCTGGGACAACTCCTGGTGGCCCCCAGCCCTGGGCACCGCCCCCAAGCCGACATACCACGCACGCAACCTGGGCTTCATCCTGGACTCCTCCCTCTCGATGACCAAACAAGTCAACGCCGTCTCCTCTTCATGCTTTAACACCCTCCGCATGCTCCGCAAGATCTTCCGATGGATCCCGATCGACACCAGGAAGACGGTCACCCAGGCCCTCGTCACCAGCCGGCTGGACTACGGAAACACCCTCTACGCCGGAACCACAGCCAAGCTACAGAAAAGACTACAACGCATCCAGAACGCCTCCGCCCGACTCATCCTGGACATCCCTCGACGCAGCCACATCTCCGGTCACCTGAGGAACCTGCACTGGCTCCCCGTCAACAAGAGGATCACGTTCAGGCTCCTCACCCACGCACACAAGTCTCTCCACAACCTGGGCCCCAAGTACCTCAACGACTGCCTGACCTTCCGCACGCCCACCCGCCAGCTACGGTCCGCTAGCCTCGCCCTCGCCGCCGTACCACGCATCCGAAGAGCCACCGCCGGAGGCAGATCCTTCTCCTACCTGGCGGCAAAGACATGGAACTCCCTCCCCATCCACCTTCGGCTGACCCAGGACCACCTCGCATTCAGGAGACAACTCAAGACCTGGCTGTTCGAGCAGTAGCGGCCCACTTCCTCCAAGCGCCTTGAGACCCTTCCGGGTGAGTAGCGCGCTATACAAATGTTATGATTGATTGATTGATTGATTGATTGAGACTTAAAGTGTGTTGGAGTTACATAGCTTTGCAATAATACTGGTTTACAGCACAGAGTCTCATTTTATGAGACACCCGGCATCCCAATAAGTCAAGAAAGGGCAGGTGATCTGCACCTATTGTTTTCACCATCTCTGTAGCTTTTTCATCCTCAGGTCTACAATCTGGTACCCACCAGAATAGTTCTCGCAAGGAGTACTAGTGCAAAGATGGGGATACCATTAAGGGTGCTGCTACAACAACCGTGGGGTGAATGGTGTGGGGGTACCAATGCTGACAATGTCAAGAGCACAAGTTGCATTCATAGGTAAGAAGGGGCAAACTCAATGCATTGGCAAACATTTGGGCACTCTGGTATACCTTTAGCAAAACCTTGCTATGGGTTACACTTGCTGGGGTGGAGACACCAGTGTGGCAACACAGCACCTGTTGGCAGTTGCCATTATGCTAAGTGGTGGGGCCAGAAGGATCCTACTACGTCTCTTCTTTTCAGGGCGGCACTGAAGGGCTGGGCGAGGCGAGTGCCCCGGATACTGGGCCCCTCTTCAAGTTTCAGACTCTGCAGGACAGACTTGCAGGAAGAACAATGGAAATCCCAATGTGTTAAAAGGTACAGCCGTCCGCAAGCCACCCTGGGGAGTGGCTGGAAGACAGCTTAAGTATATTATGTACAGGCACATTTTGTGTTTACCAAAGGTACCGCGTGATACACCAGATGTTGGGTGGGGTGTTGTGTTATGGTGAGGAAGTAAGTGCTAGCTTGAGCAGTTGTATAGGAGGGTGTGCAGTGCTCAATAAAAGGGTTTAGTTACATGGTGTATGGGTTGGTTTGCAATGATTCAATAAATGTGTTTGGCAACCTTACATTTCTTTATTTTGCCTGGATCGAAGATCTGGCTGATTGGCCATTCGGGCGTCTTCGGAGTGGCAAGGTGGGCGGAAAGCCAACCAAACAGGAGGAGGCATTGCCATCGTCCATAAGAACACCATCAAAATCACGACCAGCTCCGACGACAACCTCACAACCGCCAAACACCTCCACTTCCAGATCCACACCGACCCTAGAACCACACTTAGAGGCACCCTCATCTACAGACCACCAGGAACCCGTAAACAATTCAGCGAAGACATCACTGACTTCATCAGTCCACATGCCCTCGCCTCCGAGAACTACATTCTACTGGGAGACCTCAACTTCCACCTGGAAAAGAAAAACGATAGCAACTCCACCACCCTTCTGGACAACCTGGCCAATCTCGGTCTCAAACAACTTGTTGACACCCCCACCCATATAGCCGGACATACGCTCGACCCTATCTTCACCTCCAGCAAACACATCTCCTTCGATCACACCACAGCTCTCCATTGGACGGACCACTGTTGTGTTCACTTCAGCTACAAAACCACCTCGACCCACAACCCCCCACAACCTATCCCCCGGAGAAAATGGAACAAAATCACCACCGACCAACTCCTCACATCGCTCAAACAGAACCCACCCGCCCTCTCCTCAGACCCAAACCAAGCTGCCATCATTTTCAAACAATGGATCACTCACAGCGCTGACATTTTAGCCCCCTTGAAAAACCATCACACCAAACAAGACAACAAAAAGGCCCCCTGGTTCAACGATGACCTTAAGAAATCCAAGAAGCTATGCCGTACCCTCGAGAAAACATGGAGAAAAAACCCAACCACCGACAACATGACCACCTTCAAATCAGCCACCCGCAAACACCACGAGCTGATTCGATCCACCAAGAAATCAGCATTCAAGAATCGACTCAATAACAACGCCCTTAACAGCAAAGAACTATTCAACATCGTCAAAGAATTCACCAACCCCACCACAGCCTCAAACGACATCACTCCCTCCCAAGACCTCTGCGACTCGTTATCCTCCTTCTTCTACAACAAAATTGCCGACATACATAACAGCTTCGAAAACAGTTCCATCGAACAATCCTCCCCACCCCCCTCAGAACCTACACCGCCCTCCAACTACCTCAACGCCTGGAACCCAATCACCACTGAAGACACCACCCGCCTAATGAATTCCATCCACTCTGGCTCGCCAACCGACCCATGTCCCCACCACATCTACAACAAAGCAGACTCCATCATCGCACCCCATCTCCGTGATGTCATCAACTGCTCCTTCAACTCTGCTACCTTCCCAGAAAGGTGGAAACACGCCGAAGTCAGCGCCCTCCTGAAGAAACCCACAGCAGACCCCTCTGAACTTAAAAACTACCGCCCCATATCCCTCCTCCCATTCCCGGCCAAAGTAATTGAGAAAGCCGTCAATAGCCAACTCACCGCCTTCCTGGAATCCAACAACTCCCTCGATCCCTCACAATCCGGCTTTCGAGCCAAACACAGCACCGAAACCGCCCTCATCGCAGCAACAGACGACATACGAACACTACTGGACAACGGAGAAACAGTGGCCCTCATCCTACTCGACCTCTCCGCCGCCTTCGACACTGTCTGTCACAGCACCCTCATACAACGCCTCTGCAACATCGGCATAAAAGGTAAAGCCTTGGACTGGATCATCTCGTTCCTCGCCGGAAGAATCCAGAGAGTCCGCCTCCCCCCTTTCAAATCAGAGGCCACCGAAGTCATCTGCGGTGTACCACAAGGATCATCACTTAGCCCCACCCTTTTCAACGTTTACATGAGTCCACTCGCTTCCATCGCGCGCCAACACAACCTCAACATCATCTCCTACGCGGACGACACCCAGCTGATCCTTTCCCTCACCAATGACCCCAACACCGCCAAAACCAATCTCCACGAAGGCATGAAAGATGTAGCCATATGGATGAAAAACAGCCGCCTAAAACTTAACTCAGACAAAACGGAAGTGCTCATCCCCCTCTGCCTGGGACGATTCATGGTGGCCTTCGGATCTGGGCTCTGCACCCATACCCACAGACCACGCACGCAACCTAGGCTTCATCCTAGACCCCTCCCTCTCGATGACCAGACAAGTCCACGCCGTCTCATCCTCCTGCTTCAACGTACTTCGTATGCTCAAAAAAATCTTCCACTGGATCCCCACCGAGACAAGAAAGACTGTCACCCACGCACTGGTTACGAGTCGGCTAGACTACGGAAACACCCTCTACGCCGGAATTTCAGCCAAACTACAGAAAAAACTCCAACGCATCCAAAACGCATCGGCGAGACTCATTCTAGACATCCCTCGCCAAGATCACATTACCGGCCACCTGAAAGACCTCCACTGGCTTCCCGTCAACAAGAGAATAACTTTCCGTCTCCTCACCCACGCACACAAGGCCCTCTACAAACTAGGACCCGAATGCCTCAACACTCGACTATCCTTCTACACACCCACTCGCCAACTAAGATCCTCCAATCAAGGCCTCGCCGCAGTCCCGCGTATCCAAAGATCCACCATGGGAGGTAGATCCTTCTACTACTTGGCGGCCAAGACCTGGAACTCACTACCCACTCAACTCCGCCTCACACAAAACCACATCTCCTTCAGAAAAGAACTTAAAACCTGGCTATTCGATAGATAATGATCCCCCTCCCCAAGCGCCTTGAGACCCTCTGGGTGAGTAGTGCGCTATACAAATTCCTGAACTTGAACTTGAACTTAACGCAGGAAATGGAGGCATGGCTTTTCCGACACCGAGAACATTGGGTGGGGGTACCCAAGCATGCGCTGGAACAGCTTGCTGAAGAAGCTGCAGCACAGACTAGGTGGGGGGGTGTCTCCCCTCCCAACATCCTGGTCATACACCTGGGAAGCAATGATCTGACTCTCTTGGGGAGGAGGGATCTGTTGCAAGAATTATTTATTTATTTATTTATTTGAGAATTTTGTAGAGCGCGCAGCGGCCCCAACGGGGCGTCCCGGCGCTGAAACTCTGAAAAATAGATGAGAGGTCAGAGGGGCAGATATCCAGATTTAAGAGGGGAATAGGTGTGTTTTCAGGGATTTGCGAAAGACTAATTCTGTCTGACAGGTACGTAAGGCTAATGGAAGTTTGTTCCAACACTGGGAGGCACAAACCTCAAAGGTTTTGCCACCTGCCCGAGATCGTTTAAAACGGGGGGTTTCCAGGAAATGAAGGGTGTTGGACCGTAAAGTCCTGGAGTTGGCATAAGGTCGAAGGGTGTTTTTAAGGTGTGCCGATCCCTTGCCTTTTGAAGCTCGAAAGGCCAGTGTCATGGCTTTGAACACACATCTTTTTGCTATGGGCAGCCAATGTAGCTTACGGAGATGAGGAGTAATATGGTGTCTGGCCGGGATTCTCTCAACCAGCCGGGCGGCGGCGTTTTGGACCGTCTGGAGTTTGTGGCAGAGGCCCGCTGTGATGCCAAGGTAGAGGGCATTGGCATAATCAAGATGGGATATGATATGGGCCTGGATCACAGTCTTACGGCAGTCTGCCGGCAGGTAGTTGATGAGGCGTTTTATGGTTCTAATCTTGGCGAAACAGGAGGTTGCTACTGTTTGCACCTGATTTTTGAAGGTAAGTTGAGTGTCCCAGCGGACTCCGAGATTTCTCACCGAGTCTTTAGGGATGGGAGCTAGGCACAAGTCTTCTGGCCACCATATCCTGGAGTCCAGGGGGGATGGTGTATTGAAAAAAAGAATCTCTGTTTCTCCAGCGTTAAGCCGGAGGGAGTTGGTATCCATCCAGCTCGAGATGTCCCTAAGACTAGAGTTCAAAGGATCAAAAGCAGAGGCGGAATGGGAGTCAAAAGTGAAAAGAAGCTGGATGTCGTCAGCGTAGGAAGTAGATTTGATCCCTGTTTGTGCAATCAACTTGGCTAAAGGGGTGAAATACACGTTAAAAAGGAGCGGGCTCAGAGATGAGCCCTGTGGGACCCCCCATTTGAGTGGTCTGGCCAAAGAGGAGAAAGGGGGTGTGAAGACCTGCTGCGTGCGGTCCGAAAGGTAGGATGAAAACCAATTCAGGAAAGCGCCGCCCAGCCCAAGGTCCTCCAGTCTTTCCAGCAGGATTTTGTGAGAGACAGTGTCGAATTGAGGTCCTCCATATGTAGGTTAAGCAACCTATTAGGGTCATGTGAGTTATTGGTGGTCTGAGATAACCCCTCGTTTAATGTGGCGAGGAGCCCGGTCAGGGGAGGAGTGGAAACCTTGCGCAGGAAAGTTAACAGCGCCATGTGTAAATTCACTGAACAGAGGAGGTTTGGATCAGGTATTGGGCTGCATGCCAAGTCCACAGGGTGTTTTGAAGAAGATGGGTTCACCTGTCTAGGTGGAACTGGGTCTTAATATCGACAAGGAATATCAATTCTTTTTAGGTACTGATTAAGACAATTTAGGGATCTAGTGTATTACTGTAGATCAGGTATGGAGCGCTCCTTGATATATAATCTTCCTTCAATTGGCGGTGTACTTAATAATGTTGATGATGGAACTTGAAATGTTATAGCTATGTGGCAATTATATGCACGAGCCTAGGATTTGTTCATATTTATTGTACTGTGGAGACAGTTTATTGTGCTCTTGAATGTGACTGTTAAGACATGTTTTCAGATATTAATATTTATTATTTGTTTTAATTTATTGGAATTATGGACGAGTATATTGGCCATATTTTCCTCCCTTCCTCACTATTATTTTATTTTATTTTATTTACTTTTTATTTAAGCTAATGTTTTCCCATTCCCGGATTTGCGGCTAACATTGGTACTCTTTATTCTATCACTACACCTCACTGTACTTTACTTGTAGTGATTTACTATGATTTTAGTAAAATGCGGCCAAATCGACTTTGCACACGAGCATAATAGTTACTCACTATTGACGTTGTATAGATTTAGCCATTAAAAGTAGTTTAAACAGACTTAGATTCACAAACTCGAATATCTTAATACTTATCTATTAAGGATTAGAATAGATTTGTGATTTTTACTCGAGTCAATACTTAAATATTTAAAAAGGAACATGTTCCAAGATGGCGCTCACACTTTGTGAATACATAAAGACACTACAAGATGGCGCTGATACCTGACGCCGAGTAGGAACAGCGAGGATAGTTGCTGCCCGCTACGAGGTAGCTGATTTACTTAATTCAGTGGATATTCGTGCTTTGTTAAACTTCGGTAGATGAAAAGGGATTTTTAATACTACTTTTTATTTGACTAGGAGGAGATACATGTACTCTGGAGGCCGTTATGTAACTGTGGACACGTAATTTGGTGAGCAATAGGGAGACATGATTTAGCTACTTTTGCATATTTACTAGTTCTGTTTCTGATTTTGGCATTACTTTGTTAATTTCTAGTTGACTCTTGATATTAGGATATTAGCGACCTCCAACTACAGGCTACATATATTCAGATTGTGGGTGAGTGCACATTACTCTTCTCATGCAGAGATCGAATACGAAGAAAATACTGGTTTTGAACGATGTTTCTCACCATATGTTATAGGGACAGGGAGAACTGAGACTAACTTAGGAGAAGGGAAGACGTGCGATTACGCATTCACTACTAGGTGAGAGTTTTTGGTAATATAAATATGTTCCCAATTTAGGCTTTGTGTAGCGAGATTGTTAAATGCATTATTTTACTTTTAATAGGAACGACAAATAGCACGTAAAGACATAAGTTATCACATTCCCATACCTAAGTGATGTACGCTATGAGGGTGAGTCATGTTTAATTCACTCACGTAAATTAGACAGACTAACGTATAGATTACAAGTGAGTAATATTTACTGCTTATTGTTGCAGTTATGATGGGAAGAAAAATAAATTAATGATGAGGCCAATATTCTAAACCCAGCACCCACTTTTTCACTGGGTAAGTGTACTCGTGAGGTACAAAACGAATTATATACATTGGTTATGAGAGACTGTTATAAGTGATACACAGTTTCATTTCAGATTTATGGTGTACTAAATATTAGAAGAAACAGAAGAGATATGTTACTGATCCTTGACAAAGTGAATAAATTGAGGTAAAATTCCAGTGGTCCACTTTATTGTTTGAACACTATGGAGGACCTTATTGACCCAATACATCATAGACTTATTTGCTTACATTCAAAAGATGAATGCTGATATAAGGTTTCTTCTTTTTACAGAAATATAATTTAGTTGACTCAAATATGAATCCAAGAGTTTAAGAAACCGTGAATAGATAGGTGAATATTAGTATAGGTTTTACTATGATTATCACTTTACTCTTGGCAGTGGGACTTTTACTTTACTCACAAAATTCCGGAGAGAATTGCAAATGGAGTGGCGTTACTTTCAATTTCTTTTCCTCAAAACTACACACTTAGCGGGCTTTTATATTAACAGGAAGGTGGCAGGTATTCCCTCTCCTTCTTAATATGGCCATACGTTATTCGTGTAATAATTGTGGGTAATGTTTATTTGGTTTCAGCCCTGAAGAAGTCAGTGTGTTATATTGTACACGACGAAACACGTGTTGGCTGTTGTACCATCATTTGGCTGTTGTATCATCATTCTGAATATTGAAGCAAGAAAATAAACAACAAGGAATATTCATCTATTTTGATTTATGGACATTTCTATTACAAGTTTGCGATTTGAGACAAGTGACTCTTGCCTGGAACATTTTCTTTTATTTACAGACTGATTTTCAATATGAGTGCTCAGAGGTTATCGTAGAATTGTGTGGCTTTCACGTTGGTGAGAGTTGTTGATGTTGGGTATGCATCTTACCTCTAGAGGCACCATTTCACAGTAACAGATATACTTTATCCCTGATATAAATACGGTTGAGCGCCCACTAGTCTGTTGGTATCCCATTTAATTTGTATTTCACAGCAAGGTGCTGCCACCCTAAGGGATTTGCATATATATTTACTTCCAAGATGAATAGGGATCAGGAAGCACAGGATCTATTTAATAATCTGCAAACTAGGAGCAGACAAGGCAAGACAGTCAGTGCATCGTTACCTGCTAAGAATGTAGGCTTAAGGGAGAAATTTATGAAATTGGAGAATCTGAAGAGACAAGAGCTTAACAAATGGTGGGATGCCGCGACCC
This sequence comes from Lissotriton helveticus, assembly GCF_964261635.1. Classification (NCBI taxonomy): domain Eukaryota; kingdom Metazoa; phylum Chordata; class Amphibia; order Caudata; family Salamandridae; genus Lissotriton; species Lissotriton helveticus. The sequence goes on along the minus strand of NC_136059.1, from coordinate 1,420,614,613 downwards.
TCAAACAGTATCTCACCCTGAATAGAATACCTAGGGGTTTAAGATCACAGATTATGCCTACTTACGAGGACTTGGAACCTGATTTATTAGTTAATTGGGAGCAGGAATTGACTAACTCTTCTAGAAATCTTATAAATATACTAATAGAGAACGCTGAGAGAAAGATCAAAAAATTATTAGAAGAGATTCAGAAAATTGAAGCGGAGATAAAAGAACTTAATATGCCGGAGGCAACAGTAAAGAATTATACAATTCTGGACAATTTCCTCGCAGACTTACAGGCAGACATAAAACGCAGGAAGGCGAGGAAACTACAAAGAGATGGAAATGATTATAAGGCAGGTCGCGTTTTCACGTTTGCTAAGCGCTTTGATTACTTGGTCAAACAAACACGGGGTTCTAAACAAAAAATGGTGACCACACCTAGCCGTAGTGCTAGTGATACAGAGGTTTCATCTATAGTGAGCAGTGAGAATGAAGAGACTGATGTTGTACCGTCAGCCGGGGTTGGGGTACAAGGAAATACTTTTTTAGAGCAAGTGAAACGGCTCAGGATTGGAAATCGAGATTCTATAACCAGAGGCAGAGGTGGCGGGGATATAAGACAAGGAGAGGATCAAGGGGCAAGGGGACAACAGGGCACCAGAAGAGGAATGAGAACAAGATCATGGAAGGATTGACTGATATACCTGCCAACCCAGAAAATGAAATAGAGATTATTAATCTGTCAAATGTTGTACTTACAGATGATATGGTCAATTTGTTGAAGAAGGGACTGGGCTTTTGTCCTAATGTAGTACCGGATTGGTACATGACCAAAATTGATTTATACAAGTTTGTAAGACTACTTAAGATTAAGAAATTCTTTGTACATGCACCTAATAAAGACAAAGGAATTGAAAAAATGAGACAAATGAGTGACTTGACGGGGCGTGGCTAACGCGCCGGAGAGCTCGGACGGATTCCCCGTGAGCTCCGTGACACCGGGTCCCGCAAATGACATTTTCTCGGACTTTTGAATGGGCTGTTCGTCTATAAAGCCGGCGGATGGTACGGGGAGCAATTATTACCCGTCGGCGGCTGCTTTGTTGCCGAGGAGCGCTTCATTTGACCAGCGGTAACTTTCTGTCACAGGAGAAGCGGGTGGCCGCCATTTTGAGCCGCCGATCCCGCGTCTCGTAATGCTCCTGAGGTGAGCTCTGCCGCTTTGGATTTCCCTCGTTATTTCATTTTAAAATGACAGCGCTGATGTACTTTCCTCATTTGTCTCTGCTATTGCTGTTCTCCTACATCGTTTGATGCTGTGGTTCCTATTCAGCTGCTCTCTCTCCTGCTTCACTACTATGACTGCCATTTTCGGTATGCTTCACATGCATACCCTATTTGCCTTACCAGTGTCCTTGCCTTCATAATTACAGCATTCTATGGATGGTGTTTGCCACTTGGGTGTATCAATAATGCTGGCTCATGAAGAGGTCTTGATTGCAGGTTCTGTTTCTCGTGTTGTGGCGCATTGATCAGTTTTTCATGCAGTGACGCACTATCCAGTTCTTCAAGCTGCAACGCTTCAACCAGTTGTCTCATTCCAGCGCTCTCCCTCAAGTTCAAGTGCTTTGTCCTCAGTTCTAGTACTTTCTATTTCTATTTACCTTGCTGAGTTCTCGTGCCCCTATGACTCTATTCATATCTCAGAATCTGTGAGGAGCACTCAGGAGGTTTGCGCCTGGTTGGCTTTCGTGCTGTGTCCGTTCCAGAACAACTTACTTGCTAGCCATTTTCAGTGATACACCATCTGTATAGCGCAATGGCGAATGTTTCACCTACCACAAAATTGTCCCAGACTGGCACTAAACCGAAGAGACTCAAAAATAACCCCCCTTCCCCCATCCAATCTTCCTCTAATCCTGTTCTGGACTCCATTTTGGAAGAGGTTCGGGGTCTACAACCATTCATGTCTGCCACCAATGAAAAGCTGAGGCAGATAGAAGAGCGGTGGGTTGTTATGGAGGGCAAGGTGCTGAATTTGGAGCAGTGTGTTAGTAATATACAAGATGTCTCTGCCAAAATCCCTCAATTGGAACAAGAAATCCTCAAACTAAAACTACACACCGAGGACCTTGAAAATCGTAACCGTAGGAACAATCTACGCGTTTATGGTGTTCCAGAGAATTTGGAGGGCTCCGATATGGTGTCTTTTATTCGTAAATTCCTACAGGAACTTCTGGATCTCTCACCATCTACTCATCCTTTAAACATACAAAGAGCCCACCGCTTGGGTCGTCTAAATTCCAGCTCTTCCAAGCCTCGCGGCATTATTCTGCTTTTCCTTGAGTTTACTGAGCTAATGTCAGTTTTGAAGGCAGCAAGGATTAAACGACGTCTCCAATGGTCTGGTCACAACATTTTTATCTCACAGGATCTCTCGTCCTCCACGAATGCTCGACGCAAGGAATTCTTGAATCTACGTCCTCTGATGAGACAATTGAACATTCAATATGGAATCCTACATCCTTGCTTCTGCAAAATAACTCACGATGGACGCACCCGCTCCTTCGACGATCCACAGAAGCTGCATTCATTCCTTCAGAGTGTCTCTCCTCCTAATATGGACACTGCTCGTTAATGTCTTCTTCTTCTCCTTTTTGTGCTTCATGCCTCCTTGATGGTCTTTGTTGGTTTCTTCCTTCTATTTCTTCATCTCTTCTCTAACGTTCAGCCTTTTTATCTTTTTCTGTTTTTATTCTTATATTTGTCCTTTCATTGGTAGTATGCGGGGTTCTGTCCCATCTCTGGTGTTTCTACGTCCCTGTTATCTTGGTTGCTTTTCTCTTTACGGGTCAGGATATCTTACCTTGACCCGTGTTCTCTTTTCTGTTTCTTCTTTTTCTTTATCTTTTTCTCTCTTTCTTTTTGGTTTCTTTGCTTCTCTTCCCACTTTCCATGCAATTCTATTCCTGAGCGATCTCTACTTCTCTTTTTGTTTTTCATATTGTCATTTTTTATACCCGTGGTTTTCTTTGGTCTTGCTATTGTGAGCGTTTTGGGAGTTCCCTTTTTCAATTGCTTATGCATTTTTTGTCTTCCCTTTTGTAGTGATCTCCTTGCCATGTGTATCTTCCACTTGTCACCCATCCTCCCCTCTTCCCACCATGTGTAACTTTGTCTCGTGGAACGTGCGAGGTCTTGGTCATCCTGTCAAGCGTCAAAAGGTACTGTCTCATTTATCTAAATTTCATTCACAGGTTGTTTTTCTTCAAGAAACGCATTGTTCTGATGTTGAATCTCTTAAGCTTAAAAGACAATGGGTGGGCCAGGTTGTGTTTTCGCCTGCTATTCAAAAAAAAGGAGGGGTTGCTATACTGTTTCATAAAGCACTAAATGTTCAAATTATTTCTGCTAGTAATGATGATGAAGGACGTTGGGCAATGGCTAAGGTTGTCATTCAAAACAAGACGATGGTATTGCTTAATATATATGGGACTGTCCGCCCTGATCCAACATTTTGGAAAGATATAAAAGTTCTAATCTCGTCCATAGATTGCCCTGATTTTATTGTTGCTGGTGATTTTAATCAATGGTTAGACCCTTTCTCCGATATATTATCCTCTAGTAAATTTCAACCTGACAAATCCCATAAGAGTTTTCAATCTGCCATTGCCTCTCGTCCTTTATATGATTCTTGGAAAATGTGCAACCCAGATTTGTTTGAATATACTTTTTTTTCTAATGTTCACCGCACCCGCTCAAGAATTGATTATATTATGGTTAGTAAGTCTCTTTTGCCCTCCATTCAAAAGTCTGTTATTGGCTCTATTTGTATCTCTGATCATGCCCCTGTGTATACTACCCTGGATCTCTCCCTTATTTCCTCTAAATTCAGTCGTTGGAAATTTAATTCTTTTCTTTTATCTGATGCCATTTTTATGAAAGAGAGTGTGGAATTTTTCAATGAGTTTTTCTCCTTTAATAATCCTTTGGACACCTCCATTCCCATCACTTGGGATGCTTTCAAGGCTTCCTTTAGAGCATTTACTATATCCTATGTTTCCAAAAGGAAGAAGCTTAATAGACAAAAATATGAAGACCAGCTTAAAGTGATCAAAAGTCTTGAACATTCTTATTTTTCCTCTATGTCCTCTTCGGCTCTCCAGGAGCTAATCCTAGCCAAAACTGCCCTTAACAAAATTATTACTAATGAAGCTTGTCACACCCTTCTCAAAATTAAATCTAAATTCCATGGAGGCCAAAATAAAGCAGGGAAAATGTTGGCAAATTATTTAAAAATTAAATCTGAACGTAAAACGATTGGTCCAATCTTTAATGACTCTTTAAATAAATTAGTTACTTCTGATGAAGACATTGCCGAAGTATTTCATAATTATTGCCAAGCCTTATACTCAGATGATACACATCCCTCTGAAGCGAACTTATCGACATTTTTTGAGGGCCTCCCAGCTCCCCCATCCCTTCCGATGGATTTTGCTCTTTTGGAACGGGAAATCACTCTTCAGGAAATTACTACAGCTATTACCCGTCTTAAAAAATCGAAAGCTCCTGGCCCTGACGGTTTACCTGTTGAGTTTTATTCCTCTTTTCAATCTTTTTTTGCACCTAAACTCCTTCAATTATTTAATTCTTTTATCTCAGATGCCAAAGCCTCTGGGTCCTTTTTGGACGCTCTTATTGTCATTATTCCCAAACCTGATAAAGACCACTCACAATGTAAAAACTATCGCCCCATATCATTAATTAATTATGATTGCAAAATTTTTGCTAAAATCCTTGCCTCTCGTCTAGACTCTATTATTCCCTGTTTAATTAAAACAGACCAAGTGGGTTTTGTGAAGGGTAGACTTGCTGCTGATAATGCTCGCCTGTTCTCCAATGTCATTGCGCATGCTAAACATGTTAAAGTCCCATTGGCGGCCCTCTCCCTGGACGCTGAAAAAGCTTTTGATCGTATTAATTGGCAATTCATGTTCCGTACCCTCAAATGGTTTGGTTTTGGTCCCTCTTTCATTTCCTTGGTTCAACTTCTCTATTCTTCCCCTCGTGCCAGTATTTTTGTTAACAACCAATTCTCTAGATTTTTTTCATTGAATAGAGGCACAAGACAAGGCTGTCCCCTTTCCCCCTTGTTATTTATTTTATGTCTTGAGCCTTTTTTAGAGCGTATTCGTTCTAACTCTAATATTACGGGCCTTATGCTCTCCGCTACAGAAACGAAACTGTCTGCTTATGCAGATGATGTCCTAATATATATGTCCAATCCGGATTCCTCCCTTCCACATTTTTTGAATGAGGTTAGCCTGTACTCCTCCATATCAGGTTATAAGCTTAATTTATCAAAAACGGAAGTTCTACCCCTTAACCCACTTTGTTTCCAGTACATGTTTAATGATACTGATTTTACATGGTGTCCCTCCAAAATTAAATACCTTGGTATATGGTTTTCTTCCTCTCTAAAAGACACCCTTAAATTAACCTTTGATTCATTAATTACCAAAATTCAATCCCTTCTTCAAATTTGGTCTCCCTTATTTCTCTCCTGGTGGGGTAGATTAGATACTATTAAAATGATGATTACCCCACATGTGCTATATACTGTTTCCATGCTCCCTTTTAAAATTCCTACATCCTATTTTGCACGAATTAATTCCCTTTGTATAACATTTTTGTGGAATAGCAAACACCCACGCATTGCACTGCACAAGTTAATTCGACCTAAACAAGAAGGTGGTGTTCGTTTTCCTGATTTTAAATCATACCATTCTGCCTTTTTGATCAAACAGTCCTTCTCCTTGGCTTATGACTTCATGGATGCTCCTGTGCCTAAGTGGGTTCTTCTAGAACGCTCTCTTCTCAAAGATTTCTCATTTCAACATATTGTTTTCATGTCAAATTGCCCTTTTTTATCCAAATGTCCCATTTTGAAATATTCCCAAGTTCTACTACAAACTACTTTTTCTTCTACTTTATCCCCTCTTCAATGTTTCCTAGCCTCTGTGGTGTGGTATAACAAATTCCTTAGATACAAAGGTAAATCATTCTACTTTAAACACTGGAAAGAAAAGGGTATCCTATTCGTACATCAGTTCTTTGTTGGTTCATCCCTCATTTCCTTCCCAGCATTGCAAGATGTATTTCATTTGCCTTCATCATTTATTACTGAATATACCATTATAACATCTTCCATTCAATCTCACCTGTCCTCCCTCTCCTCATCTATTTCTGTTTCTTCAATCACCCCCACCACACCACTGTACCCTTTATTTTCTACTCAACTACCTAAAGCTGCACTTGTGTATTCAATTTTGTTATCTAATGTTTCGGAACGTTCTAAATCGAATGTAGAGATTGCTTGGGAGACTGACCTCGATGTCTCCCTATCTATTGTATTGTGGGATCGTTTATGGTCCAAACTTTTTAAAACATCTGTTGCTGCACGTATTACGCAATCTTTATTCTTTATATATCATAGAGTAGTTATTACCCCGGTTAGTATCCATAAGTTCTCTCAAGTTTCCTCACCTTTATGTTGGTCATGCTCCAAGGAACCTGGTACTCTTAAGCACCAATTATACGACTGTTCCCCTGTTTTATCATTTTGGACTGAAGTATGGAATATCTGCATGCCAATGTTTTCTTTCTCCTCCCCGTTATCTTTACTGAATGTGTTTTTAGGTTCCTTATCTGAGGATATTGATATTTTATCTTCCTCTGCTAAGTTATTAGACCTGTTTATTGCTCTTGCATTTAAAGTTATTTTATTGTGTTGGAAAGATAACTCTAAGCTTTCTGTCCACACTTGGTGGAACTTTATCTGTGATGAGCACAGAATCTCTATTGCTTCCTCCACCTCTGTCCCTTTGAAAATTAAATCTGATCTACTCTGGCTTCCCTTCACCTCCTACCTTTCTTCCAATCCCCCATCCTTATTACGTGCTATTAATCCCACGTAGTAATTCTTGCTCTTCTTTTTCTTTTCTCTTTTTCCTTTTTACTCTCCTCTTTCTTTCTTTTCCTTTCTTTTCCCCTTTCCTTATCTTCTCTTTCTCTATTCTTTTTCTCCTTCTTCTCAAGCACTTTTTTAGGATTACTTATGTCATTTAATTACTATTTCCCATTGTACTTTTCACTATGTATTTTTGACTTGTTTTTTGTATTACTTATTAAATGCTTAATAAAAATTTCCTAAAAAAAAAAAAAAAAAAAAAAAAAATGAGTGACTTGACTATTGAGGGGGCAAATGCAACGAGATTACTACTCTCATTAACTGAGAGTGAAGATGACCCAATTACACTTGCGAAATTACTAGAAGACTTGGAGATTAATAGATTTTTGAGCGAAAGCAGCGGTCTCAACCTGAAATCTAAATGGACTCCACAGTTTGGTACTGGTAATACTATTGATGCATTCCACAAGTTAGTGGAATTGGATATAGACAGACTTATAGATAACAAATCCAAGAGTGGACACTGTAGGAAATTGGATAACTTGACACAGGGAGAGAGAACAGCATTAAGAATATTGAAAACTAACGACAGCATTACCATCCGTATGGCAGACAAGGGTGGTAATGTTGTCGTTATGGATACTGAGAAATACAATGCAGAAATTAAATCACAGCTTGAGGATCTAAGATACTATCAACCCTTAGAGAATAACCCATTAGAAAAATTGAAGTGTACTATCAATGAGAAACTAAGAATATGGTATGACATGACACTATTAGATGTTGATGAATATAATTACATGACCTTATCGACGCCCAAAGCCCCCTGCTTATGCACCTTACCCAAGGTACATAAAAATCGAGAACACCCTCCGGGTAGACCGATAATTTCGGGGATTGGTGGACCTACAGAGAGGATTTCTGAGTACATAGATATTTTTATGAGACCCTATGTAGAAAATCTGTCCTCATATATTCAGGACACTAAACATGTATTGAACATAATGTCAGATGTTACATGGCAGGAAGATATGTATCTTGTCACATTAGACGTTGTTTCCTTATATTCCAATATAGACCATACTTTGGGGACAATCGCAGTAGAGTCCTTCTTGAACAAAAGACCGGCTGAATTACTGGAACATACGAGGATGATACTTGATATGACACTTATTGTACTGAAAAACAATGTTTTTATGTTTGATCGGAAATGGTATAGGCAATGCCTTGGGACCGTGATGGGTTCCAGATTCGCTCAGTCTTTTGCTAACCTCTTTATGGGGTGGTTCGAGGCGGAGTGGATCTGGGGGCGTCGCGGTCAAAAATGGATTGAATACATACAATATTGGGGTCGCTACATAGACGACTGTCTCATGATCTGGACTGGTACCCTTAATGACCTGATGTGCTTCTTCGACTATCTTAATGATAATGATGTTAATTTGAAGTTTACTACACAGTATGATAAGAAGAGGATAACCTTTTTAGATGTGGAACTGTACATCAAAGATGATAAATTATGTTCGAAGATGTATAGAAAGGAAACCAGTTGTAACTCGATTCTGCACGCAACTAGCTGCCACCCCAGCTCTCAGATTAGATCTATCCCTTATGGGGAGATGGTAAGAGCCAGGAGGAATTGCTCAGAGGATGAGGAATTTGAGAATAACATTGAAGATATTACCAGTAGATTCAGAGCTAGAGGCTATGACAAAGCAGTGATAGATAAAGCAAAGAGACGAGTTTCTAGACTCAGGCGTTCCCAAACTCTGACACATAGAACACATACTGATAAGGATGAACAGAAAGTACGCTTAGTGACTTGTTACAATATAGAGTCTAACAGACTTTATTCTATTATTAATCGTCACTGGCATTTACTCAAGGCTGACAAGGATTTGTCACCTTTTATTGGAGAGAGACCATCCATAACTTTCAGAAAAGGAAAAACTTTGGCAAATGACTTAAGTCCCAGTTACCCAGTTAGAACTGGTACATTTTGGCCTAGGAACACACTGACAGGATTCCATAAATGTGGACGTTGTAATTGCTGTAGATGGGCCAGAAAGAAAGTACAGAGTTTCAGTTATAATGGATCTGAATTATACAAGATTGATACTTATATTAACTGTGAGACCACCTTTGTAGTATATGTGATAACTTGTACATGTGGACAGATCTATGTGGGCAGTACTATACGTAGGCTCAGAGATAGAATTATGGAACACATCAGAGCTTGGAAGAATGGAGACACAAGGTACCCCATTGCTGCCCATTATGTCCAAAATAGTGTAGATCCAGATGGACACCAATTTAGCTACCATGGGATTGAACATGTGATGTCTGATCCAAGGGGTGGCAACAGGTTACTGAAACTCAGACGCAAGGAGGTAATATGGATTATGAAGCTTAAAGCGGTGGAACTGGGTCTTAATATCGACAAGGAATATCAATTCTTTTTAGGTACTGATTAAGACAATAAAGGGATGTAGTGTATTACTGTAGATCAGGTATGAAGCGCTCCTTGATATATAATCTTCCTTCAATTGGCGGTGTACTTAATAATGTTGATGATGGAACTTGAAATGTTATAGCTATGTAGCAATTATATGCACGAGCCTAGGATTTGTTCATATTTCTTGTACTGTGGAGACAGTTTATTGTGCTCTTGAATGTGACTGTTAAGACATGTTTTCAGATATTAATATTTATTATTTGTTTTAATTTATTGGAATTATGGACGAGTATATTGGCCATGTTTTCATCCCTTCCTCACTATTATTTTATTTTATTTTATTTACTTTTTATTTAAGCTAATGTTTTCCCATTCCCGGACTTGCGGCTAACATTGGTACTCTTTATTCTATCACTATACCTCACTGTACTTTACTTGTAGTGATTTACTATGATTTTAGTAAAATGCGGCCAAATCGACTTTGCACACGAGCATAATAGTTACTCACTATTGACGTTGTATAGATTTAGCCATTAAAAGTAGTTTAAACAGACTTAGATTCACAAACTCGAATATCTTAATACTTATCTATTAAGGATTAGAATAGATTTGTGATTTTTACTCGAGTCAATACTTAAATATTTAAAAAGGAACATGTTCCAAGATGGCGCTCACACTTTGTGAATACATAAAGACACTAAAAGATGGCGCTGATACCTGACGCCGAGTGGGAACAGCGAGGATAGTTGCTGCCCGCTACGAGGTAGCTGATTTACTTAATTCAGTGGATATTCGTGCTTTGTTAAACTTCGGTAGATAAAAAGGGATTTTTAATACTACTTTTTATTTGACTAGGAGGAGATACATGTACTCTGGAGGCCGTTATGTAACTGTGGACACGTAATTTGGTGAGCAATAGGGAGACATGATTTAGCTACTTTTGCATATTTACTAGTTCTGTTTCTGATTTTGGCATTACTTTGTTACTTTCTAGTTGACTCTTGAAATTAGGATATTAGCGACCTCCAACTACAGGCTACATATATTCGGATTGGGGGTGAGTGCACATTACTCTTCTCATGAAGAGATCGAATACGAAGAAAATACTGGTTTTGAACGATGTTTCTCACCATATGTTATAGGGACAGGGAGAACTGAGACTAACTTAGGAGAAGGGAAGACGTGCGATTACGCATTCACTACTAGGTGAGAGTTTTTGGTAATATAAATATGTTCCCAATTTAGGCTTTGTGTAGCGAGATTGTTAAATGCATTATTATACTTTTAATAGGAACAACAAATAGCACGTAAAGACTTCAGTTATCACATTCCCATACCTAAGTGATGTACGCTGTGAGGGTGAGTCATGTTTAATTCACTCACGTAAATTAGACAGACTAACGTATAGATTACAAGTGAGTAATATTTACTGCTTATTGTTGCAGTTATGATGGGAAGAAAAATAAATTAATGATGAGGCCAATATTCTAAACCCAGCACCCACTTTTTCACTGGGTAAGTATACTCGTGAGGTACAAAACGAATTATATACATTGGTTATGAGAGACTGTTATAAGTGATACACAGTTTCATTTCAGATTTATGGTGTACTAAATATTGGAAGAAACAGAAGAGATATGTTACTGATCCTTGACAAAGTGAATAAATTGAGGTAAAATTCCAGTGGTCCAGCTTATTGTTTGAACACTATGGAGGACCTTATTGACCCAATACATCGTAGACTTATTTGCTTACATTCAAAAGATGAATGATGATATAAGGTTTCTTCTTTTTACAGAAATATAATTTAGTTGACTCAAATATGAATCCAAGAGTTTAAGAAACCGTGAATAGATAGGTGAATATTAGTATAGGTTTTACTATGATTATCACTTTACTCTTGGCAGTGGGACTTTTACTTTACTCACAAAATTCCGGAGAGAATTGCAAATGGAGTGGCTTTACTTTCAATTTCTTTTCCTTAAAACTACACACTTAGCGGGCTTTTATATTAACAGGAAGGTGGCAGGTATTCCCTCTCCTTCTTAATATGGCCATACGTTATTCGTGTAATAATTGTGGGTAATGTTTATTTGGTTTCAGCCCTGAAGAAGTCAGTGTGTTATATTGTACACGACGAAACACGTGTTGGCTGTTGTACCATCATTTGGCTGTTGTATCATCATTCTGAATATTGAAGCAAGAAAATAAACAACAAGGAATATTCATCTATTTTGATTTATGGACATTTCTATTACAAGTTTGCGATTTGAGACAAGTGACTCTTGCCTGGAACATTTTCTTTTATTTACAGACTGATTTTCAATATGAGTGCTCAGAGGTTATTGTAGAAGTCCACAGGGTGTTTTGAAGAAGATGGGTTCACCTGTCTAGAGTGGGCATGGACTTATTCTTGCTGGACCTGGGGGAGGCCCTGGAATCAGCAGGATGTAGGTAAGAAGGCCGGCTTTGGTTGGGGGCCCTAGTTGTGATGGTGGCCACACCCAGAGCTGTGGCAGAGTTACAGGACCATCCAGAGGCGGAAAGGTACTCAGGGGTACCCTCTTCAGGAGCACAAAGGGTGCACAGGCCAAATTCTCCAGCAAGTCCTTGGAGCGCTGGAACCTGGAGGAGCGACAGCGCCCTGTTTTTCCTACGGAAGGTTGTAAGCCTGAGCAACCGGGGGTTGCCTGTAACGCTCCGCCCATTTGGGGGTGTGAGTAAGGGGGAGACTGGCGGTCCACCGGTGGGTAGGGTTATCCCCTCCCCCAAAATTGGTAAGCACCGATTGGCGATGGCCATGGTGGAATTTGGCTCATCAGGCGGGCAGGCGGCAGAGCGGCTGCCTGCCCTTGGATCGCCCATAAGATAACCCACCATGTTGACATATTTGGTATGCAAATAAACCTGCAGCAATTTTCTCCACAAACAAGGTGTCATGTGGTTGATTTCCTAATAATATTGCTGTATGTGGGATGGGGAGTGTTGCTGACATTGGCATTATGTTGGCTGCCCGTGGTCCACGAAGGGGACCCTCATAAGAGGGCGGCCGCCTTAGTGCCACATGAGGGCACACGAGACAGTCCAGTGTTGTGGGACCCACTAGGGGTCCGTGCGCAGCGCCACTTCCGGTAGGGGGTTGGTGGGGGATGAGGTATAAGTGCCCCTCCCCGCCCACCTGGCGGCCTCTTTGTCCCTGCCCTTGATGGCGTTTCCCTCCCTACCGCTTACACGGCGTAAGTGCAAGGGTGGGATGGGAGAGGTGTTCTAACTTGTTATTTTGTGTTGATGGCGGACTTAAAGGGCGATCCAGAGGCTGAAAGGGACTCAGGGGTACCCTCTTCAGGACCACAAAAGGTGCAGAAGCCAAATTCCTCAGCAAGTCCTTGCGGTGGGCCCTGGAGGAGTGACAGCGCCCCGTTAGTCCTACGGGCGGTTGTAAGCTTGAGCAACCGGGGATTGCCTGGAAAGCTCTGGCCCTTTGGGGGTGTGAGTAAGGGGATGGACTGGAGGTCCACCAGTGGGAGGGGTTATCCCCTCCCCCAAGATTGGTAAGCACCGATTTGTGACAGCCACATTGTAATTTGGCTCATCGGGCGGGCAGGCGGCAGAGGGGCTGCCTGCCCTTAGATCGCCCATAAGATAACCCACCATATTGGTATATTTGGTATGCAAATAAACCTGCAGCAATTTTCTCCACAAACAAGGTGTTGGGTGGTTTATTTCCTAATAATACTGCTGTATGTGGGATGGGGAGTGTTGCTGATATTGGCACGATGTTGGCTCCCCGTGGTCCATGAAGGGGACCCTCATAAGAGGACGGCCGCCTTAGTGCCACATGAGGGCACACAAGACAGTCCAGCGTTGTGAGATCCCCTAAGGGTCTGCGTGTAGCGTCACTTCCGGTAGAGGGTGGGCGGGGGATGAGGTATAAGTGCCTCTGCCGCCCATCTGGCAGCCTCTTTGTTGCTGCTCTTGATGCTGTTTCCCTCCCTACCGCTTACCCGGCGTAAGTGCAAGGGTGGGGTGGGAGAGATGTTCTAAATTGTTATTTTGTGTTGCAGGCAGACTCACAGGGCGATCCAGAGGTGGAAAGGTACTCCGGGGTACCCTTTTCAGGAGCACAAAAGGTACAAAGGCCAAATTTCCCCATCAAGTCCTTGCGCTGGACCCTGGTGGAGCAATGGCATTTGTTAGTCCTACAGGCAGTTGTAAGCTGAGTAACCATGGGTTGCCTGGAATGCTCTGCCCCTTCGGGGGCGTGAGTAAGGGGGTGGACTGGCGGTCCACCAATGGGAGGGTTTCTCCCCTCCCTCAAAATTGGTAAGCACCAATTGGCGATGGCCATGGTGTAATTTGGCCCATCAGGCCAGCAGGCAGCGGAGGGGCTGCCTGCCCTTGGATCGTCCGTAAGATAACCCTACATGTTGCCATATTTGGTATGAAAATAAACCTGCAGCAATTTTCTCCCCAAACAAGGTGTCATGTGGTTTATTTCCTAATAATATGGTTGTATGTGGGATCGGGAGTGTTGCTGACATTGGCACAATGTTATGGGCCCAGCAGGAGTCTATTTAGAAAGATTTACAAACAGTGACCCTGCACACCTCAGAAATGAATAAAGCAGTGTAAATGCTATTTATGCATATGATCACAATCGCTCCAATAGTTCTCCCAAGAATTCCAAAGTCAAATTTCTTCTGTAAGCAGATTCTTTTATTCACAGTTGATGATTAAAACCAATAGCCAACGCGTTTCGTCCGTGACCGGACTTCTTCAGGGCTACATTTGACTAGCCTAAAATGGCGACTGTTCTCGTAACAGGATCTATTAATCACAACCAGCCTTTATTGTTGTTTGGGTTTATAAAAAATGGCGGCCATCTTTGAATGCATGTCTACATCGCAAATAATAAAATAACTCTAGAACCGGGTAAATTACAAAGTGTTTATCCATATCTATATTGTTGAACAAAGTGAAACACACATTTTTCGCGTATTTTTTGCGAGGAGAAGAACAGCGAACATATCTATGCAGTTCACACTCGCCTAAACTCAAGATGGCGGCGAGTATCACTGCAAACTTCCATGTGTTTGTTTGACCATTCCAAAATGTCGGCCTATTTTAGGAGTTCGCGAACAGAACATATACACGATAAAGTGACATTGATTCAATCAAAAGTTAATATGTTTCGCGATTAATGTATAGCTGTATACAGTCACCAGCGGCTTTGGTGTTTAGCGATGAGATTTCTGGTGATGAAATCTATACTGCATTTGACTAGCTTAAGATGGCGGCTATTACCGAGTAGATTTGTATACCATTATTACATGACTTTTCTCAATTGGCAATTAACTGCGCTAATTGATAATTTCTAATCATTACTGAGAGTATAAATATCGTGTCCTCATAGCTTCAATCTCATACCAGACGACCGCATGTAATACGAGACGCAGACATTCTACTATTGGTGAGTAACCCTCAGGAAAACTATAAGATTTGTTTGAAGTGTAGGGGTAATCGTTGACCTCTTAGAATCCGTCTCGTTTATAAACTGGGTCGGTCACTTGGATAATGGCTATGTTTTTTGATAGATACTATGGGGTCCTTGGAAATCATACTTTATGTTATACAAACGTCGGTTTCAAAGATGGCGGCTATTTATCCTTTTGTCATTGCTAAGACTCGGGAACTGCAACAAAAAATCTTCTTGTTAAGAGGGAGTCTGAGAGTTTATTAGCACCTATTAGACACTTTATGTTATATAAACGTCGGTTTCTAAAGAGGGCGGCCATCTATCTCTCTGCCATTGCCAAAAACTCGGGAACTGCAACAAAAAATCTTTCTGTTAAGAGGGAGTCTGGGAGTTTATTAGCTGGACTCCACAAAAAATAAATAAAAAATAAAAACGAGTTTTGGTTTTAAATCCAACTATGTATAGAAATTCTCTTACACCAATGAAAATAGAATGTGTTAGATTTATGGGTATTTGTAAATATTTTTCAAAAAAATGTTTTCCTTGTAGGCTATCAACTGCCTTACCTTATTGAAAAACTGAAAACTTGGTGTATCTTTCATATATGATCTCCTTATTCATTGAAGTAAGTGATCAAAGATGACTTCTTTTTGGCTTCTTATAGTTTAGTTAATTATCTTAGTTATGATAATGTGTTTATGTCTAGTAATGAATGCTTAACATTGTGTTCTTACTTTCTGTAATCTATTAAAATGGTGAAAAATGGTAAAGCCATCTAGGGGTAACACATTACCCATAAAATGATTACTGCTTGAAATACTAAAGATCTCAAATATCCGTTTACAGAATTTTTTGAATTTCAAGTGTGAAGACCAATGTGAAGCAGTGGCAAATAGAAAATTCAATAAAAAGGTATTCTATGCTTTTTATAATTAATGGAACTAAAATTACAGGACTTGCATACTCATCTACCGATCATAACTGAGTAGACACACCGTGGTTTATTAAAATGGTTTCTTTTTTGCTTTTGTCTATACTTGCCAAATCAAACGGGCCAAATAATGTTTTTTAATTTGTTCGCTGTTTTTCTGTCAGATGAACAATTTTGGAAACATGATTGTTATATATACACTTAGTGCATGTTATTTTGTTCTCCCTGAGAATAGAAGGAAAAAAAAGACAAACGACCAAGGTCTATTTCTGAACAATGCTTATTATAAAATGTCTGTTTTTTTTGCTTTACTTTTGTAAATAAATGTATGGATTAGTTTGAAAAGGATAATATTTTTCCTGATGTAAATATGTTTATATATATATTTTTTGTGTTTTAAATGTAGCCCTGAAGAAGTCCGGTCACGGACGAAACGCGTTGGCTATTGGTTTTAATCATCAACTGTGAATAAAAGAATCTGCTTACAGAAGAAATTTGACTTTGGAATTCTTGGGAGAACTATTGGAGCGATTGTGATCATATGCATAAATAGCATTTACACTGCTTTATTCATTTCTGAGGTGTGCAGGGTCACTGTTTGTAAATCTGATTTGTAAAACAATTTTTGTTTTCTAATTTGGGATCTAGGGGATTGTATCCCAGACCTTTTGCACCCACATATATGTATATCTTAGGGACTGTGTTACCAGTGCAGGCATAGTAGCCTCAATCCCTTTTCTGGCTTGAATTTTTGTCTATTTAGAAAGCCCCGTCCCGCCTGCACGTTGTTGCTTGTTGCAGAAGGAAAGCAGACAATGTGCAGGCGCTGCTGAAAGGGTCCAGGTGTTTGGAAATAACACCAGGACTAGTTCAGCACATAATTCTGTGGGGCACAAATTCTTGGCAGTGTGGGCGGTGCTCACCCTGTGAAAAAAGTGGGTGGACGCAGTCCACCCGCGTGTACCCCCGACTCGTGCCCTGGCTATAATGCCATTCCGACAGCCTAAGGATCAAAACATGAAAACATGAATTTCCAACCCAGAAATCAGACCTTGAAGTTGTGTGGCACAGACCTGCTGTCTCCTCGAAGATCCGGTGTTGGGCAAGCTCCCATCTGTGATTCCAGGGAGTGCCACGTCATGGTGGCGCGCATGCAAACTGACTTATCTCTTGCTGTTGTGGTCCATGAATTCTGTGTCATTTGTTGGAGGTGAGCCGTCTTCCAGAGAGAAGCAAAAAGCTGCTTTGAAAGTGACAGCAGATAGACTCCTATACATATTACGGTGCTGTATTATTGTTATTTAGAAACTGTGGTAGTAGGAGCGTTTTTCTATGTTTTGAATTGTTGGGGGTGATGTGTTTTTACATCGAAGGTCATAGAAAAGCTTTAGGCAACGATTTAGAGTGGGCAGGAAGAGGTATTTATTGACCGACAGCACGGGGTGAGATGTTTTGGGTGCAGTAAATACATTCTATTCCAAGTTGATACTCTGTAAATGGGGAAAAACATGCAGAATTCAATTGTTAACGCACAAAAATTGGGCAGATATTTGTATTTACCACACATTTTCACCCAGTAAACTTCAGCATATTTGACCTGCCCATATTCATGCAGGGGGAAATTACAGGGGTGCAGTAATTGTTAAATTATCTGAATTTCAATAATGTGGTAACAGGATATAGGAATTTAACACCCCACTCGTAATCCGGGTTTGAGAAATCCTTGCTCTGAGGAATTTGTCCCCCTCATGAGTGAGCACTGTTATAAATTAGAGATAAAAAAAGAAAGATGCTTCAGAGGGGGAATGTGATCCAAACTTAGACACTAAGCTGGGGCTGTGGCCTGGCCACAGAATATGGCGAATTCTGAGCCGGCCCTGTCTCTATTGGATCTATTTCACTTCTTAGGAACAGGTAGCTGCTCGCCAAAGACTCACAGCCTCAGTGGAGACTTCTGCCTCCCATAGGAGGAAAGACACTCCAGTTTCAAAGGATGCCTGACCTCCTAGACGTGAACAGTGATTGCAGTGTGCTACGTCTGTGATCTCAAAATGGTGGATGGGCAGTGACTAGCAGCAGCCTGGAAGCTGTGAAGCATCTCCCACATACCTCACTGACCAATGACTGATCCCGGAGCAGTCAAAAGAGCCCAGCGCAGCCCAGAAGCTGCTGCCGTTTTGAGTTACCCCACCATGGGGGTGGCCCGGTGATAATGAGGAAGCCATTCTATACATTACTGTGCTGTTCAATCTTTGCAGCAATAGAATAATTAAGGCACAACGTAAGGTACGGTGATGGAACTATGCTGAGATGTGAGGCTCTGGGATCTCCTTACAGCACTTGGGGGTTTAGCACTTAAGTGCTTGTCCATGTAAGGGGCCTGGACCTTTGACACTCTATAAAAAGGGGCTGGACTGCCTTCATGACCCTCTTAAGGGGGGTGCCTCCCTCCTTCTTCTGGTGGTGACTACCCACATGGAGGAAGGATCCAAAGGTTGCCTTTGCTCTTGGATGGGATGCTTTGATTCCTTGTGGAGGACAGCCTTAGCAGCTAGTTCTGCTGGGAACAAGGTAGCTGGTAATGCCCTGTTGTACCCTTCACCACATCTACTTACTGCTGACACGTTAACACTTCCTGACCACATGGCCTGCTGGGAGTATTTGAGACACGGAGACTGCTGTGGGAAGTCTGGCACTCAACAGTTCTCCAAGTCCCCTTGGGCCTCTATGAGACTCTCTTGCAATAGATTGAGTGATGTGGCATTCACAGGAAGGGATACCTCATGAATTCTGCTCGAAAGCCATATCGGCACTTCTTCTGGATCCTGTTGCTGATGACCAATAAATAATGCAAATTGTGTTTTGTGTACTTGATATGAAATGCCAAATAGCATATTAAAAAAACACTGAGCTATAGAAATAAAGCTCAATGCCACATATTTTTACAAAAAGTATATTTTACTACAGTCCTTTTTACCGAAATCTAATTATTGAAGTGTTGCTGATTCCCAGACACTTGTGGGGATAGGTTGTGATATAGCCATACATTTAAATATGGCTCATAGGAACTTTTTCCTTAGTGTTGGGAACATTAGTAATGAATGATGTGGGACCTACTATCACTACATTTTGGTTTTACCTTCTGCACCCAGCTCAGTCTCATAAGAGCATTCATTAGCCATTGAGGGTAATACTATTAATTTGACTAATATTATGTTTTTGACTTATTCTCAAGGGCTAATACTTTGGAATACTAACTAAAGAAGCTTAGAGCAGTGAAGCCTCTTCTGTGATATATATCTAAGATTTCAGCTAAGCATGTGACACAGCTAAGCATATGCCACAGAGAGAAATTAATCTGATTAACTCTGGGATAAAGATGAAAATCAGGGCCCTACAAACATCATCTCTTTTAGCATTTTGGAAAAAAAATGGCAAAGTAATACCAAAGTAAATAACTTTATATATATTTCAGAGTTATTATACATTTCTGCTAACTAGGAGGCTAACAGAGTTAGTAACTTTGTCTTAAGGGCATTCTGGTTACAGGTTTCATCAGTCTGCCTTTAAAAGTAGAGATGGGTGCTCTAGTCTACATAATCCACGGAGATAAACTGTCTTCGTCACTTGTGACTTGCCTTGAGTTGAAATGGAATAAGACTCGTATATTTTTACGAAATAGGGTCATCCAGATGGCATCAAATATGGTCATATTTTATTATCTGGCAAAAAAGTGGAATGGAATTTCTGATCACTATATTTTTCATTGTTGTACAATCCATCATAAATGTGCTGTGTTTCCTAAGGCAAAACTATGTTTACCTAGTGTTCATTCAGTATCATGTATAATGTTTTTCACAGGCATACTTATTTATCCAATTAGGCATTGGTAAAGCATTCAAACAAGCTGAACAAATGCCCTAAACAAATTATGTGCAGGTTACTTTGGAAAAAAACGAAATGATAAAAAAATTCCTTGGATGACGAATACATTTTAAAAAAATTGCTGCAAGTTACACTATTTAGACTCAATTCTTCCCAACATTCTTGAAATGAAATTCTCATTACCCCTTGGAAACTTAGTGCATTGTGGGTGTGACGTAAAATATTTTGCCACTTTGCGTCTAGATGTTAACAATGGTGAGTGAATTAAAATCTGCTCCTATCCTGTAGATAAATCTTTACTGAGGGAACAGCATAGGATACAGAAATGCCCTAAAGTGTAAGGCCTTCCCAATTCTGGCCCTGACAAAGGCCATAGACCGATAAGGGCTGTTCCAAGGCCGAAACATGTCAACCAGACCATTAGGTGCCATGGACCAGTGACTCATCCACTTAACACCGATCTGTTTTTTGTCTTATCCCTATGCTATTCTCTTCCCTCAATAGATATTTACCTACAGGATAGGAGGTCATTTTAATTCACTCACCACTGTCAACATCCAGACAGTCTCCCTCCTTGTGGAGATTATGTCACTAGAAGAAAGGGACACTCAAGAGACAGACCTGTCAACCAAACCACACTAAGCTGCGACTATATACATGGTAGGCTGTGAATGTGTGGTTGAGGGTCTCCGAGACACTATTCCTGAGACTCTGCTATTGAGACCTTTGTGGTTCATCCCCCCCCCCTTTATCTGATTGATGACAAGTACCTCTGGGGAGACTTACCTGAAGCCGTGAGGGAAACGGCCAGCGAACCTTGGACCAGCGCCAGCGCCCCAGCATCCACTCCTCTACCGCCGTGAGGGAAACGGCCATCACTGCCACAGCGAGGACGCCGCACGGGCTGGGACTCCATTTCCCAGGTGCCCCGGCGGCTGTAGGCGCGGGAGTGACGCCACAGGAGCGCCCGGAGGCACAATAAAGCACGGAACGCCCCTCGCACCCGCGAGTCGCGTGCGGGAGAAGCCCGGGAAAAGGGCGGGGCAGTCTATGACAGTCATTGACAGGAAGAGGCAGGGCAGGGCCATACTCCCTGGCCAAATCTGCATTCTGCATCGCTCCTCTCGGACTGTTTAAAAGCCTGTAAAGTCGGTAAAGTGTTCACCGGATATTGGATTTATAGCTCTGGTAGCATTGTTCCGGGTTGATTTCTGCTCTTGCTTATTTCTTGGTGCTATAAACCCAGGCTTAGGAGTGACCATGCCAAGTAACAAAGAGAAATTCACATCTGGGTCATGGCCAATTGACAATTACCTGGTAAAGATGGTTAGCAAAATTAATAGTGACAGAAGGGCCTCATTGGGTAGGGACTCTCTTTCAAACAGTTTACAAGTTCCACTAATTCCTGCAGAGAACCTTCCAGAGGCGGTCACCTTAGACCCGGATACTATAACACTCACTACGGTCACTGCCCAGGTTCATGTGGTTCCACCTGAGCTAGAAAGACACAGTGAAAGTGAAGAAAGTGAGTAAGTACTGCCTGTTGCCAGACCAGTACGAAACTGCAGGAAACATCTAACTAAAAGGGGAGGGAAGCACTCTAAAAAGAAGGTAGATATCCCCCTCCAAACGCAATCGCGCCCGCAGTCCAACCCAGAAGACCTTAGTAACAAGCGGGTAGATAGTCCTGCCCCCAATGGCTCTTTAAGTCCTGACCAATTGTCTCATCTGCTTCACTCCCTGGAAGCGCTGCTTGAAGTCAAACTGGATCAGCTTGTTCAACCTCTAATGCGAAAGCTCGACAGTGTTACGGCTGAAGTTAAGAGGTTGGGAGGGCTGCTTTCTAAGCACTTGTCAAAGGCTGACACCCCCAAAGAAGTGGCGAAGGCTACGGGAGGGTTAGAGCAGATAGATAGAGGGGCAATCCAGCAGCAAGTCATAGAGCACCCTATTAATATTGACCCTATAGTTACAGCTCCTAGTATAGCAGCGAGCGGAGCTGGTGAAACAACAACAGGACCTGCTAGCTCACCCAGTAGCAATTTGGTTAAGAGAAGTAGAACTATGAACCTACCCCCAGCATGTTCCTCTTACGTGGTTGTGCTAACAAATGTTCCACCGCTTGAAAAACAATTACCACCCTCCTCTGAGGAATCACATGAGACACTAAAAAATAAGACCGTGTCTTGGTTAAGCAGGAACTGTGGTTTCCCTATTAAATTTGCCCCAGACATTCTATCTACAAGAAGGGCTAATTGGATAGGGCCTTCCAAGAAGACCTGTCAAGGGGAGTGTATAATTATTAATTTTAGACACCCACAACATGCAGCCACAGTCCTACTAAGGGCTGCCTCTTTATCGCAAGTTGCCAACAGTATTGGGGTGCGCCCGCTAGCGTTCTTCTATAACCATTTAGCTGGTAACCTGCCACCTAGTGCAAGAAGGCGTCCTTACACTCTGGGTATGGCTCGACCATTGCTCTCTGTTCCAGGCCCCTTTGGAGAGAACTTTTTTAACTCAGGTATGAGAAGGAGCCCCTGCACTCCCTGCACTCCCTGCACTCCCGCTCTGGCTCAGACACCGGTTTTACTCCAGGGCACAGGTGGGGAGAATTACTCTAATTATGGGCCTAACATTCCTATCCATAACAGATTTGATGTGCTTTCATCTTTGGAGCTATGCGATTGACGGGAGGTTGAATTGGAAAGTGTGGAGGAGCCATATCTAGCTTCTGCCCCTCTGGTACAGGACCATTCTGGTTCGACCCCTCCCGCTATTCACTGTAATCCTGTGTTGCCATGTAATGCGAAAGGGGTAACGGTAAAGATGCTAAGTTGGAACATTGCCGGTTTGCGTTCAAAGAGAGACGATGTCAACTGGTTAAACCTAGTGAAACAGTACGACATTGTGGCTCTCCAAGAAACCTGGGACAGAGACTGTGATTTGCGGTTGGATAGCTTTACCTCTTATTTTGTCCCTGCAGTAAAATCATTGGCGGGAAGAGATAAAGGGGGACTTATGATTTTGGTCTCTGTGAATGTGAGAGGAGTAGTCAGTAGGTTAGACTGTGCCTCTAACAATAATTTCTTAATTTTGGAACTGAATCTCACCAATAATACTAAATTAATCCTAGTAAATTGTTATAAATCCCAGTGCGGGGACCTCCCAAATGTTCATTTGACGTGGTTGTCAGATTTTTTAAATGCTTATAGTGTAAAGCAAACCACTTTATGCCAACTCATTTTGTTGGGTGATTTTAATGTCCATTTATGTAACCAAAATTGTTTATTATATGATATCGATGGTCCGGATTTCACATCCCCTCAACACTTTGAGCATTCTAACAAGGGGGAAGCTCTAGAGAAACTCTTAACAAACAATGATTTGTTTGAAGCAGAGTTTTTGATAAAAATTCACGTGTTCCCACATACACAGGGAGGGATTGTGAAACCATAATTGATTATATTTTTCTTTCTTCTGGACTTTTAAAGTATGTTGTTTTCTATAATGCCATACCTTCTTGTTTTAGTGATCATAACCCTGTGGCAATTGAATTGGTAAATGGTTTCTTGCTTCTGAATACAACCACTCTAACTGCGCTGGTGGTAGAAGTAAAAGCAAAAGACCAGGGAAGGAGGTTAAATTGGAGTAAGGTGGTGCCTGATGAGTTCTTTAATATCATTATTGCTAAGGCCGCACGGGATTTAAACATTTGTGGAGATCCCCACTCTACGGGGGAGCAAGTAATCTCCTCTTATGAAGTCATTTGCTCCTTAGTGGCCAAAGAACTCACAGCCAAAAGCCGACCAGCCAAAACTAAGGAGGTTGCAGGTTGGTTTGACCATATATGCACTAAATCCCACAACCGACTGAAAAAAGCTCTCCAGGAGCGACCTAGAAATAAAACTTTGGTTGCCCAGCTCAGAAGTGAGTACTCTAGAGTGGTTCTGGAAAGGAAAAACAAAATCAAACACGATGCGTGGGTGGAGCTTATGGACTCAGCAACTTTAAAAGATAGTGCTAAATTTTGGTCCATTATTAACAAGCCCCTGTTTTCAAATAGCAAAAATGAAGTTTTAGAAGTAAACATTGCAGAGGAGGATTGGTTGAGCCATTTTGAGCAAATCTATGTCATTTGGATTTAGAAACTTTTGTGCCACCAGACTCAGATTCTTCTGTTTTGCCAGTGAGGTTTCTCGCGTAGGAAGTTGTAATGGCAATCGAAGAATCTGCAAGTCGAAAAGCTCCGGGGCCAGACGATGTTCCCTCAGACATGTACAAAGCAAACCCACTGTACTGGGCTAACATCCTGACCAACGTTTTTAATACCTCGGCCCAGGTTGGATTCCCTAAATCTTGGTCCCGATCAAAAATAATCCCGGTCTTTAAGAAGGGCCAAAGGTCTGACCCTAGATGTTACAGGCCCATTTCCTTGCTAGATTCCTCAATTAAAATTCTTGGGAAGGTAATTCTGGCAAGGATAACACGGTGGGCCTCAGACAACAATATTCTGTCTGAAGCCCAATATGGCTTTAGAGCTGGGAGGGGCACGGAGGACCAATGTTTAAATTTACATTTAATAACAGCTAAGTACACCAAGGCCGCTAGGGGCTCCATCTATCTGGGTTTTATGGACTTGTCCACAGCATTTGACCTAGTTAATAGGTCAAAGCTGTGGTCCTTGCTTCTGGAACTAGGACTTGTCTGTCCCCTTGTGTATTTCTTGGCCGAGATGCACAGGGATCTTAACGCTTCAATCAGGATGACAACTGAGGGGAAATGTACGTCCAGTTTTAAATCGGGCAGAGGGGTGCGGCAGGGCTGCATCTTGGCCCCTATGTTATTTACACTGTACATTAATTCACTGGAGGTAAACCTGACAACTGCGACCCCTGATATTCCGCATATGGGAGGGATACCGGTTCCGGTACTCCTATACGCCGACGATGCCGTCTTATTGGCCAGGACCCCACTTGGTCTGCAAAGACTACTGGACTCATTTGGGGCCTTTATGAAAAACCTGGACTTGGTAGTCAATAACGGCAAATCGCACGTTATGTCTCTGGGGCCTTCAAAGAACAAAGTTAAGACCTTTTTTGTGGTGGAGAGGAAATCTCTAGAGTGAAGGTATTTACCTACCTGGGAGTAGTCT
The DNA here is from genome assembly GCF_964261635.1 of Lissotriton helveticus. Lineage (NCBI taxonomy): Eukaryota > Metazoa > Chordata > Amphibia > Caudata > Salamandridae > Lissotriton > Lissotriton helveticus. The sequence continues at coordinate 1,420,589,759 of NC_136059.1, read as the reverse complement.
TTGATGATAAGGGTTCCTGGTCCCCCCAACTCTCACTGAAGGTAAATTCAGTGAGAAATTCGTCAGCGGCAGTGTTAGGCTTTGCAAAAAGGCTGGGGGGAAAACCCTGTGAGGCAATTCTAAAAATCTATAAAGCCAAGACCATTTCCATCGCTAGGTATGGGGCCTCAATTTGGTGATATACCAAACCCGATGCCATACAAATTGAAGAAAACAAATTTTTAAGGTCTCTCCTTGGCCTCCCTCAATCCACTGCCACCCACTCTGTACACCTAGAATTGGGGATTGGTTATTTAGCAGACATAATTAGACTTGCCCCAATACTGCTATGGATTAAAATCTGGCTAAATCCGAACCTCTCCCTAAACCATAAGATTCTAAAGGACTGCATTAAGCTCGATAACATGTACAAAATCTAGTGGTTATGGTACATAAAAATGGTAGCAATGTCTTTGGGGCGACCAGAGATCTTTTTCCATCCGGAATCTCTTTGCAAGGCAGACCTTGAGTGGGTGAAAATTAATTTCATAAAAATAAGGGAGGCAGAACGGGAAGGTGCAGAATTGTGTAAACATTTGGTTAGGGGCCATGTTCTGGTCACTCAGTCAATAGCAATGCCACTTTACTTGTCCATCGTGACAAATTCTTTTCACAGATGGCTTTTGACGAAACTTCGGTTTAACCAGATTCACACAATACTCTGGGATGTGGAGGGCTGGAGTAGACCTGAAGATGTTGCCCCATGCAAATGCGATGATTTTTCTCAGCAAGACACTATGCACTTTATGATTTTCTGCCCCCTGTACCAAGAGGCCAGGAAAAGGTTTATTCTCCCATTATTGAAAAATATGAATGTTATACAGTGTAAACCTGCTTTATTGTTTTTACAATTACTAGAATCCCCTCTAACTATGTTTTGTGTTGCCAGCTTTCTTGCAGCTTCGGTTAGAAGCAAGAGAGCTAGACTGAAAGTTACTCCAGACCTTGATTCCTCTTAAAATTCAGTCAATGTATTTCTATTAATCTGCCTTAAAAAGGGAAGGATGATGAATGTTTTAACGTATTACTGTATTATATATCATAATTTGTAAATAATGTAAATAGTGTACTTTTAATGTTTTGGCATTTGTATAGCATACTTTTATGATTTTAACTAATCGAATAAAGTGGTTTCTTGACTTAACTTGAAGTACCTCTGGGAAGCTGAATGAACTTCTACTTCTCCCTCACTCCATTTGTTTTATTTGAGCTAAACAATAAAACACCTCAGACATCATGTGGCTTAGATTAATAATGGATCTGTGTAACAATAGAAATATAATATATGTCTAGTTTGACGCAAACACAAGAAAGTATTTTATAGAAAACACACCAAAGATATTGAAAAACAAATGCTCTTTCAAAATCATGCAAAACTATAATGTTCTGCAGGAAATATGAGATATGTCTCTGAGCTCACCCTTCGAGGCACAATCATAGAAACAGGCTCAATAAGGCTCTTGATGGTGATCAGTCTGTAAAACCGAAAGACCTCACAGGAAGACACGTCCAGACCCCTCTTTGGCATGACACCTGTAAGAAACATTAACAAGGCACAGAACAATAGGTATCATACGGGGGGACAACAATAATGGGCTACAAGATGGTTCCACTGCCATGTAGACACCCATGCAATTTCAACATTTACAAAGTGCCTCCATAAATAAGGCAGGTTGTCTTAAGCTACTGACACAAATGATCAAGAACTTCCCAGTTTACAATCATTTACTTAGTGACATATTGTTCTAAAGTTCAGATTCTGATCTATTCACCTTCTAGGCCCTCATACCTGTAACACCACTCTGCTGATATCCACCCTCGCTCACACTGATTTAATTTTAAACCAGTGCACAGAGCTATTTTATGAGATTGGAGAGGAAGAATACTTTAACATGAACATCACATAAAAAATGTACACAGTTTCATCTTGTAGTGCAGCATGTGACCTGTCAATTTCTTGTTATCTTTTGCTGATTCTTCTCACTAACCTTCCTCTAAGTACAAATACTTCAATCATCGTCCCTGGTATTTGTTTCCCACAATACCAAGAGTTCATGCTATGCACAAGTAGGTCAGTTCTCCTTCAAATTATATTTATATATACATATCTTTCTATCTATCTATCTATCTATCTATCTATCTATCTATCTATCTATCTATCTATCTATCTATCTATCTATCTATCTATCTATCTATCTATCTATCTATCTATCTATATATCTATCCATCTATCTATCTATCTATCTATCTATCTATCTATCTATCTATCTATCTATCTATCTATCTATCTATCTATCTATCTGTCCTGTCTGTCTGTCCTGTCTGTCCTGTCTGTCCTGTCTGTCCTGTCTGTCTGTCTGTCTGTCTGTCTGTCCTATCTATCTATCTATCTATCTATCTATCTACCTGTCTGTCTGTCTATCTATCTATCTATCTATCTATCTATCTATCTATCTATCTATCTATCTATCTATCTATCTATCTATCTATCTATCTATCTATCTATCTATCTATCTATCTATCTATCTATCTATCTATCTATCTATCTATCTATCTATCTATCTATCTATCTATCTATCTATCTATCTACCTGTCCGTCTATCTATCTATCTATCTATCTATCTATCTATCTATCTATCTATCTATCTATCTATCTATCTATCTATCTATCTATCTATCTATCTATCTATCTATCTATCTATCTACCTGTCCGTCTATCTATCTACCTGTCCGTCTATCTATCTACCTGTCCGTCTATCTATCTATCTATTTATCTACCGTCCGTCTATCTATCTATCTATCTATCTATCTATCTATCTATCTATCTATCTATCTATCTATCTATCTATCTATCTATCTATCTATCTATCTATCTATCTATCTATCTATCTATCTATCTATCTATCTATCTATCTATCTATCTATCTATCTATCTATCTATCTATCTATCTATCTATCTATCTATCTATCTATCTACCTGTCTGTCTGTCTATCTATCTATCTATCTATCTATCTATCTATCTATCTATCTATCTATCTATCTATCTATCTATCTATCTATCTATCTATCTATCTATCTATCTATCTATCTATCTATCTATCTATCTATCTATCTATCTATCTATCTATCTATCTATCTATCTATCTATCTATCTATCTATCTACCTGTCCGTCTATCTATCTATCTATCTATCTATCTATCTATCTATCTATCTATCTATCTATCTATCTACCTGTCCGTCTATCTATCTACCTGTCCGTCTATCTATCTACCTGTCCGTCTATCTATCTATCTATTTATCTACCGTCCGTCTATCTATCTATCTATCTATCTATCTATCTATCTATCTATCTATCTATCTATCTATCTATCTATCTATCTATCTATCTATCTATCTATCTATCTATCTATCTATCTATCTATCTATCTGTCCGTCTGTCTATCTATCTATCTATCTATCTATCTATCTATCTATCTATCTATCTATCTATCTATCTATCTATCTATCTATCTATCTATCTATCTATCTATCTATCTATCTATCTATCTATCTATCTATCTATCTATCTATCTATCTATCTATCTATCAATCTATCTATCTATCTATCTATCTACCTGTCCGTCTATCTATCTATCTATCTATCTATCTATCTATCTATCTATCTATCTATCTATCTATCTATCTATCTATCTATCTATCTATCTATCTATCTATCTATCTATCTATCTATCTATCTATCTATCTATCTATCTATCTATCTATCTATCTATCTATCTATCTATCTATCTATCTATCTATCTATCTGTCTATCTACCTGTCCGTATATCTATCTATCTATCTATCTATCTATCTATCTATCTATCTATCTATCTATCTATCTATCTATCTATCTATCTATCTATCTATCTATCTATCTATCTATCTATCTATCTATCTATCTATCTATCTATCTATCTATCTATCTATCTACCTGTCCGTCTATCTATCTTTCTATCTATCTATCTATCTATCTATCTATCTATCTATCTATCTATCAATCTATCTATCTATCTATCTATCTATCTATCTATCTATCTATCTATCTATCTATCTATCTATCTATCTATCTATCTATCTATCTATCTATCTATCTACCTGTCCGTCTATCTATCTATCTATCTATCTATCTATCTACCTATCCGTCTATCTATCTATCTATCTATCTATCTATCTATCTATCTATCTATCTATCTATCTATCTATCTATCTATCTATCTATCTATCTATCTATCTATCTATCTATCTATCTATCTATCTATCTATCTATCTATCTATCTATCTATTTATCTATCTATCTATCTACCTGTCCGTCTATCTATCTATCTATCTATCTATCTATCTATCTATCTATCTATCTATCTATCTATCTATCTATCTATCTATCTATCTATCTATCTATCTATCTATCTATCTATCTATCTATCTATCTATCTATCTATCTATCTATCTATCTATCTATCTACCTGTCTGTCTGTCTATCTATCTATCTATCTATCTATCTATCTATCTATCTATCTATCTATCTATCTATCTATCTATCTATCTATCTATCTATCTATCTATCTATCTATCTATCTATCTATCTATTTATCTATCTATCTATCTACCTGTCCGTCTATCTATCTATCTATCTATCTATCTATCTATCTATCTATCTATCTATCTATCTATCTATCTATCTATCTATCTATCTATCTATCTATCTATCTATCTATCTATCTATCTATCTATCTATCTATCTATCTATCTATCTATCTATCTATCTATCTATCAATCTATCTATCTATCTATCTATCTACCTGTCCGTCTATCTATCTATCTATCTATCTATCTATCTATCTATCTATCTATCTATCTATCTATCTATCTATCTATCTATCTATCTAATGTTATGTTATATTATGTTATGTTACCACTATTTATATAGCGCAACAACTGCTCCAGCAAAGGTGCATCCTGGCGCTGACAGCAGAGCAACTATCATGAAATGGTGGAATGGGGCACAGACTACACGGCGGGAAACAGATGCGTTTTAATGGCATCCTGAATTCTAAGTAGCTGTTGAGGCTACGGATAGGGACAGACAGTGAGTTATAAAGGTAAGCCACCCTGCAACGGAGGGAGAGGCCTCCCGCCCATACTCTCCGAGACTTGGGGATCCTCACCAGGTGTTGACCTAGTGAGCAAAGGTGACGTGCGGGCACATATGGAGAAACTAGGTTGGCCAGGATGCTAGGGGTGGTAAATATCAGGGCCTTAAAAGCGATACAAAGCGCCTTGAATTCAATTCTCCTGGCCACTGGCAGCCAATGCAGCCGGTGAATGGTGTTTGACACCGGACAGGACCTACGCAGGCCGAGCAGGGTTCTTGCTGCTGCGATCTGGGCCCTTTGTAGTCTCGCAATTTCAGCCTTATTTGACCCTAGGTACAGAGAGCAGGTGTAGTTCAATCTGGACATTATAGTAGCCTGAATGATGATCTGACGTGTAGGTGGGTCAAAGAAGCCCAATATAGGTCTGAGCCCACGCAAAAGTCCAAAGCAGGTCCCTGCCATCTTTTTGGTTTGAACTTGGTAGCTGAGGGACGAGTCCAGCCATACCCCCGGGTTTTTTACGGCCTGCTAGTTGTAGACACTGGGTAAGTATGGTTAGGATTGATTTTTCATAGACACAGTGTTTTTCGGTTTGCTAATAACTTTGGTGCCGCTTGGCGAATCATCACGAAACATTCAGAAAAAAAGGAAATTCATTTTAGCTCCTTTCTGGAAAGTTTCAGGGTGATCCATCAAGCAAAGGCAGAGAACAGGGGTGGGGTCACAAAAGCACATTTCCTCATGCATCTTTTAAAAAGCACTATCGCAAAAACTGCTGAACGGAATTAGGCTAAAATTAGCAGGAAGCTAGATCTTGGCCTGCAGATTGTGCTTTTTGTGATTTGGCATAAACTCATTTTATAGTTTAAAAAAAATAAAGGTACAAAAATATTTATATATCTAAATGGCTGTGTCCGTGAAAGTCTCACAAGAGTCTCACTGGAGCACCAATTCAATAATAGAGCATTGGATTGGCCCAGGGAGATATTATTCCCCTGGGCCATCTTGCTCCCATGAGAGTCTGACTCCTCTGGGAGCGAGCACTCTGATTGGCTGCCATCAACATGAGAAAAATTTTGCTGACAGCCATTGCAGAACTTGAAGACTTGGGCCCCTACCCCGAAGTTTTTTAAAACAATTACAAGAGGGGGCTGGGTAGGGGTACCCTCCCTCCCTAAACCCCATGAGGAAGACCCAGAGGGACCACTGTGGGAATACTAACTTTAAAAAAGGCAAATTGTGTTGCAATCCCATGGGAGTCGCAACAAAAGAAAAAAGTGGCGGATTCAAAACCCCTTACGAAGCCCATTTAGCACTTGTGAATGCCATCACTTGGAGTAGGTATATTCGAGGGGAGAGGGGTGCACGGCCCCCCTCCTTTAGCTGATGGTGGGCCCATGGACCCCATCAACTGGGGCCAATTTTGTTAAAAATGGAGAGGGCCATGCAGCCCCCTTCCAGCACCAGTGAAGGCCCCAGGGGGCCCATCTTCTGGGAGAATTATATTTTTTTACAAGGGAGTGGGCCGCAGACTTTCCCTCCTCCCTGGGCCAAATTAGGCCCCAGGGACCCCATTTTGGTTGTAGCAGTGTCTAATTTTCCTATATAAAATTTCATTGCAAAAATGAATTTTGGGATTCCCTTTTTTCTTGGTCCCATTTGACTGATCACCCATCAAATGTCAAGGATGGAACAACAGTGGATATGAGCATCTTCCGGAACGTTTTGTGAAGATACGTCAAACAACGCCAAAGTTATAAACAAAACAAAAAATGTGCTTCATGTGGAAACGTGGCTAACTATACCAAGTCAGTGTCGAGCATCACTAGGTTTTATTGCTAAAGATATTCAAAGCCTACAGGGAAGTTATCATAATAGTTAGGCTCACATTTCACTTGTAGAAAACCATTAAAATTCTAATTATAGTTACCTGAGCTAACTATAACTTAAAGCACATTTTATGACCTCACATATTACATCACTCATGACATGGTCTGTGACATAACTGCATGCATTGCGGGGGTGTAAGTTCTAGTTAGCTAAGGTAACTATAATTTTCAAATTTCAATGGATTTGTACAAGTGAAATGCAGGCCTAATTATAACGTCCCTGTAACCTTTGCTTTTTCTAGTGACGTAATAGGTTTTTTAAAATTCTATTTCCTAATTATAACGACCCTATAACCTTTGTTTTTTTCTGTAATTTTCTATGTGTTTTTATAAATGTTATTTCCATACTATACCATCCTTTTTTTCAGTACATTTCTAAGGTTTTTTAAATTCTATATCCTAACAGTAACTTCAAAACTTTGAAAAGAGGGTGTGTTAGTGATTGTGTAGGTTACTGTTTTAGTGAATCTTTGAGTCTCTGAGTGTTTATGTGGGTGTATGAGTGTGTGCGAGTAGCTGGACTTGACTGTGAGTGGGTATGTGACTGGGTTTATGAGTGGGTGTAATGTGTGTGAGTGGCTGTATGGGTGTGTTAGTGAATGCGACAGTAGTGGTATACTTGTTTTAGTGGCATCATTGTCATGGTTTCAAATCACTTATGTGTGATATATTCAAGGTTTCAGTGTATTTCCAAGTGACAATCAAGACCAATTGTGTGACACTCATAGTGACAGTTTCTTGTCAGCAAAATCAAGCAATGAAGTTAATGCAAGTAGATACATATCAAGAATTGCACCCATTTGAGCATCAACAAACTGTAAGAAAATCTTGAAACTGTTGCAAAGCAGCTGAAGTTCAAGGACGCTAAACTACTGATCTCTGATAAAAGCGGTAACCTACTGACTTATCCACATGATTACATACACTACTGTGATATGCTGCTACACTTTCTTTCTTGCAGGCATAATAAGGTCTCTGTAATACTTTATGGGGACTAAAATTATCAGTGCTCAAAACTCTGATCTCTTTACAGCAGTAACCTACTGAGCTACACATATATTATGGATGGTATACGTTCCTTGCAGCAGGTGCATTAACCCTCTCTGCGACAGCCACTAGACTAAAGTGAGAACATTAATAATCGTACTTTTGTTCCACTTGCTAACTCACTTAGTCAGGGGCAATGCTAGGAAAAATAAGGAGTGCCTCAGGCTAATGGTATTGCTACAGCAATCTGTGGACTCCTATTCGCGTAAAGGTGCTCAGCCCATTTGCTGATGAAGATAGGATAATCGCCTATGCTCCTTGCTGTGTGCAGTACTGTATACGTTGTGATGAGAGGTGAGTAATCATTTCTTTTAAGTATATAGGAGTTACTGTTTGTAAATGTACCGTACGGCTGGACATATTTGGAAGCTACAAATACCTCCTGTACATTTAGTTGTGGATACATTGGGGGTTTTACAATTTACGTAGACTCATGATTCTGCAGCTCCAGACCAACGGATCTGCTCAATGTGAAAGGAGGTTCTTCATTTTATCGGTCAATATTGGGCCACACCTAATTTTGAGTAGGACCACTCCCTAAAACATTTATTCTTCTTATAGCTGTTGTAGGAGAAACATCTCTTTGGATATCTTCCACAAACAGTGCTTTTGACAAGTGCTAAAAGGAGTGCTGCACCTACACCTGCAAAACCAGTGCTAATTCCAGAAGAAGATGAAGAACTGCCTTCAACATTGAGAAAGGAGAGTGAGGTCTGGCAGTTTTCACCATACCTTGTGGTGGAAAGAAAGTCTCTGCCAGAATTGTAAAATGTAACCCCTGCAGAAAGGAATTGTCTTGCGGCACTGCAAAAAATATATAGCCATGGAACATTAAGCATGTGGAAAAATATCCGCACAATTCATGAGCAGGCATACGTGCTGGTAATCAGGGAAAGGGAAGGAAGATCATCAGATGCAGAAGCTGGATTATAATTTATTTGCCAATGCCACTCCTGCAGAGATCACAATACCAGCTACCTGCATTGAATCGGGAGGCATGGTTATCCACTGTGCCACCTGCCACAAGCTTGTGGTTGCGGTGGTGAAGAATGTCACTGATTTTTTCGAACAGGTGTACAAGCACCGCTGTAAAATCTTTTTTCATTTTATTTTCATGCAAGTTCGTGCATTTAGGTTTGTACTAAAAAAATTTCAAACATTTTGAAGGTAAGAAAAAACAACAACAAAACAACTTTAACAAAAACATACACCAAAAATACGGTTCTTATTTTAACCACCATTGAATCCAACAAAGGGCAGTGTCTGACTTTTGATTATTCTAGTGTATTTTAGTTTGTATGTTGATAGGTGTATGAATAACAGTGTCTATGGGAATTTGAGTGTTTGTATTAGTGAGTCTCAGGTTGTCTCAGTGTGTATATGAGTGAGTATGTCAGTGAATGCATCAGTGTATCCATGAGTGTGTTAGTGTATGTATCAGTGAGTCACAGAGTGTCTCTGTGTGTGTATGAGTAAGTGTGTGAGTGTGTTAGTGAATGTATTAGAAGGTGCATGGGTGTGTCAGTGTATGTATTAGTGTGTCCCTGGATGTCTGAGTGTTATGTTATGTTATGTTATGTTACTAAGTTTTATTGAGCGCGAACAGCTGCCCCAGCAACGAGGCGTCCCGGCGCTGACCCATAACAGTAACCAGAGGGAGGGAGGGAGAGAGAGGACAGAAAGGGATTAGGATGGGGAGAATAGAATGGTTTTACTCGCCTTGCGGAAGGCCAATAAATTGGTCATGGAGCGGATCTGGGGTGGCAGGGAGTTCCAGAGCCTTGCCCCCAAGACTCTGAAAGAGCGGCCGCCTATTCTGCTTAGCCTTATACGTGGGGTAACAACCAAATTTTGCCCCGAGGAGCGTAGGGCACGCTGAGGGGTGTAAGGCTCTAGGAGAGGGCGCAAGAGACCAGGGCAGTCAGTCTTGAGAATTTTAAAGACAGTAGTGAGAGCTTTGAACTGAACTCGGGCTTCCATACGCAGCCAGTGTAGTCTCTGGATGATATTTCTAGCAGAGCACCTACGAGGGAGGCCTACAACTGCCCTGGCAGCAGAGTTTTGTATGCGTTGTAGCCGCGCCATCTCAGCTTTGTTAAGGCCAAGGAAAAGGACATTGGCGTAGTCCAGTCGAGACAGAATGGTAGACTGGACAATCAGCTGGCGCGTATGATGGTCAAAAAAGCCAAGAATTGGATGAAGGCTCCTCAACAGGCCCACACAGGTGGCAGCAAGTTTCTTAGTGTGGGTCTGGAAGTTAAGAGCTGCGTCCACCCAGACGCCAAGGTTTTTTACCACGGTTTTGGGGGGAGGGATGAGGCCCAATCCAGATGGCCACCAGTGATCAGTCCAGTAGTCGGGATTTTTACCTAGGAGCAGCACCTCCGTTTTGCCAGTATTCAACTGGAGGCAGTTGTGTGACATCCAGCGTGCGACTTCCTGTAATCCGTTCTTGAATCTTGCTGCTGAGATCGAGGGGCCTTCGGACAGGGAGATGACCAGCTGGGTGTCGTCGGCGTACGACACCAGCGTCAGGTCCCATTCTTTTGCTATTTCGGCGAGAGGCTGGACATATAGATTGAATAGGGACGGGCTGAGCGCCGATCCCTGGGGGACGCCTTGCTCTATGGGGTGAGGCTGGGAGGTGAATGGAGGGGCCGAGACCCGAAAAGATCTGTCCGTCAGGAACGATCGGAACCACTCTAAGGCAAGGTCTTTAATTCCTATGTCCTCAAGGCGTTTAAGTAGGATAGAGTGGGAGACCGTATCAAAGGCAGCGCTGAGGTCGAGTAAAATCAGCGCAGCACTTTGGCCGGCATCCAGGATATCCCGAAGATGTTCAACGGTGGTCAGCAGGGCGGATTCGGTGCTGAATCCTGGCCTGAAGCCATTCTGTGATGGATCTAAGATTCGATGTTGCGTCATATAGTTGGCAAGAACCTTGTTCACATGGGCTTCTGCCAATTTTGAGGCCCATGGAAGCAGTGAAATTGGTCTAAAATTTTCTGGTTTAGATGGGTCTAGGGTAGGTTTTTTTAAGATTGGAGAGACCCATGCCTGCTTCCAGCAAGTGGGAACCACCGCTGAGGTGAATGAAAAGTTAAGTAGGGTATTCAGAGGAGGGAGGAAAAAATCCAGAGATTCTAGGAATTTGTCGGGTCTCATGGCGTCTGTGGGAGAGCCAGATTTAACTTTGGAGCACAGTTTAGCAAGTTCGTCATGTGTTACGCTAGGGATGAGGGACAGACTGGGACTGTCAGGCAAAGGCTCACGAGGTTTGGAGGTGTCCGGAGGGTTCTGAGGAAAGGTAGTATAAATTTTCTTTACCTTTTCCGTAAAGAAGGTGGCAAGTTCATCGCATTGTTGTGCGGAGGTAATACATGGGGCTGGGGTGGAAGTATCTCTAAGTTCTTGAACAATTTTAAAGATAGTCTTTGAGGGATTTGAACTGGAGCTGATTGCTACCGCATAAAAGGAAGCACGGGTGGTGCGAACCGCCTTGTGATACAGCCTAAGTTTTAGTAGATAGGCGGCTTTTTCCGTCTCCTTATATTCTTTCCTCCACTGGCGTTCGGCTCTTTTGCAGTCTTTACGCATGGTTAAAAGATTCTCGTTGTACCATGGGTTAGAAGGAGTGTTACGAATCTTGGTCCACTTTGCAGGGATTAAGGAATCAAGTCCTGAGTTTATCCATTTTTGAAAGGCCGCATAGGCTGAATTAATGTCTCCGTCAGAGGGGTTGAGGCGGAAATTGCCTAGTTTATTGGTAAGATCGCTAGGTTTCAGTTTATGCCAGGGTCTCTTGTATCGGGAGCTAGTTGGGTTTTTCATAGTCGAGTCTCTGATCTTGAAGAAGAATTTGATAAGAGAGTGGTCCGTCCACCCCATGGGTTTAGGGGGGTCAGCCAAGGCGTCTGAAAAGTTGGAAAAAACAGGGTCCAGTAGGTGTCCGGCGGAGTGAGTGGAGGTTAGGATGAGTGGGCTTAGCTGAAGGGCGGAGAGATCAGCATGGAGGTTCTTAATAGTAGAATCGGTCAGGGAGTCGAAGTGTAAATTGAGGTCTCCCAGGATGGTAAAGTTGGGGGAGGATATCACCAGAGTGTGCGCCACATCTAGGAGTTCCTCAATGAACCTGGCAGTAGGGCCCGGGGGGTCGGTAAATATAGAGTCCGGATAGAGTGAAATGGGGGCTAGTAGAGATTTTGAATTGTGCGCTTTCACAGCCCCAGATAGATTCCTTTACAAAGGTACAGTTGTATGCCGATCTGAATATCACAGCTATCCCCCCACCCCTGGAGTCTCTATTGATGGTTTTTATAGAGAAGCCCTCGGGCAGCGAGAGATTTAGGATGCTGTTTTGGTCGTCGTGGAGCCAGGTTTCACATATAAACATGATGTCTGGACGTTCCTCTGTAATGAGGGTGAACACTTCGGCATGGTGTTTCACCAGAGATCTGACATTCAGTTGGAGGATGGTAAGGGTGTATTGCTTATGGGCAGTAGTATTGTAGCTGGCTAGTCCAGGTGAAGGAGTCCTAAAGCTGCAGGGCTTGCAATACAGACTTGTTTGTCCAAGGCAGCCTTCAAGGTCATCGCATCTTGAGTATAGTTTGAGTGCAAGGAGGGTCTTTCTATCGTACTGCAGTTTGTATGGAGCGAGTTGGGCAGGGGGACTGGCGAGAGGCGATGTTCTGGCGATGACGGGCGTAGACGGGCTTGCCTTAGGCGCGCCTTCAGCGCGCAAACGGCGCTCCCGCTGCGCTCGTCCGCTGCGCTTCCTCCAGATGCACATATTTTATAGAGGGCAGGGGCGGTAGGGGGCGTGGCCTCGAGGGGGCGTGGCCTCCACAGCAGTAACTGATCAACAGTCTCGTGTCTGCGCTAAGCTCCGCAGCGCACGAGTTTTCAAGTTAAAAAGCACAGATTAACGTGACACACAAGTGAGGTATTTTAAAAAGCACAGATACAATTTTATGCTCAGAGAAGTTGTCAGCGCTCCCGGCTTCCGCCTCAGGAGTTACGGTGTGGGAAGGATGCTAGAATTCAGCGCCTTTAAGTAGCGAGGGAGGGGGGGCGTGGCCTCTAGGGGGCGTGGCCTCGAGGGGGCGTGGTCTCCGCAGCAGTAACTGATCAACAGTCTCGTGTCTGCGCTAAGCTCCGCAGCGCACGAGTTTTCAAGTTAAAAAGCACAGATTAACGTGACACACAAGTGAGGTATTTTAAAAAGCACAGATACAATTTTATGCTCAGAGAAGTTGTCAGCGCTCCCGGCTTCCGCCTCAGGAGTTACAGTGTGGGAAGGACGCTAGAATTCAGCGCCTTTAAGTAGCGAGGGAGGGGGGGCGTGGCCTCGAGGGGGCGTGGCCTCCGCAGCAGTAACTGATCAACAGTCTCGTGTCTGCGCTAAGCTCCGCAGCGCACGAGTTTTCAAGTTAAAAAGCACAGATTAACGTGACACACAAGTGAGGTATTTTAAAAAGCACAGATACAATTTTATGCTCAGAGAAGTTGTCAGCGCTCCCGGCTTCCGCCTCAGGAGTTACGGTGTGGGAAGGACGCTAGAATTCAGCGCCTTTAAGTAGCGAGGGAGGGGGGGCGTGGCCTCGAGGGGGCGTGGCCTCCGCAGCAGTAACTGATCAACAGTCTCGTGTCTGCGCTAAGCTCCGCAGCGCACGAGTTTTCAAGTTAAAAAGCACAGATTAACGTGACACACAAGTGAGGTATTTTAAAAAGCACAGATACAATTTTATGCTCAGAGAAGTTGTCAGCGCTCCCGGCTTCCGCCTCAGGAGTTACGGTGTGGGAAGGACGCTAGAATTCAGCGCCTTTAAGTAGCGAGGGAGGGGGGCCTGGCCTCGAGGGGGCGTGGCCTCCGCAGCAGTAACTGATCAACAGTCTTGTGTCTGCGCTAAGCTCCGCAGCACACGAGTTTTCAAGTTAAAAAGCACAGATTAACGTGACACACAAGTGAGGTATTTTAAAAAGCACAGATACAATTTTATGCTCAGAGAAGTTGTCAGCACTCCCGGCTTCCGCCTCAGGAGTTACAGTGTCTGTATGAAAGAGTGTCTGAGTGGATCTGTGAGTCTATCAGTGTGTCCATGGGTGTGTCAGTATATGTATCAGTGGGTCCTATGGTGTCTGAGTGTGCTTATAAGTGAGTGTGTGAGTGTGCCAGGGAATGCATCAGTGTTTTCAAGGGTGTGCCAGTGTATGTATCAGTGTGTCCCAAGGTATCTCAGTTTGTGTGTAAATATGTGCCAGTGAAAGCATCACTTTGTCCATGGGTGTCTGCATGTATATATTATTGTGCCCCAGGGTGTCTAAGTGTGTGTATGAGTGAGTATCTTGAGTCATTCAGTGAGTGTATCAGTGTGTCCATGGGTGTGTCAGTGTATGCCTCATTGTGTCCCAGGGTGTCTGAGTTTATATATAAGTGAGTGTGTGAATGAATCAGTGTGTCCATGGATTCTTTGTGGTTGTACTCTATGTTTTGTAAATAGTAATACAAGAGATACTTTTCTTTCATTCTTTGCATTGTTTTAAACAAGAGACAGATATACCTCTCTATCCATCTCCATCTCTTGGAGATAGGTATTAGAGATATGCTGAGTATATTGGTATTCATGTGTGCAAATGTGTCTGCCTACATACATTACTGTTTCAGTCAGTCTATTATTGTGTGTCTCACTGTACATATGGGCGTCTAAATGCCACTATTATCCTTTAGGTGAGTATCTTTCCAGAAATCTTTGTATCTATTTCATAGAGTTTCCCTCTACATTACTGTGTCCAGTTTGGGTCTGTCAGTATTTACCTGTATGTGCATAGTTGTACTAGTGCCCCATTACTACGTGCCTGTGTGTAGAAGCATGTCTTTGTATACATAATAGTGTCCTTCAATGTCTCCCTTTATGTTTCAGTATCTCTGGATGTCTTACTAAATGCATCGGTTTGCGTCTGGGTACATCAGCATACACTTTACTATCTACCTAGTTATCTCTCGGTATACATCAGTGTCTCTCTGGGTGAGTTAGTGCCCACATCAGTTTCTATCTGACTATGTAAATGTATGCATGAGTTTATCCTTGGCTGTTACTGTATTCATAAATATGTCTTTATGAGTGTTAATGTATATATCGAACTATACCTGACTGTCTTAATAAAAGCATCACTGTGAGCCAAGTTGCCTTAATCTATATATCAGAGTATATCTGAGTATGTAACTATATACATATTAGAATGTTTTGATATCACACTGCATACATTAGTGTTTCACTCATTGTGTCAGTGCCTACATTGATCTATACCTGTGTTTTGGTTCTCTTTACAATTTTTTACTCATATTTCCTGTTCACTGGAGTTTCCTTTCGCTTAATAATATACTCTCTTTTAATGTTTCCTATTACTTTTGCCAAACTTCCTACTCACTTTAATTCCCCATAAATCAGTTTGAAAATCTAATTTCAAAAAGCACACAAAAACCTAGCCCAAGAATGGTACACCACGGTCTTACAAGACAACCATTAATGGCAACCTCTTCAATTTTGGTTGCAGGGTACACAGGTTGTAAACAAATAGAAACATTGCTTTCATATTTTACTAATAATACTCCTCTTGTGAATGGTCAGATTTGTTAACCCTTCCTTACACTCTTCTAACAAACTGTCCAATTTGGTTGGGGTTTTGGGCAGGTCCACGGATCCACCACGGGGCTCAGTGCGGCCCCCCAGTGTAACCTTGTCGTGGATCCACACAGCAAACTAAAATCTTTTTTCACAACTGTTCATAAAGACTACAACTTACATACCACTTCCAATTAATGCCTTGATTTAGACCCAAACACTCTTTATTCACCTTTTCTTCTATTAACACTTACATTATAGGCTTTCGTAATCCCCCCTTGCGCCACCCTGGATTTACAATGCGACTCACCATGGTGCAAGGAGGGGCAGATGCTTGACGCATCTTGTGGCGTACGGGCGGCACATTGCTGGAGTCGCATCGCAAGCATGACGCAACTGCAATGCACAGGGACCACCCATACTTAACGTGGTGCTTCACAAGCAGGCGTAAGGATTTGGCGCAGCAGCGTCATAAAAGTGACTCAGTGAAATCTTGTAGATTTCACTGCATCAGTTTTACGGGGCTTTCCTGTGAGGGAACTCACACCCTGCGACAGAAAGCCCACATGAAACCTGCTGCAGGTTTCATGTGGTGCAGGGCTTTACAACGTGACGCATCTGCCAAGATGCCTCACGTTGTAAATAAGTCGCAACGTGGCGCATGGTTTACGCCGCCGCTGCATCACAAAAGTGACACAACCGCGGCGTAAAAGTGTCGCAAGGGGATTGTAAATCTGCCCCCTAGTTTTAACTACCGCCCATTGACACCATCCTATCAAATGTGATCTTTTAGATTTTACTTGCTAGGGTCTTTTTTAACTGACTACATTTTGTAAGTTGACTCATTCAGCTACAATGTTCTCCTGTGTGCTACTGCTTCATCTTTTGAGATGGCTAGAGTGTGCATTGTGGGGCATGACTTTGTGGTTTGGGCTTGAGCGTGTTCTAGAAAGAGTAGCATTGACAGGGACCTGGGTTTGCCTAATGTTGATATTACCTAGATTGGCCAGAAAGGGTTGAAATGGCGTCAATTACTTCCATCGATTGAAAGCATTATGAATTGCCAACATCCGGACCTCATGGTTGTGCACTGTGGTGGCAATGACCTGGGCACACTAACTGGGGTAGGATCAGAAATCCTAATGAAGGATATCTTTGGTCAACTAATGAAACTTTTTCCTCACACTGCTTTGGTGTTCTCTAACATATGCCATTGTCAGAAATGGAAGTGGTCAACTGAATTTTGTACACAGATAGACAGAGCAAGAAAACATGTTAATAAAACAGTTTCTGCATTCCTCAGAGACCATGCCATGGGCTCTATCTAAAATAGTTTAGTTTTAGTCTATTAAATTAGTACAGTTAATTAAAACCATTGCAATAAAATGTCATCACAGCGCTGTTACCACGTTAAAAGCAAAAACAAAGAAAACCATTCAAATGTAGGTTCATATACATATTACTGATGAGGCAGTCTTGCAGTTACTATTGTAATCATGTGACAGGTTTCCAAAGCCAAGGATAAAATATTTTGGTACAGGGATACTAGGACAGGGGGCGAAAAAAGTCTATGATAAGTTTCTGGGGGGGAGGAATTGGAAGGGCGGGGCAGGAGAGGGTAAAAACAGATTGTCCAAGAGTCTCACATATTTTCCAGACCTTGCAAGCACTTGAATGCCTAGGGAAGTAAAGCAGAGGGCTGATGCCTCCCAAAATGTACTGATACCCCCTTTTAAATATAAGGGGTTTAAAAGAAGTCTTCTGGGAGCGTCAAGGGCGGGACAACAGCACAGAAGACGTAACCATGATTCAGACCTGTAGTTGCACAGTCCGCAGGCCCCCTCCTCACTTGTTGGAGCCATCGGTTGAAGGCAGTGGAGCTCAAACCTAAGAGACGCATGAACATTATATTCTTCCGGGCCACTGCATTCAAACTTTCCAGGAGGTAAAATTAAGGAGGGAGGTATGAGTTACTCAAGGGAAGCAGGATAGTTGTTGTTTTTATGACCTGGATGTCCATCTGGTAGGAAATAGACACTTTGTCAAAGGCAGCGCTGTAGTCTATAAAACAGCAATATCCACAATAATAACATGCACTTTGACATGGCTGCTATTTGCAGACCTGATGGAGTACATTTCAGAGAGAAAGGCAACAGGGTGACCCTGAACAATTTGGAAGACTGCATTCTGTTTTTATGTGCAGTGATGCCATACACACAATAAACACAAAGGCTCTTATCAGAGCCACCCTATTCCCCAAACACTTAATTTTCTTTGTAAATTCTTTTATTTTTTTAATTGTTCTCAAATTCGTGGATCCATGATGGATCTGCAAACCAAAAGCACACATTCAATTAAAAAAAATACATTTACATTTTCTTGTAGAGGTTTCTAAGTGGATCTATGAATGTGTGTGTTAATCTGTGACTGAAAGTGAAATGCCTGTGTTGTTATGTGACTGGGTCTGCAAATGTCTGTATGGAAATGTGAGTGGGTGTGAGAGTATCTGGATGACTGTGTGGATGGTTGTGAAACAGTCTATATGAGTGTAACTGTGGTTGTGACAGTATCTGTATTGGCATGTAAGTAGGTGTCAGAGTGTGCATTTGGGTGTCAGTGTGGGTGTGACAGTGTTTGCATTGTTATGTGAGGGGGTATGATAGTGTCTTTAAGGTTGTAACTGAGTGAGTGTGAGAGCTCTGTATTGGTGCAAGTATGGCTGGTAGTTTATCTGTATGGGTATGTGAGTGGATGTGAGAGTGTCTGTATAGGTGTAAGTATGGGCCTAAGACTGTCTGGGTATGTGAGTGGGTGTTAGAGTGTCTGTACGGGTATACGTATGGGTGTGAGAGAGTCTGTATGGGTATTTGAATGGGTGTGACAGTGTCTGTATAGTTATAACTCTGGGTGCAAAAGTGCCTTCATAGGTATTTGACTGGTTGTGAGAGTATCTGTATGGGTATGGGAGTGTGGATGTCAGAGTGTATGTATGGGTATGTAGATGTCAGGGTGTATGTATGGGTATGTGAGTGTGTATAAGAGTGTCTGTATGAGTGCAAGTGTGGGTGTGAGAATGTCTATAGGTATATGTGAGTGGGTGTGAGTGTCTATATGGTGTGAGTGTGAAAGTATCTGTATGGTTTTTTTATTTGGTGTGAGAGAGTGTGTAAAGGTGTAAATATGGGTGGGAGAGTGTCTGGCAATGTGAGTGGGTGTGAGAGTGTCAGTATGTTTATGTCAGTGGGCATGAGAGTGAGTATGAGTATGTGATGAGATGTAAAAGTGTCTGGGTGTAAGTGTGGGTGCAAAAGTGTCTGTATTGATGTAAGTATGAGTGTGAGAGTGTCTATATGTATATGTGAGTGAGTGTGGGAGTGTCTGTAAGAGTGTGAGTGTGGGTGTGCCTGTATGGGTATGTGAGAATGTCTGTATGGGTGTAAGTGTGGGTGTGAGAGTGTCTGTATGGGTAAGTGGATGGGAGAGTGTCTGTATTTTAATGTTGGTGGGTTTTAGAGTGAGTATATCAGTATGTGAGTAGATGTAAGAATGTCTCTATGGGTGTAAGATTGGGTGTGAGGGTGTATGTATGGGTATATGTTTGGGCGAGAGAGTATGTATATGTGTATATCAGTGGGTGTGAGAGTATCTTTATCAGTGTAAGTGTGAAAATGTCTATAGGGGTATGTGAGTGGGTATGTGTGTAAGTGTGGATTTGAGACTGTCTGTATCAGTATGTGAATGGGTGAGACAGTGTGTGTATGGTTGTAAGCATGAGTGTGAGAGTGTCTCTATAGGTGTAACAGTGAGTGTAAAAGTATATATATATATATATATTCACAGAAAAAAACATAGGTTATAGACCATATATAGTTAGGAATTAGCATTTACAAAACCTTGAAAATTCACTGAAAAAACCATAGGTTATAGACCATATATAGTTAGGAATTAGCATTTAGAAAACCTTATTTTACTCACACAAAACCATTGAAATTCCATATATAGTTAGTTGCACTAACTATATATCGCGCACCCGCAATCCACTGCTGATGATGTCACATATTACATCATTCATGACATGGTCAGTGACATCACTGATGACATCACTGATGACATCACTGATGACATCTCAAATGACATCACTGATGACAACATCCAGTGATTATGTGTTTCTGTAAAGTTTAAATATGTTTTACATATTGAAGAATGAGTGGATGTATAAGTGTCTGAATGAAGGTTTTAGTAGGTGGGTGATTGACTGTATGAGTGAGTGATTAAATGCGTCTTACTAAATGCACGGGTTAGTGACTAAACTGTCTGAAAGTGTGCATCAGCATGTCTGTTGTTGTGCAAGCTGCTGCATGTGTTGATCAGTAGCTATATAAGTAGCTATATGGGTTATTGATTGGTTGCACAAGTATTTGTATGGGAGACTGAGTGTGTGTATGGCTGGCTGGGAGGTGTGTGACTCTGTGCAGATCAATGTGTACTTGTATCAGTGATTCTATAAGAGAGTAAGTATGTGTTAGTATATGTTTGAAAATGTAAGGTACTCTATGTTTAACTGTGTAGATTAGAAAATGGAACTGTGATTGATTCTTTACAGGACTGACTAGGTGTGTGAGTAACTCCATGGATGAGTGGCAGAGTGTGAGTGTCTGTATAGGTGTATGAGTGCATATGATAGTGTTGTAAAGATGAGTGATTGTATGTATGAATGATTGTATGGGTGAATGAGTGAATGTGTGTGTAGACGTAGGAATCAGTGAGTGCGTATGTAGTAACTAGTATTGGTGTGTCAATGGTTTCAAAAATTATACTCTGTATTTAACACTGGGTGTAACAGAGGTTATATTAAAGTGTGAGGAGATGCATTGTATTGTCACATTAATGATATCATCATTGATGTGACCATTGATGTCAAATGAGATATCATCAGTGATGTCATTTGAGATGTCATCAGTGATGTCATCAGTGATGTCACTGACCATGTCATGAATGATGTAATATGTGACATCATCAGCAGTGGATTGCGGGTGCGCGATATATAGTTAGTGCAACTAACTATATATGGAATTTCAATGGTTTTGTGTGAGTAAAATAAGGTTTTCTAAATGCTAATTCCTAACTATATATGGTCTATAACCTATGGTTTTTTCAGTGAATTTTCAAGGTTTTGTAAATGCTAATTCCTAACTATATATGGTCTATAACCTATGGTTTTTTCTGTGAATTTCATTGGTTTTTTAACAGCTAATATCTGTAGCTGTAAAATGTATTCTTCTTTAAATCCAAAAATATATTTTATATGTTTATGAATAATTTTTTTTTTTTATATATTTTTTTCTACGTTCCCGCTTCGCGAATCGGGAAGCTTCCCGTTAGCTGACCTTGATGCCGCGAAATAGACCGCGAGCCGGTAAACGTTTCTTTACCGCAAGTGCCGCGTTAGAAAACAACATCGTGACGCCTCCCGTCCGCATGACGTTCCACGTTGTCGCGTGATACGTCATATGACGTGCTACGTTAGCGAACTGGTACGCGAAGCGAGTCGCAAAGCGCAGGTTTCTGGAAGCAAACCGTGAGGCCCTGCAAAGCGCTTAACGTAAACACAGCAAGTCATGTGACTTGGTAATAACACTTTTCATTGGTTCATTTCACTTTTGGTTTCCTAATGATGTAAGACTAGGTCATATAATCTAAAATGAACACTTTTGATTGGTTGAGAACTCTTGTTTTTCCCAAATGATGAAAATCCCTCCTTCTTTCCTCACTCTGACTTTCATCATTGTGAGAGAAAGACCCTTTGTGATCACTGAGCAATGGCTTCTTTAGTAGCTTCAGCTGGTGCTTCCCCACCACCTCCACCACATCCAAGGAAGAGTGGACCACCTGCTCAAGTTATAATTCAACAAGAAGAGGAAGAAGAGGAACAGGACGACGAGCACGAAGAGAGGCAGTTTTTGCCTGAGCAGCCCAAGACGTCTCACCGGAAAGAAAACTTCATTTGGCAATTTTTTAAAATTCCCAAAGGTCAGAAAAAAGTAAATGCAAGATACGTAACTTGCCTTATATGTCAAGATAGACTGTCCAGAGGAACCGAGAAAAAATACAGTTTCGGAAACTACACAATGCATCGCCATATGACTAGGTGGCATCCTAACAACTACAGTGCTGCACAGTTTCGGAACGACCTAGATAATCTCCCTATTATGCCCAGAAGATCTGTTGTACCGGAAGTAACGGGACCAGAGGGCAGGGAGATGGTGCCAAATATACAAATGAAATTTGGTGAAGTAAAACACACCTGCGTATTTTGCGATGGATTCATTTCCTACGGAGAAAAAAGCATCACTCTGATCAACAGAGCTATTGACTATCATATGCAAGTTTGTACGAAACGCCCAAAATAATAAATACTTCTTTTTTTGTTTTGTTGCTCCTGTTGAGCCCTTTACAATGAATCGTTTTCATTGCCCCCTCCAAGAAAAACCCAAAAAAATATAAAACCTCAGAAAAATTCAAAAAAAGTAAAAAAATGTTCCGAAAAATAATAAAAAAAATATAAAACAACAAAAACAATAAAAAAAAAGTTCTTTTCAGAACTACCTCCCCGTTATTAAAAAATTGGTACAATATTTGGAACTGTGCCAACCTCTATTTCTCTTAGTTCGCTTCCCAGTTCGCTCGCCGGTACGCGAACTAGAAGCGAACCAAAAACAGTAAGTATAAGGGAAGGAAACAGACACTTATGTTAAAAGAAAGACAGCTATAGGGGAGTAAACTAGAGATACTATTACCCGTAATCCACTGCTGATGATGTCACATATTACATCATTCATGACATGCTCAGTGACATCATCAGCAGAGGATTGCGGGTTTTTTGGCAACGTGCCTTATCCACGGTTTAATAACGCTGCCTTTTGCTTTATATAAGTTTTCAAATTGTATGAAATATATACCAATAGGTCGTTATGAACCTTTAGGTAGTGCTTTTCTTCATGAGGTCTGGTCGCTTCCATACACATACAGATGTTTCAAAGATGATCAAGAAGTTTATCTGAATGGAGAGGAATGCACTGAGACGCCAGATCATTCACTAATGTGTAGGCACATACAGTTACACGGTTCATGCAACAAACACCGACCAAATATGGCTTGCGTGTTGCAAGGCACGCCAGTTCCTGCTATCATCCCCACGTTCAAGTTGTTGGAAAATGGTAGTTATTTGATGCTCAATAATGAAGATTGTTCTGAGTTAATTGAAAAGGGTCTGCACCTCTGTACGGGTGTTCGCTATGTGAAGCACGAAAGTTTCACGGGCCGAACTCAAGGCCACCTCTCTCTGAGACAAAAGAGCTCTTATTCTTGCCATGCCGTTGAAATCTGTCCCAAGGTTGGTATTTGTGGCCAGATTGAAAACTCCCTATGTTCATGTGTGGGAGGAAATAGAACATTTCTGCAGCAAATAACCCGTTCACTTACTGTTACGATAAAAGGAATACTTTTAATTCAGATTTGCCTTTCAATTTCAGCAAGATGGTTCCGACTATCTTTAACGCATCCTCCACAAAGACCCTGGCGCACTTTTTTAAAGTTGTTACCAGTGGTCTCGTGACTTCATTTGAGAAAATCTTTGGAGTCATCCCTGCTTCCTTTCATTCTATTTTCTCCACTCTGGTTCGTGGATTGGCATTTTTACTTGCATTACCAGCGGACGCTCTTGTGCTTTTTTATATTTTTAAATATGGATGTCCCTCCTATGCAACCTCCCACCCTGCAGCTGCTGACACTGTTCCGCAATCGCATGCTAGAATATTATGGCACAATGCCGTTGGCGATATTAAGCACGGCATATGGATTATCTTTTCGATTCTCCTACTTCACCTGTGTCCAGCCTGTATTTCACTGCCTGACCTGTGATTTCGATTGGGCCATTGATTTGTGTCTCTGCGGACCGGTTTCTCCTGACGTCGACTTTAATCAGCTGATGACTCCTATCATTACTCACGAGTTGGTTTGTCCTGGCGAAAGGATTATGGCTGTGGCATTGATGCATGGACTACTTGGTCCCTGGAATTTACTGGCGGCAGCACAGTCTTTCTTGGAACAGAGCTTTCTTGAAAACCCACCGAGCTGTCCTCTGATGGTGATAGAGGATCCGGTGCTGGGAGAGCACGTATGTTCTTTTCCGCTTTTAAATTGGATGGCTGAACTGTTTTCGGATGAAGACGGTGACTTCCTATTGGAGGCTGTTGCAGCTTATTTTGCATACACAGTTATGTCATAGACCTTTTTCATGTTTGATATGCTGAGTACTAGCATTTCATTGACAATTCATTTACCTATTTGTCAAGTTTTTATTATTTACCTTGCCTATTGGCTTAAGACTCGATAAAGTACTTGGCTGTTTTATTTTTCTTTAGCATTAAATTTTCCTAGTTTTTAATGCTTTACCTTGTGGACCGTCCACATATAAACTTGCAATCTACTCTCATGAGATGGCACTTCTATTATCTTATTCAGTTCGTTTCCGGATCATGGGGAGGTGTCATCTAGGTCCTGGATATCTTTACACCGTGTTAAGTTAGCATGGGCTCATTACCGGTTTAAACGCCATTTTTCCTTTTTTGCAACTTCTGCACACGACACTTAGTTGTTGCTTTAGCTTTCCACCTAGTAGTTCATCGTGGTTTACATGAGAATAATATGTTATTGCTCTACTATCTGCTTTGCTTGTTAAACTATATCTGTACAGCGAGTGCTAAAGTTTCAAGAACAACACGATACAGAATTGTTATGAGGTCTGATCTCCACGACTTCATACTCATAACATAAGTGCAACTTCTGCCAATTCTGGGCATGAGGCGGGTTTTATATTGCTTTGCCGAACACACATACACAACAGTTGATGCGGTTCACATGAAGAGAGAGCCGGTGTATGCTGATGTGATTCCTTCAAATCTAAGACACTAAAGTATGGGCACGCCCTAAACCAACACAAATGAAATGAAATGAAATGAAATGAAATGAAATGAAATGAAAAACAATTTTTAACGCGCAACTAAGCCCAGAAGGGCGTCAAGGCGCCTAACCAAATAATACCAGATAACAGAGACTGATCCTAATTACGGATAAGCCCTGACAAAACACCAGGTCTTGAGCGCCTTTTTAAAGGAAGACAGAGAAGGTTGCATCTTAATCTCAAGAGGTAACAAGTTCCATAGTTTGGGAGCAGCAACAGAAAAAGCTCTGTTTCCCCAACGAACGCTTTTGGTACGTGGGACAACCAACAGATTCATCTCAGAAGATCTTAAAGATCTACCAGGCTGATACCGGGTCAGCAGGGCACCAAGGGGGTCAGAAGAGCCCTCTGCCAAAGCTCGATAGACAAGACAGAGGATCTTAAACGAAATCCTGAGATGAATGGGCAACCAATGAAGGCTCCTTCTGGCCATCGTAGCAGATGAAGCTTTAGGAAGTGCTAAGACAAAGCGAGCAGCCGCATTTTGAACTACCTGTAATCGCTGAATGAGCCCCTTGTTGGAGTCTACATAGAGCGCATTACAGTAGTCCAACCTTGAACCTATCAATGCTACTGCCACCTGTTTGCGTGCTGAGGGAGAGAGATAGTGAAGGATCCTCCTGAGAATCTTTAGCACTCCCCAACAGGTGGCCACCGTACGGTTGACCTGCAGAGTCATGGATAGGGAGGTGTCAAAGATTACCCCAAGGTTTCTTGCTGACTGGGAAGGGGATGGACAGGTTCCCAGTGAGGCCGGCCACCACTCATCCGACCAGATATCCTGGTCCTTGCCAAAGACCAGGATCTCAGTTTTGTCACCATTCAACTTCAGGGAGTTCTGAAGCATCCAATCAGAGACTGTCTGCATACAGATCCTGAAGTTGGTGGCGGATGATGATATTGAGTGGGCCAGTGACACCATAATCTGGGTGTCATCGGCGTATGACACCAGTTCCATCCCCTGAGATTTTACTAGCCTTGCAAGGGGGGCGACATAAATGTTAAATAGGGTCGGACTGAGAGCCGACCCTTGTGGCACCCCACACTGCAAGGACATAGCAGGGGAAAGGAACTCACCAAGCTTGACTCTTTGCTCCCTATGCTGTAAAAAGGAATGCAGGAGGTTCAGAGCCATGCCGGAGATCCCTGCCTCCCTCAACCGAGATGTAAGCGTTGAGGGAGACAGGGTGTCAAATGCCGCTGTGAGGTCTAGTAGAACCAACACAGTAGTTTGGCCAGCGTCCACCTTCCTACGGATGTTATTTGCCACCATAGTCAGAGCTGTCTCCGTACTATGCGCCTTTCGGAACCCATGCTGGGAGATGTCAAGATACCCAGATGAGTCCAGGAAGGCGGTAAGATGGCCATTGAGGTGTGTCTCAAGAATCTTAGCGGGAGCGGGTAACAGTGAGATAGGTCTAAAATTTTTCAACTGTTCCGGGTCCAGCGTGGGCTTCTTGAGTAGAGGCTTCACTATCGCTTTCTTCCATATTAGGGGAAAGGTACCTTGGGTTATAGCACCATTCATAACTTCCAGGAGTGGCGGGAGCAGTATCGCTCTGCATTCCTTCAATATCCTCAGAGGACAAGGATCTAAAGGTGATGAGGATTTAATCCTATCGAGTAAAAGCTCAAGTTCTTCTCGGGTCAGTAGTGGAAAGGCCGTTAGACTAACCGGATGGTCTCTAGTCCAGGCTTGTAATTTGTTCAGGGTTTGGAGTGAGGAGTCAGCTAAGGACTTTCTCTGAGTTTCCAGCGCAAGATAGATGTCCTCAATTTTTTTATGGAAAAACTCTGATATATTGTTGCAGAGCTCCTGCGAACCCACAACTGGATCGGGGACCTGAAGGGAACAGAGGGAGTCTACAATCTTAAAGAAGACAATCTTAAAGAGACCTTCTTAGCAAATAATATAATATGTGTATTAGGGAGGGTGAGATATAAGCAGCCGCGGGCCGTGGAGGGAGTTACGGTGAGGCAGGGAGGCGGGGAGGGGGAGAAGCAGGGTGGAGCCCTCTCTACCTTGCCCCTCCCCCTCCCCACCTCCCTGCCCCACCGTAACTCCCTCCACGGCCCGCGGCTGCTTATAAGTGTTGCTAACTCTTATTCATTTACAGCATGTTAACATACTGTCACCATTCGCTTTTTATGTACTAGTAACTATGCTGGTAATTTTACTACTGATAATATGTGTACTTGTATTCTCCACCCTGCTTCTCCCCCTCCCCGCCTCCCTGCCTCACCGTAACTCCCTCCACGGCCCGCGGCTGCTTATAAGTGTTGCTAACTCTTATTCATTTACAGCATGTTAACATACTGTCACCATTCGCTTTTTATGTACTACTGACTATGCTGGTAATTTTGCTACTGATAATATGTGTACTTGTATAATCTAAGATACTACGCCTCAGAAGACGGCATTAGTAAATAAACATTTCAAATACACATGTGTTCTTCTTAACTCCATGTTCTGGTTTCTAAGAAATATATAACGACCGACTGTTCATGAGTTCCACGTATCCTGAGGTACTATAAGTTCATATTCTGGATTGTCTAAACATTGAGAGTTTGTTATATCCAATGTGACACTGTACCTAGCTTGCTAAGGAGTTTTTGATTACTAACGTGAGTTTTGGGACACCCTAATTCGCCGAGGTTCCAATCCTCTGTCCACAGTTCTGTGTGAGAACAGAAACCCTGCGACAGGGGCACCCCCGACCCTTGCTGGAGCTTCATCACACTTGCGATACAACTCCAGCAATGCGCCACCTTTACGGCACAGATACATCACGCATCTGTGCTGTTTTTGCCCCATGATGCGCCGCATTGTAAATGCAGCACACCATAGGTGACGGAACAGCGGCACAGAATGACTAACACATCCCTGGTGTTGCGCCAGTCATCATAAATGTATCCCTATGCTTCTTATCTTGTTAGAGATGAACCGCCATATGTATCATCAAAGTTTTTTGCATTTCCTAAATAGCGAACTTTAAGGAATAAATAGCGATTCTTTACCATTCCTAGTTTGCGATTAGCTATTTGCTAATTACAAATTACCCATTCATTTCCTTCATTTCCATAGGGCGGTTGGACTCACTTTTAGCTCAAACGGCTGAATGGATTTGCACGAAACTTGGCAAAATTGTAGGGACTGGTAGCCCGATGTGCCTTTGCTATGTCTCAAGATATATGCTCCAGTGGTTTTTACGAAAATTAACTTTGAAAAATATATATTGGGCTACATTGGCCTATATATATGTTGGAGCCCAAATGTAGCCCAATGTAGCCCAATGAAGCCCAATGTAGCCCAATGTAGCCCAAAGATGGCCGCCAGACACACAAAAAAACAAATGTAGCCCAAATATCAGCCAGATGTAGCCCAACTATAGCCCAGTGACAGAATGACCAATCCGCTTCGCAAACCTCCGTTACGCGAGGCGGAGCGCTGTTACAGATATATATCTTTTTTTGAACGTTAATTTCTCAAAATCCACTGGAGCACATATATTGAGACCTAGCAAAGGCACATCGGGCTACCAGTCCCTACAATTTTGCCAAGTTTCGTGCAAATCCATTCAGCCGTTCGATTATTATTATTATTTTTTTTTTTTGCCCCGCGGGGCCCTTTTAAAACCTCCACATCAAACCTAGGGGGTCAGCGAGGATCTACTATTCCCCCTTATGGTCATTTGCCCCTTCGCTTTGGCCTCCTCTTGTCTCTCGATCCTACCGAGAGACAAGATGGCGGCCGCTACGGACTGTTTGGAATGTTGACAGACGCCAGAGAACCAATCAGCTTCGCTTCACAAAGCTCCGTTGCGCGAAAAGTACGCGTCCTGGGCCGCTGCCCGGTCCGCTGTTACAGATATATATCTTTTTTTAAACGTTAATTTCTCAAAATCCACTGGAGCACATATATTGAGACCTACAAAAGGCACATCGGGCTACCAGTCCCTACAATTTTGCCAAGTTTCGTGCAAATCCATTCAGCCGTTCGGGCTAAAAGTGAGGCCAACCGCCCTATGGAAAACTCAATGTTAAAAACACGTTTTGGGACCCCCCTTTTTTCTCGGCCCCCACTGGACGAACCCCCCCCAAATTTTCAAGGGCTGCTCAGAAACAAAATGTGCCATTTTCCTGAAAATTTCAGCCAATTCCGTCCACAAACGCCAAAGTTATTAGACATAGAATTTTCAAAAAACCCATAGAGAAAAAATCCTAACTATATATACCTACTGGCGACCGCCAGTAGGTAATATATATATATATTCCTCCTGGTATTCCCCGTTGTGGCTCTCCGATTCTTTCAGCAAGGAATCTATCACGTTATATATATATATATATATATATATATATATATATATGTATGTATGTATGTATGTATGTATGTCTGTGTACATATATATATATATATATATATATATATATATATATATATATATATATATATATACATATATATATATATTGCTCAAGGACTGGGCCGAATGGAGTGTGGATTCATCCCGGCGCTTGGTTACAATGTTGGTGCATTGTGCAGAGAGTGACAGGGCGAAAATTCAAGAGCAGATTGACGAGATTGAGGCTGAAATTACGATCTTGTGTGTGGATAATGCGGATATTTCCCTGGAATGCAAAAAACACTGAGAGACAATGCAGCTAAAAGTCCAAAAAGAGGAGGACGTTATCAGAAAACGTAAAGCATTTAAATTCCAGCGCGATAAGGCCGATTACAATGAGGGTCGCATTTTCACATTTGCTCGTAAGTTTGACGCGATTAAAGCAACAAAAGTCTCCAGTTCTCGTAATGTGCAAACCACCACCCCAGCAATTGCTCCGACACGCTCCAAGTCCCCAGACGATTCTACTAACACAGACCTCAGTTCAAATATGGACAGTGGGTCTGAATCAGATGCGGCTACAGGGGCGGCGTGGATGGGGTTTACCCGCTTCACCCTGGAACAAGAGCTGGAATGCATACGTCAGGACAGACGCGATACATTGCGCCCCAGAAATCTAGCTCCAGCAAAAGCTCAAACATCAAGCGCCGAGAACGCAGGAAATGCAACACAAAGCGTAAAGCCCACGAAAAGAAACTACAAGCGGTGGAACACCAACAAAAAGAAGTAAGCAACACATTTCATACATTAGACAATGGCTTATCTGTGATCAATTTAACTCCTACTGTTCTAACTGACTCAGAGATTTGTATTCTGTCGATGGGTTTGTCGTTTAGTCCCCCGAGCAATTTCAATTACGCGGACACAAGAATAGATCTTTTTAAATTTATGCGCAAGCTTAAGTTGCAAAAACACTTCGCTGGTAGTATATTACGTAACACAGCCAGGAAATCAGCGGTTACGTCAACTACTACAGGGTTGGTTGTGAATGATATCCCGCTTATGCAGGACTTGGAAGCGTTGAGAGTGGAACTATCTCCCTCACAGGACACACAGCGGGATACAACTGCCCAAATTGGCAGGTTAACAAACTTTAAACCACGTTCTACATTCACTCCGGTAACGCCCTATGACAACATCGACATATTTCATGATGCAGTTATTAAACAAGTCAAGACATTGCATGTAAAAACTTTGAAATCTAAACAACATAATCAAAGGTATAACAATGAATACCAGGAACTGGTCAAAAAAATACAAAAGGATGATAACATGATAGTCAGGCAATCTGACAAGGGCGGCAAAATGGTGCTTTGGCCCAGGAACCTCTACATGGAGGAGGCATACTTGCAACTGAATGACTCAAGTTGTTACCAGCACTGTGATGTGGGTGCATTGAGAAAAGCGCAATCTGATTTCCACTCCATGTTGATGGACTGGCAGTCGGGAGGGCTCATCAGCATGGATGAGCTGAAATTTCTAAAAAATGACAATCCAATCACCCCTGTGTTGTACTTAATCCCCAAAGTGCATAAAAATTCCCTTAAACCGCCAGGAAGACCTATAATTTCGGCTTGTGGGGGACTACTTGAGAATGCCACAACATATATTGATTCATTCCTTCAGGAATATGTTGTGGCACTCCCATCCTACATCCAGGACTCAAGTGACCTGCTAAGAAAAATTAAAGATGTGCAATGGGAGAAAGATTTCTGGTTAATCAAACTTGATGTAACATCACTTTACACCAGTATTGTACACACAGACGGAATGAGAGCCATCCAATTTTACCTGGGCCAGCGCCCGATGGAGCTCGCTGAGCATAACAAAATGTTATTCACCATGACCAGTTTCTGTTTAAATCACAACTATTTTATGTTCCTCAATCAGTACTATCAGCAGGTTAGGGGTGTTGCCATGGGGGCCTGTTTCTCTCCCAGTTATGCCTGTTTGCATATGGGCTACTGGGAGAGGCAGGTCCTCCATGGTGATTACCACGAAATCTGCTCCCGCCATATCGTACGATGGTATAGGTACATCGATGATGTCCTTATGATTTGGCGAGGGACAATTGAGGAGGCAAATATTTTCATTGAAACCCTGAACAGCAATGTATACAATTTGGCATTTACATCACATCTCAGTCAGACACAAGCACATTTTCTGGACATCACAATAGAGGTCAGCCAGGACAGGTTGGACACTAGACTTTACAGAAATCCCACTGCGGGCAATACTGTGCTGCATGCTGATAGTCACCATCCCCCGCACCTAATTAGAAGCATCCCCTACGGGGAGATGCTTAGAATTAGGCGCATTTGCAGCACAGACAACCATTGCATAACAGCGCAGGCAGCCAGTAAGCAAAGGTTTCTGGCTAGGGGGTATAAAGAAAATCTAATTGATATAGCTATTAACAAAGCGAATGCCCTGTCCCGCAATGATGCATTGATCCATAAAAGAGTCCAAAGACTCACAGATACAAAGCCATCTCAACCAACAAGACTCATTTGGACCTACAATAGGCCTACAATAGGCAACACGGTGCTCTACGGAAAATAGTCAATAAATACTGGAACTTAATCAGGTTAGATCCGGTA
Source organism: Lissotriton helveticus (assembly GCF_964261635.1). NCBI lineage: Eukaryota > Metazoa > Chordata > Amphibia > Caudata > Salamandridae > Lissotriton > Lissotriton helveticus. The sequence goes on along the minus strand of NC_136059.1, from coordinate 1,420,558,000 downwards.
ATCGGCGAACATTTGCCTAGTAAGCCAGCTATCACTTTCAGGAAGGCGTACTCTTTGCAGGATGCCTTGGTTAAATCCAGTCCTGAGGTGATTCCTCCTAAAAATTGGATGGCCGCCAGCAAAGGTTTTAGAAAATGCTCGAGCTGCAAGGCTTGCTCACATGGACTCAATAAAACCGAGTTCCAGACTGCATTTTCCACAGTGCCCCGTAAAATCAAAAAACAACTTACGTGCAAGAGTGAATACGTGGTATATGTGCTGGAGTGTCCGTGTGGCCTGCAATATGTTGGTAGTACCAAATTGCAGTCCACAAGAGGATACTCCAGCACATCAGGGCTATCAACACTAACGATGCCACGTACCCTGTTGCGAGACACTTCAAGGAATTCCACAACAACAACAGTGGACTCCTTAGGTATTATGCCATAGATACTGTAGCTCCTATGAGGAGAGGTGGCAACAGAGAAGGCATCTTAAGAGCGTTGGAGACCAGATACATCTTAGAAATGGACAGTAAGACCCCTCATGGCCTCAATTCCACAGAGGATTTCTATACGTGTCTCTAGCCAACTCTGTATGTCAACTAATAACTTGCCTCCATTGTTATCTTATGAGTTGCCCGTATCAATTGCTTACCACTAGTATTGGTGTACCCTTCTACTATTACAACTATATAAGTATTAACAGCTAGGTTGTAGAGTTTGGTACACATACAAAGAATACACCTGGTCCATTTTCTTCGGAACATGTATCACGTAGTGCCGGTTATACATAACCTGAATTTTAGATTTTACCACATATGGTTTTGTTCGCACACACAAGTTTATATAAAAAACATGTTTTAGTATTGTTTATCACACTAGTGCAAACGTTTGGCTATGGAGTTTATAAAACGAGATATGTACAAACCCAATATACGAGATATGCATAGGTGGTATTACAATTGCATAACATCAGCATAACTATCGCCATGGGCATAAAGTGCGGTATCAGACATTAAGGGTAACTGTGTATTTAAACACAGTATTTTGAGGTATGTTGGGCCAAACCTAATTAAACTTAATATAACATATGTACATATATATATTTTTTCGTTTGAAAATATGTATTGTCTATCTATTGCAATTTATTGTGGCGTTAGACTTTATACGATAAAGGTTTGGTAAGCGTCAGTATCTGAATGTATTTATACAGTGAATGTTAATAATACTGTGGGACTACTCCCTCTTCAGCACTTTATACAAGATGTCTTCTATGTTGTTCGTAAAAGACATCTCCCTCCCAATGTATTAGCCAATCAGTTGCACTGTTATTTCAGCACTAGCACTTTAAATTCAGTTCACTTCCCTCAGTGCGTCATGTGACCAAGGCCTCTGTGTAGGCCGAAACGTTATGCTGGCGAGGTGTGCCTAAAATAAAAATACTCACCTGCACTCTGGGTCTTCTGTTTCTTCTTCCTGCCGCAGTTCCAGATGATGGGCGAGTTGCTGAGTGGAAACGAACGGACAATATATATATACATATATATATATATATATATATATATATATGTATATATATTACCTACTGGCGGTCGCCAGTAGGTATATATAGTTAGGATTTTTTCCCTATGGGATTTTTGAAAATTCTATGTCTAATAACTTTGGCGTTTGTGGACGGAATTGGCTGAAATTTTCTGGAAAATGGAACATTTTGTTTCTGAGCAGCCCCTGGAAATTTGGGGGGGGGTTCGTCCAGGGGGGGTCGAGAAAAAAGGGGGGTCCCAAAACGTGTTTTTAACATTGAGTTTTCCATAGGGCGGTTGGCCTCACTTTTAGCCCGAACGGCTGAATGGATTTGCATGAAACTTGGCAAAATTGTAGGGACTGGTAGCCCGATGTGCCTTTTGTAGGTCTCAATATATGTGCTCCAGTGGATTTTGAGAAATTAACGTTTAAAAAAAGATATATATCTGTAAGCGCGCTCTGGGCAGCGCTCCGGTCCGCGGACCTTAAGCGTACCGGAACTTCGCGTAGCTAAGCTGATTGGCTCTCCGGTGTCTGTCAACATTCTAAACAGTCCGGAGCGGCCGCCATCTTGTCTCTCGGTAGGATTGAGAGACAAGAGGAGGCCAAAACAAAGGGGGAAATGACCATAAGGGGGCATACTAGATCCTCCCTGACCCCCTAGGTTTAATGTGGAGGTTTTAAAAGGGCCCCGCGGGGCAAAAAAAACAAAACATTTTTTTGTTTTTTTTGCGTGGGGAGCGCCCGGTCCGCGAACCGGGAAGCGTTCTGGGCAGCGTACTGCAATGAAAAATGAATGATAGACTTTTCAAATGCTGTATGTTAATTGATTGTTGGTTTTGTTGATTATTTTTTATTTTCTTTATTTTTTAAGCATTTTTTTTTATTGTGATTGTGTTTCATAATTTATTAAACTTTCTAACATTTCATTGTCAGAAATTTCATAATTATCATTGAATATACATTGTAGTCTCTGAGGGTGTAAAATGTCCTCATTTTCAAGGAGGTTATCTACTGCTTGTACACATTGCAGTAGTTCTTTGTCTAAAGTTTCATCGAAAAATTCAATATCATTTTCATCATTGATTTCTTGGCTGCTCTCTTGCAGGACAATTTGAAATTCAACTTTCTGTTCGCCTTCCATTTTGCCTGAAATTTAGATTAAAAAAATATATATTAGTAGAGATAGGGCACTGTTGGGATTAATTTTGGGCAGTGTATAGTATCAGAGTGGAAGTAGGAATATAAAAAAGTGTATGTGATTTAACGTAAGTAAATTCATAATTATACAAGAGAAGCCTAACTCCATCCATAACTATAACAGAGAAGTCTATCTAAATCTATAACTACTACAGAGGGATAGTATATAACTATCAGAAAAAGTTTACCATATTAACTTATAGTGCACAATATACTTCAGTTTTAAAAATAAAAACTTACCTTTAGAAAGAAGTTGAAGGAATTAGTGAAAATCCTATTGAAAATATATATTAGTAGAGATAGGGCACTGTTGGGATTAATTTTGGGCAGTGTATAGTATCAGAGTGGAAGTAGGAATATAAAAAAGTGTATGTGATTTAACGTAAGTAAATTCATAATTATACAAGAGAAGCCTAACTCCATCCATAACTATAACAGAGAAGTCTATCTAAATCTATAACTACTACAGAGGGATAGTATATAACTATCAGAAAAAGTTTACCATATTAACTTATAGTGCACAATATACTTCAGTTTTAAAAATAAAAACTTACCTTTAGAAAGAAGTTGAAGGAATTAGTGAAAATCCTATTGAAATGTACACCAAGAAGTAGTAGTCAAAATGGCTGTGTTTTCTTCTCTTCCTTTATATATATTCAGGTATATAACCAATCAAATGTCAGGTTAAAAAAGTAGAAAATGAAAGTAACATTTTAATTGGTTGTCAATTCCAACACTTCAGATGTGTTTTGTGAAGTAATTTACCTCACGGTATTTAGAGAGGTCTACAGGCTAAATGGCTAAATGGAATACCAATCAAATTTGTGAAAATGGTAGGGATTGGTATGTAGTATGAGCTAGTCTATATTTGGTGAAATTGTCTCCAGTGGCTTTTCTGTGAACTACTTTCCCACCTTTTTTGATGGTGCGCTTCCCAGGGAGCGACCCGGTACGCGAACCGTTGAGCGCCCCGGTTCGCGAACCTTAAGCGTAACGGGAGTCCACCATTTTGTGTTTCGGTCGAATTAAGATACAAGATGGAGGGCAAATAATGTTCAGAATGGGTAGAAGGGGGCACGGTAGACTTATCTTGACCCCCTAGGTTTTGTGAGGGTGGCTGAGGAAGCTTATATGTGCGAAAAAAAACCATTTTTAAAAAAAAATTCGCGAGGTTAGCTCCCGGTTCGCGTACCGGGTAGCGCCCCAGGGAGTGTACTTTGTTGAAAATTAGTGAAAAATGTTAGAGTAAAATAATAATTGTGAGTGATCAGATGTAGGGTAGCTCTGAGAAGAGCTTTTGGGTTTATGGTACATTTAGGTACTTATAAGTAGGTACCAATGCACATTCTTAAATTCAGAGTGAAAATTCTGTTGCCCTCATCTGAGAAGTGAACTCCATCTCCTCTGTAGATATCTTGCATGTAGTAACGCAAGTTATTGTTGTACAGGGAGCCCATTCCATGGTCTCTCATGTAAGCTGAAACAGATTTGTTTACATGCTTCCTCGACTTCTCAATTTGTGGACAAAATTGGTTTGACCACCTCCATTTCTGTCTTTGGCATATATTTGAATATACCAAGGCAGTCTGAGGAAAAAGTGCCATTAATTGCTCAAAGGTGTCCTTTAAAAGCATTTCCAGACCTACACCAGTCAAAGTGCCCAAGTCATTACCTCTACAGTGCACAATTAACAGGTCAGGTTTGGGCAAATGCATAAAGGTTTTCACCAATGGTATCAATTGGTGACATTTTAATCCTCTGTGGCCAAACCACTTAATTTCCACATCTTGTAAATTGAGGTTAGGTAAATTCCTGTTTTCAGCGTACCTTTGAGCCCAGTGAATATAACTATGTCCAACAATCCAGACAGAAAACATGGTGAGAGAAGGTTCTCCTGCAGTCAGATGAAGTGTGGCAATGAAATGGCAGTTGAAAAAATGAGAGTTTAAAATGAAAAAAACTGTGGAGTTTCTGTGTTCATGAAGCAGTAACAGTGATTGGTGGATTTTGATTGCTGAAAACAGAAAGTTAGGGTGCACGGATGAGTTATTTGAAAGATGTATTTTGAATGGTCAATAAAAAATCATTAAATGAAAGAATGCACTGGATATGCAGGTGCACTGAGAGTTCAGAATTCAATTGCAACATTGTTGTGTGAACTTGCAAACACCAGAAGTCTTCCAAGAGGTGGTTGCCATGCAGAAAAGGCAGAAAGGGCAGAGGGGGGAAGGGTTTTCATTTGAAAAAAAGTGAGGGAAGAGTTTTGATTGGGTGACATGAGAGATATGTGTGAAGAATTACAGCATTTCTGTGCTTTTGATAGCTGCAGACTCTGGAGTGCATACCTTTTGCTCTGCTGAAGACAAATTGGTGTGTTTCTGAGACTGTTTTCAAACTCAAAGTATTTGCTAAGGTGAGAAAATATTTCTTTAATTTAGATAGAGAATAGTGTGCTTTAAGGAGAAAATTATGAATTATGTGGCGCAAATTGCTTGTAAATATGCTCCCACCTGTGCATGGAAAATTTAGATTTTGAATGTTTGTGTTACATAGCCATGTTAAAAGTGATACAAACATGCTGCAAAGGCAATTAAACAACGCTTTTATGTGTCTTAAGGACATTTTAAGTAATTTTCCCATGTGCAGTGTTTTGAAATTATGATTTGAAAATCGTTTTTGGGGAAAAGGAATTGTTTTTAAATTTATGACAAGGACATAATGGTGTATGCTTCTTTATAAGGCAATTGACTGTCCCTCATGTTATTTTTCCCATTTTAATGTAAGACCTTTCTCTGTGGCGCAAATTGCTTGTAAATATGCTCCCACCTGTGCATGGCAAATTTAGATTTTAAATGTTTGTGTTACATAGCCATGTTAAAAGTGACCCAACCATGCTGGAAAGGCAATAAAAAAACACTTTCATGTGTCTTAAGGACATTTTAAGTAATTTCCCTGTGGGCAGTGTTTTCAAATTATGAATTGAAAATCGTTTTTGAGGTAAAGGAATGTTGTTAAAATTTATGTGCGCCATATGCCCCCAAATTTCTTTTTCAGGGGTGCAGCAGGGTGTTATTGAGACACCCCTGCACCTTTGGAAAAATTCCTAATTTGCGATGAGCTAATTGCTAATCGCAAATTGCACCTTCTTTCATATGGGCATCCTGGCGCATGGAAATGAATGGGTAATTTGCAATTAGCAATTTGCTCATCGCAAATTTGGAATGGTAAAGAATCGCTATTTATTCCTTAAAATTCGCTATTTTGGAAATGCAAAATAGTTATATGATACATATGGCGGTTGATGTCTAACAAGATAAGAAGCTTAGGGATACATTTATGATGACTGGCGCAATGAAGTGGACATCACTTACTTCATTGGTAGAGCTTTACATGTATTATGTCCTCTGTATTCTTCATCAAGCGTAACTTTAATCTGCAATCCTGAGTAGGCCTCACCTTAAACAAACCTCTGGATAGGCCACATCTTATCGTCATCCTGAATTAATCATTTAAAATGCTAGGGACAGATTTATGATAGGTGTATGCCTCTTTTGCGCCACTTACAAAACACTGTCCATGGGGAAATGACTTAAAATGTCCTTAAGACACATGAATGTGTTTTTTTAAAGCGTTTGCAATTTTTTTGGGTCACTTTTAACATGGCTATGTGACTCAAACAGTCAAAATCTAAATTCACCATGCACAGGTGGGAGCATATTTACAAGGAATGTGCTCCATGGGGAAAGGTCTTATAATGTAATATGGGAAAAATGACATCAGAGACACTGAAATGCCTTATAGAGAAGCATACACCATTATGTCCTTGTCATAAATTTGCAAACCATTACTTTTCCCCAAAAACGATTTTCAAATCATAATTTGAAAACACTGCACATGTGGAAATGACTTAAAATGTCCTTAATTCAAAATTTGCTATTCCTTATTTTGCGATTGCACTGAAGGATTTGCAAATTTTGCGATTCCTTAAATGCAATGTATCAAACAAAAAATATGTAAAAAATGACATTAAGGATTTGGAAACTACCACCAACTTCTAGTTTGTGGTAATTTGCGAATTCTTTTCAAAGAGCATTTTTTTCCAAAAAACAAAAGGTGCCATATGACGCCAATACATGTCCTTAGGGCTTGTATGTGTGCCATATGCCCCCAATTTTCTTTTTCAGGGGTGCAGCAGGGTGTTCTTGAGATACCCCTGCACCCTTGAAAAAATTCCTATTTTGTGATGAGGTAATTGCTAATCGCAAATTGCAACCTCACCTTAAACAAACCTCTGGATAGGCCACACCTTATCGTCATCCTGGATTAATCATTTAAAATGCTAGGGACAGATTTATGATAGGTGTATGCCTCTTTTGCGCCACTGTGCGTCACTTTTATGATGCAGCGGCGGTGCAAAAGATTTGCTATGAGGCGACAAAATTACAAATTGATGCTTTTAGGCAGATATGTCATGGTGTAAAAAAAAACGTACCACATGAAACCGATGCAGCAGTGATGCAAAAGATGCACCATGTTGCAAGACAGGCCTCACTTGGGGCCATATGTATCAAGCTAATTAGCATTCGCAAAGATCAAAATTCTGCGAATTTCGGCCTTTGCGAATGCTAATTAGACAAATGGTATGTATCAAACAAGTTTGATGCAAAATAAGGAATAGCAAAATTTGCTATTCCTTATTTTGCGATTGCACTGAAGGATTTGCAAATTTTGCGATTACTTAAATGCAATGTATCAAACAAAAAATATGTAAAAAAATGACATTAAGGATTTGGAAACTACCACCAACTTCTAGTTGGTGGTAATTTGTGAATTCTTTTCAAAAAGCTTTTTTTCCAAAAAACAAAAGGTGCCATATGACGCCCATACATGCCCTTAGGGCATGTATGTGCGCCATATGCCCCCAAATTTCTTTTTCAGGGGGTGCAGCAGGGTGTTCTTGAGACACCCCTGCACCCTTGGAAAAATTCCTATTTTGTGATGAGCTAATTGCTAATCGCAAATTGCACCTTCATTCCTATGAGCCTCCTAGCCCATGGAAATGAATGGGTAATTTGCAATTAGCAAATTGCTCATTGCAAATTAGGAATGGTAAAGAATTGCTATTTATTCCTTAAAATTCGCTATTTAGGAAATGCAAAATAGTTTGATGGTACATATGGTGGTTCATCTGTAACAAGATAAGAAGCTTAGGGATACATTTATGATGACTGGCGAAATAAAGTGCAAATCACTTACTTCATTGGTAGGCCTTTACATGTATTATCTCCTCTGTATTCTTCATCAAGCGTAACTTTAATCTGCAATCCTGAGTAGGCCTCACCTTAAACAAACCTTTGGGTAGGCCACACCTTATCGTCATCCTGGATTAATCATTTAAAATGCTCGGGACAGATTTATGATAGGTGTATGCCTCTTTTGCGCCACTGTGCGTCACTTTTATGATGCAGCGGCGGTGCAAAAGATTTGCTATGAGGCGACAAAATTACAAATTGATGCATTTAGGCAGATATGTCATGGTGTAAAAAAAACGTACCACATGAAACCGATGCAGCAGTGATGCAAAAGATGCACCATGTTGCAAGACAGGCCTCACTTGGGGCCATATGTATCAAGCTAATTAGCATTCGCAAAGATCAAAATTCTGCGAATTTCGGCCTTTGCGAATGTTAATTAGACAAATGGTATGTATCAAACAAGTTTGATGCAAAATAAGGAGTAGCCAAATTTGCTATTCCTTATTTTGCGATTGCACTGAAGGATTTGCAAATTTTGCGATTACTTAAATGCAATGTATCAAACAAAAAATATGTAAAAAATGACATTAAGGATTTGGAAACTATTGTGGTAAATTGGTGGTAATTTGTGAATTCTTTTCAAAAAGCTTTTTTTCAAAAAAACAAAAGGTCCCATATGACGCCAACACATGCCCTTAGGGCATGTATGTGTGCCATATGCCCCCAAATTTCTTTTTCAGGGGTGCAGCAGGGTGTTCTTGAGACACCCCTGCACCCTTGGAAAAATTCCTAATTTGTGATGAGCAAATTGCTAATCGCAAATTAAACCTTCATTCCTATGAGGCTCCTAGCCCATGGAAATGAATGGGTAACTTGCAATTAGCAATTTGCTCATTGCAAATTAGGAATGGTAAAGAATTGCTATTTATTCCTTAAAATTCGCTATTTAGGAAATGCAAAATAGTTTGATGGTACATATGGCGGTTCATCTGTAACAAGATAAGAAGCTTAGGGATAGATTTATGATGACTGGTGCATCACCAGGGATGTGTCAGTCATCCTGCGCCGCTGTTCCGCCACCCATGGTGTGCTGCATTTACAATGCGGGGCATCATGGGGCAAAAATGGCACAGATGCGTGATGTATCTGTGCTGTAAAGGTAGTGATTGCTGGAGTTGTATCGCAAGTGCGATGCAGCTCAAGCAAGGCTCAGGGGTGCCCCATCTCCACAATGTTGCGTCAAGACCTATGCCTGCTTAAAGCAGGCGCAGGGTTTTGACGCAGCTTTCTCCTATCTGATTGTAAATACGGCACACCATGGGTGGCAGAGCAGCGGTGCACGTTAACTGGTGCATGCCTGGGGATGTGCCATTTAACATAAATCTGCCCCTTTACATTTAAGTATGTGCAGGACACACAGAGTCGGTGAGGCTTATCCAAGGTTAAGAAGAGATGAGTCCTGTTCACTGAAAAATTAGACATAGTCTTCACCTGATCAGCATTGCTGGACATGGCTAAATAATAGCTGCAAAATATTACTCTTGTTAAACAATTTTACTATTATAATCTCTGAGATTTGTCTCTTACTCTGCAACATCTCATTGTTGTTATCTTTCTTTAAAGATAAAGACAACATCAACATGAGTGACAATCTGCAATCAGTTGATTTTGACCTCATCATTGAACTTGTAATTGAAACATCAGTGGATGTTGATCCATTGGATGATTTAAATCCTGAGGATGAAGAAGAGCGTGATGAGGATGCAGATTTGTCCGAATTATATGACATAGGGTGGGAAGCTGACCTGCTTGAGCCTATGGAAATATAAACATTTATTTTTAAAATGTGTAATTAATAAAAAGTAAAAATGTAAACCGTTTAATTTAAAAATAAAGACACCTTCAAAAACAGGTTATGTGTAGTGTCTTCAATAAAATATTAAAATATGCTCATAAAATTAGATCAGATTCACATATAAAATAGCACAGGTAACATAAATATAAATGTCATTTCTTTTCTGCTATTTCTGTATTGCAAATTTGCCAAGGACTAAAAAATCTTCTATTTAAAATGTCAAGTAGTGTGTTAAGTTTTTGATCATTGTTATTGATTTACTGTTTGGTAATAATGGTTAATAACATTTTTTATTATATTTTACCACAGATTCAACTGCAGATCATTTCAAGATTTCACCATGCCAACAATAGAAAGACAGAGAAAGGCTGCAAAACGTCAAAGACAGCAGGTGAAACAAAATAAGCAGCAGTCCTCTAACAAAAAGATTTGTCAAGTCACGAAGAAAGCACCGGGTAAGAGCACAAAATATTTCATAAGAAATATGTGTAGTAAAAAAAATATTACTACAGAAAATGTTTCAGTCCATAAAAAGAGAAGCAAATCAAATGGAAAGGAAAGGCCAATCAAAAATGTTACTGCTAGAGCAAGAGATAACTCTGTGCATGATAGTAGAAGGAAACAACAGTTTAGGGACATTCGTAAACGAATGTTCCGCAACAGGATAATTGGCAATTTGTTAAAAAATATTAAGAAAGGTCAACAGAAACTGGTTTTTTATAAGAGAAAAAAAAAGTTGAGAAAGTTATTGATCAGGCATTTGAAATTAAACGTAAGTTATTTATTTTGATAATCAATAGAATTAGGAAGCTAAACAAGGCAATTTATGATTTCAAAAGAAATAGTAGATGGAAGAGAATAGTTAATCGTAGTAATTTTTGTGAAGTTTTTTCTGGAGAATGGATGCATAGTTCTAGCTGTGAGGCATTTTTTAATGAGGAGAGTTATTTCCAGGATAATGATTTGGTGCATGCAGTTGACACCAGTGGTCGTGCTTATGAAGTGAAAGATGGTTGTCCAGTTGAAAAAGAAAAACTTGTGACAACAGAGACAGAAGAGGTGTTAGGTAATGAGGTTTTAGGAAGACGTGCTAAGGGTCCTGTGTACACCTGGAAGTGTAGTAGTATTTGCAGTGTGCGACAGGATTCCATCAATTTGCTTTGTGATTTTGTACGGTCATTTAATAAGAAAAGTTTGAAGCAGAAAATAAGGTTGTTGCAAGAATTAGATCCTTGCAGAGTGAGAGAAGTGACAGGTTTGCATGGTCATTCACTGGCTTGTCTTTCCAGGAGAGTATGCCAGAGTGTTTTTCATCATTTCAGGATGCTAGCAGTGCATCATAATAAAGTGAGGAAATTAGTTAGAATGTTGTATTATGCTAAGAGTCCAGCAATTATGCTTAAACAATTATGCGCTGCTCTTTTGCATGGTTCTGAAATAGATGTGAAGAACATATGTGAAGAAATTGAGTTTTGTTACTTTGGAAGTAAAGAGGAGAATGTTGAAATTGACCCAGAAGAAGAGGGTAATGTGGAAGATAGTGTACAGGTTTCCAGTACAGATAATTTCCTGAGGGAAATTGCGACGTTTCAGGTGAAATCAAGTGAGAGGCCTAATTTCACTTGTGTGTGTTGTCGACGCACTTATTATAAGAATCAGACTAAGTTAGTGGATTTATATGCAAAAAGTGAAAGGGAAAATAATAGTGAATGGAAGGATTTTGCAACATACTTGATGGTAGAAAATTGTTTTGATTTGGGATTCGATCAACGTGTGTGTACTTATTGTTGTTGCAAATTAAATCAAAACCAGATGCCTGCTAGAGCAGTTCATAATAATCTGGAATTGGTTGAGATTCCTTCTGAATTGAAGGATTTAAATACTTATGAATCTATTTTGATTCAAAGTATCCATCCCTTTCAGGCTATTGTAAGAATGGAGCCAAAGACAGGGAAATTGCCTCCATCAGATTTACAGAGAGGATTAAAGGGAAGAGTTGTTTATTTGCCTCTAGATTTGAAGAAAAACATTAACACAATTGGAGTAGAAAAAGTGGAAGAGGAACCTCTGGTTATCTTAGTTAATGGGGTTCCGACAAAGAATAAGAAAATATGGCAAGATTTAGTAGATGTTAGGAAAGTTAAAAAGGCAACATTGTATTTGAAAAAAAATAATAAATACTATAAGAATGTATATGTTGCAGAAGAGGAAGTAAGTGAGGAAGAGGATAGCGATTTGTGTGCTGGTCAAATTGAGAAAGTAGAACCCTCTACTAGTGAAGAAATATATGAACATTATAGTGTTCATCCTTTGCATTCCAAGGAAGTCATGGGGAATGCTATTGAGTTGTTTCAAATGAAACAAGCCAAAGGGAGTCCCATTAGTGTTTGGGAGGAAAGTTTGGAAGCTTGGTGTTTCCCACAGCTTTTTCCAACAGGTCAGGGAGGAAGATATGATGAGCGACCTCATCAAATTCCTGCTTCTGAATACCGGACTTTGCGATTGTATGCAGGAGATGCTAGGTTTCGACAATGCATTCCCTATTTGTTTCATCTCCTGTTTGAAAGCGATCTGTCTGGACTGTCATATGCAGTGAACCACATCTTGAAAAGTGGTATACACATGCAAAACATCTCGGCAAGTGACTTTATGGATAAAGTCAATGTCCAAGACAGTATTTTGGATTCTCACCTGATTAATCTCATGGTGTGTCAGCGTGGTACTAATGAGTACTGGTACCGTCGTCATGGTGATTTAAAATGTATGCTGAGGAACTTAGGTACTCCCACATGGTTCCTCACTCTGAGCTGTGCCGAGTATGGCTGGGAAGACTTACTTGAATTTCTACGAGAGGCAAATGCTAACGTAGATAACATCGAATTCAAGACACCCGGAGAACTGTGCTCTTTGGATCCAGTCAATGTATGTAGGTACTTCAATCATAGATTTGAAGCTATGATGTCTTTTATCATGAATAAGAAGAATCCACCTCTTGGAGAGGTGTTGGATTTCTTCTGGAGAAAGGAGTACCAAGCAAGAGGTGCTCCTCATATACATATGTTGCTGTGGATCAAGGATGCACCTAAATTTGGAACGGATCCAGAAGACTCAGTGATGAGTTTCATCCAACAGTATTCTACGTGTGCTGTTCCAAACGCAAAGGAGAAGAAAAGCCTAAGAGAAAAAGTTCTGCGTTTCCAAAGCCATCGATGTGGAAAGTACTGCCGTCGTAAATTCCGAAACAAGGACAAGTTCTACACCAAATGTCGTTTCGGCTTTCCACGACCGGTGATTTCTAAAGGAAGAGTAAACAGTTTGATGTCTTCGCTGCGACATAATGTCATGAAGAAATCACCTAAAAACACATACAATTTGAAGAGGAACGAAGAGTCCAAGTACATCAACGACTACAACCCGGTGATTTTGTCCATGTGGAATGCTAACATGGATATACAGTTTGTGGCTGATAACTGTATGGCTGTGGCTCGGTATGTGACGTCTTACATCACCAAAAAAGAGAAGACAGAATTGAAGGATATGTGGGAGGACATTTCCCATGAAAAGAGCCTCAGCAAGAAGTTGTACAGTTTCAGTCTGAAGATGTTGTCGCATCGAGAAATTGGAGCTTACGAATGCTCTGACCGGTTGTCTTCAGCAAGTCTCTATGCCAAGTCCAGGAGTATCGTTTGGGCGAGTCTTGGTCTTGCTGCAACGCGTAATCGAGTTCTGAAACCTGTGCGGGAAATTGAGTATTTGGCGGAAAAGGAGCCAAACAGTACCGACATTTTGAAGACCAACATGTTGGATACATATTATCCAAATAGAAGCAGTCACCTCGACAATGTTTGTCTGTATGAGGTTCTTCAAAATTACATATTCAAGAGGAACATCAAAGAAGATACTGAGAAAGGAGTGTATGCTGTAATAGGAAGTGAGGGATGTCTGGTCAAGCAAAGAAAATGCCACTTGGTAAACCATCGAAAATTGAGTGGCGAATATCCTGAAAAAAAGGAGTTTTTCTATTTAGCACTTTTGCAACTTTTCAAGCCTTGGCGTGCAGAAGAGGAACTGCTTGGAGATTTCCTCTGTTACGAAGACTCTTTCAATGCCGCCAAGGAGACCATAGAATGTCCTGCTTTTCCCAAATATGTAGAAATGTTGAATGCGGAAATTGAGCAGGAAGCAACGATTGCAGCCGAGATTGCCAGAGACAGTTCTCAGGACAGTCAGAGTTCTGCTTCATTGAGTCAGGATCCACTAGGAGGACCTGTTATCGAAAATGAAGCTGCCACTGCCATGAATGAAGTGGAAAGAGCCATGGCACATGCTCAGGAGGATGCGGTTAACTTAGAAGAGTTGGAAAGACAACTCAACGTTGAGCAGAGGAAAATATATGACGAAGTTACCATGCAAATTGATCATGGATTAAGTCATGACAAGAAAGAGTGCTCATGTACGTCGTTGAAGCCTGTCCGACTGTACGTGAGTGGAGAAGCGGGAACTGGAAAAAGTTTCCTCATTAAAGCAATTTCATGCTATTTGCAGGAAAGGACAGAGTCATCGCTGTCTTGTGGTGTCACCGCTCCAACTGGACTGGCAGCACATAACATTAAAGGGATTACTTTACATCGTTTACTGATGCTGCCAGTGGAGCATGACAACAAATTACAATATCACAAGCTATCTGGAGATGCTTGTTTTGAAGTTTCAAGAATCTTGAGGAAAATGAAACTTCTTATCATTGACGAAGTAAGCATGGTTTCCAATGTCATGCTTGCCTTTGTGCATTTGAGAATGCAAGAAGTTCTCAAAACAGAGTATGATGTGTTATTTGGTGGCAAACACATCATTGTTTTCGGAGATCTTCTGCAGCTGACACCAGTGAAAGGGCAACCTGTGTTCCAAATGCTCACGCATGAAGATACCAGGAAGTGCCTAGGCAGCATTGGCAACGTCAATATATGGTTAAACTTCAATTATGCTGAACTGCATGAAAATATGCGTCAGGCGAAGGATGAAGTTTACAAGACTATTCTACAAGATGTTAGAATTGGAAAAGTGACCGAGCATGGGAAAGAAGCTTTACATGCACGATTACTGTCAAATTTATATCCAGAACAAGATGTTGTGCCTGAGAATATTTTTCAGAAAATTACTGATAAGAAATCTGGAATATGTTTGATGCCAACTCTTGCAGAATGTGCCAAATTCAACAACAAAATGTTGCATTTAGAAAAGCAAGAGATTGTGAAACTGGAAGCTATTGACAGAGTAGAGCATATGGGATCAACAATTATTTTGTCTGAGAATCTGAAAACAAAATTGGATTCATTAGAGAAGAGTATATCTAAAACTGCAGGTTTTGAAAAGACTCTGAATGTGTGCTTGAACTGCCGTATAATTTTAAGAAGGAATTTACATGTTGAAAGAGGTCTGGTAAATGGATCAATGGGTAATGTTGTTGATTTTGTAAAATACAGAAATAGAGATGGAATTGAATTTTTAAAAATTAAATTTGATGGCATTGAGGAAGTACAGCTAATTGGTCGTTGCTCTGCTAGATTTTTGCTTGTAAAAGACTTATATGTTCGCCGTAAGCAGTTTCCTGTTTGCTTGGCATATGCGGTGACAATCCATAAATCGCAAGGTTTAAGTGTAGACTGTGCATTGGTGAATATTGGCAGTTCTGTGTTCAAGGAGGGTATGGCATATGTGGCATTGTCACGAGTTAGAACTTTATCGGGATTGTACTTGATTGAGTGTGATGTCACAAACATTTGTGCGGATCTAGATTGTGTTAAGGAATACAATAGGTTAAGAAGAGAGTATGCGTCACATTTGCCTCAGTATCCTTTGTTTGAGAAACGTGTGGTAGGCCGGAAACGAAGAAATGTGACCAATACTGGGGAGGTTGTAGCAAAAAGACGAAAAGTCGATGAACCTAAAATTACAAGCAGAAACAAAAAGGATTCTGTTGAAGATGTTGTTGGTTTTCAATTTGAAAACAGTTCTGGTGTCAACTGCTATGCTAATGTAGTGGTTAATGTTTTGTTTTCTCTAGAAAATGTAAAAGAAGAGATTGTGGTCAATTCTGATCAAAGATTTTGCAGTTTGTTAAATTCTGTGTTAGAGAAATGTAGCACTGATAGAAGAAACATAGAAAGTGTGTCTGAAATTCGAAATCTGTTAGACAGATGTTCAGGCCAAACACAATTCTCTAAAAATATTCAGCAAGATTGTCAGGAGTTTTTAATGTATATGCTTGATGTATTGCATGCTGAAGGTGTAGATGTAGATCAGCTGTTTGGGCTTTCTTATCAATGGCAGCATGACTGCGAGAACTGTATGGTATCAAGTACTACTAGTGTAGACTCAGAAAGATTTATATATTCAACTTTGCCAGACAGTAAATCAGTCTCCTTTAATAAGCTAGTAAAAGCAGCTGATCACAACATGGAGTGTAGCCAATGTAAATCTGAAATGATGTCCACATTATTTATACGAACATATGGCCAGTATGTCATTTTAATGTTCCAACGATGTAGGCCTGATGGAACAAAATTGACAACTTTAATTAAAAATTTTGTAGCTTCGCAGTTGTCAATATCAGGAAGGACTTTTGTAACTGCAGCAATTATATATCATGACGGCCCTTCAATAACATCAGGACATTACACAGCTTATTTAAAGTCTAGAAATGGCTGGTCATTCTGCAACGATTCTGTTTTAATTTTCAAAAAAAAATTGCCGTATGACCTTAAAAACTCTTACCTGGTGTTTTTAAAACCAAAATTTTAGGGAAATAATCTTGGGATGTGCTCTGTGGAATTTCAAGAAGTTCTAATGGCTCCTACACAATTTGGCCTTGAGGATAAGTGTAGTTCAGAGACATAAGTTCTAACCATAAGACTGGACGTCATGGAGAAATAAGTGCACTTTGAATGAGTTCAGAAAAACTATTTCTTTTTATAAGCTAATTGAAGCAGCCAATCAAAACATAGAGTAGAGGGAATGTAAGTCTGCAACGCTGTCTACTGTTTTACATTGCTTTGTGATTGAAAGTGATGTAGAGAATTAAATAATTGTAGTAGTCATAGAGTTAGTGTAAGTCTGCTTCATAGTAAGCAGTATCAGTGTCATAGGAAATGTAGAACATGACTGAGCAAGAAGGGGAAGATATTACTATTCCAGGATTGTGAAAATGATCTTCAACATTTTAATTCTGAAAGTTGCGGAAATGCCAAATGACGGGACTGGCTTACAAGAAATCCAAGAGTTATAAATGGGTCTGACAAGATTTGGCCTTGTGGAAACTTGTGGTAGAGAGCAAGAAGTCATTTATTGCATGTAACATGTTTTTAAAAACGATGGAGATTTTCTTTCAGAAAGTGGCGGGCTGAAAGTAATAACAGCACAAAAGAGTGTAAGCTGTTCATAGGACATCCTTTGACGTCATGGAAAGTAAGTTAACTTTAAGGAGTTCTGAATTCTGATTTCTTATGTTGTATGGGTTTTTTAAACACAATCATTTTGATTGTGTTTTTTTTTCCCCGCTGTTATATGATGAATACCTTCAAGTCACTGTTTTTAGTGAATTTTGATACATTCTGAGAACAGCAAAAATAAACCATTTAACATGTATAATTAATTCTGTACTGTTTGCATTTATGATGTATATGTAGAACTGTGTAGGAGGCATGGAGAAGGTGAGGCTTCTGTAAGTGTCAAAGTTGTTGCATGCAGTGCTGCACTTCTGCGTATTCTTTCATATGCTAGACTACATCTGCACAATGAGATACCTAAGCAAAGGAAACACAAGTGATGTGATTGTGAAATGAGCAAAATACATTGCACGTATTTCAATTACATCACCTGTGTTTCCTATCATTACGAATCACATTGTGCAGATCAAGTTTAGGTCTGTCCAGGGAAACATAGGAGGTTTGGACTTTGTTCAAGAGTGCAGTGGACATGACTCACTTCATTGGTAGACCTTCACATGTATTATGTCCTCTATTCTCTTCAACAACTCGAAATTTCATCTGCAACCCTGAGTAGGCCTCACCTCAAACAAACCTCTGGATAGGACACATCTTATTGGCATCCTGAAGCAATTATTTAAAATTTTAGTGTCTTGCGACACTTTTCTGAGACAACAGCAATGCAAAAGATGCACCATGTTTTAAGATAGGCCTCACTTCATCTGCATCAAGATACTGTTAGTTTAAAATGTATATCTTTAGGACTGTGTAGGGGGCCTGGAGAAGCAGAAGCTTCTGTAAGTGTCAAAGTTGTTGAAAAACTGTTTGTCCTTCAATCTTTTCCCTTGTCTTTTGTAATTTTTAAATACATGTTTTAATATTTTTGAAATGTTTGTTCTCTCTTTCACAGATTGAAAGTATAAAAACAAAAAGTGAGTAATTTAACGACAATTATAAGGTAAATGCTTTGTACTCTTTTCGTTACATTTCTATCACATTCACCTACTATTAGTTCCACTGCTTCATTTCTTTAACCCTCAGTTTCCTGCCTTTGCTACTTCCCTCATTCCTTTCTCTATTACCTACTTACTCAACTCCTTCCACTCTTTTTCTCAGTCCCTCTCTTCTCATACTTCCTCACTCTTGTTCACTCACTCCGTCTCTATTACTCTTAGTGTCTTTGACTGATCACTCTATCACTACTTGTTCATAATGCTTTCTCTGTGTAGTTGAAGCACACTAAGGGGCATATTATGAATACAGCCAATAAAATTATTGCTCTTTTTATTGGCAGAAAACTGGTGCAAAAGTGGTTTTAGCGGCAGTTTTCTGCCGCAAAAGCAGCTTTAGCGACACATTTCTGCCAATAAAAGCTGCAAAACTTGTATTGCCTATGTTGATGATATGGCTCTATGTTACTTACATTTCTTTGCTGTTTCAATTAATCTTTTTCTGTTATTTTTTGTTTTCTGTTTTCTATTTTTTCTCTCTGTTATTCCTCATGTTTTAATCTTATTTTGAACATTCACTCACATTCTCCAAGAAACTCTTCTTTGTTAATGTTATACTCTCTTTTTTTTTCTTTCACTTCGTTATCTATTTTGTTTTTCACAATTATACCCTCTTCCGTCTTTTCTTCGGTAAATAGATCTATTAAACAGTATCTCTTCTTTACTCCCTATAGCTGTCTTTCTTTTAACATCACTCTCTGTTTACTTTCCTTATACTTACTCTTTTTTTTTTTTTTTTTATTTTTGGGTTAGCTCCCGGTCCGCGTACCGGGAAGCTAACCCGGGAGCGAACCAAAAGAAATAGAGCTTGCCAGAGTGCTAAACATTCTAGCAATTTTTTTTGAAAGGGAAGGTAGTTCTGAAAAGAACTTTTTTTTTAATATTTTTGTTGTTTTATATTTTTTTTTATTTTTTGAACATTTTTTTTTTTTTTGTATTTTTTGAACGATTTTATATATTTTTTGGTTTTTTTTGGGGGGGGAACAACAAAAAACAGGCGTTGAAAAGGGCTCAACAGGAGCAAAAAAAAATACTGGGGGCGGTTAGGGCAATCATGGTGTTCATACGCCAGGTTGAGTGCATTGATGCTCATGTTGCCACACGCTAACAACGCACGACAGTGCATACAAGAGTGTATCATGTGGCCAAAATGTTCTTGTATATTTGGCACAGTTTCTTGTGCCTCTTCTGGTGTTAATGAAATTGGTAATCTTGGTCTGGCCACAGGAGTTGGTCTTGGATTGTCCTGCATATCCCTTATTTCCGCCCGGCTGTAATTTAGTGGATGCTTCCTTGTCATGTGCCTGTGCATTGTGTGATTTCCATAACTATATTTCTTGTCCGTCCCTCTTGATAATTGTTCTTTGCATATGCGGCAGGTGACATACCTCGCATTGACTTTTTTTTGGCCACGAGGGATCGAATAAAACTGCCAGATGAAACTGGCTTTCTTTCTGGAAACCCGGGGCACCTCTTCTAAGAACTGTGGTTCTTCTCCCTCCTCATCCATTTCTTCATCTTCCTCCTCAGTGTTGGTAATGACCTGGGGAGGTGGTCCTCTCTTCCCATGAGGAGGTGGAGGTGGTGGTGGGGGTGCACCAGCTGAAGCTACCAATGAAGCCATTTCTCATATAGTAGTAAAGGTCTTCCTCTCACAATGATGAAAGTCAGAGTGAGGAAAGAAGGAGGGGTTTTCATCATTTGGGAAAAACAATACTTCTCAACCAATGAAAAGTGTTATTTTTAGGTCACCTGACCTAGCCTTACATCATTATGAAACCAAAAGTGAAATGAACCAATGAAAAGTGTTATTAACAAGTCACATGACCTGTTATGCTTACGTTACGCGCTCCAGTCCGCGCCCCGGATAGCTTCCGGGTCGCTGCGCTTTGCGCCTCGGTCCGCGCCCCGGGGCACTTCCGGGTGCGCTAACGCGGTACGTCACAAGACGCATTACGCGGCAACGCGATACGTCGCGCTTTCGCGACGCGCCGCGGATCGCTTCCGGGGAGCTGCGTTTCGCGCCTCGGTCTGCGCCCCGGGGCACTTCCGGGTGCGCTAACGCAGTATGTCATAAGACGCATTACGCGGCAACGCGATACCGTCACTATGTTGATTTCTTACCGGTTCGCGGACCGGGTCGCGGCATTAAATTGAGCTAACGGGAAGCTTCCCGGTTCGCGGACCGGGAGCGAAACAAAAAAAATATTTTAAAAAAATTATTAATAAACATATAAAATATATTTTTGGATTTAAAGAAGAATACATTTTACAGCTATAGATATTAGCTTTTAAAAAACCAATGAAATTCACTGAAAAAACCATAGGTTATAGACCATATATAGTTAGGAATTAGCATTTACAAAACCTTGAAAATTCACTGAAAAAACCATAGGTTATAGACCATATATAGTTAGGAATTAGCATTTAAAAAACCTTATTTTACTCACACAAAACCATTGAAATTCCATATATAGTTAGTTGTACTAACTATATATCGCGCACCCGCAATCCACTGCTGATCATGTCACATATTACATCATTCATGACATGGTCAGTGACATCACTGATGACATCACTGATGACATCTCAAATGACATCACTGATGACATCACTGATGACATCTCAAATGACATCACTGATGACATCACTGATGACATCTCAAATGACATCACTGATGACATCACTGATGACATCTCATTTGACATTACTGATCACATCACTGATGACATCATTCATGTGATAATACAATGAACCTCTTCAGACTCTAATATAACCTTAGATACACTCAGTGTAAACATACACTCACAGACTGTCACTCATCCATGGAGTTACTCAGACACCTAGTCAGTCATGCAAAGAATCAATCACACCTCCATTTTCTCAACTATACAGTTATACACACCTTACTTATTCAAACATATACTAAAACATATTTACTCTCTTATACAATCCTGGATACAAGTTCACAATGATGCATACAGCCACTCACACATTCACTGGCTCCTATGCACAGTTATTTATATATGCCAATTCTCACATGTACTGTGTTTTACATATGTACTTACTTTGACATGTAGCACTGAGATATCCATTCACTCACCAATACACTCATGCACACAGTCAACCGCCCATACAGCTGTTTCCACATGCACTTTTGAACCCATACATCTAGTGAATCAACTGCTCACACATATATGCACAGAGTCATACACCTCCCAGCCACCCACACACACACTCAGTCTCCCATACAAATGCTTGGGCAACCAATCAATAACCCATATAGTTACTCATATAGCTACTGATCAACACATGCAGCAGTTTACAGAACAACAGACATAATGATGCACAAATTAAGACAGTTTAGTCACTAACCCATGCATTCAGTGAGACACATTTAATCACTCACTCATACAGTCAGTCACGCACCTACTAAATCCTTCATCCAGACACTTCTACATCTACTCATTCTTCAATATGTAAAACATATTTAAACTTTACAGAAACACACAGTCACTAGATGATGTAATCAGTGATGTCATCAGTGATGTCATTTGAGATGTCATCAGTGATGTCATCAGTGATGTCATTTGAGATGTCATCAGTGATGTCATCAGTGATGTCACTGACCATGTCATGAATGATGTAATATGTGACATGATCAGCAGTGGATTGCGGGTGCGCGATATATAGTTAGTACAACTAACTATATATGGAATTTCAATGGTTTTGTGTGAGTAAAATAAGGTTTTTTAAATGCTAATTCCTAACTATATATGGTCTATAACCTATGGTTTTTTCAGTGAATTTTCAAGGTTTTGTAAATGCTAATTCCTAACTATATATGGTCTATAACCTATGGTTTTTTCAGTGAATATATATATCAATAGACCACTCTTCGCGCCGCTTACCATGCGGCGTCCCAATTTCCAAGGATAAAGAGAGACGGACTCCAAGAAATTTTCTTTTTACCGCAGTCGCAGGTAAAATTTATTTTGCATATTTATCAAACGTGCATATTCCGAATAGAAAATCCAAACGCGTTTCGGCGTTCTCAGACGCCTTGCTCGCTGGTGATCAGTGCAAATATCCCCGCCCCACATTTAAACTGAGGCTGACCCCGTGATTGGTGACCAGTGCGTGATAGACATGGAAGATATACTAGTATCGTAACATTAAACTGCTATGTATCCGAAATGGCATAACCTTCTTAAATACAATAACTTTGTTACAATTCTTGTAATACAATCGCAATGCTCCGTAGTTGAAATTAATCAGTTTACAGCCACATTAAATGTATTTAGCAGTATTTTCACTCTCTAGTAGATATTATCCTCAGATGTCTGCTGCTTGTGATAGCAATAATTTACAGCTTACATTTATCCAATGGTGACATATACGGTTCATTAAATACCATGATTCCAAGAATAATACAGTTTGTAATGAGACTTAGTAACTTTCCACATACTTTAAAAAAGACACTTTTCCGGTCATATCACCCAAAATAATTGTGAAAGTGAATTAAAAGTAACTGAACTGTGCAAGTGGTTTAATGAAGCCTCTCAACCGAGAGCTTAGCTGCAAAAACCGCTTGCTAGGTGATAGGTTGGGATAGGGGTATCAGGGATAGAAGCAAACGACTGGTTCCTATTCATGGTGGAAACACTTCTGGCTGTACAAATACATGGGCAGTGTTGAGCACTAACTGATAGGATGGAATATCTGAGAGAGAACACTACTCGTACTCAGGTATTGAGCCTCGTTTATCCTGGAATATTCTTGTTTGAGATTTTGTTTTATGATGTTGGCTGTCCAATATATAATGTGTGGTCATGTGTTAAAAAGATGGCCATTGTTATCAGTGGCTCATATTATCCTCTTAAGCTTCAGAATTCATGGTGGATCTCACCATTACATCATTGCCTGAAGTCTACCTGTGATTCTCACAAGAGGGATATGTCTAAGACAATAACTATGTGGTTTAAAATAAAATATTTAAAAATCTCATTAAACCCTTTAAATCCAGACTATACATGTACACCTGAATTATTAATATATCTGGACAAAATTGTCAGCCTTTCTTTTAAACCCTCACTTAGAGATCTTACAAAAAGTGGAATAAGTCTTCGCAGATATTAAGTCCTCTGGGGCTCTTACTGTCTAACTCGATTATGTATCTGGTTTCGAGCTGGCGAAGCAGTTTCTCCCTATCGCCTCCTCTCTTATTACCAGGAACATGATCAATTACATAATAAGAAAGCACATTTAGATTGCTTTCATGTTCAGCCTTGACATGACGGGCCACCGGATACGAAGGGTCCGAATTAACGGTCGCCCTCAGGTGTTGGAGGATTGTGGTTTGCACCGGTTTTGCACCGGTTTTATCGTGCTGCCAACATATCTCAGCCCACACTCACAATTCAGAATATACACTGCAAATTCTGTCTTGCAGTTGAAGTTGCCTTTTATTTATATATATATATATGTATATATATATTGTCCGTTCGTTTCCACTCAGCAACTCGCCCATCATCTGGAACTGCGGCAGGAAGAAGAAACAGAAGACCCAGAGTGCATATATATATATATATATATATTACCTACTGGCGGTCGCCAGTAGGTATATATAGTTAGGATTTTTTCTCTATGGGTTTTTTGAAAATTCTATGTCTAATAACTTTGGCGTTTGTGGACGGAATTGGCTGAAATTTTCAGGAAAATGGCACATTTTGTTTCTGAGCAGCCCTTGAAAATTTGGGGGGGGTTCGTCCAGTGGGGGCCGAGAAAAAAGGGGGGTCCCAAAACGTGTTTTTAACATTGAGTTTTCCATAGGGCGGTTGGCCTCACTTTTAGCCCGAACGGCTGAATGGATTTGCACGAAACTTGGCAAAATTGTAGGGACTGGTAGCCCGATGTGCCTTTTGTAGGTCTCAATATATGTGCTCCAGTGGATTTTGAGAAATTAACGTTTAAAAAAAGATATATATCTGTAAGCGCGGACCAGGCAGCGCTCTGGTTCGCGGACTTTTCGCGCAACGGAGCTTTGTGAAGCGAAGCTGATTGGTTCTCCGGCGTCTGTCAACATTCCAAACAGTCCGTAGCGGCCGCCATCTTGTCTCTCGGTAGGATCGAGAGACAAGAGGAGGTCAAAACAAAGGGGGAAATAACTATAAGGGGGCATAGTAGATCCTCGCTGACCCCCTAGGTTTGATGTGGAGGTTTTAAAAGGGCCCCGCGGGGCAAAAAAAAATAATAATAATAATAATCGAACGGCTGAATGGATTTGCACGAAACTTGGCAAAATTGTAGGGACTGGTAGCCCGATGTGCCTTTGCTAGGTCTCAATATATGTGCTTCAGTGGATTTTGAGAAATTAACGTTCAAAAAAAGATATATATCTGTAACAGCGCACCGCTTCGCGTACTTTTCGCGTTACGGAGCTTTGCGAAGCGAAGCTGATTGGCTCTCCGGTGTCTGTAAACATTCCAAACAGTACGTAGCGGCCGCCATCTTGTCTCTCGGTAGGATCGAGAGACAAGAGGAGGCCAAAGCGAAGGGGCAAATGACCATAAGGGGGCATAGTAGATCCTCGCTGACCCCCTAGGTTTGATGTGGAGGTTTTAAAAGGGCCCCGCGGGGCAAAAAAAAAAAATAATAATAATAATCGAACGGCTGATGACCATAAGGGGGCATAGTAGATCCTCGCTGACCCCCTAGGTTTGATGTGGAGGTTTTAAAAGGGCCCCGCGGGGCAAAAAAAAAAAATAATAATAATAATCGAACGGCTGAATGGATTTGCACGAAACTTGGTAAAATATTAGGGACTGGTAGCCCGATGTGCCTTTGCTATGTCTCAATATATGTGCTTCAGTGCATTTTGAGAAATTAACGTTCAAAAACAAGATATATATCTGTAACAGCGCTCCGCTTCGCGGAGATAAAATTATATCTGTATTACCTAGCTGTTGCTAACACCAGTTAGCGACGGCTAGTAGGAGATAGCGACCATCTTGGGTCCCACTTTGCATGTGAGTGATATTTATCACTAATGACATGCAAAGTGGGCATGCCAAGATGTTAGCGACTGGAAACAGTCGCTAACATCGCTATCTCCTATTATCAACTTTTGGAAATATTCGAGATAAGCGCGAATATCTACAAAAAGTAACAGCTGCCCTGAGCAGTTCTTAGCCATGTTATCCAATGGGAGGTGGATAACATGGCTAAGAGCATTAGCTCGGTAATGCATGAATATCGCGGAGTTTTCAGCGATATTAATGCATTGCGCTCGTTTTTTATCGTATTTGCGATAAACCTTGATAATAGCAAGGTTTATCTGCGATAATTTCTGACGGTAAAAAAATCTTTGCAATGCATCGTTAGGGATAAATATCGCTTAACTTTGGTAATATGCCCCAACGTCTGTTAACGTTCGATTCGAAGGAAATCAGGAATTGTTGAAAAACATTGTGTGCGCCATCTTGTCTTTTTTCAAATGCCACACTTTTGTCGTGCACGGCAGCCATTTTAGATGCCTTGACCAGATCCACTCTGTGCACGCTGTCGATCCTTAGCATGGCTCCCCACCCTCGCAAGCATCTCCCCCAGGCAGTGGTCACCCCCGCTCTCTGTTTTATGCATGGGTAATAAACCTCCCCCCATCTGCGCTGTTCTTCACTGAGAATCACACCCTGTGCCCGCCCGACACCTCCCTTTCGCCCTATTCACTACCGCACCCTCTGACACTCCTTTTCCTCTGTGTCCGATTGTCCAGGCCGGTCCTAGGCTATCAGCTAGCCCTGCAGATGTAGTTTATGGCCACAGCTGTAAAGAATCACCCGTCTTCAAAGGAGTTATAGTAGATCAAGGCCCACACTCGATGAGATCCGTCACAGCAGAAGCGTTGCTATTATCTGAAAACCATCCTGTATTGTGATTGGGGAGGGGACCGAGCGTGAAGCGGAAGATTCCAGGGATGACTCTTTGTACATCAAAGTTTTTACAATTATGTGTCACATTAAAAATATATAGCACTCCGACAAAGTAGTAAGATTATAAAACTTTAATAATTTATAAATATATACAAGAAAACAAAAATAGTAATAACATATAAACATTTTTAGAGAAAAACAACGAAGTAGCGGTCGGCTGTGCGAATAGTCCCAACGCAGCACAACGTCCAGATTTCCGGCGTGGGGCGTCGCGGGGGGTGGGTCATCAGTAGCAAACTGTTGTGCGAATAGTTCCAAGGCAGCAGAACGCGCCGAAATCTAGATGACACGAAAGTGATGTCTAGTAAGTTGCCACCCAGCAAATAACGGCGTGGGGCGTCGCGGGGGGTGGGTCATCAGTAGCAAACTGTTGTGCGAATAGTTCCAAGGCAGCAGAACGATGGCACCAAGGTGATGTCCAGTAAGTTGCCGCACTGGTTTTGGTATCCTACAATGCTGCTCCGAATAACGGCGTGGAGCGCCCCGGGGGAGGCGGCGTGAACGGGCCTCTCCAGGTGGAGTCTCATCTGTTTTAGTGGGGCGCCCCTTTACCGTTTCAGTTGCCATTCCGTCCGCTTTTGGTCCACTGTGTCAAAATCCGCCATTCAGCTGAGTTGCGCCCACTCTTGCGGTGCAGCGATAGGCGGCTGTCACAGGACTCTCAAAATGGCGGCAGGCTGTTTCCTTTTTGGGCCTGGTCCACTGAAATGGCCCTGGGACACCTTGGAAATCGGACGCTTGTCTGCTAGGTCTTGGACCCCATTCTCGAAAGCGTCCCCTCCGCCTTGAGAATTCATCAAAAGTTTTGGGGGCCCCGAGTCCTGCAGGCTTCTGGTGGGGAGCGGCTGCCATGATTGCTCGCGGAATGACCACGACGGAGCTACGAGATGGTGGTGCTCTCATGGTGACGCCAGTTTAGTCTGAAACATCCAGAAACAAGGTGGGGCTTTCATCGTTTGGGGGAAAAAAAAAGTTTTCATCCAATGAAAAGTGTTGTTTTTAGGTCATATGATCAAGCCTTCCATCATTAGGAAACCAAAAGTAAAATGAACCAATGAAAAGTTTTATAAACAAGTCACATGACCTGTTATGCGGCATAGGGTATAAAATGCGGAGAAAATACGTTGGCACGTGAGGCGGCGTCAGTAGCGGACCGATGTGCGAATAGGCCGAAGGCAATACAACGCGCTAAGATCCGGATGGCACCGAGGTGGTGTCATAGTTGAGAGTTCTGAGCAGCGGTTGTAACACTGTCTGAAGCTTATTTGCAGCTGCTGCAGCTTCACTACGCGCCAAGATCCGGATGGCACCGAGGTGGTGTGTAGGAAGTTGCCGCACTGGTGTGGCCATCCTACAATGCTGAAAGTCGGCGTGGGGCGCCCCGTTGGCCTGTGAGTTTGCGTCAGTAGCGGACCGATGTGCGAATAGGCCGAAGGCAGCACAACGCGCCAAGATCCGGATGGCACCGAGGTGGTGTCTAGTAAGTTGTCGCACTTCTGTGGCCATCCTACAATGTTGAAAGTCGGCGTGGGGCGCCCCGTTGGCCTGTGAGATGGTGTCAGTAGCGGACTGATGTGTGAATGGGGCCAAAGGCAGCGCAACAATATTTTCTACTATATTTCCGGAGTAGAAGACACCACAAGGCGCTGAGATGCCAAGATCCGGATGGCACCGAGGTGGTGTGTAGCAAGTTGCCGCACTGGTGTGGCCATCCTACAATGCTGAAAGTCGGCGTGGGGCGCCCCGTTGGCCTGTGAGATGGCGTCAGTAGCGGACCGATGTGCGAATAGGCCGAAGGCAGCACAACAATATTTTCTGACTGACACCACAAGGCGCTGAGATGCCAAGATCCGGATGGCACCTAGGTGATGTCTAAGTTGCGGACTGATGTGCGAATGGGGCCAAAGGCAGCGTAACAATATTTTTTGTATGGAAGATACCACTAGGCGTTGAGATGCCAAGATTCGGATGGCACTGAGGTGATGTCTAGCAAGTTGGTGTGGTCATCCTACAATGCTGAAACTCGGCGTGGGTCGCCCCATTAGCCTGTGAGATGGCGTCAGTAGCGGACCGATGTGCGAATAGGCCGAAGGCAGCACAACGCGCCAAGATCCGGATGTCACCGTGGTGGTTTCATAGTTGAGAGGCACTTCATCTGCAGTGGGGCGCCGAGATCCGGATGGCACCGAGGTGATGTCTAGCAAGTTGCTGTACTGGTGTGGTCATCCTACAATGCTGAAACTCGGCGTGGGTCGCCCCATTAGCCTGTGAGATGGCGTCAGTAGCGGACCGATGTGCGAATAGGCCGAAGGCAGCACAACGCGCCAAGATCCGGATGTCACCGTGGTGGTTTCATAGTTGAGAGGCACTTCATCTGCAGTGGGGCGCCGAGATCCGGATGGCACCGAGGTGATGTCTAGCAAGTTGCTGTACTTGTGTGGTCATCCTACAATGCTGAAACTCGGCGTGGGTCGCCCCATTAGCCTGTGAGATAGCTGTTCTTTGGATTTGGGCCTGGTCCACCAAAATGGCCCTGGGACACCTTAGAACTCGGACGCTCGATTTTTTTTTCCTTTCCTGTACATGCAAAAAAAGGTAAATGCCCGGTACGTTACACGCTTCATCTGCCACGATGAACTCTCCAGAGGAACCGAAAAAAAATATAGTTGTGGTAACTATACCATGCATCGTCATATGGAGAGGTGGCACCAATTAATTATAGTGCTGCATAAAAGAGAGATTTGGAGGAGAACCCCTGACCTGCTAGTACATTCATCAAAGAAGTGGCACTGAGAGCTTCAGAGGCAAGGGAAACGGTCCCAAATATTTAGAAGAACTTTGGAAAGATTAAAATGACATGTTTAGATTGTGGCAAATTAATTTCATGTGGACAGATGAGTGTTACTCTAATAAATACAGCATATGAACATCATCATAGTCGATGGTTGGTAGAGACATTTTGACTATATCCTGGACCTGCCCGTCCTCGCCCAAA
Organism: Lissotriton helveticus; assembly: GCF_964261635.1. NCBI lineage: Eukaryota > Metazoa > Chordata > Amphibia > Caudata > Salamandridae > Lissotriton > Lissotriton helveticus. The sequence goes on along the minus strand of NC_136059.1, from coordinate 1,420,528,708 downwards.
ATGGCGCCAGAATAAATGGGACTCGTAACTCCTTCTTGTGTACTGGTTGCAGAACCTTGAAATCACGAGATACGTATGCAGTTTTGAAGCACATGGCGGGCGGGGACGAGAATTGATTGAATATTTCGACATCCCTATTGATATTAAGTTCTGATGTGTTATTGATTACTGTACTGTTGAAAGTTCGAATTAACGTCACCCATGGTACTTGCCCGCAAATGTATATCTAGATAATTTTATTGTAACTGGCCCTGTCGTATTTTAATTATAAAATGTACGTCCACCGATTCCGTAACTGTTAGACACCTTAGTTCTTGCAACCTAATGGCCCGCCCGTTACGTTCCTCTACAGTGTAAATGTCTATTCATCATATACGATTACAGTTTGCTCCGTGGCCGGCCCACGTGGTTATAGGCTCGTATTTGTATAATGAAATTTTCACAATAAAGGTTTTTAAAAGAAAACATGGTAGTAGTATATACATTGGTAAAGTTTTTAATAATAGTCACTGTTTTAGAATCATTAAAAGGCAAGTGAAATAAAGCAGACCAATTACATGAAGGGTAAAAGGTATAATACGAAGGAACGCAGTAAAGATAAATGGTCAAGGGCTGTTGTGTTTTCTATTCCTGCAACATAAAGTGATCGATAAGAATCTCATATTCAGGCGTATCGGCGACTAAGACAGCAGGTCGACCCTCTTTTGCTCAACGGCTCCGTCATGGGACGAAGAAACGCTCTTTTTCTCGAAAAAAGAATATATTTTACTTGCAGGACAGTTGTAAAATTTCCGGGAAAGTACATTAGCCTGGAACATTATAACATATATTTAAGAAAAAATAATGTTCGGAAGTAATGAAAAGCGTAATTTTTAGGTCATATGACCAAGCCTTTCATCATTACAATAAGAAAAGTAAAATGAACCAATGAAAAGTTTTATTAACAAGTCACATGACTTGTTATGCTTACGTTACGCGCTGCGCGCCCCGGATGACTTCCGGATGCGCTAACGCGGCGCGTCATATGACGCATTACGCGACAACGCAGGTACAGAATATAGTCAAAATGTCTCCACCAACCAGCGGTCGGAACACAACCCCTTTCAGCAGGCTAAATAGTTCTGTTAAATGACAACAGAAGGGACAGGCAACAAGAACCATCAGTCAAAGAGGGGAGGGCTAGTTCTTCTCTACCGGGTTACATTGGGGCGCTACCGGAACTGATCGAATTGGTAGTCTACAGTGTTTCTGGATGTTTCAGACTGAAGCTGGGGTTAGCATGAGAGCAGCACCATTTCGTAGCTCCGTCGTGGTCATTCCGCAACCAATCATGGCAGCCGTTCTTTATCGTTATTTTGGGCGGGGTGGGTGGCGGAGCCGAGCTGTTTTGCAGCCATCATTGTGTGGAGTTCAGTTCATCTCACTAGTTTTGTATTTGTCATGAGGGGTTGTTCCTAATGTTTCTATTTTAGCGAGGTCAAAAAGAGATCCCATTAGTGGCCTACTGATTTTGCTCGATTCCTTTTCTTTTTTTTTACACGATTTTTCGTTATCTGCAAAGACTAAACAGAGTATTGCGACTCTGTGTTTGTTTGTAAATAGAGAATGAACCAAAGAGAACTAATTCTAAAACAGTAAATACTACGATAACAATGAATCAAATGGAGAGAGAAGCAGGCACGACGGATTACAATGGGGGCAAAGACCTGCGTTAACTACCTTTCACTATCTGCAAAGAGAGAGTACTCCTAATAGAAATGAGGGGGGGGGGGGCACCATTCAAAGCAGATCAGTGTGCATAAACACGAAAATGTTTTCACTTACCACTACTTGACATTCGACAGCTTATGATATTTGCTATTAAAAAACCATTGAAATTCACTGAAAAAACCATAGGTTATAGACCATATATAGTTAGGAATTAGCATTTACAAAACCTTGAAAATTCACTGAAAAAACCATAGGTTATAGACCATATATAGTTAGGAATTAGCATTTAAAAAACCTTATTTTACTCACACAAAACCATTGAAATTCCATATATAGTTAGTTGCACTAACTATATATCGCGCACCTGCAATCCACTGCTGATGATGTCACATATTACATCATTCATGACATGGTCAGTGACATCACTGATGACATCACTGATGACATCTCAAATGACATCACTGATGACATCACTAATGACATCTCATTTGACATCATTCTTGTGCTAATACGATAAACCTCTTCAGACTCTAATATAATCTTAGATACACTCAGTGTATACAGACACTCACACACTTCCACTCATCCATGGAGTTACTCACACACCCAGTCAGTCATGCAAAGAAACAATCTCATCTCCATTTCTTCAACTATACAGTTAAACACACCTTACTTATTGAAACATATACTAACACATATTTACTCTCTTATACAATCCCTGATACAAGTTCACAATGATCGATACAACCACTCACTCATTCGGTGGCTCTCATGCACAGTTATTTATATATGCCAACTCTCACATGTACTGTGTTTTACATATGTACTTACTATGACATGTAGCATTGAGATATCCATTTACTCATCAATACACTCATGCACACAGTCAACTGCCCATGTAGCTGTTTCCACATGCACTCTTGAACTCATACACCTAGTGAATAAACTGTTCACACATCTATGCATAGAGTCACACACCTTTCAGCCACCCCCACACAAACTCAATCTCCCATAGAAATACTTGGGCAAGCAATTAATAACACATATAGCCTCTCGTATAGCTAATGATCAACACATGCAGCAGTTTACAGAACAACAGACATAATGATGCACAAATTAAGACAGTTTAGTCACTAACCCATGCATTCAGTGAGACACATTTAATCACTCACTCATACAGTCAGTCACGCACCTACTAAATCCTTCATCCAGACACTTATACATCCACTCATTCTTCAATATGTAAGATATATTTTAACTTTACAGAAACATACAGTCACTGGATGTTGTCATCAGTGATGTCATCAGTGATGTCATTTGAGATGTCATCAGTGATGTCATCAGTGATGTCACTGACCATGTCATGAATGATGTAATATGTGACATCATCAGCAGTGGATTGCAGGTGCGCGATATATAGTTAGTGCAACTAACTATATATGGAATTTCAATGGTTTTGTGTGAGTAAAATAAGGTTTTTTAAATACTAATTCCTAACTATATATGGTCTATAACCTATGGTTTTTTCAGTGAATATATATATATATATATATATATATATATCCATCCAAACCCACGCGCAGACCTCAGCAGCGTGAAACCGACCACACCAGCGTACTTGAAATCCATTTATTTCGGCAGAAATGCATAACGCGTTTCAAGGCAACACGCCTCTTAATCATATGCACAGCAGTTGAATACTACCTGAACAAACGCCCTATGAACTATGTACACCATAACAAAATGATTATTGGCATGTTAAAACTGTGTCTTGAACAAAATTATTTTTTGTTTTATGGCCAAAAATACCAACAGATACGAGGGGTGGCCATGGGGGCCTGTTTTTCCCCCAGTTTCGCGTGCTTGCACATGGGACTGTGGGAGGAACGGGTCCTCATGGGGGACCTCGAAGCCATAATGAACAACAATGTAATCATGTATTCGAGGTACATAGATGACTTATTTCTAATTTGGAAGGGGTCTATGAAGGAGGCAACTGACTTTGTTGAAAAACAGAACATTAACAACTACAACTTAGAGTTTACATCTGAGATTCATAAGGAGAGAGTTAACTTCCTAGATGTAGAAGTGTATATCAAGGACAATGTTTTGGAGACAAGATTGCACAGGAAAGAGACCTCTGGGAACACACTGCTACACGCCACCAGTCAGCATCCTGGACATCTCATACGCAGCATCCCTTATGGGGAAATGCTGCGCATGAGACGGTTATGTAGTACCGACCAGGAGTGTGATAAAGCTCAAAAAGATAGTAAGAATCGCTTTCTGGAGAGAGGATACAGAGCTGACTTGGTGGAAAGTGCTATAGAACGAACACGTAGCATCCCAAGGGAACAAGCCTTGATGGGCAAAGACCAGACCATTGAGACAAAGGCCGAATCTATACAGTCAAGGGCCATTGTTACCTACAGCATTCAACACGCTGAGATCAGGAAGATCTTCAGTAGGAATTGGAATCTGGTTAAAAGAGATCCAATAATAGGCAATCTAGTCTCCAACAGGCCGGAATTGACTTTCCGCAAGTCCTCGACAATGGCAAATGCCCTGGTAAGCAGCAATTTGGACAAACCACTATCAGGGACCTGGATGGACCTGAATAAGGGTTTCAAAAAGTGTCCATTTTGCAAGGCTTGCAGACAAGGTGTCAACAAAACTCACTACTCCATTCCCTTTCATGACAAACCAATCGCCATAAAGCATAGACTTACATGCAAAACAGAGTATGTAGTCTACGTGCTGCAATGTCCATGTGGGCTATGCTATGTGGGCAGCACTCGACTGCCCGCCCACAAACGGATCTTGCAGCATCTCCGAGCCATCTCAGGAAAAGATTCATCTTATCCAGTAGCACGGCATTTCGAGTCGACCCATAACAGCAACCCTGATGAATTAGTATATTATCTGGTGGACACAATCCCGCCCCTTAAGAGAGGAGGCAATAGAGATGCGAAATTACGGCTACTGGAGACAAGATATATCCTGGAGTTCAATAGTAAGAACCCGGGAGGCCTTAATGCCAGTGAGGACCTGTATACCTGCCTATAATGAAATTTTCAAAAAAAGAAATTATGATAGCCTACATGATTGTTTATCTTTTCTTGGTGTGTGATTCATACATCTGGGATCAGATGGAGCCAAGATGTTAAACTAGAGTGTCTGTTTCCCGACTGTAAACTTATTTTAAATCACACTCACATTCCATTCACTTTGGGTGGCTTTCCCAGTATGTCTATGAGGGATATTAGGATATCCAACAGCTATGCACTATACCCAGTCTACATTTAAGACTAGTACTTTTAAGATTAGAACAGTTTAGACTAATGGTTGGGGATTTGGGATTGCGAGGCAGGATATGGTTTCGTTTAGGATCATCCACTCCTCCCAATAACCTCACCAGATTTTGCACTATTCCAGTAAAATCAATGTAAATATTAAGTTATATGAAATTCTTGGTTGCTTGTAAATATGACTTATTTAATTGGTTTTTTAATATGTAAAAATGGCTCTTAATAATTGTCTATTTGTCACATATTTATTTGTATATAGTATATGTTTTTCTGAATATTTGAAGAATATATATTTACATTACTTTGGGCACTATGCCCTGAATATGCTGCTTGCTGCTAATATTTTGGGCAGTATTTCTATTATGTCTACTGTTTTAATATGTTACACAGCTGCTGTTAGTTTAAGTGAATTCCGCTATATATACCCTCATCTATGTCAATGACACATCATGTGATCAAGCCTCTACGAGAGGCGAAACGCGTCATGACAGTTGCTGGCTGGAATTTAGAGCACAAATAAAGCACTGAAAATTTTGCACTTATTTGCGGTTTCGCTCTGACCTTATTTTGCTACCGTTGTGGAGAAGGAGCATGATGGATGGCGTCTTTGAACATATATATATATGTATATATATTGTCCGTTCGTTTCCACTCAGCAACTCGCCCATCATCTGGAACTGCGGCAGGAAGAAGAAACAGAAGACCCAGAGTGCATATATATATATATATATATATATATATATATATATATATATATATATATATATATATATATATATATATATATATATATATATATATATATCCAAACCCACGCGCAGACCTCAGCAGTGTGAAACCGACCACACCAGCGTACTTGAAATCCATTTATTTCGGCAGAAATGCATAACGCGTTTCAAGGCAACACGCCTCTTAATCATATGCACAGCATTGGGGATGGGTTCGTTAGTTCTTAAAAATGTAGCTTTAAACATTGAAGTAGGACAAATGTCAATTAGCTTAAAGAGGCAGTCTATTTAAAGCATTTTTCAGTTAAAGTGTAGCGTTAAGTTTGATAGTACTTGTATTATTCTGTTGGCTGTATAATACTTGAGTCTCACTGTAGTTACATTTAGGTTCACCTTAACCCGCTGTACACCTTCTTTGCTCGGTATTTGGACTTCATGTCCCACAATGCCTCTCGTTGATACTCCGATTCTCAAGCTTACTCCAATGTGGATTTTGGCAGGCTTTCACAGCGTTTCCCCGACACCTTCACAAGCCTTTCTTAGGTAAAGTACCAATTTGCGGCTATGCGTGATGGTCAGAGTCACTGTGGAAAAAGTCGTAACCATCCAGTTTTCAGCTGGTTCTTGTTTGCCTCAAAGAAGTTCATTGCGCTGTGCTTCAGGGAAAACCCTCTGCAAACTCTGGCAAATTCAAAAGTTATATTCCGGGGGGAAGCGGGCTTCTCAACAAAGCCTCATTCATTCAGACCTTTCAATGACGATTGTTTCAGCCGGCGGGCGCTTAAGTTTGTTTCTCACAAATGTCCAAAAGTCTTGACAGTTAAAGCGCCCCTCCATGCGAGTTGGGGCCGGTAACAGGTGTGTCAAGCACCTCATAAATCCATCCAAACCCACGCGCAGACCTCAGCAGCGTGAAACCGACCACACCAGCGTACTTGAAATCCATTTATTTCGGCAGAAATGCATAACGCGTTTCAAGGCAACACGCCTCTTAATCATATGCACAGCATATGACAGATGTCATCAGTGATGTCACTGACCATGTCATGAATGATCTAATATGTGACATCATCAGCAGTGGATTGCGGGTGCGCGAAATATAGTTAGTACAACTAACTATATAGGAGCAATTTCAATGGTTTTGTATGAGTAAAATGTCCAGCTAACTATAACACCACTAAAAGTTATAGTTTTTTGAGTGAATTTCAAAGGTTTTTTAAAAGCTAATTCCTAACTATATAACTCCTGAAACCTATGGTTTTTTCAGTGAATTTCAAAGGTTTTTTAAATGCTAATTCCTAACTATATAAGGCCTGAAACCTATGGTTTTTCCAGTGAATTTGCAAGGTTTTTTAAATGCTAATGCCTAACTGTATAAGGCCTGAAACCTATGTTTTTTTCAGTGAATTTCAAAGGTTTTTTAAATGCTAATTCCTAACTATATAAGGCCTGAAACCTATGGTTTTTTCAGTGAATTTCAAAGGTTTTTTAAATGCTAATTCCTAACTATATAAGGCCTGAAACCTATGGTTTTTTCAGTGAATTTCAAAGGTTTTTTAAATTCTATTAGCGGATAACGTTTAAATATATTAATATCCTAGTGGGACCACCTGAGCAGCCCTAAGGGGTCAGGGTGTTTCTACCCTGCCCCCTTTTTGTGTTCTACATTTTTGCTTTTCTGCTTTCTTGTACCTTAGTCTACTAAGACCCAAGATGGATGCCAACACTTCCTGGTTAGAAGTGTTGACAGCCAATGAGCATGCAACTTTCTCGGGAAGGCATGCTGATTGGCTGTCACTGTCTGTCAACACTAGCACAAGATGGATGCCAACACCTCCTGGTTAGAAGTGTTGACAGCCAATGACCATGCAGCTTTCTCGGGAAGGCATGCTGATTGGCTGCCACTGTCTGTCAACACTCAAAACCAGGAAGTGTTGGCAGCCATCTTGTGCCTTGTTAGAACCAAGGCACAAGAAAGCAGTGAAACAAAGGAAGGTGTGAAACTCGCAAAGGGGCCAGAGTAGAAGCACCCTGACCCTCTAGGCCTGCTCAGGGGGTCCCACAAGGACCACAAAGGCGCGGGGTACGCGTACCGTGCGCGTACGGTACGCGTACCCCGTGACTTTAAAAAAAAAAAAAACATTTTTTGCCTTGGGGGTCTTTGTGGGACCCCCTGAGCAGGTCTAGGGGGTCAGGGTGTTTCTACCATGCCCCCTTTTTGAGTTCTACACATTTGTTTTTCTGCTTTCCTGTACCTCACTCTACCGAGGCACAAGATGGCTGCCCACAATTTCTGTTTTAGAGTGTTGACAGACAGTGGCAGCCAATCAACATGCAGCTCGCCCACTAGAGGTACGCGTACGGTACACGTACCGTGCGCGTACGGTACGCGTATCCCGTAACTTAAAAAAAATATATATATATTTTTTGCCTTGGGGGTCTTTGTGGGACCCCCTGAGCAAGTCTAGGGGGTCAGAGTGTTTCTACCATGCCCCCTTTTTGAGTTCTACACATTTGTTTTTCTGCTTTCCTGTACCTCACTCTACCGAGGCACAAGATGGCTGCCCACAATTTCTGTTTTAGAGTGTTGACAGACAGTGGCAGCCAATCAGCATGCAGCTCGCCCACTAGAGGTACGCGTACGGTACACGTACCGTGCGCGTACGGTACGCGTATCCCGTGACTTTAAAAAAAAAAAAAAAATGTTTGCCTTGGGGGTCTTTGTGGGACCCCCTGAGCAGGTCTAGGGGGTCAGGGTGCTTCTACCCTGCCCCCTTTTTGAGTTCTACACATTTGTTTTTCTGCTTTCCTGTACCTCACTCTACCGAGGCACAAGATGGCTGCCCACAATTTCTGTTTTAGAGTGTTGACAGACAGTGGCAGCCAATCAGCATGCAGCTCGCGCACTAGAGGTACGCGTACGGTACACGTACGTGCGTGTACGGTAAGCGTACGGGTAAGCTCACGGGTATGCTGCTATAGATATATATATTTTTTTGAACCTAAATTACTCAAAATCCACTGGAGCACATATCTTGAGACATAGCAAAGGCACATCAGGCTACCAGTCCCTACAATTTTGCCAAGTTTGGTGAAAAACCATTCAGCCGTTCGGGCTAAACCGCCCTATGGAAATTAACATGGGGAAAACACGTTTTGGGACCCCCCTTTTATCTCGGCCCCCGCTTGACGAATCCCCCCCAAACTTTCAGGGAAGGACCGGAGCGCCGCGAGGCAAAGTTAAGGAAAATTTCAGGAAAATTCCTCAACCGGCGCCAAAGTTATTCCCAATAGAATGTTGCGATTTCCCTATGGAAAACAATCCTAACTATATATACCTACTGGCTATCGCCAGTAGGTAATATATATATAGAATATAAGAAACGACTAGAACGATATGAATTAAAAATCCGTCAAAGGAAACAAGAAAAGTACGAAAGAGACGAAAGGGATTATGCTCAGGGGAGAATTTTAACATTTGCGAAAAAATTCGATGCCCCGCGAAAGGAAATGAGCAAAAAGAAAGTCAACCCTGTAATAACCCCAAGAGTTGAGACATCGGAATCAGAGGTAACGGAGAATGATCAATCTGGTGATGAAATGCCAGGCTCCTCTAAAGAGAAACCCCAGAAAACCCCTTTTCATTTAGAATTCAATCTAATCAGAGCATCCTGGTTGCGGGGAGGAAAAAGCAAGCCCCCGGAAACCACAGAAGAACCAGAAGAGGGGGTTGGAAGGGGAAAGGGAAAAGGCAAAAACAGCGCAACTCCCAGAGTCACGAGGAGCAAACGTGGAACGAGATGGTAGAAGAGGAGGATGATTTGACAATTATCAACCTTACCGATAAAGTATTAACATCATTGGAAGAAAAAACATTAAAATTGGGCTTATCCTTTTGTCCCAACGAGAGACTTGAATTTACTCAGACAAGGATTGATTTATTCACCTTCATTCGCAAAACGAAGCTTCACAAATTCTTTAAACTAAAACCTACCGTGAAAGAAAGGAGAAGATTGAATGCACAAGAAACGGACATTCTCACCATCGATGATCTCACTACATGGGAGATCCTGGAAGACCTAAGAACGGAAGAAGAAGAGGGCAGGGAGTCTGAAGACTCACTCACACAAAGAACCAGAAAAGTGGGAGTCGAACAAGAGGCACCAACGACCAACTTTAAACCCCCCTCACAATTCGTACCTACGATGCCTTATGATGCTATCGATGCGTTTTCAGACGCTGTAATCAAGGATCTGATAAACTTTCGAAAAAAGCAGAAAAAAATGAAAATGAAAAAGACAAATATGACAAAGGAACAAAGAGAAATTCTAGCAAAACTGGACAAGGATGAGAATATAATCTGTAAACCATCAGATAAAGGTGGAAACATCGTGGTGATGTCAAGGGAACAATATTGCCAAGAAGCACTTAAACAATTGGACAATGGGATATCCTATGAAAAAACAACAAAAATTAAATATGAGGAGAGTATCACTGAATATTTAACATTACTGAATAAATGGCACAGCAATAACATGCTAGATACTGATGAGTATTTTTTCCTGAAAAACAATAACCCGACAATTCCCACCTTTTATCATTTGCCCAAGATACACAAGGACAATAAAAATCCGCCGGGGAGACCAATTGTCTCCTCTATAGGAAGTGTATCAGAAAACATGTCTATTTATATTGACCATTTTCTTTTTCAGAGTGTTCTACAGCTAAACTCTTACATTAGGGACACTAAAGATTTTGTGAACAAAATCAAGGATGTGATATGCAAACCAATGTACATATTAATAACTATGGACATAACCAGTCTCTATACGAGCATTGATCACCAACAGGGACTGATGGCAATCAAGTATTTTCTTGACAAAAAACCTATGAAGTTTGCAAAACATAATGATATGCTCTTAGAGTTCATACAGTACTGTTTGTTCAACAATATCTTTTTGTTCCAGGGACAACTTTACAGGCAGACTACGGGGACCGCGATGGGGACCTGCTTCGCTCCCAGCTACGCGAACCTTTTCGTCGGCTGGTGGGAGGAGCAGGTCACCAAGAGCCCCAAATTTGGGAAATGGGCAGAAAATCTAAAAATTTGGTATCGATACATCGATGACCTTTTCCTTGTATGGGAAGGGTCAGTTACTTCTGCAGAAGAGTTTGTAGCTGAATTAAATCAGAACAATATTAATCTAAGATTTACAGCAGATATAAGTGTATCAACAGTGAATTACCTGGACCTGAGAGTAACCTTAAGGGGTGAGAAAATTGAAACAGAGCTTTTTAGAAAAGCGACAGCCGGCAATTCGGTATTACATGCCGAAAGCAGCCATCCTCCTCCATTGGTGAGAAGTATACCATATGGGGAACTCCTTAGAATTAAAAGGAATTGCTCCAGGAATACTGACTTCATAAAAGCGGCTCAAGATAGCATCAGCAGATTTAAGTCCAGAGGATACAATGAAAATCTCTTAGAGAAGACCTTTAAAAAGGTAGAGAGAATTCCTCGAGAAGAGTTACTTAAAGAAAGAGAAAGAGATCAAGACAAACATGGAGGGAAATTCAGGCTGATTACCACCTTCTCAGAAGATTCAAACCATCTGAGAAATATACTTAAGAGAAGCTGGCATATCCTTCAAACTGATCAAATCATAGGGAAGGATATCCCAATCTCACCCCTAATCACCTTCAGGAAAGGGAGATCAATAAAGGACAAAATTGTACACAGCCATTTGCGTGACAAGATGGATACAACAGGGAGAATAAGAGATATGCCGGGCTTCTTCCCCTGCGGGAAGTGCAAGGCATGTGAGAATAGCAAAAGAGTAACCACATATGAGATACCAGGGGTGAATGACAAGAAAAGAATATCAAAGTTTCTCACATGTCAAACCACCCATGCTGTATACTGCCTAACGTGTCCATGCGGACTGAAATATATAGGCAGTACAGTTAAGAATGTGAAATTAAGAATACTTGAGCACCAACGAGCCATTGTAAATAAGGATTTCAATTATCCTATAGCGAAACATTTTGCTATTAGACACAAGAGCAAAAGAGAATTGCTACAGTATTTTGCACTAGACTGTGTACCTGTGGACCCAAGGGGTGGGGATAGGTTACGGAGACTAAGACGGTTGGAGTCCCGTTACATAATTGACCTACAAACCAAGGCCCCAACAGGACTGAATAAAAATGAAGAATTATCATCTCACCTAGGAAAGTAAGAGGAGGAGAATTTTGCCCTAAAATGTTATAACCTTAAATAACCCTGTGAGAAATGCCGATCCACGGCTTTATAACACACCTACTAAGACGACGCAGTAATGAAAGAAAAGGCACATTAATCATGTGATTAATCAGGTCTTCGAATTAAGCTTTATAAAAGGAAATAAGCGAATTGTAATTCAAAATGTATGAATCTCAATGTGTGTCGTCTCTGTAACGTTACTAGAATGTAATAGACAATGGTATAACTTTGCTCACAGGGTTTTACGTAAGTCTCCTTTCTATGAACATGCCTGAAAATGACGAATTGTTTTTAAACCTGCCTCCTTCGTGTCAATAGTAGACACTGACGAAGGAAACCGAAACGCGTTTGTCTGCTTAGTGTTTGTTTGCTGTCATTAAACAAACCTAAAAACTTCTCCTGTGAGTGCCGGATTTCTTTTTGTTTTGGAGTTAAAGATATCGGAGCGGCAATTGAGACGTGGGGCGTCACCACGACAGGCACCCGCCCACGAGTGCCCCGGTTCCTTGACGCAACAGAGCGGCATATATATATATATATATTCACTGAAAAAACCATAGGTTATAGACCATATATAGTTAGGAATTAGCATTTAAAAAACCTTATTTTACTCACACAAAACCAATGAAATTCCATATATAGTTAGTTGTACTAACTATATATCGCGCACCCGCAATCCACTGCTGATCATGTCACATATTACATCATTCATGACATGGTCAGTGACATCACTGATGACATCACTGATGACATCTCAAATGACATCACTGATGACATCACTGATGACATCTCAAATGACATCACTGATGACATCACTGATGACATCTCAAATGACATCACTGATGACAACATCCAGTGACTGTATTTTTCTGTAAAGTTAAAATATGTCTTACATATTGAAGAATGAGTGGATGTATAAGTGTCTGGATGAAGGATTTAGTAGGTGCATGACTGACTGTATGAGTGAGTGGTTAAATGTGTCTCATTGAGTGCATGGGTTAGTGACTAAACTGTCTTAATTTGTGCATCATTATGTCTGTTGTTCTGTAACCTGCTGCATGTGTTGATCAGTAGCTATATGAGTAACTATATGGGTTATTGATTGGTTGCCCAAGCATTTGTATGGGAAACTGAGAGTGTGTGTGGGTGGCTGGGAAGGTGTATGACTCTGTGCATAATGTATGGGTTCAAAAGTGCATGTGGAAACAGCTGTATGGGTGGTTGACTGTGTGCATGACTGTATTGGTGAGTGAATGGATATCTCAGTGCTACATGTCAAAGTAAGTACATATGTAAAACACAGTACATGTGAGAGTTGACATATATAAATAACTGTGCATAAGAGCCAGTGAATGTGTGAGTGGCTGTATAGATCATTGTGCTCTTGTATCCAGGATTGTATAAGTGAGTAAATATGTTTAGTATATGTTTGAATAAGTAAGGTGTGTTTAACTGTATAGTTAAGGAAATGGAGGTGTGATTGATTGTTTGCATGACTGACTAGGTGTGTGTGTAACTTCATGGATGAGTGACAATCTGCGAGTCTGTGTTTACACTGAGTGTATCTAAGGTTATATTAGAGTCTGAAGAGGTTCATCGTATTATCACATGAATGATGTCATCAGTGATGTGATCAGTAATGTCAAATGAGATGTCATCAGTGATGTCATTTGAGATGTCATTTGAGATGTCATCAGTGATGTCATCAGTGATGTCATTAGTGATGTCATTTGAGATGTCATCAGTGATGTCATCAGTGATGTCATTTGAGATGTCATCAGTGATGTCATCAGTGATGTCATTTGAGATGTCATCAGTGATGTCATCAGTGATGTCACTGACCATGTCATGAATGATGTAATATGTGACATGATCAGCAGTGGATTGCGGGTGCGCGATATATAGTTAGTACAACTAACTATATATGGAATTTCATTGGTTTTGTGTGAGTAAAATAAGGTTTTTTAAATGCTAATTCCTAACTATATATGGTCTATAACCTATGGTTTTTTCAGTGAATTTTCAAGGTTTTGTAAATGCTAATTCCTAACTATATATGGTCTATAACCTATGGTTTTTTCAATGAATTTCATTGGTTTTTTAAAAGCTTTTTAATATCTATAGCTGTAAAATTTATTCTTCTTTAAATCCAAAAAAATATTTTATATGTTTATTAATAATTTTTTTTAAATATTTTTTTTGTTTCGCTCCCGGTCCGCGAACCGGGAAGCTTCCCGTTAGCTCAATTTGATTCCGCGATCCGGTCCGCGAACCGGTAAGAAATCAACATAGTGACGGTATCGCGTTGCCGCGTAATGCGTCTTATGACGTACTGCGTTAGCGCACCCGGAAGTGCCCCGGGGCGCGGACCGAGGCGCGAAACGCAGCTCCCCGGAAGCGATCCGCGGCGCGAAAGCGCGACGTATCGCGTTGCCGCGAAATGCGTCTTGTGACGTATCGCGTTAGCGCACCCGGAAGTGTCCCGGGGCGCGGACCGAGGCGCGAAGCGGAGCGACCCGGAAGCTAACCGGGGAGCGTTCCGCAGCGCGTAACATGAGCGTGAGAGGTCATGTGACTTGTTAATAAAACTTTTCATTGGTTCATTTCACTTTTAGTTTCATAATTATGGAAGGCTAGGTCAGGTGACCTAAAAATAACACTTTTCATTGGTTGAGAAGTATTGTTTTTTCCAAATGATGAAAACCCCTCCTTCTTTCCTCACTCTGACTTTCATCATTGTGAGAGGAAGACCTATTTTGCTTGTTGGAAGACCTATTTTGCTTGTGTGAAAATGGCTTCATTGGTTGCTTCAGCTGGTGGACCCCCACCACCACCTCCACCTCCTCATGGGAAGAGAGGACCACCTCCCCAGGTGATTACCAACACTGAGGAGGAAGATGAAGAAATGGATGAGGAGGGAGAAGAACCACAATTCCTGGAAGAGTTGCCCCGGGTTTCCAGAAAGAAAGCCAGTTTCATCTGGCAGTTTTTTTCGATGCCTCGTGGACAAAAAAAAGTCAACGCGAGGTATGTCACCTGCCTCATATGCAAGGAACAATTGTCCAGAGGGACGGACAAAAAATACAGTTATGGTAATCACACCATGCATAGGCACATGACGAGGAAACATCCCCTAAATTACAGCCGGGCGGAATTAAGGGATATGCTGGACAATCCTAGACCAACTCCTGTGGCCAGACCAACAATACCGGTTTCTTTAACACCAGAGGAGGCACGGGAAACTGTGCCAAATATCCAACAAAATTTTGGGCATATGATACATTTATGTATGCACTGTCGTGCATTATTAGCTTGTGGCAACATGAGCAGCAATGCACTCAACCTTGCATATGAACACCATGATTGCCCTAACCGCCCCCAGTAATTTTTTTTTGCTCCTGTTGAGCCCTTTTCAACGCCTGTTTTTTGTTGTTTCCCCCCCCCCCAAAAAAACCAAAAAAAATATAAAATCGTTCAAAAAATACAAAAAAAACAAAAAATGTTCAAAAAATAAAAAAAAAATATAAAACAACAAAAATATTTAAAAAAAAGTTCTTTTCAGAACTACCTTCCCTTTCAAAAAAAATTGCTACAATGTTTAGCACTCTGGCAAGCTCTATTTCTTTTGGTTCGCTCCCGGGTTAGCTTCCCGGTACGCAGACCGGGAGCTAACCAAAAAAAATATATATTTTTTTAAAAGTGTAAGTATAAGGAAAGTAAACAGAGAGTGATGTTAAAAGAAAGACAGCTATAGGGAGTAAAGAAGAGATACTGTTTAATAGATCTATTTACCGAAGAAAAGAGAGAAGAGGGTATAATTGTGAAAAACAAAATAGATAACGAAGTGAAAGAAAAACAAGCATTGGCATAGCCAATAGGTCTCGCCTTTGGGACCTTCTAAGTATTTAGTTATGCAGCATAATATCCTTGGTGCAGCAACATCAACTGTTGCATGGCTAAACACGTATAAGGTCCCAAAGGCGAGACCTATTGTCTATGCCAATGCTTGTTTCTTAAGTAGTATTGCAATACGTCTGACTCTTCCATGTGAAAAGATCTTATCTTGTGCTCTAAAGATTGCTAAAGTCTCGACAGAGAACAGGCTAGGCTGTAAGTAGGGTAAATTGCGCTTGGTGATCTGTTTGAGGGAGCGTCTGCTTTGCCTGGTGTCTTTGGAGAGCAATTTTGATTGGTATACTGGACAATGTTAGTTTTATTGGTCCAGTAGACAATTAAACTGCTGCATGACCACACTGTGTGATCCTGGGCACACTTTACAAATCCTACCTACCATCCAGCGGCTGAAGTGCAAATTGTAAAACCTGATAGCTGGGCACAATTACAGTGTCATTGCAGGCACACCCTGTGTGATCTTGGACATTTATCACATCTCAAAGTACTTTTAAATGCTTGAGCTTGGGATAAACCCTAGAAAAATACTCTCATGCATTTGACCTACCCAGGTGTTTGCTGCTACGTGCTTGATAAGAAATAATGCAACACACAATTGCAACTTCTGTGCCCCTTCCAAATAAACACTAGAAATCAGAGTTGTAATTAGTCTCTAGAATGAGTAAGATGCCCTCCAGCCTCCACTTGAAAGCAGGGGTGTATAGTTTGAGGGGAGTGAGGGGGGGGGCGAGGGAGGCATGCAATACTTTAACGCAGGTAAAAGTGTCCAAAGTCACACCATCTGCCCACTAAAGAGCGGCTCGCAGTGGCCGGCTGGCCCGGCTGATTAGGGGAGCTGTTGGTGCCGAGCCTGGTGGGGCAGGTCCCAGCTGTGCTCTGCCGGGCTGCAGGCAGCTCAGTTATTAGGCAGCTGGTGGCGTGGGGACCACTGCTATTCCGTCTGTAATGTGCCCGAGCCTCCCGGCAGGCGGGGGGATCACAAGAGCGACCGCTCCCACCCTCGGAGGCTAATTAATTGGCAGAACAAGAGCGCATTAAGGCGGATATAGGAGGGAGCCCTGTGCTGGCACCTTCTGAGTGTATGAGCTAAAGGCAGGTGGTTGTGTGTTTCAAATGCCTCTCAGACTACAAAACGCAGCGAATGCTACGTCCAAAACTGAAATTAGGAGTGCTCGTGTGCACGTGCCTCGGTATGTCTATCTAAGTGTGTGTGCTTCATAGTAATAGTCTATGTGTCACTGCATCTTAGACTGTGTGCCACTTTAAGCATGTAACAGTGTGAGGGTATGCACTACTGCGCTTGTGAGTCACGCTGTTTGCGAGTGGGTTTGTACCTGACAATTACTGACCTTGCAGTTGTGTGTGACTCACTCTGTGTCTGTGCCACTTTATGCGTGTGCATTTAACCTTGAGTGCCTGTGTATGTGGAGCGTGATGTACTGCGTGTGTGTGCGCGTGTGTGTACAGCGAGTTACTGTATGTGGCCTACTGTGAGTGTGCGTGTGTGAGCCACTGTGTTTGTGTGCGTGTCCCACGCTGTGCTGTGTATCTATCTATGTTTGTTAGTGTGTGTGTGCTGCTGTGTAGGTACCACTGTATGTGTAAGCGGGTGCTGGAGTGTATAGACAAACACACGTGAATCCTCAGTTTGTATGCAATGTACGTCACACGTAATTTACGGTCCTGTTCCGCTTTATTTTATTTTGATTGCAGTATAAAAAATGCTTGTTTATATTAGACTGGGGAATACAAACAGGAATCTAGTCTTCAAAGGGAGAGCTGCATGCCAATGTAGAACAAGCACCGGCCAGCTTATAACCCTACTCTGCGATGTTCTTGACTCCCATGCCATTGTTCACCATTTGAGTGAAGTCATGACCCCGCCTACCGAGCGGGGTAAGAAATGCTGTTCACAAGTGTGGTTGTAGCTGTCTGGGCACTTAAATATGTTGCAGCTGTCACGTTACTTAAAAACATTGTGAGAGCCTAAGTAAAACTGTGGTAATGCAAGGCAAGCGGCTGGTGGCATTGTGCACGCGCTTTCACGTGCACTGGAAGAAATCGCCTGGGAATCGCCTGATCTCGGTAAGCTCTGTTTAAGCTGCAATAGATCGAGCTCCCGCTCTCAATGCGCACATGCGCATTGAGATAGGTCGCTCGACCTAAAAAAGAGAGTATAACATTAACAAAGAAGAGTTTCTTGGAGAATGTGAGTGAATGTTCAAAATAAGATTAAAACATGGGGAATAACAGAGAGAAAAAATAGAAAACAGAAAACAAAAAATAACAGAAAAAGATTAATTGAAACAGCAAAGAAATGTAAGTAACATAGAGCCATATCATCAACATAGGCAATAAAAGTTTTGCAGCTTTTATTGGCAGAAATGTGTCGCTAAAGCTGCTTTTGCGGCAGAAAACTGCCACTAAAACTACTTTTGCACCAGTTTTCTGCCAATAAAAACAGCAATAATTTTATTGGCTGTGTTCATAATATGCCCCTTAGTGTGCTTCAACTACACAGAGAAAGCATTATGAACAAATAGTGATACAGTGATCAGTCAAAGACACTAAGAGTAATAGAGACGGAGTGAGTGAACAAGAGTGAGGAACTATGAGAAGAGAGGGACTGAGAAAAAGAGTGGAAGGAGTTGAGTAAGTAGGTAATAGAGAAAGGAATGAGGGAAGTAGCAAAGGCAGGAAACTGAGGATTAAAGAAATGAAGCAGTGGAACTAATAGTAGTTCAATGTGATAGAAATGTAACGAAAAGAGTACAAAATATTTACCTTATAATTGTCGTTAAATTACTCACTTTTTGTTTTTATACTTTCAATCTGTGAAAGAGAGAACAAACATTTGAAAAATATTAAAACATGTATTTAAAAATTACAAAAGACAAGGGCAAAGATTGAAGGACAAACAGTTTTTCAACAACTTTGACACTTACAGAAGCTTCTGCTTCTCCAGGCCCCCTACACAGTCCTAAAGATATACATTTTAAACTAACAGTATCTTGATGCAGATGAAGTGAGGCCTATCTTAAAACATGGTGCATATTTTGCATTGCTGTTGTTTCAGAAAAGTGTCGCAAGACACTAAAATTTTAAATAATTGCTTCAGGATGCCAATAAGATGTCTACTATCCAGAGTTTTGTTTCAGGTGAGGCCTACTCAGGGTTGCAGATGAAATTTCGAGTTGTTGAAGAGAATAGAGGACATAATACATGTGAAGGTCTACCAATGAAGTGAGTCATGTCCACTGCACTCTTCAACAAAGTCCAAACCTCCTATGTTTCCCTGGACAGACCTAAACTTGATCTGCACAATGTGATTCGTAATGATAGGAAACACAGGTGATGTAATTGAAATACATGCAATTTATTTTGCTCATTTCACAATCACATCACTTGTGTTTCCTTTGCTTAGGTATCTCATTGTGCAGATGTAGTCTAGCATATGAAAGAATACGCAGAAGTGCAGCACTGCATGCAACAACTTTGACACTTACAGAAGCCTCACCTTCTCCATGCCTCCTACACAGTTCTACATATACATCATAAATGCAAACAGTACAGAATTAATTATACATGTTAAATGGTTTATTTTTGCTGTTCTCAGAATGTATCAAAATTTACTAAAAACAGTGACTTGAAGGTATTCATCATGTAACAGCGGGGAAAAAAAAACACAATCAAAATGATTGTGTTTAAAAAACCCATACAACATCAGAAATCAAAATTCAGAACTCCTTAAAGTTAACTTACTTTCCATGACGTCCAAGGATGTCCTATGAACAGCTTACACTCTTTTGTGCTGTTATTACTTTCAGCCCGCCACTTTCTGAAAGAAAATCTCCATCGTTTTTA
This sequence comes from Lissotriton helveticus, assembly GCF_964261635.1. Taxonomy (NCBI): domain Eukaryota; kingdom Metazoa; phylum Chordata; class Amphibia; order Caudata; family Salamandridae; genus Lissotriton; species Lissotriton helveticus. The sequence continues at coordinate 1,420,508,924 of NC_136059.1, read as the reverse complement.
AAAACACGTTACATGCAATAAATGACTTCTTGCTCTCTACCACAATTTTCCACAAGGCCAAATCTGGTCAGAGCCATTTATAACTCTTGGATTTCTTGTAAGCCAATCCCGTCATTTGGCATTTCCGCAACTTTCAGAATTAAAATGTTGAAGATCATTTTCACAATCCTGGAATAGTAATATCTTCCCCTTCTTGCTCAGTCATGTTCTACTTTTCCTATGACACTGATACAAGCAGACTTACACTACCTCTATGACTACTACAATTATTTAATTCTCTACATCACTTTTAATCACAAAGCAATGTAAAACAGTAGACAGCATTGCAGACTTACATTCCCTCTACTCCATGTTTTGATTGGCTGCTTCAATTAGTTTATAAAAAGAAACAGTTTTTCTGAACTCATTCAAAGTGCACGTATTTCTCCATAATGTCCAGTCCTATGGTTAGAAGTTATGTCTCTGAACTACACTTATCCTCAAGGCCAAATTGTGTAGGAGCCATTAGAACTTCTTGAAATTCCACAGAGCACATCCCGAGATTATTTCCCTAAAATTTTGGTTTTAAAAACACCAGGTAAGAGTTTTTAAGGTCATACGGCAATTTTTTTTTGAAAATTAAAACAGAATCATTGCAGAATGACCAGCCATTTCTAGACTTTAAATAAGCTGTGTAATGTCCTGATGTTATTGAAGGGCCTTCATGATATATAATTGCTGCAGTTACAAAAGTACTTCCTGATATTGACAACTGCGAAGCTACAAAATTTTTCATTAAAGTTGTCAATTTTGTTCCATCAGGCCTACATCGTTGGAACATTAAAATGACATACTGGCCATATGTTCGTATAAATAATGTGGACATCATTTCAGATTTACATTGGCTACACTCCATGTTGTGATCAGCTGCTTTTACTAGCTTATTAAAGGAGACTGATTTACTGTCTGGCAAAGTTAAATATATAAATCTTTCTGAGTCTACACTAGTAGTACTTGATACCATACAGTTCTCGCAGTCATGCTGCCATTGATAAGAAAGCCCAAACAGCTGATCTACATCTACACCTTCAGCATGTAATACATCAAGCATATACATTAAAAACTCCTGACAATCTTGCTGAATATTTTGAGAGAATTGTGTTTGGCCTGAACATCTGTCTAACAGATTTCGAATTTCAGACACACTTTCTATGTTTCTTCTATCAGTGGTACATTTCTCTAACACAGAATTTAACAAACTGCAAAATCTTTGATCAGAATTGACCACAATCTCTTCTTTTACATTTTTTAGAGAAAACAAAACATTAACCACTACATTAGCATAGCAGTTGACACCAGAACTGTTTTCAAACTGAAAACCAACAACATCTTCAACAGAATCCTTTTTGTTTCTGCTTGTAATTTTAGGTTCATTGACTTTTTGTCTTTTTGCTACAACCTCCCCAGTATTGTTCTCATTTCTTCGTTTCCGGCCTACCACACGTTTCTCAAACAAAGGATACTGAGGCAAATGTGGCGCATACTCTCTTCTTAACCTATTGTATTCCTTAACACAATCTAGATCCGCACAAATGTTTGTGACATCACACTCAATCAAGTACAATCCCGATAAAGTTCTAACTCGTGACAATGCCACATATGCCATACCCTCCTTGAACACAGAACTGCCAATATTCACCAATGCACTGTCTACACTTAAACCTTGCGATTTATGAATTGTCACCGCATATGACAAGCAAACAGGAAACTGCTTACGGCGAACATATAAGTCTTTTACAAGCAAAAATCTAGCAGAACAACGAGCAATTAGCTGTACTTCCTCAATGCCATCAAATTTAATTTTTAAAAATTCAATTCCATCTCTATTTCTGTATTTCACAAAATCAACAACATTACCCATTGATCCATTTACCAGACCTCTTTCAACATGTAAATTCCTTCTTAAAATTATACGGCAGTTCAAGCACACATTCAGAGTCTTTTCAAAACCTGCAGTTTTAGATATACTCTTCTCTAATGAATCCAATTTTGTTTTCAGATTCTCAGACAAAATAATTGTTGATCCCATATGCTCTACTCTATCAATAGCTTCCAGTTTCACAATCTCTTGCTTTTCTAAATGCAACATTTTGTTGTTAAATTTGGCACATTCTGCAAGAGTTGGCATCAAACATATTCCAGATTTCTTCTCAGTAATTTTCTGAAAAATATTCTCAGGCACAACATCTTGTTCTGGATATAAATTTGACAGTAATCGTGCATGTAAAGCTTCTTTCCCATGCTCGGTCACTTTTCCAATTCTAACATCTTGTAGAATAGTCTTGTAAACTTCATCCTTCGCCTGACGCATATTTTCATGCAGTTCAGCATAATTGAAGTTTAACCATATATTGACGTTGCCAATGCTGCCTAGGCACTTCCTGGTATCTTCATGCGTGAGCATTTTGAACACAGGTTGCCCTTTCACTGGTGTCAGCTGCAGAAGATCTCCGAAAACAATGATGTGTTTGCCACCAAATAACACATCATACTCTGTTTTGAGAACTTCTTGCATCCTCAAATGCACAAAGGCAAGCATGACATTGGAAACCATGCTTACTTCGTCAATGATAAGAAGTTTCATTTTCCTCAAGATTCTTGAAACTTCAAAACAAGCATCTCCAGATAGCTTGTGATATTGTAATTTGTTGTCATGCTCCACTGGCAGCATCAGTAAACGATGTAAAGTAATCCCTTTAATATTATGTGCTGCCAGTCCAGTTGGAGCAGTGACAACACAAGACAGCGATGACTCTGTCCTTTCCTGCAAATAGCATGAAATTGCTTTAATGAGGAAACTTTTTCCAGTTCCCGCTTCTCCACTCACGTACAGTCGGACAGGCTTCAACGACGTACATGAGCACTCTTTCTTATCATGACTTAATCCATGATCAATTTGCATGGTAACTTCGTCATATATTTTCCTCTGCTCAACGTTGAGTTGTCTTTCCAACTCTTCTAAGTTAACCGCATCCTCTTGAGCATGTGCCATGGCTCTTTCCACTTCATTCATAGCAGTGGCAGCTTCATTTTCGATAACAGGTCCTCCTAGTGGATCCTGACTCAATGAAGCAGAACTCTGACTGTCCTGAGAACTGTCTCTGGCAATCTCGGCTGCAATCGTTGCTTCCTGCTCAATTTCCGCATTCAACATTTCTACATATTTGGGAAAAGCAGGACATTCTATGGTCTCCTTGGCGGCATTGAAAGAGTCTTCGTAACAGAGGAAATCTCCAAGCAGTTCCTCTTCTGCACGCCAAGGCTTGAAAAGTTGCAAAAGTGCTAAATAGAAAAACTCCTTTTTTTCAGGAGATTCACCACTCAATTTTCGATGGTTTACCAAGTGGCATTTTCTTTGCTTGACCAGACATCCCTCACTTCCTATTACAGCATACACTCCTTTCTCAGTATCTTCTTTGATGTTCCTCTTGAATATGTAATTTTGCAGAACCTCATACAGACAAACATTCTCGAGGTGACTGCTTCGATTTGGATAATATGTATCCAACATGTTTGTCTTCAAAATGTCGGTACTGTTTGGCTCCTTTTCCGCCAAATACTCAATTTCCCGCACAGGTTTGAGAACTCGATTACGCGTTGCTGCAAGACCAAGACTCGCCCAAACGATACTCCTGGACTTGGCATAGAGACTTGCTGAAGACAACCGGTCAGAACATTCGTACGCTCCGATTTCTCGATGCGACAACATCTTCAGACTGAAACTGTACAACTTCTTGCTGAGGCTCTTTTCATGGGAAATGTCCTCCCACATATCCTTCAATTCTGTCTTCTCTTTTTTGGTGATGTAAGACGTCACATACCGAGCCACAGCCATACAGTTATCAGCCATAAACTGTATATCCATGTTAGCATTCCACATGGAAAAAATCACCGGGTTGTAGTCGTTGATGTACTTGGACTCTTGGTTCCTCTTCAAATTGTAAGTGTTTTTAGGTGATTTCTTCATGACATTGTGTCGCAGCGAAGACATCAAACTGTTTACTCTTCCTTTAGAAATCACCGGTCGTGGAAAGCCGAAACGACATTTAGTGTAGAACTTGTCCTTGTTTCGGAATTTACGACGGTAGTACTTTCCACATCGATGGCTTTGGAAACGCAGAACTTTTTCTCTTAGGCTTTTCTTCTCCTTTGCGTTTGGAACAGCACACGTAGAATACTGTTGGATGAAACTCATCACTGAGTCTTCTGGATCCGTTCCAAATTTAGGTGCATCCTTGATCCACAGCAACATATGTATATGAGGAGCACCTCTTGCTTGGTACTCCTTTCTCCAGAAGAAATCCAACACCTCTCCAAGAGGTGGATTCTTCTTATTCATGATGAAAGACATCATAGCTTCAAATCTATGATTGAAGTACCTACATACATTGACTGGATCCAAAGAGCACAGTTCTCCAGGTGTCTTGAATTCGATGTTATCTACGTTAGCATTTGCCTCTCGTAGAAATTCAAGTAAGTCTTCCCAGCCATACTCGGCACAGCTCAGAGTGAGGAACCATGTGGGAGTACCTAAGTTCCTCAGCATACATTTTAAATCACCATGACGACGGTACCAGTACTCATTAGTACCACGCTGACACGCCATGACATTAATCAGGTGAGAATCCAAAATACTGTCTTGGACATTGACTTTATCCATAAAGTCACTTGCCGAGATGTTTTGCATGTGTATACCACTTTTCAAGATGTGGTTCACTGCATATGACAGTCCAGACAGATCGCTTTCAAACAGGAGATGAAACAAATAAGGAATGCATTGTCGAAACCTAGCATCTCCTGCATACAATCGCAAAGTCCGGTATTCAGAAGCAGGAATTTGATGAGGTCGCTCATCATATCTTCCTCCCTGACCTGTTGGAAAAAGCTGTGGGAAACACCGAGCTTCCAAACTTTCCTCCCAAACACTAATGGGACTCCCTTTGGCTTGTTTCATTTGAAACAACTCAATAGCATTCCCCATGACTTCCTTGGAATGCAAAGGATGAACACTATAATGTTCATATATTTCTTCACTAGTAGAGGGTTCTACTTTCTCAATTTGACCAGCACACAAATCGCTATCCTCTTCCTCACTTACTTCCTCTTCTGCAACATATACATTCTTATAGTATTTATTATTTTTTTTCAAATACAATGTTGCCTTTTTAACTTTCCTAACATCTACTAAATCTTGCCATATTTTCTTATTCTTTGTCGGAACCCCATTAACTAAGATAACCAGAGGTTCCTCTTCCACTTTTTCTACTCCAATTGTGTTAATGTTTTTCTTCAAATCTAGAGGCAAATAAACAACTCTTCCCTTTAATCCTCTCTGTAAATCTGATGGAGGCAATTTCCCTGTCTTTGGCTCCATTCTTACAATAGCCTGAAAGGGATGGATACTTTGAATCAAAATAGATTCATAAGTATTTAAATCCTTCAATTCAGAAGGAATCTCAACCAATTCCAGATTATTATGAACTGCTCTAGCAGGCATCTGGTTTTGATTTAATTTGCAACAACAATAAGTACACACACGTTGATCCAATCCCAAATCAAAACAATTTTCTACCATCAAGTATGTTGCAAAATCCTTCCATTCACTATTATTTTCCCTTTCACTTTTTGCATATAAATCCACTAACTTAGTCTGATTCTTATAATAAGTGCGTCGACAACACACACAAGTGAAATTAGGCCTCTCACTTGATTTCACCTCAAACGTCGCAATTTCCCTCTGGAAATTATCTGTACTGGAAACCTGTACACTATCTTCCACATGACCCTCTTCTTCTTGCTCAATTTCAACATTCTCCTCTTTACTTCCAAAGTAACAAAACTCAATTTCTTCACATATATTCTTCACATCTATTTCAGAACCATGCAAAAGAGCAGCGCATAATTGTTTAAGCATAATTGCTGGACTCTTAGCATAATACAACATTCTAACTAATTTCCTCACTTTGTTATGATGCACTGCTAGCATCCTGAAATGATGAAAAACACTCTGGCATACTCTCCTGGAAAGACAAGCCAGTGAATGTCCATGCAAACCTGTCACTTCTCTTACTCTGCAAGGATCTAATTCTTGCAACAACATCATTTTCTGCTTCAAACTTTTCTTATTAAATGACCGTACAAAATCACAAAGCAAATTGATGGAATCCTGTCGCACACTGCAAATACTACTACACTTCCAGGTGTACACAGGACCCTTAGCACGTCTTCCTAAAACCTCATTACCTAACACCTCTTCTGCCTCTGTTGTCACAAGTTTTTCTTTTTCAACTGGAAAACCATCTTTCACTTCATAAGCACGACCACTGGTGTCAACTGCATGCACCAAATCATTATCCTGGAAATAACTCTCCTCATTAAAAAATGCCTCACAGCTTGAACTATGCATCCATTCTCCAGAAAAAACTTCACAAAAATTACTACGATTAACTATTCTCTTCCATCTACTATTTCTTTTGAAATCAAAAATTGCCTTGTTTAGCTTCCTAATTCTATTGATTATCAAAATAAATAACTTACGTTTAATTTCAAATGCCTGATCAATAACTTTCTCAACTTATTTTTTTGTCTTATAAAAAACCAGTTTCTGTTGACTTTTCTTAATATTTTTTAACAAATTGCCAATTATCCTGTTCCGGAACATTCGTTTACGAATCTCCCTAAACTGTTGTTTCCTTCTACTATCATGCACAGAGTTATCTCTTGCTCTAGCAGTAACATTTTTCATTGGCCTTTCTTTTCCATTTGATTTCCTTCTCGTTTTATGGACTGAAACATTTTCTGTAGTAATATTTTTTTTACTACACATATTTCTTATAAATTGTTTTGTGCTCTTACCCGGTGCTTTCTTCGTGACTTGACAAATCTTTTTGTTAGAGGACTGCTGCGTATTTTTTTTCACCTGCTGTCTTTGACGTTTTGCAGCCTTTCTCTGTCTTTCTATTGTAGGCATGGTGAAATCTTGAAATGATCTGCAGTTGAATCTGTGGAAAAATATAATAAATAATGTTATTAACCATTATTACCAAACAGTAAATCAGTAACAGTGATAAAAAACTTAACACACTACTTGACATTTTAATTAGAAGATTTTTTAGTCGTTGGCAAATTTACAATACAGAAATACCAGAAAAGAAATGACATTTATATTTATGTTACCTATGCTATTTTATATGTGAATCTGATCTAATTTTATGAGCATATTTTAATATTTTATTGAAGACACTACACATAACCTGCTTTTGAAGGTGTCTTTATTTTTAAATTAAACGGTTTACCTTTTTACTTTTTATTAATTATACATTTTAAAAATAAATGTTTATATTTCCAAAGGCTCAAGCAGGTCAGCTTCCCATCCTATATCATATAATTCGGACAAATCTGCATCCTCATCACGCTCTTCTTCATCCTCAGGATTTAAATCATCCAAGGGATCAACATCCACTGATGTTTCAATTACAAGTTCAATGATCAGGTCAAAATCAACTGATTGCAGATTGTCGCTCATGTTGAGGTTGTCTTTATCTTTAAAGAAAGATAACAACAATGAGATGTTGCAGAGTAAGAGACAAATCTCACAGATTATAATAGTAAAATTGTTTAACAAGAGTAACATTTTGCAGCTATTATTTAGCCATGTCCAGCGATGCTGAGCAGGTGAAGCCTATGTCTAATCTTTCACTGAACAGGACTCATCTCTTCTTAACCTTGGATAAGCCTCACCGACTCTGTGTCCCCTGCACATACTTAAATGTAAAGGGGCAGATTTATGTTAAATGGCACATCCCCAGGCATGCACCAGTTAACGTGCACCACTGCTCTGCCACCCATGGTGTGCCGCATTTACAATCAGATAGGAGAAACCTGCGTCAAAACCCTGCGCCTGCTTGAAGCAGGCATAGGTCTTGACGCAACATTGTGGAGATGGTGCACCCCTGAGCCTTGCTGGAGCTGCATCGCACTTGCGATACAACTCCAGCAATGCGCCACCTTAACGGCACAGATGCGTCAAGCATCTGTGCCGTTTTTGCCCCATGCTGTGCCGCATTGTAAATGCAGCACACCATGGGTGGCGGAACAGCGGCGCAAGATGACTGGCACATCCCTGGTGATGCGCCAGTCATCATAAATCTATCCCTAAGCTTCTTATCTTGTTAGAGATGAACTGCCATATGTATCATCAAAATATTTTGCATTTCCTAAATAGCGAATTTTAAGGAATAAATAGCGATTCTTTACCATTCCTAATTTGCGATGAGCAAATTGCTAATTGCAAGTTACCCATTCATTTCCATGGGCTAGGAGGCTCATAGGAATGAAGGTTTAATTTGCGATTAGCAATTTGCTCATCACAAATTAGGAATTTTTCCAAGGGTGCAGGGGTGTCTCAAGAACACCCTGCTGCACCCCTGAAAAAGAAATTTGGGGGCATATGGCACACATACATGCCCTAAGGGCATGTGTTGGCGTCATATGGGACCTTTTGTTTTTTTTAAAAAAAGCTTTTTGAAAAGAATTCACAAATTACCACCAATTTACCACAATAGTTTCCAAATCCTTAATGTCATTTTTTACATATTTTTTGTTTGATACATTGCATTTAAGTAGTCACAAAATTTGCAAATCCTTCAGTGCAATTGCAAAATAAGGAATAGCAAATTTTGCTACTCCTTATTTTGCATCAAACTTGTTTGATACATACCATTTGTCTAATTAACATTCGCAAAGGCCAAAATTCGTAGAATTTTGATCTTTGCGAATGCTAATTAGCTTGATACATATGGCCCCAAGTGAGGCCTGTCTTACGACATGGTGCATCTTTTGCATCACTGCTGCATCGGTTTCATGTGGTACGTTTTTTTTACACCATGACATATCTGCCTAAATGCATCAATTTGTAATGTTGTCGCCTCATAGCAAATCTTTTGCACCGCCGCTGCATCATAAAAGTGACGCACAGTGGCACAAAAGAGGCATACACCTATCATAAATCTGTCCCTAGCATTTTAAATGATTAATCCAGGATGACGATAAGGTGTGGCCTATCCAGAGGTTTGTTTAAAGTGAGGCCTACTCAGGATTGCAGATTAAAGTTACGCTTGATGAAGAATACAGAGGAGATAATACATGTAAAGGCCTACCAATGAAGTAAGTAATGTGCACTTTATTGCGCCAGTCATCATAAATGTATCCCTAAGCTTCTTATCTTGTTACAGATGAACCACCATATGTACCATCAAACTATTTTGCATTTCCTAAATAGCAAATTTTAAGGAATAAATAGCAATTCTTTACTATTCCTAATTTGCAATGAGCAAATTGCTAATTGCAAATTACCCATTCATTTCCATGGGCTAGGAGGCTCATAGGAATGAAGGTTGCAATTTGCGATTAGCAATTAGCTCATCACAAAATAGGAATTTTTTCAAGCGTGCAGGGGTATCTCAAGAACACCCTGCTGCACCCCTGAAAAATAAATTTGGGGGCATATGGCACACCTACATGCCCTAAGGGCATGTATGGGCGTCATATGGGACCTTTTGTTTTTTGGAAAAAAATGCTTTTTGAAAAGAATTCGCAATTTACCACAAACTAGAAGTTGGTGGTAGTTTCCAAATCCTTAATATCATTTTTTACATATTTTTTGTTTGATACATTGCATTTAAGGAATCGCAAATTTTGAATTAAGGACATTTTAAGTCATTTCCACATGTGCAGTGTTTTCAAATTATGATTTGAAAATCGTTTTTGGGGAAAAGTAATGGTTTGCAAATTTATGACAAGGACATAATGGTGTATGCTTCTCTATAAGGCATTTCAGTGTCTCTGATGTCATTTTTCCCATATTACATTATAAGACCTTTCCCCATGGAGCACATTCCTTGTAAATATGCTCCCACCTGTGCATGGCGAATTTAGATTTTGACTGTTTGAGTCACATAGCCATGTTAAAAGTGACCCAAAAAAATTGCAAACGTTTTAAAAAAACACATTCATGTGTCTTAAGGACATTTTAAGTCCTTTCCCCATGGACAATGTTTTCTAAGTGGCGCAAAAGAGGCATACACCTATCATAAATCTGTCCCTAGCATTTTAAATGATTAATTCAGGATAACAATAAGATGTGGCCTATCCAGAGGTTTGTTTAAAGTGAGGCCTACTCAGGATTGCAGATTAAAGTTACGCTTGATGAAGAATACAGAGGAGATAATACATGTAAAGCTCTACCAATGAAGTAAGTGATTTCTACTTCATTGCGCCAGTCATCATAAATGTATCCCTAAGCTTCTTATCTTGTTAGACATCAACCGCCATATGTATCATATAACTATTTTGCATTTCCAAAAAAGCGAATTTTAAGGAATAAATAGCGATTCTTTACCATTCCAAATTTGCGATGAGAAAATTGCTAATTGCAAATTACCCATTCATTTCCATGGGCTAGGAGGCTCATATAAATGAAGGTGCAATTTGCGATTAACAATTTGCTCATCACAAATTAGGAATTTTTTCCAAAGGTGCAGGGGTGTCTCAAGAACACCCTGCTGCACCCCTGAAAAAGAAATTTGGGGGCATATGGCGCACATAAATTTTAACAACATTCCTTTACCTCAAAAACGATTTTCAAATCATAATTTCAAAACACTACACATGGGAAAATTACTTAAAATGTCCTTAAGACACATAAAAGCGTTTTTTGATTGCCTTTCCTGCATGGTTGGGTCACTTTTAACATGGCTATGTAACACAAACATTCAAAATCTAAATTTTCCATGCACATGTGGGAGCATATTTACAAGCAATTTGCGCCACAGAGAAAGGTCTTACACTAAAATGAGAAAAATAACATCAGGGACAGTCAATTGCCTTATAAAGAAGCATACACCATTATGTCCTTGTCATGAATTTAAAAACAATTCCTTTTCCCCAAAAACGATTTTCAAATCATAATTTCAAAACACTGCACATGGGAAAATGACTTAAAATGTCATTAAGACACATGAAAGCGTTTTTTGATTGCCTTTCCAGCATGGTTGGGTCACTTTTAACATGGCTATGTAACACAAACATTTAAAATCTAAATTTCCCATGCACAGGTCGGAGCATATTTACAAGCAACTTGCGCCACAGAGAAAGGTCTTACATTAAAATGGGAAAAATAACATCAGGGACAGTCAATTGCCGTATAAAGAAGCATACACCATTATGTCCTTGTCATAAATTTAAATCAATTCCTTTTCCCCAAAAACGATTTTCAAATCATAATTTCAAAACACTGCACATGGCAAAATTACTTAAAATGTCCTTAAGACACATAAAAGCATTTTTTCATTGCCTTTCCTGCATGTTTGTATCACTTTTAACATGGCTATGTAACACAAACATTCAAAATCAAAATTTTCCATGCACATGTGGGAGCATATTTACAAGCAATTTGCGCCACATAATTCATAATTTTCTCCTTAAAGCACACTATTCTCTATCTAAATTAAAGAAATATTTTCTCACCTTAGCAAATACTTTGAGTTTGAAAACAGTCTCAGAAACACACCAATTTGTCTTCAGCAGAGCAAAAGGTATGCACTCCAGAGTCTGCAGCTATCAAAAGCACAGAAATGCTGTAATTCTTCACACATATTTCTCATGTCACCCAATCAAAACTCTTCCCTCACTTTTTTTCAAATGAAAACCCTTCCCCCCTCTGCCCTTTCTGTCTTTTCTGCATGGCAACCACCTCTTGGAAGACTTCTGGTGTTTGCAAGTTCACACAACTGTGTTGCAATTGAACTCTGAACTCTCAGTGCACCTGCATATCCAGTGCATTCTTTCATTTAATGATTTTTTATTGACCACTCAAAATACATCTTTCAAATAACTCATCCGTGCACCCTAACTTTCTGTTTTCAGCAATCAAAATCCACCAATCACTGTTACTGCTTCATGAACACAGAAACTCCACAGTTTTTTTCATTTTAAACTCTCATTTTTTCAACTGCCATTTCATTGCCACACTTCATCTGACTGCAGGAGAACCTTCTCTCACCATGTTTTCTGTCTGGATTGTTGGACATAGTTATATTCACTGGGCTCAAAGGTACGTTGAAAACAGGAAATTACCTAACCTCAATTTACAAGATGTGGAAATTAAGTGGTTTGGCCACAGAGGATTAAAATGTCACCAATTGATACCATTGGTGAAAACCTTTATGCATTTGCCCAAACCTGACCTGTTAATTGTGCACTGTGGAGGTAATGACTTGGGCACTTTGACTGGTGTAGGTCTGGAAATGCTTTTAAAGGACACCTTTGAGCAATTAATGGCACTTTTTCCTCAGACTGCCTTGGTATATTCAAATATATGCCAAAGACAGAAATGGAGGTGGTCAAACCAATTTTGTCCACAAATTGAGAAGTCGAGGAAGCATGTAAACAAATCTGTTTCAGCTTACATGAGAGACCATGGAATGGGCTCCCTGTACAACAATAACTTGCGTTACTACATGCAAGATATCTACAGAGGAGATGGAGTTCACTTCTCAGATGAGGGCAACAGAATTTTCACTCTGAATTTAAGAATGTGCATTGGTACCTACTTATAAGTACCTAAATGTACCATAAACCCAAAAGCTCTTCTCAGAGCTACCCTACATCTGATCACTCACAATTATTATTCTACTCTAACATTTTTCACTAATTTTCAACAAAGTACGCTCCCTGGGGCGCTACCCGGTACGCGAACCGGGAGCTAACCTCGCGAAATTTTTAAAAAAAATGTTTTTTTTTCGCACATATGGGCCTCCTCAGCCACCCTCACAAAACCTAGGGGGTCAAGATAAGTCTACCGTGCCCCCTTCTACCCATTCTGAACATTATTTGCCCTCCATCTTGTATCTTAATTCGACCGAAACACAAAATGGTGGACTTCTGGATTGCTTAAGGTCCGCGAACCGAGGCGCTCAACGGTTCGCGTACCGGGTAGCTCCCTTGGAAGCGCACCATCAAAAAAGGTGGGAAAGTAGTTCACAGAAAAGCCACTGGAGACAATTTCACCGAATATAGATTAGCTCATACTACATACCAATCCCTACCATTATCACAAATTTGATTGGAATTCCATTTAGTCATTTAGCCTGTAGACCTCTCTAAATACCCTGAGGTAAATTACTTCACAAAACACATCTGAAGTGTTGGAATTGACAACCAATGAAAATGTTACTTTCATTTTCTACTTTTTTTACCTGACATTTGATTGGTTATGTACCTGAATATATATAAAGGAAGAGAGAGAAACACAGCCATTTTGACTACTACTTCCTGAACTACATTGCAAGATCATTTTCACTCACAACTTAAACTTGTTTTTAGAAGGTGAGATATTATTTTATAAATTTGAAAACATTTTCATATAGTTATATACTATCCCTCTGTAAGAGTTAGACATTGAGAAAGGCTTCTTTATTATAATTATGGATTGATTTAGGTTTCTGTGGTATAATTATGAATTTACTTAGGCTTCTTCACAGGCACTTTTTAATAGTACTACTTCACGCCTGAAACCATACAGTGCCCATAGATTACTTCTCTGTTATAAACTCACAAGTACCTGTCTGAACTTAAACCCAACAGTGCCCTATCTCTACTGATATATTTATTTTTTATGCAAATTACAGCAAGAAAATGGAAGGTGAGCAGAATGTTTCCTTTGAAATTGTTCTGGAGAACAACACAGAAAAAGATATTGAGGACAATGATGACTCAGATTTCATGGATGAATCACGGGACCATGAATTAGTTCAATGTGTAGAATCTGTGGATCATTTACTTCATTATGATGACGGTCAAATGTGGGAACTTATGTTCACTCAACAAGAGGACATATCAGACAGTCAAACGCTAGACGTTCTATTAAATTTTGAAAAACAATCCGAAAAATAAAATTGTATGTAATATTAAAAAATTGTTTGAGTCTTTAATCATTTTTATATGTAATTAATAAACTAGTTAAATGTTAGAAATTTTATTACATTTTCAACCACAATCACAATAATAAATAATTGCTTAAAAAACTAAAAAAAATAAAAAATAATCAACAAAACCAACAATCAATTAACATACTGCATTTGAAAAGTCTCTCATTCATTTTTCATTGCAGTACGCTGCCCAGAACGCTTCCCGGTTCGCGGACCGGGCGCTACCCACGAAAAAAAACAAAAAAAAAATTTATTTTTTTTTGCCCCGCGGGGCCCTTTTAAAGCCTCCACATTAAACCTAGGGGGTCAGGGAGGATCTACTATGCCCTCAAACAATTAGTGCCTCGCCCATGTAGACATCCTTATTTAACGTAGACCGGGAAGGGATATAAATTCTCACTCCTACCTTGAATATGTCCAATAACATATAAAATAAGGTCTGGATGTACTCTTTTCTCTTAAAAATAATGCATCACACAGGACCAGATCATTCACCAACAGAAAAGTAGTGAAGAATAGAGAGAGTGCCTCACGGTAGAACAACCCGAGGGGGTTCCCGGTCAATGATTCCCGGTTTACCCACTTCTCATCATCGGCGCCTCTCTCTATTTGTGAAAAAACAAACGTGCACTTGACAGAAAGATAGTGCAAACTTGAGAATAGTGAGAAAATATAACAAACAGACACAAATAGTGATTCAACAAAGAAAAGTGTCCACATACACGTCACGAAAACCCCAACACACCACACCATAAACAAATAAGGTGAGTGGTGGTGCTTTGCTTGCTAGTACCGTTTTATTCTGATGCAGCAAAGCACTACCAAGTAAAATTGGTTATTTGTATACCAACACAGATTATCTCCTCAAGCCGACATGTTTCATCGCTCCTTCTTGTGGCGATTTCATCAGGGCAACTGAGGGGTTCGTTATTCTCAAGCTTTTTCACTTTAAAAATGGACCTGTGTGAAACAAAAACACGCTCAGGGCGTGCTACCAATTCCTTATCCAAGGAATACTACTGATGCAGCGAGTCTAGACACACATTTTCAGACTATTTTACCTGGAGTGCGCTATGTCAGCACATACCAGCGTCACTCCTCAGGACACCGTGCCAATTGTCCACGTGTCCGTGACCGTGACCTGGACAATTCACAGTCACCTATATAAGTTAAAAAGAGACAAAAGCAACATTTACAGAGTCCCCATAGGTGTGTACATACAGATCATGTCTGTCACCAACCAGGCATTCACGCCCTGTAATCTGAACACCAACCTATTCCGTTTATATGGCTATGTCAATGCTGTCTTGCGGTAAGGTAAACACACACAGCAGGCATCTCGCCCCTTGTTGTCATAACCGTTCACCATCCCCCGCACTTTCATACAACTCACGTCGCGTCTATTTTCGTGGGCTTCTCTGTACTTAAATATACTGGGAGTAATGTAGACCGAACTTCATCCCCACACATAAAGCCTTGCTCGCGGTAAATACCGCATTCGTGCCCAAGCTAGGAACATTTTGTCAAGGGATCTGTAGCGCGGCCAGCAATCCCCGCACTCAATCATTCCAACACAACCACACTCTCACTTGTGCCGCGTCCCTCCGGCGCTTCCGACGGTCCACAACTGCGGACTGCATGTCGGGCAGGATATGAACAGCGAGGGCGGAACCCCGCCCCTCGCGCCTGTGTATGGCGGCCATCTTGGAACGGGTTAGTTTAAACTTAGAGCATATGCATTTCAATAACAAATCTGGCACCTTCAATGGCTGCAGTTATTAAAGGGGTCGTAAATCTGTGCACAAAGGAAACCCAATCTGCACTGCACTGTGCATAAGATGGTAAATTGCAAGATGGAACTAGTGAAACACTAACCAATTGCAGAGCATAAAAGCACGAAAAATAGGCAGGCTGAATGCAGAATACTTGCGTCAGGAAGGACACTAATATATATATCTATATATATGCCTGTAAATGTGTCACTACACCAGCGGAAAAGACTGACACTTTCCATAGGAGGGCGACCCATGATGGAAGACTGCTATTCATAAAGTCTGGAATTTCCATATTACTGAAGCCCACGGCAATGTTACCGGGGGACTCGAGATTGAGGCAGGGGGCTATGACAGAGCCCTGTCAGCGCCTGCTGATATTATTCCACTCAATATTTTCGTTGAGTCCCTCCCGATCTGCCCTTTCCAAATATATCCATTTGGCCTCTTTTTTCGCCAGGATGTTTTCCAAATTATGCGAGTCACCCACCACCTTTTCCAGGACAGTCCACCTCAGATCCCTAGGGTCATGTCCAGATGTGTTAAAGTGTTGCACCAAACGCGTGGTCAACTTCTTGGCACGGATGGTGCTCAAATGTTCCTGCACACGTATTTTTATTTTCCGAGTCGTCAGGCCAATATAATAGAGACCACAACTGCACATCAATCTATAAATGACATGTGTCGTATTGCAGTTGCTGAATCTATTGAGGAACCATGTCCTACCACCACGTAGATTAACCGTCTTGGTTGTCTCTGTGAGCCCACAGACCGAGCAGTTTCCACAGGGGTAGTGTCCAGCAGGTACAGTGCTGGTGTTGACAACGTCCCTGTTACGTGTGTGAACCAATTTATCCCGTAGGTTAGGGGCTCTCCTGAAGGCAAATCATGGCAAGGGCATCTTATTCTCAGTAGTGTCAAGGATGGACCAATTCTTCCGTATGATCTGTCTGATTTTACTAGATAGAGGATCAAAGGTAGTCACTACTGGTAAGCACACTTGCTTCTCTTTTGTGTTCCGCTCCAGTAGGGCTTCTCTGGGGGTGTTCAAAGCCCTCTTCCGTGCGTGTCTGATGACTTTGGCTGGGTAATCCCGCTGTTGTAGCTTGGTCACAAGTTCCGAGGACTGCTCCAGAAAGGTTTCTGTGGATGAGCAATTCCGGCGATAGCGCAAAAATTGTCCCACCGGGAGGTTATCACGTAACGACCTCGGATGGAAAGAGTGGTAATGAAGGAGGGAATTCCTATCCGTGGCCTTATGGTGAACACTGGTAACCAACTTGGAATCAGTGACAGTAATATCTACATCCAGATATACCGCAGAGGCATTGCTGATAGACCAGGTGAATCGCAAGCTAGGGTCTACCTGGTTAAGCCATTGTAGGAATATATTGAGCCGGTCCCCTGTACCTGTCCAGATACAGAGGACGTCGTCAATATAGCGTCTCCACAAAGAGATATTTTCTCTGTAGGGATTGGACTCATGGAGGACCACATTCTTTTCCACCTGACCCACATAAATGCAGGCCAGGCTCGGAGCGAATGTGGCCCCCATCGATGTTCCAGATGTCTGCAAGTATAGTTGTCCCCGATACTCAAAGAAATTTCTCGTGAGTGCTAGCTCAATACATTGCATGACGAAGGTCTGGGGGGTGTCGTAAAACCACTCCATCGCCCCCAGGGCCCGTGCTGCTGCCACCAGCGTGGCGTCCTGGGGGATGCTGGTATACAATGACTCAATGTCAATTGTGACCAGGAGTTGGTTCTCAGGGTCAAAAGATATGTCTTTCAAGATGTTGAGGATGTCCGTCGTGTCTTGTACATATGACTCCTGGGTGACCACCGCCTCTCTCAGAAAGAAATCGGCGAACTGGGAGAGGGGTTCCAAGATGGATTGGATCCCCGAAACGATGGGGCGTCCAGGGGGTGGGCGCTGGGGCTTATGGATCTTTGGCAAGATATAAAATGCCGGCACCCTGGGGTTGCTATTGATGATAAAGTCTGCCTCTTTTGGTGAGATCCATTTTTTGGCGACGGCGTCTGCAACCAATTGCTTGATGGTGTTAGCAAGTTCAGGTGTGGGGTCCCGTGTGAGAGGATGGTAATTTGTGCGGACACCCAACAATTTGAGTACTTCCGTCTCATAGTAAACGGTGTTAAGTACTACCACAGCCCCGCCTTTATCGGCCGGCTTGATGGTGATGGCCAAGTTCTTTTGTAAAGTAACAACCGCCTGCCACTCTGTCTTCGTCATATTATGACTAGATTTATGTCCAGAAGTATGTTCCAGAGCCTCAATCTCCTGAATGACTTTTTGTTCGAAAACCGCGACCTCGGGTCCCAGAACTGATGTGGGGGGGCAAAAATTAGAAGGCCTACGTAGGTTGGTGTTGAAGAGGGAAAGAGGCGTACATTCCTTATGTTCAAAGAACTTATGGAGTTTTATTTTCCTCATCATTTCAGACACCTCTGTTCTACATACAAAAGGGTCATGACTGGGTGTAGGAACATAACCAAGTCCTTTATTTAACACAGTCCTTTCAATGGGTGATAGTTCGTAAGATGATAAGTTTACTACTATGTCATTGGCAACTGTGGGAGATGGAATATTTATTTCCCCTAGTTGCGGAATGTGTTGGCCCTGCTCCGTGTGATGCGGGGGGAGAATGTTTGCCATGTTTGTTGAGTCCCTCTGCCTCGCCCCTGTGGTTGGCCTCTGCCCCCCCGGGTCCCTCTCTGAGGCTGACCTAAAAAAGACCTGAGTAGTGCGCCCAAGTCCTCGTCAGATCTGCTATCAGGTGCAAAGTTGACCCTGTTATTTGTTGGCGCTGTTTGGCGAGCTGGGCCCTCTTCGTCCTCACTGCTCGTATTATCAAACCGCCAGTTGTTGGGGGTTCGTCTGTTGCCCCCTTGTCCCCTATTGCCTCCTCTCTGATGGAACTGTCCCCTTCTCTGGTATGGTTGAGTCCTTGCCTGCTCTACTGGTCTGTCATAGTACTCATCCTCTGTGTAAGGGAAAGCCCAAGTATGGGTGTATCGTTCAAGGTTCTTTTTGAGTCCCTTGATTTTCTGATTGAGCATGTATGTTCTATATTCAGCCAAATCTGCCTGTATGCGTGCTAGCTGTTCTTTAGCATCGGTAAGGGCCTGGTTGTTATTAAGGCTATCCTCTAACTCCAAGATTTCTGTGAGTAGAGCCTCACTCAGCCATTTAGCCGTGTTGATTATTAAAATCAACCAATCTCGGGTGCATTTGTTCGCAATGCAACTCCAATCCACCCGAAATTGTTTGTCCTCGAGAAAGATCTTAGGCTCGAGTCGTACTATCAAGCTGGGGGGAGAGGCGCCAGCCCTGAGGTACTCAGTCATGAGCGCTCCATGTAGAGCCACGCGAATTTGGCGTTTCTTCAACACGCTCAGTTTTTCCCACTCTTCCCTGGCTGTGCCCTCAGTGCCAAGAGGAGCATCAGAAAATCAAGGGACTCAAAAAGAACCTTGAACGATACACCCATACTTGGGCTTTCCCTTACACAGAGGATGAGTACTATGATAGACCAGAGGGACTCAACAAACATGGCAAACATTCTCCCCCCGCATCACACGGAGCAGGGCCAACACATTCCGCAACTAGGGGAAATAAATATTCCATCTCCCACAGTTGCCAATGACATAGTAGTAAACTTATCATCTTACGAACTATCACCCATTGAAAGGACTGTGTTAAATAAAGGACTTGGTTATGTTCCTACACCCAGTCATGACCCTTTTGTATGTAGAACAGAGGTGTCTGAAATGATGAGGAAAATAAAACTCCATAAGTTCTTTGAACATAAGGAATGTACGCCTCTTTCCCTCTTCAACACCAACCTACGTAGGCCTTCTAATTTTTGCCCCCCCACATCAGTTCTGGGACCCGAGGTCGCGGTTTTCGAACAAAAAGTCATTCAGGAGATTGAGGCTCTGGAACATACTTCTGGACATAAATCTAGTCATAATATGACGAAGACAGAGTGGCAGGCGGTTGTTACTTTACAAAAGAACTTGGCCATCACCATCAAGCCGGCCGATAAAGGCGGGGCCGTGGTAGTACTTAACACCGTTGCCTATGAGACGGAAGTACTCAAATTGTTGGGTGTCCGCACAAATTACCATCCTCTCACACGGGACCCCACACCTGAACTTGCTAACACCATCAAGCAATTGGTTGCAGACGCCGTCGCCAAAAAATGGATCTCACCAAAAGAGGCCGACTTTATCATCAATAGCAACCCCAGGGTGCCGGCATTTTATATCTTGCCAAAGATCCATAAGCCCCAGCGCCCACCCCCTGGACGCCCCATCGTTTCGGGGATCCAATCCATCTTGGAACCCCTCTCCCAGTTCGCCGATTTCTTTCTGAGAGAGGCGGTGGTCACCCAGGAGTCATATGTACAAGACACGACGGACATCCTCAACATCTTGAAAGACATATCTTTTGACCCTGAGAACCAACTCCTGGTCACAATTGACATTGAGTCATTGTATACCAGCATCCCGCCTCTCCCCCCAGCTTGATAGTACGACTCGAGCCTAAGATCTTTCTCGAGGACAAACAATTTCGGGTGGATTGGAGTTGCATTGCGAACAAATGCACCCGAGATTGGTTGATTTTAATAATCAACACGGCTAAACGGCTGAGTGAGGCTCTACTCACAGAAATCTTGGAGTTAGAGGATAGCCTTAATAACAACCAGGCCCTTACCGATGCTAAAGAACAGCTAGCACGCATACAGGCAGATTTGGCTGAATATAGAACATACATGCTCAATCAGAAAATCAAGGGACTCAAAAAGAACCTTGAACGATACACCCATACTTGGGCTTTCCCTTACACAGAGGATGAGTACTATGACAGACCAGTAGAGCAGGCAAGGACTCAACCATACCAGAGAAGGGGACAGTTCCATCAGAGAGGAGGCAATAGGGGACCAGGGGGCAACAGACGAACCCCCAACAACTGGCGGTTTGATAATACGAGCAGTGAGGACGAAGAGGGCCCAGCTCGCCAAACATCGCCAACAAATAACAGGGTCAACTTTGCACCTGATAGCAGATCTGACGAGGACTTGGGCGCACTACTCAGGTCTTTTTTAGGTCAGCCTCAGAGAGGGACCCGGGGGGGCAGAGGCCAACCACAGGGGCGAGGCAGAGGGACTCAACAAACATGGCAAACATTCTCCCCCCGCATCACACGGAGCAGGGCCAACACATTCCGCAACTAGGGGAAATAAATATTCCATCTCCCACAGTTGCCAATGACATAGTAGTAAACTTATCATCTTACGAACTATCACCCATTGAAAGGACTGTGTTAAATAAAGGACTTGGTTATGTTCCTACACCCAGTCATGACCCTTTTGTATGTAGAACAGAGGTGTCTGAAATGATGAGGAAAATAAAACTCCATAAGTTCTTTGAACATAAGGAATGTACGCCTCTTTCCCTCTTCAACACCAACCTACGTAGGCCTTCTAATTTTTGCCCCCCCCACATCAGTTCTGGGACCCGAGGTCGCGGTTTTCGAACAAAAAGTCATTCAGGAGATTGAGGCTCTGGAACATACTTCTGGACATAAATCTAGTCATAATATGACGAAGACAGAGTGGCAGGCGGTTGTTACTTTACAAAAGAACTTGGCCATCACCATCAAGCCGGCCGATAAAGGCGGGGCCGTGGTAGTACTTAACACCGTTGACTATGAGACGGAAGTACTCAAATTGTTGGGTGTCCGCACAAATTACCATCCTCTCACACGGGACCCCACACCTGAACTTGCTAACACCATCAAGCAATTGGTTGCAGACGCCGTCGCCAAAAAATGGATCTCACCAAAAGAGGCAGACTTTATCATCAATAGCAACCCCAGGGTGCCGGCATTTTATATCTTGCCAAAGATCCATAAGCCCCAGCGCCCACCCCCTGGACGCCCCATCGTTTCGGGGATCCAATCCATCTTGGAACCCCTCTCCCAGTTCGCCGATTTCTTTCTGAGAGAGGCGGTGGTCACCCAGGAGTCATATGTACAAGACACGACGGACATCCTCAACATCTTGAAAGACATATCTTTTGACCCTGAGAACCAACTCCTGGTCACAATTGACATTGAGTCATTGTATACCAGCATCCCCCAGGATGCCACGCTGGTGGCAGCAGCACGGGCCCTGGGGGCGATGGAGTGGTTTTACGACACCCCCCAGACCTTCGTCATGCAATGTATTGAGCTAGCACTCACGAGAAATTTCTTTGAGTATCGGGGACAACTATACTTGCAGACATCTGGAACATCGATGGGGGCCACATTCGCTCCGAGCCTGGCCTGCATTTATGTGGGTCAGGTGGAAAAGAATGTGGTCCTCCATGAGTCCAATCCCTACAGAGAAAATATCTCTTTGTGGAGACGCTATATTGACGACGTCCTCTGTATCTGGACAGGTACAGGGGACCGGCTCAATATATTCCTACAATGGCTTAACCAGGTAGACCCTAGCTTGCGATTCACCTGGTCTATCAGCAATGCCTCTGCGGTATATCTGGATGTAGATATTACTGTCACTGATTCCAAGTTGGTTACCAGTGTTCACCATAAGGCCACGGATAGGAATTCCCTCCTTCATTACCACTCTTTCCATCCGAGGTCGTTACGTGATAACCTCCCGGTGGGACAATTTTTGCGCTATCGCCGGAATTGCTCATCCACAGAAACCTTTCTGGAGCAGTCCTCGGAACTTGTGACCAAGCTACAACAGCGGGATTACCCAGCCAAAGTCATCAGACACGCACGGAAGAGGGCTTTGAACACCCCCAGAGAAGCCCTACTGGAGCGGAACACAAAAGAGAAGCAAGTGTGCTTACCAGTAGTGACTACCTTTGATCCTCTATCTAGTAAAATCAGACAGATCATACGGAAGAATTGGTCCATCCTTGACACTACTGAGAATAAGATGCCCTTGCCACGATTTGCCTTCAGGAGAGCCCCTAACCTACGGGATAAATTGGTTCACACACGTAACAGGGACGTTGTCAACACCAGCACTGTACCTGCTGGACACTACCCCTGTGGAAACTGCTCGGTCTGTGGGCTCACAGAGGCAACCAAGACGGTTAATCTACGTGGTGGTAGGACATGGTTCCTCAATAGATTCAGCAACTGCAATACGACACATGTCATTTATAGATTGATGTGCAGTTGTGGTCTCTATTATATTGGCCTGACGACTCGGAAAATAAAAATACGTGTGCAGGAACATTTGAGCACCATCCGTGCCAAGAAGTTGACCACGCGTTTGGTGCAACACTTTAACACATCTGGACATGACCCTAGGGATCTGAGGTGGACTGTCCTGGAAAAGGTGGTGGGTGACTCGCATAATTTGGAAAACATCCTGGCGAAAAAAGAGGCCAAATGGATATATTTGGAAAGGGCAGATCGGGAGGGACTCAACGAAAATATTGAGTGGAATAAGATCAGCAGGCGCTGACAGGGCTCTGTCATAGCCCCCTGCCTCAATCTCGAGTCCCCCGGTAACATTGCCGTGGGCTTCAGTAATATGGAAATTCCAGACTTTATGAATAGCAGTCTTCCATCATGGGTCGCCCTCCTATGGAAAGTGTCAGTCTTTTCCGCTGGTGTAGTGACACATTTACAGGCATATATATAGATATATATATTAGTGTCCTTCCTGACGCAAGTATTCTGCATTCAGCCTGCCTATTTTTCGTGCTTTTATGCTCTGCAATTGGTTAGTGTTTCACTAGTTCCATCTTGCAATTTACCATCTTATGCACAGTGCAGTGCAGATTGGGTTTCCTTTGTGCACAGATTTACGACCCCTTTAATAACTGCAGCCATTGAAGGTGCCAGATTTGTTATTGAAATGCATATGCTCTAAGTTTAAACTAACCCGTTCCAAGATGGCCGCCATACACAGGCGCGAGGGGCGGGGTTCCGCCCTCGCTGTTCATATCCTGCCCGACATGCAGTCCGCAGTTGTGGACCGTCGGAAGCGCCGGAGGGACGTGGCACAAGTGAGAGTGTGGTTGTGTTGGAATGATTGAGTGCGGGGATTGCTGGCCGCGCTACAGATCCCTTGACAAAATGTTCCTAGCTTGGGCACGAATGCGGTATTTACCGCGAGCAAGGCTTTATGTGTGGGGATGAAGTTCGGTCTACATTACTCCCAGTATATTTAAGTACAGAGAAGCCCACGAAAATAGACGCGACGTGAGTTGTATGAAAGTGCGGGGGATGGTGAACGGTTATGACAACAAGGGGCGAGATGCCTGCTGTGTGTGTTTACCTTACCGCAAGACAGCATTGACATAGCCATATAAACGGAATAGGTTGGTGTTCAGATTACAGGGCGTGAATGCCTGGTTGGTGACAGACATGATCTGTATGTACACACCTATGGGGACTCTGTAAATGTTGCTTTTGTCTCTTTTTAACTTATATAGGTGACTGTGAATTGTCCAGGTCACGGTCACGGACACGTGGACAATTGGCACGGTGTCCTGAGGAGTGACGCTGGTATGTGCTGACATAGCGCACTCCAGGTAAAATAGTCTGAAAATGTGTGTCTAGACTCGCTGCATCAGTAGTATTCCTTGGATAAGGAATTGGTAGCACGCCCTGAGCGTGTTTTTGTTTCACACAGGTCCATTTTTAAAGTGAAAAAGCTTGAGAATAACGAACCCCTCAGTTGCCCTGATGAAATCGCCACAAGAAGGAGCGATGAAACATGTCGGCTTGAGGAGATAATCTGTGTTGGTATACAAATAACCAATTTTACTTGGTAGTGCTTTGCTGCATCAGAATAAAACGGTACTAGCAAGCAAAGCACCACCACTCACCTTATTTGTTTATGGTGTGGTGTGTTGGGGTTTTCGTGACGTGTATGTGGACACTTTTCTTTGTTGAATCACTATTTGTGTCTGTTTGTTATATTTTCTCACTATTCTCAAGTTTGCACTATCTTTCTGTCAAGTGCACGTTTGTTTTTTCACAAATAGAGAGAGGCGCCGATGATGAGAAGTGGGTAAACCGGGAATCATTGACCGGGAACCCCCTCGGGTTGTTCTACCGTGAGGCACTCTCTCTATTCTTCACTACTTTTCTGTTGGTGAATGATCTGGTCCTGTGTGATGCATTATTTTTAAGAGAAAAGAGTACATCCAGACCTTATTTTATATGTTATTGGACATATTCAAGGTAGGAGTGAGAATTTATATCCCTACCCGGTCTACGTTAAATAAGGATGTCTACATGGGCGAGGCACTAATTGTTTGAGGACTTTCTGAGTGGGGGGCTGCCTCGCACATCCCCATCCCCCTATACCCCTCTTATTTATGAGGATCTACTATGCCCCCTTATGGTTATTTCCCCCTTTGTTTTGGCCTCCTCTTGTCTCTCAATCCTACCGAGAGACAAGATGGCGGCCGCTCCGGACTGTTTAGAATGTTGACAGACACCGGAGAGCCAATCAGCTTCGCTACGCGAAGTTCTGGTACGCGCCCCGGTCCGCGAACCGGGGAGCTGCCCGGTCCGCTGTTACAGATATATATCTTTTTTTAAACGTTAATTTCTCAAAATCCACTGGAGCACATATATTGAGACCTACAAAAGGCACATCGGGCTACCAGTCCCTACAATTTTGCCAAGTTTCGTGCAAATCCATTCAGCCGTTCGGGCTAAAAGTGAGGCCAACCGCCCTATGGAAAACTCAATGTTAAAAACACGTTTTGGGACCCCCCTTTTTTCTCGGCCCCCCCTGGACGAACCCCCCCCAAATTTTCAGGGGCTGCTCAGAAACAAAATGTTCCATTTTCCAGAAAATTTCATCCAATTCCGTCCACAAACGCCAAAGTTATTAGACATAGAATTTTCAAAAATCCCATAGGGAAAAAATCCTAACTATATATACCTACTGGCGACCGCCAGTAGGTAATATATATATATATAGATATATATATAGATATATATATATATATATATATATATAGATATATATATATATATATATATATATATATATATATATATATATATTTCTTTAATCTGCACAAAATCAGTGGGTTTCTCCTGGAATTACACAGGGGGGCCGCACTGAGCCTCACAAGAGATTCTCGGATCTTGCGAGTTGCAAAAAACCCATTTTATTTGGCATTTTTGACCCTAGTTTACATGCTTAGCCTTCTTTTTTACACACACAAGAGATCAGGAAAGCTCTCACCTGCTCCCTCCATTTAACATACAAACAACGTGTCAGCCCCGGGGACCATTTCCCAACAAACAAAACAGGAGCCACAATTTTGAAGGTAAAGCCAGCCAATGAGGACTTTAGTATGGTGCACGGATCCACAGAGGAGCTATTTCCCTAGAGACATGATTTTGGTTTTCGGTTAATATAGCTCTAAAACTACTGAACGGATTTACCCCAAATCACAAAAAGTGTTCTTTCTAGACAAAAAGTACTTTCTGACAATAATGGCATAATTCCGTCCACCAATACGGGCTGTAGTCATGTTCAAAATCCCTATGGGAATTAACACGGGAAAATGCTTTTAGGGACCCCCTTTTTCTCAGCTCCTGCTTGATGGATCACACCAAAACGTTCAAGACTGCAGCAGAACTGAGCATTGTATTAGTTTTGAAAAGTTCATGAATATTCGTCACTAGGTTATATATATTCATTGAAAAAAACAAAGGTTAAAGTAACTTTATAGTTAGAGGAATGTGTCCGTGACAACATTAACATTTAGAACCTAAACAAACACAGAAATTAACCAGTTATAGTTAGCAGAACTAACAATAACTGCTTAAGACTTCACATATTACATCACTCATGACATGTTCTATGACATCATTTATCACCTCAAATGCCATCATTGAGGGCCCTGTGGCCAAACCTCCAGCAGGATGGCAAACCCACATTGCACACAGTCTTTGGCATGCACAGTGTAGGGTTGTCCTTCGGACCGCAGGCCTCAATCTGCTGAGGCCAAGCCATATATATTAAGGGGAGTGGGGCATGCAGCCCCCTCCCAGACTCATAATTGGCCTGAGGACCCTATCCCTGGGGCCAATTCCAACAGAAGGAGAGGGAGCTATGTGACACCTCCTCACCAGCCTTTAAAGGCCCCCTGAGACACATCCCCACAGTCAACTACAATAAAAAAGGAGAGGGGGCGTGGAACCCCTCCCCAAGCTGTTCTAGGCCCCCAAGGATCAAATACCGGGGCTAAATTTGAAGGGGAGGGGGTCTTTTGTTGTTTAAAAGGGGAAGGGGCTGCATGCCCCTTCTCCGACCCTTATCAGGCACTGGGGACACATTACCCTGAGGCCAAAGCAATTTAAATATGGGAGGGCTGAACTAACGAATTATTGGGAGCTAATGCCTGCTAAATCTAGTCCTGTGGATATCCGGTTTTGTGAGAATATTCAATATGTATTATGAGTAATCTTTATTGATTCTCAAGGATTATAACAAATTGAAGAATTATTGCTTCACTTTTAATCTCATTAAGTCAGGGGGAATCATGAAAGTTGGTACCATGGTATATCATCATTCATTCCTTGACTATTTGTTTTTAGGCGGTCCACCCATCTTTGTTCCCTTTCGAATAAGATTTTCTCTGCATTGTTGTCCTTAATGGTAAGCATCTCTATTATTGTCCATTTTAGTTCATCTGCCTTGTGATTGAAATCTAAGAAGTGTTTACGCATTTTTGTTGTTTCTTTATTTGTGTTTATGTTGCTTTTATGCTCGCCAATTCTCACTTTAGCTTTGCGACACGTCATCCAAGGAAGAGGCCAAAATTTACCAAGAGGGAGACGAAGAGGAATAACGTGGAACGAACAACCACTCCATATGATTTAGAAATTATCTCACAATCTCATGGTGATTAAAATAACAACAATGACGAATAATTAATTGAGTAATCATACCTGAATATGTATCATAAACTGATAAGTAGTCCCCCCCCCCTTTTAGGTCTCGCTCTCGAGACCTATTGTCATGGAGTTGCCTCTCAAGGGAGACAGACTGGGTACGCGCGGCGATTCTGGTCTGTGGACGCGCCTGCCACAAAGTGTGTACAGCTGCTGCGCGTTAATTAGGGTTGAGTCAACAGTGTGAACGCGCCGCGCATACTTTAGTGAAATTATCGCCTAGTGCCACGTGTAGCTGCAGTGTGTTGTGCTAAAGGCGCTACACATGTTTTAGCACCTTTTCACAAACATTCAAAATGTACAGCTTCTAGGAGTCTCCACTTTCCTGCTTTAGTTGCGCAATACCTCACATTTCAATAATATGCTTTACTAGTTTACTTACATTATTATCCATCTCCAAACAAAAAGTATCTGTTACTGTGGATGCTGCCTCACCCCACTTACCGGCTACTGGTCTCTGCTCCTCCGCCAGTCTCCATCTTCAACCGGCCCGCCTGAAATCCTGCACAGCACTCTTGAAGTATGTTGAAGTCCGCAGGCGCTGCCACTGTGCACGAGCCGCAGGCCACGCGGATGTGCACGCTCATGGCATGCCAACAACGCGCGCGTTGCGTGCTTTCACTTTCCCCTCCCCCGTCGGCTACAGATCATCTTGGAAGTCCCGGGAACCCTGCACTGCATTAGCGGTCTCGGAGTCGGCTCACCGTTCTGGGATTCTGGGCACGTCACTAGTCTCCGTGTCTTCCACCTTGTTTTTGCTGTAGAGATTGAAGTGCCTCCTGTAATCGGAGTAAAATGCCATTTCATTTTGGCGCCTTTATAGACTCTCTGAACTTTTGTGAAAGATCATTGCGTCGCTTCCATTAATAATGAAATGTGGGGACAATAAAACAGCGCTAGTGAGTGCTGGGGGACAGGCAGAAATTAATAGAGGTGACCAGCTGCGCGTGCTGTCGGGGCACGAATCATTTGCAGCCTGTGACTAAGAGCGCCGACCTCAGGGCGCCGTGGACGTGAGCGCTGCTTGCGAGCCCAGCCCTTCCACCTGTGTCAGGGCTGCCATCCTTTGTGTGCATTCGCCTGGGCCCTCGCTTGCAGCTTGTGGCCAAAGACACTTTCCTCGGGGGCACGGAACCCTGAGCGCAGACAAACTTGCCTCGGGACCCTGGAAACGTGAGGCCTAGAGCACCACCAGCCCCAGTGGCTGAGGCCTGCATATCGCTTGTGTGCACGCATCTGCCATTAGGACTCTTGGGCTCACCGGAAGCACCTGCCCATTGGTTCTGGGACCCTGAGTACAGACACCCCCACCCCACGTCTTGGGTAGCAAGTACAGCTTGAGACCATGCAACCTACCCCATAATTAGAGACTACGATGGGGGCTGTGGGCAGATACATTTGCCTGGGGCCAGTCTGCAGGCTGTGGCCAAAGGCACATAACCCTTTGACCCTGAGCATAGCTTGATCTCACCTCCCCCTAATAATGACTGCAACCAACCGCTAGTACTTTAGTCCACCATCAAAAAATGAAATTACTGCATTTTGTGCTGAGTCACCCACTCGCAGGCGCCCAGCACCTGTCTGCAGCTTGTGACCAGAGACACTGGCCCTGGGAACCTGAGCATAGAGACGCTCACTTCAGAACCCTTGAAACAGGAGCACAGTTTGATACCCACCTCCCTTCCTCCCATGATCCCATCTCTGTCCCGTGTTAGGTGTATCTCTTGTGTGCAATCATCTTTACCACAGCACTTGGGCCACGCCAGCAGCTTGTAAGCAAAGAGAGGGCCCTAAGCCGCTGGAGCCATGAACGTTTCTGGTGCGCAGAGGCCCTAGCCCCAGGACACATTTACAGCATCTGACCAAAGGCGTCTACTGCAGTTCACTGGGCTCTCAAACCTGGCTTGTGATCCTTAGTGTGGACCCACCTAGTGAACACAGGTACCTGCCCCTGGAACGGGAGTACAGCCCAAAGGCACAGTGTTATTGAATGAACCAGGCTTATGAGGACAGGTAGGTGTTACTGGCCTTTGGGGCCCCAAACGCCACTTTACTTGACCTCCTTACCCTGAGCATAACCTGTGAACAGACACGTCAGGGTTAGTGCTCCAAGCACAGCTTAACCAGCAGCTCGCCCTCAGCCTTCACTAACTGGTGCCCTGCATTGATGTTATGAGGGACCTTAATGGCCTCTTAAACCCAAGGCAGCTTTGTGTTCTGCTTTGTCGTAGACATTTGTGTAGTATGCTACTGCCATTAGCATTACCAAGTAACGCCGTGGACGTCAGGAATGGGCTTCTCCTTGCCCCCTGCTCTAGTATGTGTCTGGTCCCCTACCTCAGACCGTCTAAGACGAGGCCGGAGGAGACACTACATTTCTAGGGCGAGACTCTGCCTTGGGAAGAGCCAACCAGGAGTCTGCAGTCGATCCAAGAGCCAAAGCACTAGACGAGCCTACAAAAGATGTAAATCAGGTAACAAATAGAAAAATTGGGTTACCATTTTTAACATAATATATATCTTTCAATAAATGCCACTCAATTCGGTGCTATAATCGCATGTACTTTGAGACAATGAGAAATGTTGTTTTTCTTTCCATTACATAATGTCATCCCCATTTTTCATGAGATTTGTTACTATATGTATATATATATATATATTTTATATATATAAATAATATAGTTTAAATGAAACATTAAAGAATACCCCATGCCCTAATGACGTTCGCACAAGTTACCTAAAATGTGTAAATTTTTCATGTTTTCTACGTATATAGTTTGTTATTAAATGTGAAGCAAGATTATTTTATAGGAACCATCTGTAAGTGAGGTTTTTGTAGAGTGCATGCTCGTAACAAAATTACTTAAATGCGCTCTCAAACCGGGTAGTTCAGGACAATGATTCATAGTAACGTAAAGGGATGGTGGATCACACAGTTCGATCAAGTGGAGAACACAGGATTTGAGTCCAGGATTGCATATTGTACGGTCCAGAAACTGTAGTGAGATCCTTCTGTCTTCCATTTAATGGCAACAAAGGTCAGTGTTTTATGCTCAGTTATTCAACTAATGTTATTCGGTAAGTGTTAGAACATGGGGTCCAATAAATACACGCATCGCACCTTAAGATGGACACTTCACATATATACATACATGTGCGTAGTCATTAGATTTAAAGGTGTACTTTTCCGTTTGCAATGTTCCACAGGCAGTTGAGATCAAACAGCGACACACAGACCACGCCTGTCTGAAATCACGCGGCAGTAGCGCACTCCGCGGAGGCTCAAAGAACTCTCTTTTTTGCTAATTATTTAATTGCGGTCTTTGAGGTGTTGAGCTTCTCGTAAAATCATTTATTTTCACAAATCAACCGAGCAAGAAATGTCATTATCATAAAATAGTATCTCCCTGACTTGCAATACTCTGCGCGCTCCCTGGTTTGACAAACAGACCAGTTTTAGGAGAGGCTCAATGACCGCAATTAAATAATTCACGGAATAAAGAGTTCATAGAGACCGCAATGTTTGCTGCTCAGGTTAATCAATCAATCAATCAATCATGCCATTTGTATAGCGCACTACTCACCCGGGAGGGTCTCAAGGTGCTTGGGGGGAGGGGTATGCTACTGCTCGAACAGCCAGGTCTTGAGTTGTTTCCTGAAGGCGAGATGGTCCTGGGTCAGCCGAAGGTGGATGGGGAGGGAGTTCCAAGTCTTGGCAGCCAGGTAAGAGAAGGATCTTCCTCCGGCGGTGGCTCTTCGGATGCGTGGTACGGCTGCGAGGGCGAGGCTGGTGGACCGTAGCTGGCGGGTGGGCGTGTAGAAGGTCAGGCGGTCGTTGAGGTACTTGGGGCCCAGGTCGTGGAGAGACTTGTGTGTGTGGGTGAGGAGCCGGAACGTGATCCTCTTGTCGACGGGGAGCCAGTGCAGGTTCCTCAGGTGGCTGGAGATGTGGCTGCGTCGGGGGACATCCAGGATGAGTCGGGCGGAGGCGTTCTGGATGCGCTAGAGTCTTTTCTGTAGCTTGGCTGTGGTTCCGGCGTAGAGGGAGTTTCCGTAGTCCAGTCGGCTGGTGACGAGTGCCTGGGTGACAGTCTTCCTGGTCTCGGTCGGGATCCAGCGGAAGATCTTGCGAAGCATACGCAGGGTGTTGAAGCACGATGAGGAGACGGCGTTGACTTGTCTGGTCATCGAGAGGGAGGGGTCCAGGATGAAGCCCAGGTTGCGTGCGTGGTCGGTTGGCTTGGGTGCGGTGCCCAGGGCTGGGGGCCACCAGGAGTCGTCCCAGGCGGAGGGCGAAGATCCCAGGATGAGGACTTCCGTCTTGTCCGAGTTCAGTTTCAGGCGGCTGTCCTTCATCCACTCGGCGACGTCTTTCATCCCTTCGTGTAGGCAGGTTCTGGCGGTGTCGGGGTCTCTGGTGAGGGAGAGGATCAGCTTCGTGATGTTGAGGTTGTGCTGGCGTGCGATGGCTGCGAGAGGTTTCATGTAGATGTTGAAGAGGGTGGGGCTGAGTGAAGATCCTTGCGGGGCGCCGCAGATGACTTCGGTGGCCTCGGAGCGAAACGGGGGGAGGCGGACTCTTTGTGTTCTTCCGGCGAGGAAAGAGATGATCCACTCCAGTGCCTTCTCTTGGATACCGATGTTGCTGAGGCGCTGGACTAGGGTGCGGTGGCAGACCGTGTCGAACGCAGCGGAGAGGTCCAGGAGGATGAGGGCCACTGTTTCCCCCTTGTCGAGCAGGGTCCGGATGTCGTCGGTGGCTGCGATGAGGGCGGTCTCGGTGCTGTGGTTGGCTCTGAAGCCGGACTGCGAGGGGTCGAGGGATCCGTTCGTCTCGAGGAAGGCGGTCAGCTGTCTGTTGACGATCTTCTCGATGACTTTAGCAGGAAAAGGGAGGAGCGAGATGGGGCGGAAGTTTTTGAGATCGGTGGGGTCCGCTGTAGGTTTCTTCAGGAGGGCGCTGATCTCGGCGTGCTTCCAGCTCTCCGGGAAGGTGGCGGTGTTGAAGGAGGCGTTGATGATGTTCCGGAGTTGGGGTGCGATGGTGGAGTAGGCCTTGTTGAAGACGTGGTGTGGGCAGGGGTCGGTCGGGGATCCGGAGTGGATGGATCGCGCGAGCTGTGTCTTCGGTGGTCACTGTGGTCCAGGTGCGAAGGGTGGCGGTGGGGGGCGTTGGTTCGACGGTTGGGTGCGTGGGTGGGGCGCCGAAGCTGTTGTGGATGTCGGCGATCTTGCGGTGGAAGAACGAGGCGAGGGAGTCGCAGAGGTCTTGTGACGGAGTGATGTCGTTGGTGCCGGTGCTGGGGTTGGAGAACTCCTTGACGATAGTGAAGAGTTCTTTGCTGTCGTGGTCGTTGTTGTCCAGTCGTTCCTTCAGGGATTTCTTCTTGGTGGTGCGGATGAGCTGGTGGTGCTTGCGGGTAGCGTGTTTGAGGGCGGTCATGTTGTCGGTGGTCCGGTCGAGGAGCCAGGCTTTCTCGAGGGTGTGGCAGGTCTTCTTGGAGTCCTTGAGGTCGTCGGTGAACCAGGATGCCTTCTTGCTTCTGGGTCTGCAGGGAGGGTTCTTTAATGGCGCGAGGTCGTCGGCGCAGGCGATCAGCCACTGTGTGAAGTTGCGGGCTGCTTCGTTGGGGTCCGTTGTGTTTGCGGGTGGGCTCTGGCTGAGGGAGGTGGTGAGCTGGTCTGCGGTGATCTTGCTCCAATTCCTGTGAGGTACCTGTTGCGGGTGGTGGTGGGTCGTGGATCTTTCGAAGCTGAAGTGGACGCAGCTGTGGTCGGTCCAGTGGAGTCCGGTGGCGTGGCTGAAGGTGATGTACTTGCTGGAAGAGAAGACGGGATCAAGCGTGTGGCCGGCGTAGTGGGTGGGGGTGTTGACCAGTTTCTTGAGTCCGAGGTTGGCGAGGTTTTCCAGCAGGGCGGTGGTGTTGCGGTCCTTGTTGTTCTCCAGGTGGAAGTTGAGGTCCCCGAGGAGGATGTAGTCAGTGGAGGGGAGGGCGTGCGGGCTGATGAAGTCTGTGATGTCTTCGCTGAATTGTATGCGTGGTCCCGGGGGTCTGTAGACGAGGTTGCCTCTGAGGGTCGTCTTAGGGTCGGTGTGAATCTGGAAGTGGAGATGTTCGGCTGCGGCGAAGGAGTCGTTGGCGTCGGTCGTGATGCGGATGGTGTTCCTGTGGACGATGGCGATGCCACCTCCGGTCTGGTTGATGCGGTCCCTCCTGATGATCTTGTACCCGTCCGGGATGGCGATGGCGATGTCGGGTGCAGAGGATGCGTTCATCCAGGTTTCCGTGAGGAAGGCGACGTCCGGTGATGTAGCGTCGAGGAGGTTCCAGAGTTCCACGGCGTGTCTGTGTCCGGAGCGGGTGTTGATCAGGATGCACTTGAGGTGGTTGCTGCTGGTGTTTGTCTTGGCGGGTGCGGGGCAGGTTCGGAGGCAGGTGAACTTGCAGGTGCAGCAGGTGAAGGGTCCGTGGGTGCGTCTCGGGGTGGCTCGGCAGCAGGCGTGGGTCCGGCCGGCATTGAGTGCGTTGAGAGTGGCGGCGTCGTAGGTCAGTCGGGTCCGTCTTGCCTCGGCGGGGAGGGCCAGGGGTCCTGGCGTTGGGCGCGGTCCAGGCGCGGACGGGCGCAGACGGGCTTACCTTTGGCGCACCTTCAGCGCTCAATCGGCGCTCCCGCTGCGCGCGTCCGCTGCGCGGTCGCTCTGGGGGCATCATAAGTAAGGAGCCGGGAGGGTGGAGCAGCTGGGTGGCGGGAGCGGGGCGGCGAATGCAATCACAGGGGGGCGGGGCCGCAGGGAGGCAGCGGCGGGAAATTCCAAGAAGCAGCGGGCAGCGGGAAATTCGCAGGAGCAGCGGGAAATCCCCAAGAGCAGCGGAAATTCCCAGGAGAAGCGGGCAGCGAGCGAAGGAATCTGCAGGCAGGAGGCGGTAAAGGCAGGCAGGAGCGGCAGCAGTGAGTGGGGCGACCAAGCCATGTGGAGGGCTGAGCGGTCACACCGGTAAAGGAGACTTGGGTGGTGTACAACAGGACTTTAGTGAGGTGGTCTCCCACTGTTTATAAACAGCTTCCACTTAAAAATCGGGGGTGGGGGATATTGTCCACTGGGTCCCCCCAACTCCAAAATCTGGAGGTGGAGAGGAGTATATTCTTCCTGTCCCCCATGGTTCCTAGATCCTTGTTCAAAGATGCGATTGTGTTGCGCAGTGCCCAGTTTGATTTTTATGCGGTACTTACCCGCGGGTATCCAAAGCATAAAAGATGGAGACATAATATGAAAGGGCGAGATAGATCAGGTGTTGAGAGGAGAGATGGTGGCACAGGAACATTAAGGGCGAGTATAAGATGAAGATAGTGTTGACGCAGTAATGGAGATGGTCAGAGGGCCGATGAGCCATAGGTAGCCTGGAAGAGCTGGCAGAAGAGTGGAAGGGAATGAGGCTGAGCTGCGAAGCGACGAGCAATACAATTTACAGGCTTATAGTTCACACATGCATTACTCAGTAGAAGCATGCAATGGGGATTACATTTATATAACCCATACTGCAAACTCGAACCGGACACGCTTGACGGATGAATAACTAAAGACATTTGTAAGGTGTGTGCTAACTCCAACGTGTCGTTATTTTGTAGTAAAAAAAAAGTGTGGGGAGGGATCTTTAAAGCAGAAGAACCCAGGTTATCCCCGGAGCTGCAGTGAAAGTAATTTCGATATTATAGGACCTGCTACAGAGAAGGCACTGTCTTCCCTGGATTAAGCCTGTACTTGGGTACAACTATCGCCCTCCCTCTATCTATCGCCCTCCCTCTATCTAGCTATCGCCCTCCCTCTATCTATCTATCACCCTCCCTCCATCTATCTATCACCCTCTCTCCATCTATCTATCGCCCTCCCACTATCTATCTATCGCCCTCTATCTATCCATCGCACTCACTCTATCTATCGCATCACCACAGCATCACTCAGCACCACCACAGCATCACTCAGGGGCACCACAACATCACTATGCGCTACCACAGCATCACTGAACGCCACAGCATCACTCATCACCACCCCCAACATCACTGAGCGCCACCGCAGCATCAATCTGTGCAACCATTCAACAACAACTGGTTCAAATATGTTCTCTCAATGTTTCAAGCTTTATCACAAATGTCACAAAATATGTTAATATTTCACTTCTGTTCTTCGATTTTCGTCACAATAAAATTCAATGAACATAATCTTAACAAAAGTTGTTTACAAAAGTTATAAATTACAATAACTTTTATTTAAGTATTCATTATAAAATAATTAAAAGCCATTGTTATTTGTAATATCAACACATCTAAGTAACGTAAATACAACACATATTGCATTACAAATGCTATAGGTGTCACATTTGTGAAAGTTATAACTATTGGCTTTGTAAATAACAAAGCTAATAATTTCGCTATTTTCAGAACCAACACATAAATAAATTTAAAAAATCATTTACAATACCAATAGCTCAAACTTTCCTAATGCGAGACCTATTGCATTGCAAATGCTTGTTTTATCATTGTTGTGTATAGTCTTTCGTCAGTGGCCCTAGTTGATATGAACTGAAAAGGGACTAGGAAAACATCAGCCTCCACTTCCGGGGACCAAGTTTTACAAACTGGAACAAACCGATCACAATAACCAATTTAAAGTATATTTTTCAAACAGGGGTTGAATAACAACAATCACGGACAAATTAGTTTAGTAAAACATAATTGAATAAGTACACCTTTTTCAATTTATCACTATCGTTCTTCATAGTCTTTCTTTAGTGGTTTCAGGTGGTACGAACTGAAAAGGGACTAAGGAAACATCACCCGTCACTTCCGGGGGCAGAGTCAGCACAAGCAGGGAAGACATGTAACGGTGGTAAGATCTAACACGCTAAGGATCTCCTCGACAAGATTCGAAGTAAGACCAGCGGTGAGAAGTTGGCCTGATATATATGATGTTTCCAATTCTGGAACCACCTTGTATCAGTCCAAACAAACCCTTATGGTGTCTGGTTGTAAGTCAACCTTGTAGACAAGCTATCTTAATGGTAGCATAGACTAAGCAGCCTTAAAGGCTCAACTCTAGAGGCCGTGTTAAGCGAGCTGTTTTACCAATCACAGTCCTGTAATATCAAATGAAAGGACACCACACAAGTATATATTATAAAAATATATGTGTTTATTTCTAAAATGAATCCCCAGTATTCTTTATG
The DNA here is from genome assembly GCF_964261635.1 of Lissotriton helveticus. NCBI lineage: Eukaryota > Metazoa > Chordata > Amphibia > Caudata > Salamandridae > Lissotriton > Lissotriton helveticus. The sequence goes on along the minus strand of NC_136059.1, from coordinate 1,420,471,915 downwards.
AATAAAGGGGCACAAGCGTTAAATCAAAAGCACAGTATAACATACAAAGTTGCACAATTATGGATGAGGGCGGGGGGCCACTCAGACCATATACTAAAAAAGTGGTATAAGAGATACCAATCGATCAGTGGTTAAGCCTAGGGCCTAGGGAATCGCTGGGAGCAGTCGGGACAAGCAATGCTGAAGTCGGGAAAAGCCCGCGGGATTCGGGTGCAGTGCTTAAAGCACGCGCATGCACCAATATTAAGTCAATGGTGCGTAAAAGTTACACAAATAGAGTTTTAGGACACTTCCACTGAACCTAGAAGGACAAAACTTTAGACACAGACCCTAGAGGTGTGTACCAGTGTGGGAACACCGGCGTTGCAATGTTACCTCACCCACAGGAAGCGGGTGCATAGGGTCAAAGTGGAATCGGGTTTCGTGACGCAGGTTCTTGGTGCTTGTAGCTGAAGATGCTGCAGGAGATGTGAAGGAGAAGTGTCCGGTGGGATCCAAGGGCGGATCAAGGTCGAAAAGTACCTGAAAGCAGAGGGGACAGAGTCTGGGTCACTCAGCAGTGACCAGGGTGGAACCAGGAAGGAACCAGGCAATGTCAGGCGCAATCAGGTGGTTGTTGAGGAGCTTCTCTCTGCTGCCATGTGGGCTCTGGGGCATCTGCGACGTCCAAGAGCGGGTCACAAACTGTCCCACGTAGGCTCTCACCGTCGGCGCTGTCGGCTTCAAGATTGGAACAAACAACACTTGGCAAAAGCAATCCACGCGGAACTGGTAGATTGCTTCTCACTCGGACCAGGAGGGTCAGAGTGGGTGCTCCTTTTCAGAGGAGCGGGTGCAAATCTGGAGCAACCAGAATCACAAGTCGTATTTCGGTTTTGGTCGGCACAGGGGCCACAAGCCGGCTGGCAAGTGACCGGGCCAACGCATTGAGCCAAAGAAAGCAGAAGGGCCCCACGCAGCACTCGTCGAGTGTAGAGGGGTGAACTTCGGTGCAAGAGTGGCTCAGGGTTGGGGCTTCTTAAACCCCGGAGTACAGCTTCGAGGGTCACTCATGGGCTGCACGGTCAGCGTCTCGTGGTCTTTTCAAGATGGCGTGCCCCACGCTTCCGGTCGCCTCCACGGGTCTCAGCTCTGCAGGGACTGTGGATCGGGCTGTCAGAAGACAGGCAAGCTTGATCTTGTTGATCTCTGTCGCTCGAGTTCCAGCGGGAACTGCATCAAAGCAGACGTCGAGGGCTTGATGGTGCCAGTTTGCACAGGGTGGTCACTCCTTGACCACAAGGGAGATTCTTCAGTCTTCTACATTGAGTAGGATGTCGAAGGGTCCAGAGTTTCATTTCTTATGTTTCATCAGGATAATCTGAAGTGCATTGGCACTGCTCCCATTCTTATACCAATCTAGGGGGCTGGATTACCTGCTAGGTCCCCTCCTATGGGTGGGACCCAGGAAGGGGGTGGATACACCCCTTTCCTTTGATCCAGGCCGCGCTGGGACAGGGGCTGGAGTGCCCCAGAACCGGTTTGGCCGGATTATGCAAGGGGCAGCCTTGTGCGCCCCAAGCAGTGTCTGGTTTCTTTCAAACCTCCCTGCTACAATCCACTATCTCCTGTCTGGGGTGGTGTGACACCTCCCTGCGACAGGAAATCCTTTGTCCAGGCCTCCTTGGCTGAGTTTTGGTCAGCTACAGGGGGTCAGACTTGTGTCTGTGGCAGAAGCATCCATTTTGTGGATCTGAGGCTCCTTTAAAAATTAACCGCATTTCAGTAAAGTAACATGTCTTCTCCCTCTAGAGGGGTGGAATGCTATCCCCGTCGCCAGGACTGGTGAGGGGATAGTATTCCAAATCGTATGACACCTTACACGACATGTTTTGATAAAGCCAAACCAAAGTTGCTATATAACCGCGAGGATTATAATGCACTTAAGAGTATATGGTATGGCATTATCCCGGAACAGCTTAGGGAGTTGTTCCCGACAGCTGCAGACAGGCTCAGCTCAGGCTAGAGCTCCATCTCACATTAAACCACACACTCTGCCTCCAGGATTGTTAAGACCTGCCATAGGAGTGGCTCACAGGTTTATATGTGTCCAGATAGGTTTAGATATAGGCATACTATATCTAAGCAAAGGGTGATTACACCACCTTGCCCCAGCTGAGTGTTCAGCCAGTTGTATCAATTTTAGATAGCCAGCCAGGGGTGGCAAAAGATATGCTGCAGCCCCTGGTAGGCCTTGGATGCACCTATGCCCTGGGCACCTATAGTGCTCTGTACAGGGGCTGATAAGGTAACCCAAGCCAATCTAGGTATGCACCTAGGGTACATGGAATCCATTTTACAGAGAGAGCAGATGGCCTGGGGCCCTGATTAGCAGGGAACCAGGCCAACTAAGTCGAAAACCTGCTAAACACAAGGCAAAAAATCTGGGGTAACCATAGTCAGGTAGCCCCCTTCCTACACAACCCCCCCCAAACGAAAGCAGATAAGGCTATCCTTGGCCAGGTAAGCCTATATTGCCTGAGTGGCCATATAAAGAAGTACCTGCACTAGCATGGGTACCCCCTGTCTCATGGTCCACTAAGCAGTCCCTCACCCTTGGGGTATTAGAGGGTCTCCACCATAGGGAATCACTACCTTGGGTGTGTTTATGCAAAGTCAAAGGCTGGTTTGGATATGGAGTATTGAAGTGAGGCTCCACTAATTTAGGGCTCAGCTTCCTCCAATTATCTTCCACCATGTGTGCCTTTCTTTCTTCAACCGATTTGCACTGTGCTCTCAGGGTCAGCCTCTGGCTACCTAAAGCTGGAGGCTGGGTCCCTCTGTTTGGTTTTCTGGAGGGACAGTTCAGGTTTGGGCCCTTTGGGTCCCAGGTTTGGCTGTGCCCAACAGATTCCATCTGTGGGAGGTCCCTAACTGTTTTTAAGGGGGCTCCCTCAGGAGTTTTTAAAGTTTTCACCTCACTAGGGCTACTAGTTTTGGTGCCCCTAATCTGTTGATGGGGGTGCTTTATTTGACAGGGGGCCCTCTGGGTCTCACTGTCCTTCTTGTCCTCTGCAGCCCTGGGCTGGCTAAGGCAAGGTAGAGAGGGACAGGTTACCTGCTCCAGACTGGGTCCCACCTGAGAAGAGTCCACTGACATCAGAGGCTCTGTCAGGCTAGGCCCAACCACCTCTGGGGGCAGTTCCTTCATCAGGGGTAAGATCAGTTCCCTGAGGAGGCTGATCCTTTCCTAAAGTCTGGTGAGGGGGAGATTTCTCGTCCTCCTCTGTGCTCTCAGTTTGTGTAGAGTTATCCATCATTTCAGGCTTCACAATACACATATCAGTTTGAGTTTGGGCTGTGGCCATCACAGCCCCACCAACCTTTTCAGGAGGGGACTCAATTTGGGTTTCTGCTGTTATCATAACAGCTTTGCTATTCTGTTCAGGAAGAGCTTCTGCTAAAGATGGGGCTGAGTCTTGCACAGCCCTACCAACCTTTTCAGGAAGGACATCTTGAATTGGAGCTGTAGCCATTACAGTCCCACTAACCTTTCCATTGGAATTTACCATTCTAGAATGGGTTTCCTGTTCAACCTCAGCCCAGGCTGAGATTTCTAAATCATTACCCAGTAGGCAGTCTACAGGCAAGTTTGGTGACACTGCCACTCTCTTTGGGCCAGTGACACCTCTCCAGCTGAGACTTACTACTGCCATGGGATGATTTGTTTGGATGCCATCAATGTTTGTTACCTGGTATGTGGCACCAGGTAAAAGTTGCTTAGAGGGGACTATGCAATCAGCCACCATGGTGATGCTAGCCCCTGTGTCTCTAAAAGCTTCAACTTTCAAACCATTGATGATGGGTTCTTGACTATATTTGCTCAAGGTATTTGGGCAATCAGAGAAGTTGGCAACCCCCATGCCAGTCTCATAAACAAGATCATTTGGGGATGGGGGCCTGGATAGGCCAGGGTCCACCTGGGCTCCAAAAGTAAACCCACCCAGATTCCTGGGTGTGCTCCCACTTCCTGGGGGGTTACTGCTGACAGTAACAGGAGGTGTTGGAGCTGGCTTTGGAGGTATATTCTCTTTATTGCCATTCTTGGGACAACAGTTGTCTGTTTTGTAATGCCCAACCTGTTTACAGACATGACAATAAGGCATTTTCTCAGTTGAGGAAGTGTCTTGGGACCCACCCCCATTCTTGGAGTCTTGGGGACCTGGGGAAGTATTTTCTTTACTTTTATCCCCACCCTTATCTTGAGGTTTGGTAGACTCCTTCTTCTGGTTACTGTCCTGATTCTTAGGCCCAATCCTGGTTCTGACCCATTTATCTGCCCTCTTTCCCAATTCTTGGGGAGAGGTCAAATCTGAGTCCACCAGGTGCTGGTGTAAGAGCTGGTTCTGACAATTACTTAGGATCTGCTCCCACATAATCAAATTATACAATCATGTGAAGTCATGTACTTTGCTGCCATGTAGCCAACCCTCCAGAGCCTTAGTAGCACAATCTACAAAATCAGTCCAGTCCTGAGTCTGTGTCTTCTGGGTGTCTCTGAACCTTAACCTGTATTGTTCAGTGGTTAAGCCAAACCCATCTATCAGAACACTCTTCAGGACTTTGTAATTGTTTGCATCCTCATGTCTGACTGTGAGGAGCTTATCTCTCCCTTTCTCAGAAAAGGTGTACCATAAGATTGCAGCCCACTGTTCCTCAGGAACCTGCTGTACCATGCAGGCTCTCTCAAGAGCAGTTATCCACTTGTGGATGTCACCCCCTTCCTTGTAGGGGGGTACAATCTTTGTCAGGTTTCTACTATCATAGGACCTGGGTTTCTCTCTAGGAATATTGCTGCCACCAGTGGCATCTAAGCCACACATTTTCTGTTCTCTTGCTAAAGCAAGTCTGGCTTGAGCCAGGGCTACCTCCTCCCTCTCTATCTGGAGTTTGACAGCCCTCATCCTTGCTTCATGCTCTTTCCTCTGAGAGGGGGTCATTCCTCTCTGAGATTCTCTTGAGGCACTAGAAATATGAGAGTCCCCTGCTGGAGATCTCACCCTTCTGTTGCCTGGGAGAATGATGTTTTGGGATCTGGGGAGGTGCTGGCCCCCTCCATTCCCAAGTAGGTCTAAGTTGGCCTGGCTAAGCCTGGCAACTACAACCTGGTTACCCCTCTGATCCTGAGCTTCAGGGTCCTCTACATCTGAGTCCTCCTCCTCCTCTTCCTCCTCTTCTTCTTCCTCTACTGGAGTAGTCTCATTCTCAGGGGGGTGTACTCCATCTCCTAAATCTAAGGGAGCTGCACTCGCCTTATCTAAGTCATCCTTTTCCAGAATGGCTATTAGGGTAGGACTGGTGGGACTTCTGCCCCTTTTTAGCCCCCTTGCAATGCACAAGGCACACAAGTCTTTGTGGCTAAGTTTGTCATAGCTGGAAGTTGCCTTGGTAAGGTCAACTGTCACAGGCAGAGAGCTTGGAGCTTCACCTGTGCCAGACATGACTCTAGTGTGGTGTAAGTGATGCACCTACCTACACTAAGTGTTTCCCTACTGTACCTTGCTAGTGAGTTGTAGTCAGGGTGTGCTAATCCCTTTAATCTACAACTACTAAGTTCAGTAGAACTTAAATATGCTAAGCTTTTGATTTATATGTACCTAAGGTACTTGATGTGATCTTTCAATTTGATAAAAAGATTGCAATGGTAAAACAACAGCAAGCTCAAATCCGCACCGCTGCGCACCAATGTGAGAAGTTGGCCTGATATATGATGTTTCCAATTCTGGAACCACCTTGTATCGGTCCAAACAAACCCTTATGGTCTCTGGTTGTAAGTCAACCTTGTAGACAAGCTATCTTAATGGTAGCATAGACTAAGCAGCCTTAAAGGCTCAACTCAAGAGGTCGTGTTAAGCGAGCTGTTTTACCAATCACAGTCCTGTAATATCAAATGAAAGGACACCACACAAGTATATATTATAAAAATATATGTGTTTATTTCTAAAATTAATCCCCAGTATTCTTTATGAATAAAGGGGCACAAGCGTTAAATCAAAAGCACAGTATAACATACAAAGTTGCACAATTATGGATGAGGGCGGGGGGGCCACTCAGACCATATACTAAAAAAGTGGTATAAGAGATACCAATCGATCAGTGGTTAGGCCTAGGGCCTAGGGAATCGCTGGGAGCAGTCGGGACAAGCAATGCTGAAGTCGGGAAAAGCCCGCGGGATTCGGGTGCAGTGCTTAAAGCACGCGCATGCACCAATGTTAAGTCAATGGTGCGTAAAAGTTACACAAATAGAGTTTTAGGACACTTCCGCTGAACCTAGAAGGACAAAACTTTAGACACAGACCCTAGAGGTGTGTACCAGTGTGGGAACACCGGCGTTGCAATGTTACCTCACCCACAGGAAGCGGGTGCATAGGGTCGAAGTGGCGTCGGGTTTCGTCACGCAGGTTCTTGGTGCTTGAAGCTGAAGATGCTGCAGGCGATGTGAAGGAGAAGTGTCCGGTGGGATCCAAGGGTGGATCAAGGTCGAAAAGTACCTGAAAGCAGAGGGGACAGAGTCTGGGTCACTCAGCAGTGACCAGGGTGGAACCAGGACGGAACCAGGCAATGTCGGGCGCAATCAAGTGGTTGTCAAGGAGCTTCTCTCCGCTGCCACGTGGGCTCGGGGGCATCTGCGACGTCCAGGAGCGGGTCACGAACTGTCCCACGTAGGCTCTCACCGTTGGCGCTGTCGGCTTCAAGATTGGAGCAAACAACACTTGGCAAAAGCAATCCACGCGGAACTGGGAGATTGCTTCTCACTCGGACCAGGAGGGTCAGAGTGGGTGCTCCTTTTTTTAGAGGAGCGGGTGCAAATCTGGAGCAAGCAGAATCACAAGTCGTATTTTGGTTTTCGTCGGCACAGGGGCCACAAGCCAGCTGGCAAGTGACCGGGCCAACGCGTTGAGCCAAAGAAAGCAGAAGGGCCCCACGCAGCACTCGTCGAGTGTAGAGGGGTGAACTTCGGTGCAAGAGTGGCTCAGGGTTGGGGCTTCTTAAACCCCGGGGTACAGCTTCGAGGGTTACTCGTGGGCTGCACGGTCAGCGTCTCGTGGTCTTTTCCAGATGGCGTACCCCACGCTTTCGGTCGCCTCCACGGATCTCAGCTCTGCAGGGACTGTGGATCGGGCTGTATGAAGGCAGGCAAGCTTGATCTCGTCGATCTCTGTTGCTCGAGTTCCGGCGGGAACTGCAACAAACCAGACGTCGAGGGCTGGATGGTGCCTGTTTGCACAGGGTGGTCACTCCTTGACCACAAGGGAGATTCTTCAGTATTCTAGGTTGAGTAGGATGTCGAAGGGTCCAGAGTTTCGTTTCTTATGTTTTATCAGGATAATCTGAAGTGCATTTGCACTGCTCCCATTCTTATACCAATCTAGGGGGCTGGATTACCTGCTAGGTCCCCTCCTATGGGTGGGACCCAGGAAGGGGGTGGGTACACCCCTTTCCTTTGATCCAGGCCGCGCTGGGACAGGGGCTGGAGTGCCCCAGAACCGGTTTGGCCGGATTATGCAAGGGGCAGCCTTGTGCGCCCCAAGCAGTGTCTGGTTTCTTTCAAACCTCCCTGCTACAATCCACTATCTCCTGTCTGGGGTGGTGTGACACCTCCCTGCGACAGGAAATCCTTTGTCCAGGCCTCATTGGCTGAGTTTCGGTCAGCTACAGGGGGTCAGACTTGTGTCTGTGGCAGAAGCATCCATTTTGTGGATCTGAGGCTCCTTTAAAAATTAACTGCATTTCAGTAAAGTAACATGTCTTCTCCCTCTAGAGGGGTGGAATGCTATCCCCGTCGCCAGGACTGGCGAGGGGATAGTATTCCAAATCGTATGACACCTTACACGACATGTTTTGATAAAGCCAAACCAAAGTTGCTATATAACCGCGAGGATTATAATGCACTTAAGAGTATATGGTATGGCATTATCCCGGAACAGCTTAGGGAGTTGTTCCCGACAGCTGCAGACAGGCTCAGCTCAGGCTAGAGCTCCATCTCACATTAAACCACGCACTCTGCCTCCAGGATTGTTAAGGCCTGCCATAGGAGTGGCTCACAGGTTTATATGTGTCTAGATAGGTTTAGATATAGGCATACTATATCTAAGCAAGGGGTGATTACACCACCTTGCCCCAGCTGAGTGTTCAGCCAGTTGTGTCAATTTTAGATAGCCAGCCAGGGGTGGCAAAAGATATGCTGCAGCCCCTGGTAGGCCTTGGATGCACCTATGCCCTGGGCACCTATAGTGCTCTGTACAGGGGCTGATAAGGTGACCCAAGCCAATCTACCTATGCACCTAGGGTACATGGAATCCATTTTACAGAGAGAGCAGATGGCCTGGGGCCCTGATTAGCAGGGAACCAGGCCAACTAAGTCGAAAACCAGCTAAACACAAGGCAAAAAATCTGGGGTAACCATAGTCAGGTAGCCACCTTCCTACACCAGCACTAAAATATGTAATTTTACACTGCAGACAAATGAGAAACTGTCTCTAGCAGCTCCGAAGGAAGTGACTTTCGAATTACAAAATGTATAGGGCAGATAATGTTTGTTAGCCTTAAGTCGCGTATTTATGAAGGACGCGAGCGGAAATGCTGCGATGAGTGATATTTGTTTCTGGACACTGCTACATACCCAGTGGTTACCTCCGTGTGGAGGTTGCATGCAACTAAAAAAACCTATGATGATGCACTCACGCTACGTATATTGGTGGAGAACCAAGATATACCACCATGAGCATTTTTTAAGAAGGTCTCAAAAAACCCTGGTGCTGTAGTATCAAGTGATCCATTCTCCATTTGATTTTTGATAACCTAGCCTGGAAGCGAAGTGGATCCACAAATTCTACCTCCCTCCTTTTGATTTATGAAATACTTAAACTATACCATGGGGAGGGGCCAGGAGGAGATGATTCCATTCAGGGAGTCCAGAGAGAGGGCAGGGGTGCCAGTGCAACTAGTGGCAGAGGTATGAGGCAATGCATGGACAAGAATGGGAGAAGCTTGTAGCAAAAACAAAGCAATAATATTGGTAGGCATGCATCACGGACTTGATACATAGAGTTCGGCAGGGGGCAGCGGTGGGGGGGTTCATAGGGTATAGTTGGGGTATAAGTAAGTTTACAAGGAAGAGTTGAAACGCACCTACAACAGTTCGATTGTATGAAGCATTCCAATGTATCGAAAAGACAAACTGCCACCGGACCCAAGGGATGTCGGCACGAACGCTGTGTGCAACAAACTCACAGACATGTTATGAATGCTGCCGGCCGCTGAGGTTGTAGGCGCTAAGCTGTGTTAACTGTATCGGTGACAATAAATCTAATTAAAAAAATAGGGGAGGGTCATGTGCCTCCCGAGTCTTCTTGGGCCCTGGAGACCATATCTCTGGGGCTGAGTAATTAATAAAAGGAGGGGGCATGTGCCCCCCCAAGAGCTTAATTAGGCCCCGAAAACCCCATTCCCAGAGTCCAAATGTAATAATAGTTGAAGGGGGCTGCATTCCCGTGTCTGAGCAAATAATAAAGGGTGGGGGTGTGTGTAGGCCTCCTCCCAGAGACTAATTAGGCCTCAGGAACTCCATCTCCTAGGGTCAGAATGTAAATAATAGGTGGGGGCTGCATGGCCCCCTCCAGGAGCCTTCATAGGCCCCCGAGATCCCAACCCCCAGGGCTGTATCTTTTTTTAAAATTGGAGAGGGGCTGCATGGCCCCCACCAAAGCCTATTTTCGCAATAGGCACCCCATCCCTCGGGCCTGCATCAGAAATAGGTGGGCACCCACCGACCAACGCGGGAGCTGCGGGGGGTGCTCCAGGCAAGCCGGAGGGAGTAGCTATCTCCAGGCAGCAGCTATGTTATTTTGTTTCCCTGCCCACATCAGTGCTCGCAAGGAAGCAGAACAAAAGTCTGCTCACAGCTGGTGGGGGCATTTGTAAAGCTCCTGCTCGCTGGGAGCAAACATTATGGCATATTTACAAGCCCCTATCGGTACTAAAACGTCACTTTCAGTGAAGTTGTGATGGCAATAGGGGCCTTGTCTTATTTATAAGGCAGCGTTAAGCCACTTCACGTGGCTTAGAGCTGCCTTGTAAATAAGGCACACTTTCACCCTGTATTTAGCGTGAAAGGGGGGGGCAATGGGTGTTGCGGTGGTCATTCCACCACAACACTCATTGATTTTGATGCTGTCCCATTTACAAGGGCAGCGTAAATAGGAGGCTGCTCCAAAATTAAGACGAGGAAGGTAGTGCTACTTAAAGAAGTCTATGAAAAATGCATGCAGATTTTGCCTTTTGGAATCCCCCTTTGTATTCGGTCGCCGTTTGACGAATCACCCCGAACGGATTTATGCACAATCTAGGTAAACAAGAGCACTTTTTGGAAATGTTTGTGGAGATTCGTCAAACGGTGCCAAAGTTATTAGCAACACTATGGACGTTTATCTAACTATAACTACCCAGTGGCGGATATATATATCTTACCTGAGGAAGGCGGAAGCTGAAATATTGTAGTGGAAATATATTTTTGTGCTTTGGTGAATCCATGTGTTTGAGTCACTTCTTTTGTGGATATTTTATTCTTTGTGACTCGTTGTCTCCTGGGGATCCTGATTTGTGCCCAAGTGGGTGCACATTCAAATGAGACATTCCTGCATGTCCATAATGGAATATCCCATGCAAATGAGGGAATCCCCTTTGATAGTGGGCCTGCTCTCATTACTGAACTATGTACACAGGTAACTCAGCCTCTATGAAAATGATCTGAAGGTTTGAGGTCCCACACCTGGGACATATCTATTATGCCCTTCAGGAGGGCTCTTTGGGAGCTGCCATAGAACATTTAGGTACTTGTAGCATTCAGACGGTAGTCAGTCAAAATATCGAATGTAAAATATCGACCTATATTAATATCGAGTTTTTAATATCGTAGGGAGAGAATATCGAAGTCAAGAATATCGTTGACCAGAATATCGACTCCAAGGTAAGTAATATTGATTTTTTAAATATCGAAGTAAGTAATATCGAAGTAAGTAATATCGTAAGCAAAAATATTGTCGTTAATAATATTGAATTTTTTTGTGTTATGTATTTTAGTATGTATTTCATATGTATGTTACACTTTTTTTAATGTATTTTTATAAATTTTAAAATAAATGTTTAGAAATTAGTAGATTTGTCAAAGTAAATTTTGCATTTTAGTATCAGAGCAGGTTGTGGGTTTATAGGGGAATAGGGTGGGAAATAATTTAATTATATTTAATTAATTAGTATGTTTTTATTAATTGGTATTGATGATTAATTAATTGCTAATTATTAATTGGTAATTAATTTTTATTAATTAGTTAATTATATTATTTAGAATTAATGTATTAATAATTATTATTTATTGGTATTGCTAATTAATTTAGTGTTAATTAATAATTAATTGGTGATTAATTTTAATTAAGTGATTAATTGATAATTAAGTTAATTTTGTGATTTTGTATGTGTAGTGGGTTGTGGGTTTACAGGGGAATAGGGTGGGAAATAATTAAATTAATTAATGAGATTGTTTTTATTTATTGGTATTTATTATTAATTAATTGTTAATTACTTATTAATTGGTAATTATTTTGTATTAATTAGTTAATTATATTAATTAGAATTAATTTATTAATAATTATTATTTATTGTCATTGGTAAATAATCTATTGCTCATTAATTTGGGATGAATTATTAATTGGTAATATTTATTGATTCGTTAATTTATAATTATAATAATTGTTATTAATTGATTAATTGATAGTTAAATTAATTGTGTTATATATGTGTAGTGTGTTGTGTGTTAAAGGGGGAATAGTGCGGGATGCAATTTAATGTTATTTAAGTAAATATTATTTTTATTTATTGGTATTTATTAATCATTTTTTTAATGAATTAATAATATGTTCTTTTTTAATTAAAAAATATGTAATTGATAAGTATGTTAATTTAACCCTAACGCTCTCAGGCGGTTTCCCTACTGTTGAACTCTCTGGAGTGGGAATAGTAATTTTTACCCCTACGCTATCCAGCGCTTTCCCTACTGTTGCACTCTCTGGAGTGGGAATAGTAATTTTTACTCCTACGCTATACAGCGCTTTCCCTACTGTTGCACTCTCTGGAGTGGGAATAGTAATTTTTACCCCCACGCTATCCAACGCTTTCCCTTCTGTTTCACTCACTGGAGTGAGAATAGTAATTTGTACCCCTACGCTACCCAGCGCTTTCCCTACTGTTGCACTCTCTGGAGTTGGAACAGTCATTTTTACCCCTACGCTATCCAACGCTTTCCCTACTGTTGCACTCAGTGGAGTGGGAATACTAATTTACCCCTACGCTATCCAGCACTTTCCCTACTGTTGCACTCTCTGGAGTTGTAATAGTAATTCTTACCCCTATGCTATCCAACGCTTTCCTTACTGTTGCAATATGTGGAGTAAGTATATATATTAATTTATATGTAGATGTTTAATTAACCCCTTCCATGCTGATGACAAACTCGTCATGGAACAAAGAGATTTGAGAAATCTCAGGACGGGAAAAGCCATAGCATTGAAGGTGTTAATTTTAAAATTATATGTATTAGTTATTATTTTTTAAATATGTTTTAATGTTTATACCTATAATTTTGTAAATTATATGAATTTTTTACTTATTTTTACATTATTATTAAAACATTTAAAAAAATATATTTTTAACATCGATATTTTTTATAATACATTTTTTTCTATATTTTTGTACTTACCTTTATGTAGATAGGACTTCGAAATTTTTGATATCGATATTTCTGTGTCGATATTTTTGTAGGTCGATTTTCTGTCTTTTGATATTTTGTCATTCAATCATCCAGACACATAGGGGCAGGAATGAACATCTGTCCAAAAGCTAGTACAGGGCTATGGTAACTACTTCAGAAACTTTACTCACTCCTCAGCATAGAAGGGAGTCAGGGAGACCTGTATCACAAATTCACAGATGTTAGATTACTGTGCCACTCCACGATTCTTTGTTGTATGTTTCTTAGCACTTGCACTCAGTGTCTTTGGGTGCCTAGAAATTGAACTGCATTATTTGTTCCATAAATCAGGGGCCTGACGCAAGTCTATGAATGGTGCTGGTGGTGTGCCCATATATTCACAGGTACCATGTGATTGTTTTTACAGTCCACAGCTAAATGTGATCTGCCTTAAGAATTCTGTTTTATGTTTAAACTGCCATATTTACCTTTTGCTAAATCAGCAATTAATTTATGCAAATGTTTGGTGCACCTGCACTGAGCTGAAGTCTCTGATGTAAGAGTTCCCCGCTTAGACTAAAAGGTGGAATAGGCAAGTCAAGTCTGTTTAAAAAAACTTCCAATGATTTTGTAATTAAAATCAGTGGCTTAAAAAGTGTATCCAATTTTGTATGAGAGACTTCAAAGCCACAGTAGAGTTCAAGTCACCATGTCATAGAGTGCATGTGGTACATGGATGGGAGGGAATTTTTGATGCTATGAAAGCAAGAGCAGGAATGCATTGGGCTGAGTTGGGAGATAGCCAATGCGCAGCTGGAAGAAACATGATTCTGCCGTCTTCATGTGCTATGGTAGCCACGGATTCTGGGTCTCTATTAAGGCTGAGGGGATTGCTGTATCATAGTTAAGTTAGTGAATCTCCATATTTTAGCTAGATCTGTGCTCTTGTGCCAATCATAGCTGCTTTTACTCAATTTAGCATATGTATATTGTTTTCTTTACTACGGTTGTTTTTTGCCTTGCGAAATGCCTTTTAAGTGTCACAAAAGGTCCTGGACTTTGGTTTATTTGGTTTGCTTAATTCTTCTGTTCAGAGTTAAAACCTTTTTCCTATTAGAGCGACATATGTGGTCTTGAAAGATATTAAAAAACAACTGTATCATCGAACCATGTAGACAGTGAAACACTTATGTTGATGAATGCAAACTTACCTCCTACTTTTTGGCCAGCAAAATGCTGCTACAAGTAAATCAACACATAAGTAAATGTATTTTATTGTAATCATTACTCATGCAGATATACAGAAAACTATTTCAAGCAAGAATTGTTAGAGTAGATGGACATTGCCTTTTGAAGGATATTGCAACAAGTTGTCTACAAATAGGATGAAGTCAAATCACACACCAATTGCTAGCAAATTTCCTTTTTTTTTTTTTTTAAATTTTTATTTGGCAGTTCATAAATTGCAGAAACAGACATATAAAACAATGTTTTAATCTACAAACAAATTAACAAAAAGTAGAATAACACAGAAATAAATATAGAGAGCAGAAAAAATATCAGAAAGAAAAAAGCCACGATATTATTTACATTGGTAAGCAGAATCTAGCTAGCGATTCTAATATCATTCCTCCAATTCTCAATTGGTTTCCATATCTTAATACCCCGAGCTTTAGCCCTCAACCCTTTACAGGCAAAGATCACCTTCTCTTGATTGTACATACCCAAAAGTCTTGATAACCATACTTGAAAATTAGGGGGATCTGTGTCTTTCCAGCGGGCTGTTAGTATAATATGATACACAGCTGTCCCCAAAAAGAGCAATATTTCTTCTTCAGTGGTATGTGACAGTGTATTATCGTAGCCCAAAATGTACAAGGTGGGGGATTCGGCCACTGGATGTCCAAACACTTCCTGCCAGAATCCCATTATCGTATTTTTCAAGACTAATAATTTTTCACACTCATAAAGCATGTGGATTAAATGTGCCGAATTTTTTCCGCATCTAGGGCATTCTGAGTTAACTCTTTTCCCCCAAGAGTATAGTTTGGCAGGGGTAAAATATAAATCATACATAGTCTTGTACAGCTGTGCTTTTAAATTAGAAGACATAAACAATTTTGTTGACATTATAAGTACCTTATCAATATCAACATTCGGGTTGTTTAGTTTCCTAGACCAACCCTGCTCAACAGAAGCAACATCATCCAGTTGACTGTCAATTAAAATATCATAGATCGTGCCAATCCTGGTTGAAGGTCTTAATAGACAGTCAAATAGAGGGATATTCTCTAGTGAGATATCTGCACTTTTTAGGTCTAGAATCGTTTTAATTTGAATATATTTGAATACACTATTGCTAGGAATAGAAAATTTAAGTTGTAGCTGTTGGAATCTTTGATCAGCAGGAAGCAAAAAAAAATCACCAAGAGTCGAAACTTCACAAGTTTCCCATATCCTAGCAATGACATCGTATATAGATGGTGGTAATAAGGTAGAGTGCCATAACGAGGTGTACTTATTGTGTTTGGTAATACTCAGATGTCTTCTAATTTTCATCCAGATACCCCACATACTCAATATAGTCTTAAATTTCACTTTTTTGAAATATGAAGGTTCAAGTTGTCTTACTAGGAGACTTCTCGCCTTATCCCCGATGATCAATTCAAATATTGAGGGAATATAACTCTCCCCTACTTCACTTCCCAAAGATTTTATATAGAATAGAGGCTTCATCTGCTGAAGCAAAGCTGCTAGCATATAAAGTCCCAAATTAGGAATTGCGAGGCCCCCTCTTATAACTGGGAAAGATAGATAGCGGATAGATCTCCTTATCTTCCCATATCCCCATATAAACTTGCTCATCTGGGATTCGAGGATCTTAATAGTTTTATCATCCACCAATAACGGGATCGCCCGGAACAAATAGAGAACCCAGGGTAGAATGTTCATCTTGAGAAAATTGCCTCTTCCGATAATCGAGAGGTGTATGCCATCTATCCGCTTTAAATCTGTTGTGATTTTTTGTATAAGAGGATTATAGTTTATTTTGATAATCTCGTCAGTTTTGGAAGATATACGGACTCCAAGATATACCGCACTTTCTACTTTCCTAGAATCTATAAATTGAGTATTTTGGGTACATATAACCATCGTTTTATCCCTATTTAAGGAATACCCCGAAACTTGTCCGAATGCTTGAGTAATCTGTTCGATTTCAATTATTGCCTCCTTGGGGTGTGATGTTACTACCGCCACGTCATCGGCGTAAGCTAATATTTTGGTGTCAAATAGACCCAGAGTAATTGGTCTAATTGCCTCCGCATTTAGCAATTTTATAATGAGAGGATTTATATAAAGGGCGAAGAGAATAGGGGAACATGGGCATCCCTGCCTAGTCCCCCGGGATATATCAAAGAGGCTCGA
This sequence comes from Lissotriton helveticus, assembly GCF_964261635.1. NCBI lineage: Eukaryota > Metazoa > Chordata > Amphibia > Caudata > Salamandridae > Lissotriton > Lissotriton helveticus. The sequence goes on along the minus strand of NC_136059.1, from coordinate 1,420,455,705 downwards.
CTCCTGACCCATCGCCAAAACTCTGGCCTTCGGTGAAAAATACATTGCTTTTAAAGACTTCAAGAAACTTGGTCCCATATTATTTTGTTCTAAAACTGCCCACAAGAAAGCCCATGAGACCCGATCAAAGGCCTTCTCGGCATCCAGGAGGACCACCGACATCCGGCCCCCCGTGACAGCCATGGCATCAAAGAGGGCAATGACACGTCTAGTGTGGTCCGTAGTGCCCTTGCCCGGGATGAAGCCGTGCTGCCACGGAGAGACCAGACGCTCGATAGTCCCCCTGAGCCGATTAGCCAAAATCTTCGAGTATAACTTCGAGTCTGAGTTGATAAGAGAGATAGGGCGATAGGATGAGGGCAGTTTAGGAGGTTTATCTTTTTTTGGAAAAACCACAATATTCGTTTCCAACCATGATCTAGGGGGAATACCGCTAAATTGTATTCCTATAAATAAGTCAAGGAGTAGAGGAGTTATGATATCACCTAGAATCTTATAAAGCTCTAGTGGAATTTTGTCTGGGCCTGCTGCCTTGCCCGCAGCTAATTCCACTAGAGCAGTTTGTACTTCACTCATGGTTATATCTCTTTCTAAATCTTGCCTAGTAACCGTATCAACCCCCAGAGTATTCTCTGACTCGGCAGCCCATCTAACTACTTCATTTTTAATTGTATAGGGGTCAGAAGAGTCCTCATTTTTATACAGTTTCTCATAAAACTTTTTAAATACTTCTAATATTGTTTCAGGTGTTGTAAATTCTTGACCTTCTGACTCAATGCAGACAATTGAATTGAGAGATTGTTTTTGCCGAGTACTGAGTGCAAGCTGCTTCCCCACCCTCTCTCCTGTTTCGTAAATCTTGTTGCGATGGGATTGATAAGTCTCAGCTGCCCTTTGAGTACATTTTTTATTTATCTCTGCTTTGAGAATCGCCATTTCTCTCAGAATTGAATCCCCCTCTCCACCCGCTCCACCCTGAGCAATTATAGCGGTGTGCTTCTCTTCTATTCTAGCTAACTTTTGAAGCTGAAGATCATTTAGAATTGCACTCTCTTTCCTCTGCCTAACTACGTAGCTAAGTGTCTCACCCCGTATTGACGCTTTGAAACAATCCCAGACCGTGTTTCTAGATGAGCTATATCGATTGCAGTCCAAAAATCCTTGCGTCCATACCTTAATATGCTCGATATATTCCCTATTGACTAACAGTTTTCGATCAAAGGTCCAGCTTGTACAAGGTCTAACCATATTATTTATGCTAACAGAAAGTACTAAGGGATTGTGGTCTGCTATAATCTTTGGTAATTTGAAAATTCCTGCCTGGCTTGCCCGATTACTAGACATCCAAATATAATCAATACGAACGTACTTGTTGTGGGGATATGAGAAGTATGTGTACCCTGGGTCTTGTGGCTGCTTCATTTCCCATATATCGGATAAGCCTAAACTTTCCTTTAGTTGGGAGAGAGCGCTATAAACTTTAGGTTTACGGCCAACATATTTATTACAAGCTTGATTATATGCTAAATCCGTTTTTGGCAAGGAAATATTGAAATCTCCACAAAATATAAGTACCTGAGACCAAGATGATAGTTCCGTCTCAAGATCATTAAATATAGAGGGGTCATCTTCGTTAGGGGCATAAATAGAACATATTGTGATCCCAAACTTAAGTTCCACGATAACCCACCTACCAATAGAGTCAGCAGCCACTCGTTTGGCTTCTCCCAAAAATGGCTTAGCAAATATAGCAACTCCTCTAGTCCTTGAGGTGTGAGATGTACATCCCAGCAAGTTGAATCCAGGGACCCTTAATATTCCCCTTTCAGCCCAAGGGATATGAGTCTCTTGGAGACATATAATATCGAATGCATTCTGAGTAACTATCCCACACATTTGTTCCCTTTTCGCCCTATCATTGAGGCCGGCCACATTCCAGGAGCAAAGTTTTACCCTAGCCATACTGTGCTCTGTTTTTTTCCAGTCCTGCTCTACTATATCACTAAGCCTAACTCTATACTCTATACTCTACGTTAACACAACAGTTTATTTTTCTGATTCTGCTTCTACATTCATGATTGCCTTTTTTAAACATTTTCCCCCTGCTGCGTCCCCCCACTCCCACCCCCACCCCTTGACCCCTTGACCCTTGACCCCCCCCACCCTCCAAAAAAAAAAGGCAGTAAGACTCCATTAGAGTATGTGGTGATGAACGTGCACTGTCGCTCTAGTGCTCTTAGTAAATAATTAACAATTAACAAGAAGACAGGGACCCATAAGTGAGAAATCCTAAAATAAAGAGAAAAGAATAGAAAAGAATAGAGAGAACAGTTACACACACTTTTATCCCCTCTTTATCTTCTCATGTGAGGCTATCCAAATACTCTTTTGCCTGAACCTCAGAGGTAAAAAACTTTGTTTGGTCACCATTAATTACTTTCAATCTAGCAGGATTATTTAAGTACGCCTGAAGCTTCTTATCTTGGAAAGGTTTTATGAGTTGGCGCAAACGCCACCTCCGCTCGACTGTGGTATGACAAAAATCAGGACGTACGAAATAGGTTATGTGACCGCTAGATTTTTTTGCCTCTGGCCTCGCTTTCTCCCATACTGCTTGTCTCAGTATAAAATTACCAAAATATACTAGTAGAGCTCTCGGATATGCACCGGGTTTCGGGGTGTTTCGCATGGTGAGAGGTACTCGATGTGCTCGCTGCACCTCTAGGTCCCAATTCCAAGCAGAGAGTTCTGGTAGGGAGTCTTGTAGTAATTTAACCATAAAGGAGCGAGCATCGCCCCCCTCTGCTCCTTCAGGGACACCCAGAACCCGCAGATTATTTCTACGTAGGCGGTTCTCCATGTCCTCGAGCTTCCACATCACGTCGGAGAGCCCCATCTCATGAGTGTCGATCTGCTCACGGTTTGCAGCAATCTCGGACTCATTACCAACCACTCTCGTCTCCATCTCAGCCATACGGTCATTGAATGAGATAATTTTCCTTGAAAGCTTGCGGACCACTCCCTGGACCTTCTGTAGCTCTGCTTGTGCCTTCCGCCCATCGTGAGAGGTCTCTTCTCGATGTGCCGTGACGGCTAGCAGCACAGTCTTAATCGTAGGGGCAGACTTATCTATTGTGGACCCTGATTCCGGCTGCTGGGTTGAACCGTGTAGATTTACTGATGTTGCTACTGGCGGTATACTGCTTGTGGATGCGTAGTCCCATGTCAGCTCAGCTGTATCATGCTGGCTCCTTCTGTGTCTTAGTGAGACTTTTTGAGCAGTTTTCACAACCTTAATACTAGTTTCATCATCACTAGAGTCACTTAAATTTGAGCCTGTGCCTGTTGACCAACCCAGCTCATACGAAAAAGAATAGAAGTCACTTGGGTCCTTATCCCTTTCCTTATCCTTTTCCCTATCTTTGTCCCTGTCTGTATCATCGTCACTCTGATTACATAAGTCTTCGGGAGAATTGCCCTTTGTTCCAACTGTGGAGTACCCGGATTTTCTGACCGAAGATTGGTCTGGGCCTCCATGAGAATAACTGCAACTGGGTCTGGGTGTGCGTGCTCCAGACTTTGAGTTCCAGGTTCAGCAGGAATTATAGGAATAACAGGGATTGCGTTTGCTATATTTTGAGGAGTATCAGCGCTTGTAATAACCGTGGAGGATATATTAGGCTGTACCAAAGCTACACCCTCTTCCTCAGACACTTCCCGCAGTTCTGGTTGTGCTGTTGATGTAGCTAATATATCATTTATGCCCCAGGGGGTGCCTTCGACAATCCCAATAGCTACAGTCAGAGGAGAGGTGCTAGGCAAATTAGTTTCCATAGATGAGGGGGCTGTTGTCATTGAGTCAGACTGCCCATTTGCACTAATCTGCACATTTGTTGTTGCCAATGCTTTTTTTCTCGAGCTCCTCATTCCCCACATTGACACAGCTCACCGTATTGTCCTGGGCGCCCTCTCCTTCTGTCTGCGCTCCTCCGTGTATGAGAGTTTCAGTTTCGGTAATTCCAGCCGATCCAGCTTCTGCAGGTGGCGTCTAAAGCGTGTGCTGAGCTCCTGACTGACTCTGTGTACCTTGACCCAGAAGGAGTTTCCCGGGGACCTTGCGGAGGAGCTCTACCACCGAGGGAGCATTCTGTCCGCCTTTCCGGGCGGCACCGGCTGCTGCGTTCGACTTGCCGGGTGTCCTCTCTGGCGTCCCCACAACAGCTGGACTCTTCGCCGCACCGCCTCTTACAGATACCTCCATATTCTCACGGAGAGCGAGCTTTGCCGCCCTCGTCTTTGCTGCAGCCGCCACCGAGGCAGCGTTCTTCGGTGCCATATCCTCGAAGCAGTCACCCGGCTCCGGCTTCGAATCCACAGAGCAACGCAGGTAGGACAGGCAGCAGCCTTGGTGTCTTTTGTTGCGTTGGCAGTAGTATTGTATGAGAGCAAGTCCTATTGCCGTGGCTAGCGCGGGAATTCGATTCTTCGCTTGCGCTATCTGTTCTTTAAAAGAGGTATCTGGGACCATTATGCGTGAAAACAAGGTCGCAACTGAACTTCAGTGGGTCGTGAGCCAGTCCAGGTTACACGTCTTTTCGCCAGTATCATGCGAGATAGCCTCTCAGTATCAGTAACAGTCCATGTAGCAGACTCTACCACATTTTGGGGATCAAGTTTTTTCTCAGACGACCGCCATCTTGCCTCTCTGCTAGCAAATTTTCTTTGCTAGCAAATTTTCTATGAAAGTAATCACTAAGCCCTAGATTTATCCGGAACGGACCAATCCCTGAGCAATTTTCCATGACTATAATAAGCAATACAGCAGGTCCATTAACAGAAATAGAAGTGTGATACCGAGTTCTGTGACTTCATCACTTCCTAGCTGAAAACAGACAATAAAAACAATAGAATTTCATAGTGTTATCAACAGTAGGCCCTGAAGGAGCTCATTGAGTTTCACTCCACGGATTTCTGCGTAGTTACAGACCAGCTCTGTGGATTTCCACAGAGTTCTGCATGCGGGCAGAGTATTGTTCAGCCACCCCTAATTCAACAAAAATGCTATTTCAAAGCTCATTTGAAAACTCAAACCACTGCTACGGAGAGTACTGTGGACTCATTGTGTCGCTTTCTCTTCCCTGTCGTACTACGCGTAGCACAGCTCAGATGCAAGCTAACCCTGTTGAAAAGCAGTCATATGATACAATAAATGGGCTCAGACGTCTGCCACTGTGCTGCTGGCATGAAGCCACACTATACAAAACAGAGCTGAAGCAAAGCCTCTGTGCTGTTGGCATGCAGTCAGAGGGTGAAAAACTCCAGCGAGCACCTCATGCATAGTCATACTGGCGGCTTAGCTCATGCCGCACTGCATCACCTTCACCTTGGCTGCATTCCCAGGTGCCTGCCAAAGTCTGCTCCAGGTGCAGCAAGTGCTCTCCCTTTGCCATAGTGGACTGCAGCACCCCGCTGGCATGAGCCCAGGCTGCCAGACAAAGTGGATGAAGGCAGAACGAGCAAAGTGTGTGTCCCACTATGTCCAGCTACAGCAGCAGCTAGCCCTGCACTACCACCACCGGAGCCGCTGCACATCACCTACCCCTTGCCAGGGTCCATCTCGCCTTTGTTGTCCCAGTCAATTCCACAGGTGTCCTGGTCGTCCAGCTCTAGGCTCTTCTTGCTGGACGCAGACTCAATGTCCTCCACCACGCACCTTCTCTCATATTACACAGCTTGACCTCCCCAAATAGGCTGTCAGTCTGTCACCACCCGCTTCGTCATCCACTCAAACTAGCCCAGCCAGTGAGTGACCAGTGCCCATCCTGCCCGCTGTAGGAAGAGAGCTCAAACATAGCTGCATGTGAAATCCTCAACACATTGGCATTCCCTGTGACGCAATCGTCTGAGCTTAGGTGCCATTAATGCTCCATTCCTAGGCCACTTTAAATTTTAACATTGAACCAAACTCCGCTCCACCGGTGGTTGGTAGATTCGTTTTGCCAAACTCCATACTCCAAGCGAATTTGGCAGCCTATATATTGGTCATTGCAGTAGTCTAATTTGGACACAACTAGGACAATTATTTCTTAGCTCCATTGAGAGAAAGGGAAGAATTAAAAAAATATATTCTTAGAGTGAGAAAACAGGAAGATGTTACCCGATTGATGCAGTCATTGAACACTAATGTGGCGTCAAAGATGACTCCCAGGTTTATAGCTTTCTGGACAGGCAGTGGGAGGGATTCAACATTAGAGGGCTACCACGTGGTGTTACAATAAGAGGTGTCATTGCCAAAAAGTAACACCTCTGTTTTTTCTGAGGTTAGTTTTAAACAGTTATTCTGCATCCAGTCAGTGATGCTACTCATACCGATACTGAATTGTTTGGCCACTTTTCTTGCCTCAGAGGAGACAGAAACTACTATTTGTGTGTCGGTAGCATAGAAAAATACTTCAAACCTGTATGAACGAATACGTTTGATCATAGGAGTAACATACACATTAAAAAGGGTAGGGCTCAAAGGGGAGCCCTGGGGAACCCCACAAGGAAGGAAAAGGGGGCAGAGGCAAAATCTCCCAGAGCACTGCTTGCTCCCTGTTGGAAAGAAAAGAGCAGGTCAATTTTAGAGCCGTAGCCTTAATGCCGATGTTTTTAAGATGGATGACCAAAATAGAATGGTCAACTTTGTCAAAGGCAGGCTAGAGATCGAGCATGCTCAAGACCACCTTCCCAAATCCATCTACAATAGCTCTGATTTCCTCTGTGGCTGTCTGTAGGGTGGACACTGTGCAAAGGATGGGTCTGAATCCATGCTGTGATGTATCAAGCAGATTGCTGGCTCTTCCCTTTTCGATGATCTTGGCAGGAAGAGGGCGGTGTGGGACTGGCCTGTAATTCCTCAACTTTAAATTGATCAAGTGAAGGTTTCTTTAGAAGGGGCAAGATGGACGTTTTTCCCATGTAACTGGAAAACAACCAGAGATAAAATTCCTGTTTAGAAGTGGCATGAGGTGAGATGAAATTGTTTGAGATACAGGATGAAGAACTTGAGGGGGCCGGGATCTGATGGAGCACTAGATTTAGAAGTTTCAGTAAGGGTTGCTACCTTCTCTTCAGTGAGTGTTATGAAAGTGTTCAATAAGAGAGGGCATTAATCTGGTTTAGAGGAGATGGTATTCTCAACCAACTCTGTTGTTGATTGTGAGTCGGTACTCTCTGACGCTGCAGTAAATTCTTACTTTAGAGTGGAAAAAGTCAGCTAGTTTGATGCATAGCTGTTGATCCGGAATAACCACATGTTTATTACAGAAATTAGACAATGATTTCACTATATTAAACAGCTCATTAGTAGAGTTACTGGCTGTTGACATTTTTTCATTGAAAAAAGGTATTGTATTTCGTTTTTTCTTCTGGGCTATAATTCAGCCTCCACCGTTGCTCCTCGTGCCTACATTTCTGCTTGAGTTGTCTAAGTTCCTGGGAATACCATGGAACCAGGGGCGTAATCCTAAGATTTGGCTTTTTTTAGGGGACCCAGTTGTGTAACTGCTACATTTACCCAATCAGCATAGTTGGCAGATGCTTGGTCAATATCATGAAATATTATTGGTTGGGACTCGCACAGCAATTTATCTAATTTGAAGTTATCAATTTTCTTCCAAGGGCAATATTTTATTTCTGTTGGTGCATTCGAAGTTAGAGTGTTTTTTGTGTGGATGACTAATTTAAGCATAATGACCCTATGGTCTGTCCAGACCATAGGCAGACTTTTTCCACTTTTATTTACTAGATCCAGGTTATTTGAAAAAATTGCGTCAGGTATGTGATTGGCTTCAGGAGTTGGAGGTTTCACCTTTTGTGATAGGTCAAAGCACCACAGAATATCCATTAAATGCTCTGTATACTTGTCACCCTTGCATTCCAGATGCAAGTTAAAATCACCTAAGATTGTAAAGTTGGAGTTTTCTATTCAAGATTCCATGAATCCTAGTAGTGAAAAAATCAAGTTCTCACTGGAGACCAAGGGACGATAAATCAAAAGGCCATTGTAGGAATAAATATTTTAGAATTTTTTTAAGTTGAACAAGAGCTCTTCACAGTTGAAATGTGAAAGAGGCTTAAAAGTGGCTTTAAAGTGGTTGTGTAGTATATGATCGCAATTCCACCACTCCGCTAGTGTTGTCTATCCACTCTGATTAAATCATAGCCTTCAGGCATCACTATTTTAAAACCAGGGCCAGATGCCAGGTCTACCCAGTTCTCCGTTAAAAACACAACATCTGGATTTTCTGACTCCATGAGATTAGTAAATTAATATTTGTGCTTTATTAGTGATCGCATATTGAGGAGCAGACAGGTTAACTCATGATCTAGGAGCCTGAGGCTAGCATGGGGGCGTGTCAATAACTGGTCGACCTCCTTGCCATGTCGATGCTGTCAGGCAGGGTGACAGCTAAAACTAAATTTTTTCACACTGGTACCGAGAAGATGCATTGGAATTATACAGAGAGCATGAGGGACATTTGTTGCCAGTTTCTGGGAGTGCTGTCCTGGAGTAGCTTTGGCTGGTGGGAAAACCAGGGGTCCTGGCACTTGGCGCTGTCCCGCCGCGGACCAGTGCAGATGGGCATGCCTTTTTATTGGTCTCAGAATGTCACCTAGACCCACTGCTCAGGCAAAGACCTCCAGTTTGCAATTTGGGTTTCCTATCATTTGCTTGCGCAAAACCTATCTTCTCTTACAGCCAAAACTAAATTAATTTCACCTCCCACTATTGTAAATGCTTGCAGTACCTCCGCTAATAATCAGGTAAGTGTTTGTAATGTGTTGTTCTACAGACTTGGGGGCATGCATATGTTCAGTGATAGCATCTTTTCTCCTTTCCATTTGTGAAATGAAATGTTGTTGATTTTTTATTTGCTACACCTCTGGACTCTGCGGTAAAGCCTGAATGGCTTCAAACATTATATTTCCTTATGACAATACATTACCACTTTTTACCCTTTCAGGTGGGCCTCTTGTGGAAACACAAGGCCAGTTACCTGGTTTTATAATGCTTTAGAAACCAATTCCCTCTTAATATTACTCCCTAACCCATTCACATTGCACGGCAATAATATTAGTGATGGTGTTATGTTCTTCATATGTGGTGTCTATTTGAGGTTGTAGAGACTGTACGGCTGGTAATGTGGTTTGCACTTTAAAGGGGCTTGTTTTATTTTCCTGGATGACAAAAACAGAACAATGTCCATCTCCTCATCTCCCTACAATACCACAGGGTGTTTTTTGAACTTCGCACCTGCCCAGTACAGAGTTTATTATAAAACTACAACTATTCAACTGTACTTCGTACTGCATATTTATTCCTTAAGCAGTAGTGAATAGAAGGAAAGTATCAAATGAAGGGAACTAGCTCCACATCAACAGAATTAATTGGTAACAGATGGCCCCAACTTCAGTGCCTCCCACAATGTCCAATGTCGAAGAGTTGACATATTAATCTATCTTGTTCGGATTATGGGCCACACTCCTGTAAGTGATATTTGTGATGGAGATAGGGATTCAAATAAGCCCATTCAAGAAATTATTCCATTCTGCTATTGTAAGTATGCCTGAATTGCAGTGACTCAGCTTACTCACCCCCTTGACTATATTGGTTAGTTTGGAAAGACAGTTCTCAAGGTTTCTGTTTTTCTAGTATTTCAGTTCACCATCTGTGTGTGTGGAGATCTAGATCCTCTCTTACCAGCAGTATCAAGTGCTGCCTTTGAGTGACATCCTCTGCATTGATGCCCTCCACCTCTATTAAATCTGGATTGCTATTCCTTGTGTCTTGCTTCCTCTCCCTGACCACTCCCCAAAAGGTCTCTGAGGACGATACTGGGTCCCTCTCCTGTAGATCTTCTTCTGTCGTGTGGTATCCATTTACTGCTTTCTTCTCAATTGCCCATTCTTATGTAGTTTCAGGATTATCAAAGAAATATGCTTTACTCTAATGCAGAACCTTTCATTTTTACTAGTATACTAACCGAAGTTCAGTGCTTACATGTAAGAAAGTTAATTATTAATTGGGGTAGATTGAAGTCCACCACATGCAATAAAATCACTAACCTGTTAGGTTTAGTCAAAGGATTCAGTAATTTAAACCTGAGCCCAACTCCTGGTAGCTATGGCACAGAGCAGACAGGTTTAACTTAAAGAAAATAAAGCATTAAAGCATTTAAAAGTCCAAAAAACTGTTAAATGTTCAAACACACAACACAATAAAAAATCCTACATCACTTTTTAAAAAATGGAGTAAACTTTAAAAAACAAAATGACACCAAAAACAACAAACATCTAATAGGAAGATCCAGAGATATGAAATTTAGAAGAGTAAGGGAAAATAGTGCCAAAAAGGTCTAAACATGAATGGTTGTGGGAAACATTTATGTAGGCACAATTCGAGGCCAACCATGATAAAGCACGGGTCATATACACCTGTCGAAGTATGTGGACAAATTTCTTAAACCTCTTGTCCTGAGTCTGCCAGCTTACATTAGAGATACCGGCCACTGCATTAGCATTGTAGAAGGTCTTACATTCAATCATCAAACAGATATACTTGTGACGATAGATATTGATGCGCTTTACACCTCTATCCCCCAGAGAGGAGCACTTGAAGCAGTCAAAATGGCGCTAGAGAGAGCAAATGGCCATTTGGATAACCTATTTGTGTTAGAATGTTTGGGTACAGTTCTCCAGGAGAACTACTTTGAATTCAATAGATCCATCTATAAGCAGATACAAGGAGTATCTATGGGTGCAGCTTGTGCCCCTAATGTGGCCAACATATATATGGGTGAGTTTGAAAACCGATTTATTTACAACGAGATCGCTCCCTTCTTTGAAAATATACGACAATGGCATCGTTATATTGATGATGTTTTTTTCATTTCGAGCGGACCGGAAGAAGATTTGGTGCAATTCACCCTATGGTTAAATCTGTGTAACCCGTACCTCAAATTTAGCACCAACAAAAGTAAGACTAGGATCGAATTCTTGGACATCTGGATAATTGCGTCAGATGGCCAAATTGAAGTATCACTGTATGTTAAACCTACAGCACGTAATACTCTCTTGAGATATGAGAGTTTCCACCCTCGGTGCCAAAAAGATGGAATACCATTTAGCCAATTTTTGCGGCTGAGACGTAATTGTACGACCATGCGCAATTTTGAGCTACATGCAGAAGAACTTAAAACTAAACTTCTCAAACGGGGGTACCCACCTAGACTACTTAAAAACTCCTACAAAAGGGCCAAATATTATAATAGAGATGCGCTTCTTAACAACGAGAAAAAGACTAATGAACCCAAACTGGTATGTGTTACACGCCACTCTAATTACAACAACCAAATAAGACAAATTGTCTGCTCCCAGTGGCACATACTCAATTCAGGATCTACAGGTTCTGTTATCCCTAAGCCGATTTTTGCATTTCGCAGAAATAAGAACTTAAAAAATCATCTAGTTCATTCCAAATCTATGGCAGGACCCGGAGTGCTACAAAAATCCATCACTGGATCCAATCCGGTACTGGGCACCCATAAATGTGGGCACTGCCATGCCTGTGACTCAGCAATAGTGTCATCTGAACTAACATGGGGCAATAATAAATATGTTGCAAAAGAAATGACTAATTGCAGATCATCAAATGTAATTTATCTAATTATGTGCCCCTGCCCCTTGGGTTATGTAGGCGAAACAAGTCGTGAATTCCGATTCCAACTTAGTGAACATAAGTCAGCAATCAGGAATAACAAAAGTGGAGCACCTTTGGTAGCCCACTGGCAGGAAAAGCGGCACTGCCTCAGTGATCTCACACACCTGTCGATAAAAACATCAATGGCTATAGAGCCAAAAGAGAGGTATTCTGGATCTATACTCTACATACTGCGGAAGGTGGTTTGAACAAATTTACCCCATGGCAGAATGCTCTAACATGAGGAATTAAATAGAGATCATCTGAATACTATGTCTGTTACCAACAGTATCCTCGCTCTGTCCCGTCTTGGGTGCAGTGGTCATTAATTGCATTATTTCCTTGGTAATGTTCTGTCCTATATTTCGTTATTCGAGGATATCTCTTTTTTTCGGTCTCGACCTTGAAATTTTGCTTCCCAGTGTTGGGGCCTCGTTTATGTAAGTGCATCGTGATACTCGGAGTTATTGTAATTGAAGTATTTCATCTTTCTCTATTACGGCACCTCCGAGCGCTGCCTTTCTTACCTCACTAACACAGTCCTCTGTCTAGCCTCATTACTGCGCAGACGCATTGTCGGCCCCCAGGTGCTCGCAATCTAATTTTAGCGGGGCTACGGCTTATTTAAATCTCTCCTTCCGTATGACATTTCGCATGATCTGGCCCGTGAGTTGGATACTGATGACTTGAGTGACGACTTGACGTGCGGGACGCGCTTATTTTAGCCGGTAAGGATTTACTATCTGGACTCCGTCTTTAGGAACTGTGTTTCGGAGTCTCGGCTTTGCTTTATCGCTGACTCTGTCTGGGTTTTTTTGTAATTCTTTAGCCCATCGATTGGACGTACCCACGCTTATTAACCTCGATCTTCTCATCTAAATTCCTGTACTACGGTGCTAAGAAGTCCGCCCGGGGCTTTACACCGCTCGGTAGGTAGAGATCCCTGTGCCCTGATTATTCTTTGTGTGATCGAGTTTAATTGTAATTATGATGGCCTTCCGACACATTTATTGATATATTTGCTTTCGTTCTGCCCCCTCTAGACCGGGAGGTGTACCTACTCGTGATTGCCTGGAAGAGCCTATGTGTGGACTTTAATTTCTGTTGGGTGACATTTTTTATTCCAGACCCACTCCTGGTCCAAATTCACCGTTACGTTTATTTTGGTGAGTGCAATACTGGTCAAGTGTGTAGTTACTCTAATGTGTTTGGCCCTCTTTGGAGGTAACAGATAGAATTTTACACTTCATTACACCTAGATAGGAGCCAGACTTTCGATATAGGCTAGGCTACCTAATTGGATTAGGACACTTTAGCTCAGGCTGTTCTCCCCTTTATTGGTATCGCTCGTGTCTTATGAAGTACATAGGAACATCTGTGTATACAATTCAGTTATAGGACATCTACTCTATTAACTAATTCTTTGTTTTTTAGAGTGTCCTCAAGTCGTAGGAGCTAATTCCTGCCCCTGAACCTTTTCATCCACGCTCTACTGTGTCTGCCAATAGGGGTATGTTACTGTACTCCTCTCTTTGAATTTACGCTTTGGAACTGGGACTTATCAGATCACTGAATTTTATCATGTCTCTAATTGCATGGTGTCAGCCAGTTGCATCTTTTCCTTTATTAGGGGTTTGAAGTTTTTTCTTTTTGCTCGGGATTATATCTGGATATTTAATGGTTTACTTTCTCTCTTGTTTTTTCCCTTCACTTTGCACTTGATTTCCTGTATTTTAGGAAACCATTATCTGTACACGGGCCTAACATGGTGTTTTCTCATACACTCTATATTTTTTTAAACCTTTGCTATAATCTCTTATATCTTTCCATCTTGGTTTCTCCTATTTCCAGCAATCTTTATCGTAATAAATGACCATATTTATGGTGTGTTGTACTGTCCCCGCAGATATTGTCTTCAGACTGAACATTACGACTTGAAGCGGCAGCCCTGAATCTAACTGTCTACATTCATTGTATTGATTATTTTGTTCTGAGTAGTTACAGAAGATATTATTTGCGCCCTGACGAAGGATTGGTTAATATCGGTCCTGTTCCGAAACGCGCGTCGGCGCTCTGTTCTGTTTTGTTTCTTGCCTTAATTGTGTTAATTGTTTTCTATGGTGTGTATATATATTTTTATTAACTGTCTGTATATACTGTGAATTGGTATGACTGATGATGGTTTGGATGGGTGTGATTGGTGGTTGCAATGAGGGTATGAGAGGGTTGTGTCGCATATAATTTGATAAATGGATTTTGTACATACATTTATGTCATTAGGATTGTTGAATCAATGAATGAAAAATTCAAAAAATAATAATAAATAAATATGTTTTCTAAATAAAATTTCTCTGTGTGGGATTGTTACACTCTTTATAGATTAGAGCTTTTGCCTCCAATATATATCTAGATTTAGGGGGGGTTTCCTGTGTTTATGATTACTGTGTTTTTTCCTGCCTCCTCCCCTAATATCTGAACCCAGGGACCCTCGTGTGTTTTTGATTGTTTCCCAAAGCACGGGTCATATACACCAATCAGGTTCATCCTGGTCAGACATTTTACCTTGAGACTGAAATGGAAGTAAGAATTCTTCATTCGGGAAATGTTGCAGGCTATTGTCCAAGGAAGTCTTCTTGAAGTCAGATAGTCACTGCATGAGGTCACACTAAAGCCGTTGGTGCAGGCGGGAAAATTCTAATTTTGCTCCCAGGGAAGTTCTCGTGTCAGCCAGGTATTGTTGGTTACCCAGTCAGGATTTCTACGTTCGGACTAAGGGGCTGATTAGGATGGCGGGCAGAAAAGCATCCCAACCGCTGTGGTAGCAGAAAAGTACCATCAGCAGGAACCGCGGCAAAACCGGCGGTCGGATTAGGATGCACTGCCTGAAGATTCCTACCACGGCGGTCCGATTCCAGGATGCACTGCACGAAAAGCTGAAAATCCGTCTGGCGCGGTCGGAATCGCTGTGGAAAGGCCCAAGACTGCCATTTTCCAAGCGGTCAGAAACACATGGAGCTATCCGCAGTATTGCCACTGCTATCCCCGAATGGCCGGATTCCCCACTGCGGCGTGATGGGCTGTTTGAGGCATCGTGATTCGACCGGCGGTCGTAACCACATTCTGCATAGCGGTCCTTTGGTATTGGCTCAATCCGCTTCCGGTGCGGAAGGGGATTTCTGGCGGAACCTGAAACACCGCAGCAGATGGGAAATCTATGCCCATCATAATACGGCGGACGCAAGGACCGCTGATGGAGTGCGGAAAAGGGCACTTTCCGCCACCGCCAGCACCTCCTCCCGCCATCTTAATCAGCCCCTTAGTCTCTTTTTCAGAGTTCAAAATCCTCCAGTGTGAGATTGTCGCAGGTTGTATCTAATGATGAGCTACACAACGCTCAATACCTTCCTGCCAGGAGCCTACTGAAAAGAATTTGCATATGTGGAGAAGCTCCAAGCAGGAGAAACTTGTTTCTTCAGACGGGTGAAGATTTGCCATGGGCAGACTGACTTGCATGGTTGGTCTCAGTCCTCCTCTGGAAATCCAAAACTTTCCAAGTGGCAACTTTTCTGAGTCGTTAGGAGAGGCTGGTTACACACAGCAGAGGTCCTAGGACGAGAGAAACAGCACTCTGGGTTCAAGATTCACTCTAGCAGAGGTCACCAGCAGGGTCCACTCCAAATTCCAGTTTCTCCTGCCAGCTGGGCACTTCAGGATAAAGGCATCTTGCAGTTTGTTGTGCACCTGACTCTTGAAATCAACTTCTTGTTCTTGAATACAAATGGGAGCACGCAAAACCCTCCCAGTCTCCTCACAGGATGCAAAGTTTAGGTGCAATTCCTTTTCCATTTTTCCACAGCTCCAGAGAGTGTTCTGTGGTGGATGCTTTATGGTTGGCAAAAGCTAGTGGGTGGGTGTGATATCTCCCTAACCAATGGGGTACATTTTCCCATGGGTGACCCGACCCACTTTTGCAGCAGTTTCTGTTTGCATTACTGTAAAAATTCCCACAATGCACCTCATTCCAGAATGGGGGAATCCTTACGCACTTATGCAGAGCATGCGTGCAAACCCATCCCAGTTGGTTTAGTGCCATCTCCAATCTCACCTTAAATTAACTTATGAAAAGGCAGTACCCCTTACAAGTTAATAAAGTTCTTAAGTGCACCCTTACTGCAAAGGAAAGAAACACACACTCCCCACTGCCAAGCCATTGTCACTGTTCTGAGTACAGGTATCACACATCATTAGAGGTCAGTCACTGACTGGACAGGTACTGGAGAACTAATACACATTAGCCTTGAAGAGCTTCAGGCAGGGAAAATGTAACTTTTTAAACTTTACCTTTCCTAAATATTTCTTAAAAATCCAACTTCACCATTCAATTGGGCTTTTAATAAACAATAAAAATAATAGTTGATTTTTTTTAGCTCAGAAAACGTTATTCAGTTTAAGACAAACCATAAAAGAAGAGACATCAATACAGATAAAGAAAGCAATAAACAAGTCTTTACAGGATAACAATCTGATTTAGCCACACAATACACCCTGATGGATTGTGTAATCAGAGATTAAAGTGTCACAGTGAAGCTGTGAAATTTTTGGTTAAAATCCATAGTATAAAAAATACAATATTACATATAAAAAATCCAAGTATAATTCACTGATAAGAATACTCAGACTGAGGGATATGATTACTTGCCAGCAATTCTCCTGCTCTTGACTACAGCGACTATGAATCTATAAATAGTGTGACAAAATTCCACTGTTTGTAGCAGCTGGAGATACTCCAATGCAACTTTGCAATTCTGAATATGTGTAAGACTCCATAGCGGTTTCAATATGTGCGTACACTGTGCTTTATACAGATCACAGAAGAAAAACAAATGCTGCTGTGATTGTGACGCTGCAGTATTAAGGGGGCACAGGAGTAGATTTTTGTCTGTAAATGATTCGAGGGATAGGATACCAAAAAATGTGTTAACCCAAGCCTAAATATGACCAGGTAATACCTTTGTTTGCATGATGTCTTAAGCAAATATGGTTCAATATCTGAGGTAGTACTCAGGTGAAGATGTTATTCAACTGACCTCTTCTTCAGGTCAGCTGCCCATCTTTGCTCAGCAAATTGCTTTAGTACTTCACTCTTTACTATGCCTTTGTCTGAACCCTTGATGCTCATTGGGTTGTCAAATAGGCCCACCCTGCTAATTGCTTGGAGGTCCTCTCCTACATGCCTGAGCCATTGGCAGAGTTTAAAGATCCGTGCACTGTGTGTCAGGCACTATACGGTGCCTGCCTGCCACATGGTGCAGGGATGTTTAGGGGGCCCCATACTGGAGACCCATGTGGGATGGGGCCCTGGTGGGGGCCACCAAAGTCACTTTCCGCCTGCCTTTTAATGTTGTGCGGACCGCCATGAAAGGGCAGGCGGAAAGCAAAATTGTAATCCAGACAGCGGAGCCGAGGCTGGCACCGCTGCCATTTTTAGATTGCATTTCTGACCGCCGCTCCGACAGGCTCAGTGAGCTCGTCAAAAGCAGAGTGGTATTCCCCTGAGGGTTTCCCTCTGACAGTCAGTATCATAATATGGCGGTCAGACGGAAACCTCTGATGTCAGGCAGAAACCCTCCAATGAACTGTTGGATGGCTTTCCGCCCAACATCATAATGAGGCCCTACGTTTTAAATAAATGTCCCTCCTAGGCCTTATGAGTTTGAAAGTTCAAATGTAATTGTCTTAGATTGAGGCATTTATCAATTGCTCTATCTGTACATGTTTGGTGTTTATTCTGAAAATATATCTGATGTTTGAATTTTTATTTATTCAGCAGATTTAAGGACTTGTATCACATATTATTATTATATTGTTTTATGATGTGGTGCTCAATTTAGTTCTGAAGTTAATCTACTATTTATTATAGATAACAAATTAAAATTGAGAGTGGGTTCTGAGGGCAGGGTCAACCAATCCTGATTAAGGCTACAGGTTGTGAACTTCTCTTCATTGCAATTCAATTCAAAATATCTTTATTTCGGTAGAATTTTACCATAAAAGACGTTTATAACATACATTTTAAAACTGAATTTGATAAAAAGTTTACAGCAATTTGTAAAATTAATAAAATCAGCCTTTTTAATTTTTTAAAAAAGAAAAAGAAAATAAAGAAAAAAAAAACAAGTTGCACTGGTATAACCCGTATGCAGGTAAGTCAGTTACTGGCCCTGAGACATTTCCTTCTGATGGACCATAAAGCACCTAAGTACTTCGCCATCGCAAACACAATGTAGTCGGTCAAGTCAGTTTTTAAGACCCTAAAAGCGGCCATACACTTTGCAAGGCCCAAATTCCTACAAAAGGGAACAATCCAATACTTGCGGATATCTCGGTAGGCAGGGCAAAGAAAAAGGATGTGAAGTTCAGTTTCTTCCGAGGTTCCACATGCAGGGCAGGTACTACTTACATCGTCACTCCATTTAGTAGTAAATGTTCTGATAGGGAGGGACCCATGTCTCCACTGTAGGTATAGTTTCCTAAGTAGAGAAGGGTAGACTTTATCCAGAATCGGTTCAAAGTTATAATTGGCTTTGAAGGACATGAAGGAGTCTGTCAGAGTCCCAAGTTTACGCTTTTTGAAAAGCAGGGACAGTTTGCTATCACGGTATGTCTTGGCTAGCTCTTTTTTGGAAATAAGTTGACACGTGGGCAAGGGATCAGACCACATTTTAGAGAGTCCTAGCCCCTCCAGTTCCAATTTGATAAAATTTAGCCATTTAATTTTTCCAGCACCCGGAATAGCAAGGACCTCCTGTAGTCCTTGTCTGTAGCTGGCCAATTCTGGAGTTGTCCATAGTCTGCGCCAGAAGGCCAGCGGGCGGAGGGCCAGATCTTCATCAAGTGGGCATAAGCCTAGATCCATCCTAAGGGGGACGAGAGGAGTACTAGATGGTAGACCAACAAGATTACGGATGAATTTGTTTTCCACCTTCAGGAGGACTGATGTTCCAACATGGCCCCAGAGTTTAGACCCATAAATGGCAGCCCCCTTAGCCTGAGATTTGTAAATCTGCATTGGAGGACCGATGGGCCTGATTGTGGATTTATTGTTCGCCATAAGCTTCATAATGCCCCCCGAATGTTGGGTCAGTTTAAGTAGGACCTTCTCCAGGTGCGTATTCCAGGTAAGTTTGTCGTTTAGCACGATGCCCAGATATTCGAAGGTCTTCACTCTCTCAAGCCTATTGTGTGCAATGCTGGGGCTGAAATGGAATTTCTGTGTGGGATTAAGGACCATGAATTTTGTTTTGATGGCATTAATTTCCAATCCATGGGCCTCACAGAATTCCACAAAGCCGTCTAGGGTGCGCTGGATACCCGTTGCCGACTTTGATAGCAACAAAGTGTCGTCGGCAAACATGATGGCTGGGACCCTTTCGGCGGCTAGTTTTGGGGCATCAGAGTTGGGTACCCCCTCTAAGTGGGAGATGACCCCGTTGACATAGAGGCAAAACAGGGTCGGTGCAAGCACACATCCCTGTCTTACCCCCCTGCCAACTGGGAACCTCTCGGACAGTGCACCCATTCTGCCACATCTCACCTGGGCGAAGTTATTAGTGTGAAGGCGGATTAGCATTTTCAACAAACCTTCAGGGACCCCCAGTTTGGCAAGGACCTCCCACAGCTTGTTCCGAGGGACCAGGTCGA
Source organism: Lissotriton helveticus (assembly GCF_964261635.1). Lineage (NCBI taxonomy): Eukaryota > Metazoa > Chordata > Amphibia > Caudata > Salamandridae > Lissotriton > Lissotriton helveticus. The sequence goes on along the minus strand of NC_136059.1, from coordinate 1,420,436,261 downwards.
ACGCTGCCCTCAGGTCCACGAATACAGTATAGAGGCTGCCACCCTCCAGCTGCACCGTTTTCCAATAGATGAGGACAAGCCGAAAGACCTGGTCGATGGTAGAGACCTTCTCCCTGAAACCTGCCTGAAAAGGGCTAAGGATGTTAAAATCCCTGATCCACTCGTGTAGGTGATTTGACAGCAACTTAGCAAAGAGTTTTTGAGACACATCAATCAAGCTTATGGGCCTGTAATTGGCCGGGAGCAGAGGAGACCCCTTCTTAAAGATTGGGACTATCTCAGCCCCCGGCCATGTAGGGGGGATTGGCAAACCTTTCAGAATAGAATTAAATAACACCCTAAGATAGGGAGCCCATATCTCTGGTTCATGTTTATAAAGGTCGCCTGGAAGCCTGTCCAGGCCCGGCGCCTTTCCAGCAGCCAGGGACGTAATTGCCATGGTGATTTCCTCCACACTAAATCCATCCATGTCAATTACGCTGTTATTAGAGGAGTATAACATTTCGGCAAAATCGCTAGTCAGCCGATCGCTGCTATGCGATTTGTATAGATTTTTAAAATGTTCCTCCCAGACTGAGGGTGCTATATTGGACTCTACTGCTACAAGTGGTTCAGCTGAGCCGTGCCTGACGATCTGCCAGAAAGTCCGTGAATCACGGCCTGCAAGGGCAGCTGTCATTTTAGACCAGTTCGCCTCATCCCACTCTATTTTGGCAGCACGGAGGACTGATTTATAGGCTAATCGTTTCTCCCTGATTACACTTATATTATCTCGCGCTTTAAGTGAATTCAATAGTGCAGCTTTTGCTGCCCCACATGAAGCATTGAACCATGTGGCTCTTTTCTGCTTGTGCTTATACGGCTTGGCCACTGGGTTCAACACCTCTGCAAGGTTAGTGCATAACTCGGAATGAATAACACCAAGTTCCATCATGTGTGCAGGCTTATGTAAGGGGGAATTAGATACCCCAGAATTAACTGCAGGATCAAATTGAGTTTCACTAACTGAGTGGTGCATGCAGCGCTCAACCTTTTCCAGGGCGGGGACGACTAGAGCGTAAAGTCTCCCGATATTTTGGTTTTCCAGCAATTTGGCCCATTTAATTCTGCGCCTATTGCTAGATAATGCAAGGTCCACCTGTGGTGTGGAGTTAACGTCTACCTTATCTATTTGTCGGCCCTGTAACTCAAATTTGAGTGAAAGCAGATTGTGGTCACTATCGAGTCTAGAAATCACACAAAAATCTTTCACTTTCCCCCAGTCCCTAGTGGAGACCATTATGTAGTCAATTCGTGACTCGTAACCCAATCTATTAAAGGTATTTTTAGGCGGGATGTCACCTTTAATCCGGCCATTACAAGCCCTCAGCGAATGACTTAACGTGAGGGACATTATTTGAGTGGCAAGTGGGGACCAAGCCCTGACCAGTGGGTCTGTCAGGGTAGGGATGTTCCACAATTCGTCCTCTTCACTAGATATACCCACCAGGTGCTCGGGAAGCGGTTCATATTGCTGATTAAAGTCACCACCTACAATTATTGGGGAGCAGAGATTAAGTAAATCGAGAAACTGTGCTAAGTCCTCGACTGGTCCCGAGGTAGCTGCAACCCCCACTGGTCTAGAATATATGTTGATCAGTGTTATTTTTCCTCCGCCTGGCCACTTGAGGGAAACACACTGGAAGTCCAAAGAGTTGGTTTCCAAGTGTGTAGCCCTGCAACCCAAATGGGACCCAACCCAGATCGAGAGTCCTCCTGATGGTCGGCCCTTTCCTCCCCATTTAGCTTGGGTGTCAAAAATGGCAAAACCTGGCCGGGAATATTTTCCTCTTGCCCAAGTCTCTTGAAAAAGACATATATCATACCCTTCAAGGAGTTCCTCCCAGTCAGGCGTGTCTACTTTGTTAGCCAACCCTGCGACATTCCAGGAGAGAATGGAAATTACTCCCGGATCCTTTATAGTGATATTAATGGCTGGTGGCTGAGAGCATTCTTTTTCGAAGAGTTTGCCTTGTTGCTTAGGTGGAGGAATGTCCATTTGGACACTATTCAGTTTGGGGCTAAATAATGTGGTGGGACAGTCATTATCGATCGAATGGGGTTCAGGTTTTAGTGGCTTTGGTGGGCTGGTGTTACGCCTACCTGGGCCTTCTCTCAGTTTGTAAGCCTCCGACTGGTTTGATAATAGAGGAGGGGTTAGACCACCCGTATATACATTTGATGTTTTGAAGGTTAATGATTGACCCTTTGAATTGAACTGAGAGCTTGTTAGGATGGGTGGTGAGGGTACGATAACTGGCAAATGTGGACGTCAATCCACCTCCTCAAGGCACCCGTATCTATTGGACATCGGTACCCCGTTCCAGCCACCAAGTGTATCCACCCAATGATTACTTTGCCCTCCCCAAATACAGTTCCTCTCCGGAATCCTTCTCCAGTTCCCCCCCTGATTTAAGTGGGGGCGGGGTGGGTAGAAATAAGTGAGGGGTCTGGCTACTATTGTGGAATTAGAGCTATGGTTGATCCAGGAGTAGATGGCGTGCGCAGTTTTTGAATCCTCAAAGGAGACAATCACGCAATCGCCACTACTTGACTTTTGCGTGGTGCATACCCATGGCACCCTACGCACCATGAGGATTTTACTCCTTAGGTGGTTGGGTATTGGCTTGTTGACGTCCAACCAGTGGATCACCTTGTTCTTTAAGGAAGCAAAGTCTCCTGCTGGTTGTACGTCAATTCAGTGACCCCTGTCAGCACCGCAACATAGGAGCTAACCTCTGGGGGAAGATCTACATAACCCCTTGAGCGTATGTAATTAGTGCTAGCTCTCTGAGATGAGGGATGGTTAAGGTTCTGGCCATTTTGTCTCGGATTTAGCTGGCCTGACGAGGGCGATACCTTTTGGCCTGGCATGGCTGATATTGGTGATGGTAAAATTTCAGCCGCCTGTTGGTTAATGGTCATCATTACCCTATTAGTCGGATCGTTTGTGTTTACCTTGCTCCGGGGTTTTGGAACTGGATTAGCCTTAAAAGTAGCAATGGAGCTGGCAGATGAGGGAACAGTGGGGGAGGGAAGTGAAATAGCATTGATTAGTCCCAAAGTCTTGGCCTTCTCAGGGGCCAACGAGTTAACAACTGGTGGGATTATAGGGATGGATGGTACTATGAGGGGCGGAATTCCATGCGGACAAGTTGTTTTATTATTCTGCATGGTAATAGTTGCCAAATTTAAAATACTTTTTTCAATTTCCAGGAGCTGAGTTTCTATATGTGTGAATCTCACTTCAAGGGGGGAAAGAAGTTTTTTAAGTGTTTCCCAGACGATTGACAGAAATTCAACGTCCTTCCCTCTAATGGTACAGAGCGGAGCTCCTGTGGTGTCACTTTCTATTGTAAGATCGCTGTTTTCTTGGATAACTACCGAGTGTGGGGGAATGTTTTCTGAGCTCATTTCCGAAGGAAAAATAGTGGTCATTAGAGATTGAGCTGAGGGAACCTGAGGTGATACCTTAGTTGGTAACTGGGCCTTTGCTATTTTGGCCTTTTTCCTTGAATATGCCGTGTTGTTTTTACGCTTCCTTTTATTGTGTAGTCCATTCTGTGGCGTGGGGGAATTACCTCCTTTTGGTGGTATTACGTTATTGATTGTCGCATCGGGTGATGGGCCTTCCTCGGCTTCCTTCATTTGCTCGGCAACTTCACCCAGATGTAGATGTGGGAAGTTGGTGAGTTCTGGTGTGGATCCCCCCTGTATTGAAGGTATACTAGTCGTTTGCGGCTGATGAATGTCAGCATGTGTGACAATCAGGGCAAAAGGAGTGCCATGGGTACGCTCAGGTGTTTTAGCCCATGCGATTGGCCCTAAGGAGGATTTTTTAGCAGCGGTTAGCTCTGCAGACAATCTTCTTGCGGCATCAAGTTCTGTAGAGACCCTATGCTGGATTTTAGTTATTTCATTGTCAATTGCAGTGTGGGTCCTAGTGATAAAATCGTCTAGGGTGCCATTTTTCAATTTAGATTTGGCCAGTCTGTCTCTCAACTTGGGGGTTTGCCATGGTGGACATACAAGAGAATCAGCAAGATGATAAATGTAGAGGAGGGCGGAAGAGACAAGTGATCAGGCCCAGTCCAGTCTCGTGCTCCGCCCCGCGCGCGTCCCGCGTCGCGGAGGGGTGGATCGTGTTTATATACGTATCGCCAGTGGGCTTGTCCGTGGGCGTGGCGCCTGGGGGAAGAGGAACCAGCTGGTCAGTGCAGGGGTTGCTGGTCCTCGCAGTCCCCCGGGTTGCGCGTGTAGTTTCACCCTGGCCTCTTACCCTGAGGACTCCAGCTGGGAGCGCTGGACTGAGCCTGCCGACTGCAGGTCTCGCTCACACCAGCGAGTCCTCGGGGAGGCGACAGCTAGGAACACGGAGAGGGAGTTGGTCCGTCCTCCCGCAGCACCAGCAACAACAGGCAACAGGAAACAGCCAAAGCAAGTGAGTGGCGCCCGCGAAGCGGGTGTCACGAATGTTTTATCCAAATCGCCAGTGGGCGTGTCCGTGGACGTGGCGCCTGGGGGAAGAGGAACCAGCTGGTCAGTGCAGGGGTTGCTGGTCCTCGCAGTCCCCCGGGTTGCGCGTGTAGTTTCACCCTGGCCTCTTACCCTGAGGACTCCAGCTGGGAGCGCTGGACTGAGCCTGCCGACTGCAGGTCTCGCTCACACCAGCGAGTCCTCGGGGAGGCGACAGCTAGGAACACGGAGAGGGAGTTGGTCCGTCCTCCCGCAGCACCAGCAACAACAGGCAACAGGAAACAGCCAAAGCAAGTGAGTGGCGCCCGCGAAGCGGGTGTCACGAATGTTTTATCCAAATCGCCAGTGGGCGTGTCTGTGGGCGTGGCGCCTGGGGGAAGAGGAACCAGCTGGTCAGTGCAGGGGTTGCTGGTCCTCGCAGTCCCCCGGGTTGCGCGTGTAGTTTCACCCTGGCCTCTTACCCTGAGGACTCCAGCTGGGAGCGCTGGACTGAGCCTGCCGACTGCAGGTCTCGCTCACACCAGCGAGTCCTCGGGGAGGCGACAGCTAGGAACACGGAGAGGGAGTTGGTCCGTCCTCCCGCAGCACCAGCAACAACAGGCAACAGGAAACAGCCAAAGCAAATCATAGCTCAAAAAAATATTATATATTCTGGTTTGGTTGAAGCCTAATATTTTCAATTTGCCATGTAAAAGGTAGTTGATCCATTTGGATATATCATATTCAAATTAAAAAAGGAAGGGCTTAGTTAATCTATTTATAGGCCTAAGCTTTATGTAGATGTGCAAACATGTAGTTTTGTAGCAATTGCACTGCTAATCAGCGAATAATGATATAAAACAAACAAGAAACATGTTTTTATTTGTCAACAGTGATTTTCAAATAATTACCACAGCTATGATAGGAAAGACTAGACAAGATATAAAGTAGTGTTTACAGTTCTCAATAAGAATGTATGTGTTTGACCCCTGTGCTTCTCCTATACTCAGCTCAAATGATTTATGAATCAATGGTTATTTCAAATAATTAGCAATATCATTCACTACTATAAAGAAAGCAAATGGAAGTCCAATAATTTATCTCACGAGGACATCTTATTAGAACCTCTGCTTTGTTTTAAGATCAAACCTAGCAAAGTTTTACATGTAAAAAATGGTTGCTTACAAAGTTTTAAGCAATTAAGGAAAGTCTAAAACTTTTGAATTAATTCTCCTTGTGGGAATTTGGTAAAAATAATTTACTTTACTCAGAGATGCCAATAACTATTAGGTATGTGTTAGAATTTTTCCAGGCAATCACAATTAAACCATTTGTTTATGTTCAACCGTATCGCAAAATGCTATGTTCACTTAAAAAAAATGTTTCCCTTAAATATGTTGCCACAGTATTGTAGTTTGTTGATGATTCAAAGACACTGTTGTCAAGACTAAGCAATAATTTCTCTATAGTTTTGTCAGTGATGGGACATTCCCAGGAACTAAGTCGTGGGTATATTATAAGGTGAAAACCTTTTAAAGAAAAATCCTGTGCCCTTAATATACCCTTCTTCAATACAACAATTATCACCTAATTCCGTATACACACCTAGCCCATGCAGCTGTTTTTTCCAAGTTTATTTGATTATTTTCAAAAGACATATTTAAAAATGTTTTTAATTTTGATTATTCAGTCAAAAGGTGATAGAACGTTGACAGACTTGCTCACAAGAAGGTTGAAGCATTTACTGCAATCCTTGTAGTCCAGGATAATTGTATTACATTGCTTTGGCTGGTAGAACCATGCTGGGCCTAAAAACCATATAATGAATCTAAGTTCCAAGGAGGAACATTGCAGAAAATTCACGATCTGTAATTGAATAGAAATTGCAACTTTTCTGTTTTCCAAAGCATGTTTATAATATATCAATGTATGCCAAATTGTTTATTCTGAAAAAAGAAATATTTTCTTGGGGTCTTTGAGGCATATATATTTATCAGGCTAGACCTGAATAAAATAACGTATTGCTGTAATATTCTTTGGTTATTTTCATTCATAGATGAATGTCAGCATTTTCACAATCTTTATATGTGTTGTACTAACAGATAAACTTCATACATAAATTCTTACATTTTCACACTCTATTTGCCAAAGTTCAGCACAAGGTACAAAGCAATATTTTTAAAGCTCAAAGTGCACTTTCATGTGAACTTAGTATTGTGGATAAGGATACAGTCAGGTTATCTTTTCATTATAAAATAGCATGTTTTAGACTTAATCCATTAGAAACATGTATATTTACAGAATAAGAAATGAAAACTCACCAATCCCCTTCTGAGGTAAATATGTTCGAAAATCAGTCAGGTAGTTCATGTAAGGCTTTTCAGTGCTGATTTCATAATATCGTATGTTTCCATCTCCCTGAAGACAACAAGGAAACAATCAGAGAATGCTACATCCGTTAGCAAGGAAGGGTCACATTTTATTAACTATTTGTTTTAAAAATAGACTGCTACTTCAAATTCACTTCATGATATTACAAATTACAAAGAGGAGACTGAATAAACACTGCTTTTATCGTCCTTCCATATATGGAACAATGTCCTTTGTCAGAGTACTTGCAACCTTTTCGCCTAATGCCAACTATATATAGCAAGAGTTTAGAAAACAGAGAAAATGTGGTAGTTTGCTTAAAACATGACAAGTACAACTACTTAATTTAAAATGAAATTGGGAAAAGAAGTAAAACAAGTATACTGTCTTGAAGCATGAGTGAAGTAAAACTATCAGCAAGACCAATGATGACTTAAAACAAAAAATTATTTATATACAACATGCTTATGACAATAATTAAACTAGGTGTGAAAAAGAACAAGACAAACTCACCTGTAAGAAAATCACCTATCAATGTTAATACCAGAAAATAACTGATCTTTGTTTGTTGCTAGTTGTATCAATGAGCAGTGTTGTCTATATTTCTGCTAACTGCCGTGGGGCACCGGCTTCTTGCCTCTTCTTTTAAGAGATGCAAATGGCTTTATTAGCATTTTTAAAACATGGAAAAAGCTGCTCTTTGCAGTTGCTTGTTGTACCATTGAGCAGTGTTGTCTATATAGCTGCTAACTTCCGTGGAGTATCGGCTTCTTTCCTCTTCTTTTAAGAGCTTCAAATTGCTTCTTTAGCCATTAAGGCCCATATGTATCATCAACCTGATTTGCGATTCTCAAATAGCGATTTCTAAGAAATCGCTATTTGAGAATCGCAAATAGGTATGTATGTACAAAATCGCATTTTTTTGTGATTTCTTAAAATTCCTTAATTGCGATTAGCAAATTGCGAATCGCAATTAAGGAATACTTTCCCATTCATTTTTATGGGCCAGGAGGCCCATAGGAATGAATGGGAAGTTATTCTCAATTTGCGATTCGCAAATTGAGAATAATTTCAAGGGTGCAGGGGTGTCCAAAGGACACCCTATTGCACCCCTGAAATATGCATGGGTGCACATGTGGCGCACATACATGCCCTAAGGGCATGTATGTGCGTCACATAGCACTTTGAAAAATGCAAAAATGTGCATTTTTCAAAGAAATTGCAACTTACCACCAACTAGAAGTTGGTGGTAATTTGCGATTCCTTAAGATCATTTTGCAATTTTTTTTGCTTCATACATGGAACTTAAGGAATCACAAAATGTGCAATTCCTTAAATGCAATTGCAAAATAAGGAATCGCAAATTTTGCGATTCCTTGTTTTGAACCAGATTTTGCTTTATACACCATTTAGCAAATTCGCATTCGCAAAGGCTGAAATTCTGCGAATTTCGGCCTTTGCGAATGCGATTTTGCTTTATACACATGACCCTAAGTGATGATTCTGCAAATGTTGACAAGTGTGGCTGCAAACTCAGATTGCATTTGCCTATCCTTGGGTTCTCAGGACATCATTTTAGGGCAGGGAGTCCATAGGAAAATCGTGATGGTACAACCCAATTACTGTCACAAATATTTACAAATGCTATTAAGTAAGTTACTAAAAACTCAGCACCTATGATTACCTTCTAGATTCTATTAAATCATTACTTCTTCACAGGCTTTTACCGGGCCAATTCCCATCAAGTTATCTTGCCCAGATTTTTTGATCATCAGGAAATTAAAAATGGGTTTGAACATTTCCGAACTGCTTAAAAAATACAGGAAGTTCCAGTCATTTTTTCATTTGGATGGAGTGAGATTGGTGATTTTTCTACATGCAACCAAGAGATGGTAAGTTGAATCTTCTCCACCATTTCTTAAAAAAAAAAAAAGATTGAGTGCGAAAACAAAAAAACAACAGTTTCGCTCTCCCTCCCGCACTTTTTTCAATAAATGCCCATGCCCCCCCCAACCCTTCCCACTGTTTGCCCAACCAGCTTTCCTGTGGGTTCCATTATACATTTCGGTTTTCTTGCTCGTACAGTGTCATGGAGTATAAATTAAGTACATTTCCGTTATCCATTACCAACTCTATTAAACACTTTTCATTTCCTGATTCAATTACCTTGAAGCGTATTTTGTAGCAACAGTGTCAATTGTTAGAATGTCATCAGCGCTAATGGCCTTCAAGACCCCTCATGCAACACCTTAGTCATCAGCCTTCCATAAAGTGCATGTGCATACATTGTTGTCTGTTTTAGCAGCCCATTAACAAAGTGCAACGTTTTTAAAGTGCATACATGGAATCTCTAAAAATTTAAATATCATTAAAAACAATCGGAGTTCTTGTTTGTACAGTATTCTGAAATATAAATACAATGCATTTCCCATATCCAACACCAAACCCTTAAAACGCATGTCGTTTCCTGGTTCAGCTGGCTTAAAACGCATTTCAAAAGAGCGCCTTCAGGTCATTAATAAAGAGCAATTGGGGCTAAAGACCTCAGAACCCATCTTGCACAGCCTTAGTTATCGGCCCTCCATAAAGTGCTTGTGCATCCGTTATTATCAGTTTTAGCACCCCATTAATAAAGTGCTAGGTTTCTGGTGTGCTTAAGTGGAAACTCTAAGCCCAAATATTATGACCAGGGATCTCAGTGCTGTCATACAAAATAATAGAGGCCGTTCTTACGGTATGTATAATTTACCCGTCCCATAGTTCCCTCCAATTGGCGAAGTGCTGCCAAATTTCTGCCCCTTTCTTCTTGGTCTTATACCCCGCCGCTTATATATATATCTTTCTTAAGATTATATGTGCTCAACAGGCGAGCTAACCATTGATGAAATGCGGGGCAACGTCCAACCATGCTGAGGCTATGCATATTATGTATAATGCCATTGCAATACAAATAAAAGCCCATCCTTCCTTTTTCCCCAGGTTAGATAGGTCAAGCATAATTACCGGGGGGGGGGGGGTTACATGCACTTGTAGTAGCAGCTTCTCTGGCAAAAAATACCTTTATTTCTCTTATAAGCGGATTAAGCTCATTACAAGTTGCAAACATATGCATTAGGTCTGCCTTATAAACCGCACACCATGGACAAAACACCCCTTTTCCCTCCCCCTTTAGCAATTCGATATGGGGTGTAATAGAGCTCAAAGCATGTTTTGTAGAACTGTGCTTGGAGGTTTGCCAGCATTAAAATCGATAAGGTATTTAGAAAGGTGACTTGAAAGTCTACAACTGAAATGCCTAACATCCCTTGCCACTTGGACGAGCATGTCCCCAGGTAATCTTCCATATAATCATTCAACAACTCATATAGCAGCCCAATCTTAGGTCTCTCTGCCTCCTTAATCTATCCACTAATTCACAGCTCTCGAATTTCTCCTTCCCTCCTCCCTTCCTGTGCAAGAAGTCTCTAACCTGTAGATATTTAAACAATTCTCTAGTCTTTAAATCAAATTTCACTCTCAGTTCTTCAAAGGACATTAAACCACCTGAGGAGAACAGGCTCCAGACCTGAGTTACACCTGGTTTATCCACTTATCAAAATAGCAATCATTAAAAATACCAGAAAGATCTTTATTTTGAACAATGGGGAAATAGTCATTTAATTTCCGAAGTCCTATCAGGCGTCCTACAGAGGACCATACTTTAAAAGCCGTGCGCAGTGTCTTGAAGCGCACCTTTTTTATAATATACAAAATCAAGTTGACACCATAGACACCCTTTTACATCTTGGCCACTCATGTGGTCATATTGGGAAGTATCACTGAATATTTCCATCCCAGGGCTCACATTCAAAAGTGCTGTATATTGCTTTAAAGAGGCCGCCCACCAATATAATTTAAGGTTCCGCAGGGCCAAGCTGCCACGCTCTCTGGGTACGTATAAATATGTATTCGATCTTTTGGGTCTTGAATACGCCCATATGAACTGTGCAAATATGATTTTGAACTTTTTAAACTAGGAATTCATAAATATCAAAGTGATTGCTCTTAAAAAGTACAAGAGTTTAGGAAAAAAAACATCTTAATTATGTTCACTCTGCCAATCAATGTGAGGTGTAGATTATCCATTTTTTAGTTTTTTTTTATTTCTGCTGCACAGGATTCTAAATTTTCCTTTCCTACCTCATCAATTTCAGCAGTTATCACAACCCCCAAATATGTGTTTTTTAAACTACACTGTTATCCACAATCTGTGCAAACTCATTAACCACTATTTGTGTTTTGTCCCTATTCAGGGAATATCTGGACACAGCACAAAATCTCTGGGCTTTCTTTTCAATTGCTCTCATCGCCGTCTCAGGGTGTGGGGTGACTAACGCTATATTATCGGCATACACCAACACCTTGTCTGCTTGCTCTGACTCAAATAGTGGGGAAATATCTGCTGACAGCTCTAAGCATTTAAAAAGGGGTCTATGTAAATTGCAAACAATAAAGCGGAGCATGGACACCCTTGTCATGTACCTCTTGTTACTTTAAACCCCTCCATCAGTTCCCCATTTACACATACTCTAGCCTCCGGTGCCTTGTACAGGGATTTCACTGAACCAATGAACTGTTCCCCTATCCCTTTCCATTGCATAGAGGCCCATTGAAACTGCCAGGAGACCCTATCAAAGGCCTGTTCTGCGTCTAAAAAGATTGTGGCCATAGGGTCTCCTGTCACTTGCCTCATATCAAACAGCGTAATAATCTTTCTGACGTGTTCTATGCTGCCTCTACCCGGGATAAAGCCATGTTGTCTCATGGAGATTACTTTGAGTATCACTAGTGACAGACAAGAGGCTAGGGTTTTAGAGTAAATGTTCACATCTCCGTTTATGAGGGTTATTTTATTGACAAATAGGACCTCAATTCCTCACTGGGTTTATTTTTTGGGGAAAGACAATAATCTTCGCCGTAGCCCATGATGCTGGTGGATTCATACCCCCTGCAATCTGTAAGAACATAGTCATCATGATCTCTTTGAAAAAAATCCTGAAAAAGCTTATAAAATTCTATAGGGATCAAATCGGGTCCAGTCGCTTTCCCGCCAAGTAAATTAGCAAGGGCTACTGCGACCTCATTTCAAGTTTATGGTTGTTCTACGTGGTCCCCCTCCTCTATTGATAAGGACTCCCCCGTAGCTTCAATCAGATATTTCCCTATTTGTTCTTCCCTCTGGCTCTCCCCCCTGGGTACTTCTGCATATAGAGTCCGATAAAAAATGAAGAAAGCTGCTCAAATTTCATTTGCATTACACCAAACCTCTCAGAGGATCGCTTACGTCCTTCATTTCATTCCGCGTGACTTCTGGCCTTATCCTGATTGCGAGTAGATGATCAACCCTTTCACTGCACTTGTACATATTCTCACGGTACACTGTTGCTTTGTCGATTGCTTTCCTCAGTAATTTCTCCCCTATTGCTGCTTTATTAACTGCAACTCCTAAATGAGCATCCTCTACACTTTCCTTCAGTTGTAGAGCCACAATTAATTTGATTTAGGCCTGGGCCAAGCTAGATTTTAGGGGGTGAAAGCTTGCTTTTTCCAATTTATTTTTCCTTATTGCATATTGGGTTGTTTCCCCCGTATTCCTGCCTTTAGTGTATCCCACACAGTACCCAAAGAAGCTGTTCCTAGATTACTATGTAGAAATTCTGAATCCATTTCCTCATGTGCTCCACATAAACCTCATCCACCAGCAATGCTCTTTCGAACGTCCAAAAAGATAAGTCTCTCCTGAGCAGTCCCACCCACTATCTCCAATACCAACGGATTGTGATCTGAGAGATATCTGGGAGCACTTTCAATTTAGCTTTTTTGTCTAATCAGCTGTGAGACAAAGAAATAATCCAGCTTCACATGTTTCTGATGGGGGGGCAGATTAATATATAAAGCCAATTCTTTAGGTCTCAATTAACCCAGACATCGCACAAACCATGCTCCTGGCACATGTTGCATAAAGCTTGATAAACCTTTGGCTTCTTTCCCACATATGTTTCACCCTGACTCCAGCCACTGGCAAGATTATTTTTGAAATCCCCACACATCACTATAGGCAATTGCCAGTGCGATAATTCATTCACCAGCCATCCTAATAGAGTGGGGTGAATCAACATTGCTACCGTAAAGGGAGCATATCTTAAAATTAGGAAAGCCTGGGGCTCTGCAGCTAGCGATAACCCAGCGCTCGGATGTATCAGCCCTTACTAGGGGAAACTGGATAGCTTTGTTATGGGCTAAAATTGCTACCCCCGTGTGCGAGTACCTTCGGTTCTAGCTCTTACAATGCTATACCCTAAGTATTTTAAAAGATCTTTTAGACTCCCTTTAACATGGGTCTCTTGAAGACAGATTATATATGCTTGGAGCAATTTCAGCCCTTGGGATACCATCTGTCTTTTTTTAGGTCGTTCAGGCCACCTATATTGACCGATGCAATCCTTAATTTACTAATTATGAAATTCTTTAGTTTTACCCCATACTAGAGATCTCTTTACTCAACAATAACCTCCTGTGCATTCCCTGTACAACCTCTTGTTCCCGCAACCCACACTGTGAAAAGCATGTCTTACCCCTAACCCTCCCCGAAACAGTGCCCCCCTCCCCCATCCTCCTGCACCTCCTCCCACCCCCACCAAAAACGTGGGCACCCTGGCATAGCTTGAATGATGTGCGTCTGATAAACTGCCCACCATCCCCCCTGATGCTTAATATAATACAATATCATTGGCGACTGTTCATCATTACTTTTTACTATAGCCTTTTAAATTCCTGCAACTCAGATCTTGAAGCTTCCCCCCCTTTTTCTTTCCGTGATATTTCTTCCAGAAAGCCCGGCACTTGAATTTCAGATAAAAAGGTGCGCAAGGTTCCTTTAAATCTAATTTTGAACCTAGCCAGGTTTTGACAGAAAACCTTTCCCCTTTGCTTTTTGAAAGGGGGTTATTAGCTGTCTTAACCCCCAGCCCCGCTACACAGTTGCGTGGGCAAAATCCTGCTTAACAACAAAGAAACCCCATTATATGATTTTGGAGAGTTAGGTTGGGCTTGGTCATACACCAATTGTCTCAGCAGGAAGTTTCCAACAAATACCAAAAAGCCCTAGGTATTGGGGTTGTTTTCTCATCTTTAAGGGTACCCGGTGGGCGCACTGAATCTCGGTGTCCTGCTTCACTTGTTCAGGGAAGGTGTTCTTCAAAAGATTAACAATATACAATCTAGGATTGCTACCTTCCACACCCTCTGGGACCCCAAAAAGCGCAAGTTGTTTCTACTCTGTCTGTTTTCCTGCTCCTCCAGTTTGGACATAACATCCGATAGAGCATCTTCCTGGCCACTATTCTCCACTTTCAGGGATTCCATCTCTACTTCGAGAGTCTCTGTCTGCGTTTCCACCGATGTCAATCTCTCTGCATTGTCTCCATATCCTTGTTTATTTTACAAATTCCTGCTTGTACTATTTTGCTTGTGACTCTGGCTCTGTGCCCATCCGACCTCACTTCCTCTTGCATCTGTTTAATGGATTGGAAAATTGCGGTAAGCGGAGGTTCTTTTTCTTTTGAATCTATTTTTCCCTCTTCATTTGGACACTCCTCTGGTCCTTGATGTACAGGCTGCATGTCAGAGTAATCCCATTTTAACTGCTTGCTGACATGCCACTTCTGACTGTCTTTCCTTTTTCCTCCCCCTGTAAAATTTCTTCCTTTGCACCATTTGAATATTATCTCCTGATGAGGTACTGTCCGATTCTAAGAAGCTGTGCCTGCTATATGAAATTTCTTCCTGCCCAGAGGGGTCCGACTCACCTGTTAGCAAGAAGAACCGCTCGCCTACTTCATCAGGCGACAAGTCTCCTCTGCTCCGTCACGCCATATTTGGGGGGCCATGTCCTGCCCTTGCTATATCATCCTTCCACTGTCTAGGTATCTCGCTTTCCGGACTTGGTGCATTAGTCCCCTCCTAGCCCAGGAGGTTTTTTTCCATTCCTTCTTCCTTTTTCCCTTCCTTTAATGTCTCTGGGCAGAGGGGTAGTGTTTCTGGAGGGCTAGCGGTTTCTATTGGTTTCTCATCGAAATCTATGTCCCCTGCCACACCAAAGCTCAGGGTTTCATCTCGCTAGGGTGGGGAAGCACTTTAGTCTTATTTGCATGCAGGTCAGAGGCAGAAAGACTAGTAAACATAGACTCTGCCTGTCTTAACGGCTTCTGAACTGATTTCTTTATGCCAGCCTCTTTTGTTCCTTTTCCTCCAGTGCCAGCTCGTTGGTGTTTTAGCTTCGGCCGAGGTTCCATTAACCCCCAAAGGATGAGTACCCACTGGTAGTATGGGACCGCCTCCAACGGATCCCGCGGCTCGGGTTTTTCCCGTCTTGCCTCCTCTTACTGCCATCCACGGAGTTCCACGTATTCGCTGGCCCCACCACTCTCTACAAACTCGGCGGTCTCTGTTCTTCCAGATTATGCAGCACACACCGCCACACAATTGCCAGCAGCAAGATATCCAGTATCCCAGTCACCGCGTCCAGCCTCGGACCATGCAGGCCATGCAGTCACTTGCCGCAGCATCGATCCATCAAGGGAGGTGGTAGGTGAGCTGCAGTTACTCACACACCATCTTTGCCCCCCCCCATAACGGCTCCCCTCAAGACCTTTTAATCTTCTACACCTTTTCGAATGAAATAACAAGAGGTGCATCTCTAATGAATTTCTCGAAATTGGTTCAGATAGATGTGAGACAGTTTGGTATAGACATGAAAAGTGAGAGAGAAAAACAAATGGACTTGGGGATAGGTAGTGCCTAGAGAGAAGAGTAGATAGGGTTAAAACAAGTTAAGGAGAGGCAGAAGAGGGAGGGAAGAGAGCAGAATGAGAGGGAGGAAGAGAGACAGTGAGAGCAAGAGAGATTAAAAGAAAGAGAAAGTGAATGATACAATTAGATACCAAAGTTCACAAGTGTTTGAAGAAATTATTTTCACAGCCATGAGATAAATGTACAACAACAGTAATAACTTGCAGCATTGAACAAGTGTAAAGAAAATGCTGAATATGCAGATAACAGTGGATGCAATTTCAAATACAGATACACAGTGGCAGTCACAAGTACACAAATGAAGGAAAAGTTGAGCTACATTAGAATTTACAATAAGTGGGTCAAATCTCTACAAAACACAAAATGATATTTAGTCTGTTACAAAAAGCCTTATTTTTTCTTTAACCATCTTTATTGAGTTTGACAGCATTACAAAGCATGAGTCACACTGTGATTGTACACGTCTGGCATCCTTAGTTCATATATTCAGCAATAAGTACAAATACGTCTCACTTCAGAGTGGGAATGCGGGGATGTTTCAGCAGTTCAATACACAACGACAAGGAAA
Source organism: Lissotriton helveticus (assembly GCF_964261635.1). NCBI lineage: Eukaryota > Metazoa > Chordata > Amphibia > Caudata > Salamandridae > Lissotriton > Lissotriton helveticus. Next base: position 1,420,419,979 of record NC_136059.1, on the reverse strand, counting down.
CAATGTAGGTTAGTGCAGTGTGGGAGTTTACATTGGTCTGTGGTAACCATGGTGGGTGCACCAGGTCCCTGCTAATGTTGTTGGCACATTGCCTCAGGGTATGCACGCTTTGTTACTTAAGCTATTCCTAACCGTGTTAAGGACCTCACCAGCAGCTACGGGAGTCGGGTATCCTCATCCGAGTTGGCTTGGCGTGCCTGAGTGAGTTGGTCCCAAGCAGCCCCTATGAGATGTCTGCGTAATCCATGCATGTACTTCAGTTGCAACTGTTATAAGACGCTTTATATGTAGAAATAGTTTTTAGCACATACATTCTGTGTCCAATGTTTGGCTGTGCAGTAGGTAATCTTATAAGAATAAGACTTGCTAATATTCCCAGTTGTGAAACAGGTGTATTATTAAATGTTAGGCAATGATCTGAGGAAGAGATGACAGATGCTGGAATTGCAAAATGTACATTCACAAAAAACACAGAAAATGCTACAATAAAGTTTAGTTGCATTTATGGATTTTTTCTTTTTACTCTTTTTAATTTCAGAGACTGTTTTATTTAGTTTTAGTTGAAAATAAGGGAGATACAACGAATGCAATTTAAACTTACAGCATATAACATATCAAGAGGATTTGGCTACAAGGTGCATGTCTCAGATTAGTCTTAATACAATATGGGTATTGTGTGATTTAATCAAGATTTGGATAATCATTTTGATTTTAGTATTGTATTGTATTGCTGTTGATTTTGGTGACTTGAGCAATGCATCACAGGGAGGACAGAGGCACAGAAAGAGATGAGACAGAGAGAGAGAGAGAGGGATACAGAAGAGGATAAGAGAGGAGGTATAGAAGGAAATGGGAAAGAAAGGGTTGAATATGGGTTGGTGATTCTGTTATTGGCCGTAGAAGTAGTTGAAGAGTTTTGTATCCTTATGGTAATCGTAGATATGTTGTATGTGTGATTGAATGTAATTGACTTTTAGCAGCATATATCTCGCTTAACCCTAGGCGTTTTGAAGAGTAGCAATTGAAGTTAATTATCATCATAATTCCTTTATTCGGTTCATGATACAAACCTTTAAAAGCACATATAAATAAAAGCATTAAAAAGAATACAAGAATATTAAAACAAAGCTAGGGTATAAAAAAATGACTGAACTCAAAACACAAGCAAACCACACATATCAGACAAGCTTAACATCGGGCTAGGTATTTGACTAAATATGTCTAAAAAATAAATATAATCAACCAAAGTGCATAGTGTGAAATAAATAATAAAGGCCACACATCACAAAGTGAAAGCAACCCACTTGGCGCCAAGTTACCACAGGGCGCACCGGAGAGGCACAGCAGTAACCTGGAGACTATGAAACTCACATCTGGCAATAGGCCAGCTGCAGAGATAATGTTTGTCTGCACCGCAGGGCATACCTAAGGAAGGTAGCCACTCCTACTCAGACTTCCAGAGTAGGGAGCATCTGCAGAAATAGAAGTGATGGGCTATATCTAAAAACTAAAGCACCTTTGAGGAGCGGGATTAAAAACCTTCTGGTATAGCAGTGGTAATACCTGCAGAACACAAATGTGCCTGAGTTTGTAGAAAATGCTAGTCAAAAGGGCAAAAAGAATAAATGTAGAGTCAAACTGGCCCAAAGGAAATGAAGGCTGACTCCTGATCTGACCCAGGCTAAATCTGGTCAGTAACACCGTATCCCAAGTATTAGGCACCATCTCCAGATACGGTTCCAGCCCTAGAGTAGTTTGGACCAACAAGTACTCCCGACTGGCAGGCTTCTTCAAATCAAGCAGTTCTCTTTCCCACCTTCTGCGTTCTCTAAAGCTGTATTTAAACACTTTTTTGTCCCCTGGAGTGAATTTGGAAAATATACTGTGTCTGCCTAGTTTATGACAAGTGTCCTTAATGTACTTTAGCCAAAGAATATGAAGGTCCTTGTCACAAGAAAGGCAATCCCGGATAATCTCCTTCTTCAGGGAGGCTTTGGCATTGTGCCACATGGAACATCTTAACACCAACGGGCCAATTGATGTCACCAACTACATACAGATTCCCTAAGTCCTCATGAACAGCATAAGTAAATGACCTTAGTGAATTGCCAAGATATATGCCTACAGACTCTGTTCTCATCCTGCAGGAATATGGCCACCTTAGGACCCCACAAATCAGAGCCATACATTAGAACAGGGAGGCACTGTCTTTTATAAAACTCAACAACAGGGGTGATAGGCTTATTGCCGATTTTGGAAGCCAGACTAAAGAGGTAGCCAATCAAGTTACAGAACTTGAGTCTCCTCTGTTTCAAAGAGAGCCCCCAGGTCCCCTAGGAGTAAAACATGTCCCCCAGATAGGAGAATTTCGGAGTTCTAGTGATAGAAAATCCCTGTAATGCGAGGATTTGCAGCTTCAGGTATTTGGGGCTACAAGCCATAACAAAGGTTTTGGCCGAGTTCGTGACCAGGCCTAGGCCATCCATGAAGCTCCCAAAAGTATCAAGCAATGGCTGAAGGCTGTTAGGTGTTCTAGACAGTAAAACTGCATCATCTGCATAAAGAAGGAAGGGATTGAACTGCCAAATAATGTTAGGCATATTCTTCCCTATGCCAACTGGAATAGAATCCAGATTGTTAATATAGAGAAGGAACAGAATTGGTGTCAAAATGTAACCTTACCCAATGCCATGACCCAGGCTAAAGCTCTCACTGCATTCCCCGTTTGACCAAAATCTGACGGAGGCACATAAATCCGTATTAGGGGCTCTTTAAAAAAGACACCAAGCCAGAATTTAGACTTTTTGATTTTAACGCATTCCAGAGTTTGGACCTGACCACACTGTTGAAAGAGCAGGCCAGGTCCATGAAAGCTAGATAAACAGGGCCATTTCACACTACAGTGTATTGCTAATCAGCAGATATAAGTTGAGGCACTGTTCTTGAGTGCCAAAACCTGATCTAAAACCGTATTGGACGTCAGAGAGTATACGATTATAAATGGACCAAGCCATGATTCTGTTAGGAACGATCCTGCCAATGACTTTAACAGTAGAGTCAATTTGAGAAATAGGTCTGTAACAATTTGGGGAAGTCTTGTTTCTTTTTTTAAAGATGAGCACAATAATGGCTAAACAACAGGACTCAGGATGTCCACTCTAACACACAACATTGGCATAGTTGGTAATGACAGGTGCCCGTAGGTTCACCTCTAGTTTGTAGAGGTCCCCGGGAAAACCATTGGGACTCGGGCTTGATGCATGGGGCGTTCATGAATTTCCTTCTATGCCCAGTGGATGCCCAGGTGATGAACCCTTGGCTGGCATCAGTCTGAACATTAGCTAAAACCACAACATAAGAACAGGCAGCCGGAGGTAAATGCTGCACCAAGGAACACCCCCTTAAGCTGTCCTGAGATGGTAAAGGATGACGGAAACTTTAGGGGGCAAGTGTAGAGGTGGCACAGAGGGCTGATGAATAAAACACCACTCGGGCAAGGCACCAAGCAGCATTTTGTGAGAGGGCAAGGAAGAATGAGGCAAGGCCTAGTTAGCATCCGCAGGTACTGTGAGTTTAGTGGCCATAGGTTCTGGGGTGGATTTGGGTATCACCGTGCCGCAAACACCGTCTCTGTGTCCCAAAACCTGAGGGAACTTTTTTTGATGGTGGATTAACACTCGAGCACAGGAGAAAGGCTAGAGGATAAAACTGTAGTAAATGATTCGGACATCCCAGTGAATAACTCATTAAAGTCAAGGTCAGGGCCCAAGGAAGAAGGGTTAGAAGTGCAGGGAAGATCGCTAGAGTGCAAGGTGGAAGAGTTCACTATGACAGCACTCAGTCTGAGTTGCTTGCCTTGCCTCTTACAGTTTGTCGGGGGTGGTGAGGAGGGACACAGGGGGCAAGGTCAACATCAGAGATGGTGAGAAAACTGAGGAAAGGTGCCGATTAGAAGTGGCGCCACATGACCCACTACTTTTGGACCCACCACTAAACACATCTAAGTCAGCAAGGGTGGCAGCTGAAGGTGAAACAGAACAGTAACAGCAAGAAATAGCCGCTGCTCAGCAAACTGAATCTCTTTACTGATGACAGCCAGTAAGGGAGTGGACAAACGCAGTTAATAATAGATGGCCTTAGGATAAATTTCACCTACAACCTTCTGCATCAAATCAGAAGAAGCATCTGATGCCCAAATCCTAAGGGAACAGGCCACAAGGGAATGGGGTGGTGATAGGTAATATAAACCCCAAGAGTGAGCAGATAAAACCAGTTAATAAAAGATGGCCTTAGGATAAATCTCAACTATAACCTTCCGCATCGTATTAGGAGATGCGTCTGATGCCCTAATCCTAAGGGAAAAGGCTCAAGGGGGGGCTCGGCCCAGCCTCATCCATGTGATGACGGCCGAAGACAGAGCAGCTCTTAGCCCGTGTCCGCAGGGACAGGGTATGCATAATAGAGGTTAGTGCAGCCAAGTCCCTCCTCCTGGGCCAAGTGATGTGTTCTGAGGGTTGTGGTCCATCCGCAGCTCTCCCAACAAAGGCAGGATAGCGTCCCACCCCCTTTTTGACAGGGCACATTTAATAGCACTTTGTGCATCCAAGCCCCTCCTTCCGGGTCAAACCATGTATTCTGGGGGTTGTGGTCCCCGCAGCTCTCCCACGAAAGACAGGATAGTGTCCCGCCCCCTCTGTCACAGGGCACGTTTAATAGCACTTTGTGCAGTCAAGCCCCTCCTGTGCCAAACAATGTATTCTGGGGGTTGTGGTCCCCCGCTGCTCTACCAAAAAATGCAGGGACACAACATGCTTTAGAGCTCTCCCTGCAATTGCCCAGCAGACCTGCTGCATCTGGACCTGCCTCAGCCCTGATGTTGGCCACTGGTCGCCTCTCCGGAATGAGTCTTGCTCCCGAAGAGATGCCCAGGTGATGAACCCTTGGCTGGCATCAGTGGAAGCTCCTTCTGTAAGCATTTGTTTGCTGCATAAATGCTTTACATATTGCCTCTAAGTTAAGCCTGGCTGCCAAGTTACTAGAGGGTTAACCACAGTTTAATTTAGTGACTATGGTGGGTCAACCTAACAAGGATTGGGCTTGCTGCCCGAGGGGGCTTCAACCACTCACAACCAACAACCTAAATTCTTACAATCGCTGTGTATGACTGTATTGCCTGCCTCTCGGGTTTCATCGAGAGTTCCATCTTTCTCAAGGCCAGCCAGGCCGGTTTCCGTCCTTGTCACTCTACGGAGGCTGTGATCCTGGCTGTCCTAGATACCTTGAGAGACGGAGCTGACAAGGGTACCTCCCAGGCCCTGGTATTATTAGATCTGTCGGCCGCCTTTGACACGGTGGACCACAACATCCTTCTCCACCGTGTCGAACAGGCCGGCATCCAGGGCCTGGCGCTGGCCTGGGTGAAATCTTTCCTTATGGGGAGGTCCCAGTCCCTCAGCCTAGGTACATTCAGGGCCCCTAGGGAACATCTGCCTTGCGGGGTCCCCCAGGGCTCCTCTCTATCCCCTCTTCTTTTCAATCTCTATCTTCACCCTCTTCTTTCTTCTTTGAGGCAGTGGGACGTCCGCGTCTTCAATTACGCGGACGACCTACAACTCATCTTCTCTTTAAACTCTCCCTCTGCTATTCCCACTTTTCAGGCAGTTATGTCCCATATCTTCCAGTGGATGTGTCAGAACCAGTTAAAATTGAACCCTGGTAAGACAGAGCTCCTCCTGCCGGGTAAGAGCACCGCCCACTGGGATCCACACTTCTGGCCGATTGAGCTTGGCTCTCCTCCCACCCCGGTAGCCTCGGTGAAAAGCCTTGGGGTCACTATTGACGCTGGGCTCTCTCTGGGGCCGCAGGTGGGGACAGTGGTTTCCTCCTGCATGTTCCAACTACGCAGGATTAGGAAGGTGGCCTACCTCCTCACTCCCGATGCCTTGTTACAAGTCATCATGGCCCTTGTTCTCTCCCGCCTGGATTTCTCAAATTCCATCTATTATGGCTTGCCCAAATGTTCCATCAATAGGCTGCAAGTCATCCAAAACCAGGCGGCGAGACTGGCCCTCGGGATTCCGAGGTGGCAGTCCGCCAAACCCCTTCTTATCAAGCTACATTGGCTCCCAGTCAACTTAAGGGCTGCCTTTAAGGTTGGCTGCCTCACCTTTAAATCTCTTTTTTGTCCTTGCCCCGCTTTTCTGAAATCCCTTATTCGACCCTACTGCCCCTCACGTAACCTCAGATCACTCCACTTACATCTTCTGGTGATCCCCCCTTTCAAACTCTGTAGATCTGGGGGCCGAAGATTCGCCTTGCTCGGCCCCAAACTTTGGAATTCTCTCCCCCTCCCAGTCAGGACTTCTGGCACCCTCATTCAGTTTCGCAAATCACTAAAAACCTGGCTTTTCCCACAATCCTGCTAATTCCCCTCTGTTTCCTCAGCACCCTTTCAGCGCCATGATACCTCCGGTGACAGTGCGCTATACAAAATCCCCTTAACATAACATATGACTGTATTACTTTAGTTGCTGGAGAGGCACTAAAATGGATGGTGTGATAAAGGCAGGCATGGCTAAACCACACATGCCTCCAGCACGCAGCCTAAACCACAAATGCATCTTAACCACACATTCCTTTACAACGCATGCCATGAAATTTCATGGTAAAGGCATGAATGGTAAATGGGTGTGTGTGGCTAAGGTTATGACCCCCCTCTCCCCACCCTGAGGTACAAATACCTCAGCCCCCTCCCAACCCCCCCACGCTGTATCTAATCCTTAACAAACACTACCCCATCCCCACTGTGCTGTCCCCAACCCCTTCCACTGCCCTTAGGCCTAAAACCCAAACCCCTATTTTTAAAAAACTACCCCAACCCCGCAGGAGCCCTAAGAACTACCCCACTGATCCTTAAGCCCTAAAAATGACCCCGACTACCCATTCCCCTTTCTCTGCCCTGAAGCCTAAAACACTGTCTCTTTACATACATTGCCCTGACCACCTCTCACCCCTTGCGCTGTCCCTAAAACTACTCCAATCCCTACCACTACCCTTAGGCCTAAGACCCTAACCCTTAATTAAAAAAACTACCTGATACTTCCTCAGCCCGGCAGACTACCCCAACCCTCCTCCAGCCTATAAAAGACCCCCACCCCGGCCCTGACTCTCCTCAGCCCTGATCACAATCCTGACTCCCAGCCCTGAAAGCTAACCCTGACCCCAGCCCTTCAAACTACTCCTGGACCCCCAGCCCAGAAAACTATCCTGACCCCAGCTCATAGAACTATCCTGACCCCAGCCCAGAAAACTACCCCTAACACCCTCAGCACAGAAAACTACCCCTACCCCAGCCCAGAAAACTACCCGACCCCCAGCCCAGAAAACTACCCCCAAGCCCAGTCCCACTTACCTCACTGTGGCTCTCTTTCTGGCAAGGTCTTCCTGCTTCCATCCCTGCAGCAGCCAGCAGCTAGACCACGCACTGCCTTAACGACACACATGCTTGGTTAAGGCATATGTGTGGTTAAGGCAAGCGTAGTAGTGTTTGCAATGTCGGAACATGCATGAGGCCATGGTGTTCTGACTATTTCCCATTGAAATGATATGGTGAATGCACAAGGGTTTCTTTGAGGGTGGAACTATTGCCACTTTGAGGAAGTATCTGACATCGCTTTGGTGTTGTGATTATGAGGTGTTATTCTTTTTTGGAAATTTTCTTTATATGTCAGTGTAAGACAGACCTTTGTTTTGTTACACAACCTGACCTACAAAATGTCCATTCCTAGCATCTATACACTTTATAGAAGTAATTAATAATTTTCCACTTTAAGTGATATAGTATTGTGTGTGAAAACATATTTGCCGCTGGAAGGGTAGTGGTCAGTGTAAAAGTTGAATGAGTATTTTTGGGTGTGAGATAAGAATCGGTCAACTGTCCACTGTGGCAGTTTGGTTCTGCTGGCTCTCCCAAATAGGAAAGTGGTAGGACTCTCTTCAGTTGTGGAGTGCGGAGTTGAATAATAGGCACGGAGAGCTTGGCGAAGGGCCTGGTTTCACTTGATCATTAAACTACCCATTTGAGGGTACCCATAAATTGTTCCACAACACCATTAGCTTGGGGCCACAGAAGTGTTCTCTTGTGATGCTTGACATTTAGTCTGACCAGAAATTCCTTGAATTATCTGCTATTGAATGGTAGACCATTGCTAGATTTGAGAATGGCAGAAATACCCCAGGCTGCAAAGTTGTCATCCAGCCGCTCAATGACCTTGTCATGGGTAGTTGACAGTAACTCCTCTACTAAAGGAAAATGTGAATACTCATCAACGACTGCCATAAGATGTCCGTTTCCTAAAGGTCCAAAGAAATCAACTGCAATTCTCACCTATTGATATGCAGGAAGAACAGACAATATCAATGGGTGCTGCAGGAAGAACAATGTCAATGGTTGCTGCGTCACTTTGGGAGAAAGGCAGTTACAAAGATGACACTCTTTTTCTTCCCACTCCACATGTTCATCTAGGTGTGGAAACCACACTCTGTCTCTTAGGGCACTTTTGGTGGCTATAATACTACAAAGTCTTTCATGGGCTTGTTCAATGACTTGCTGTCTAAGGGTCTCCGGTATGGGGATTCATGAGCCTCTCAATACAACACCTTCCTTGGGAACAGACAGTTCATCCTATACATTCTTGAATTTGATTTGTGAAATTCAGCTTTGTCATGAAAGGTTCTAGCATACTACTTCCATGATTTAGTTAAAATTAATTCCTTGAGGATAAACATGTTCTTATCAGCATTAGTAGCAGCAGTGATCTGTTCAATTGATAAGGCTGCTTCAGTGCTGGACCTCACAATGAAGGCAATGTACTCCTCAGCTGTTTTGGATGTCAAACACCTGCAGTCGCAATCCCCACCCTTCAATGCGAGGGGGCATCTTGGCTTTTAGGTTTAAAAAAAAAGCGAGCAGCGCTTCGTGGTCTGTAATGATAGTGAAGAGCTTTCCATATAAAAATACATGAAAATGTTGTCAGGCCCACACTATAGCTAGACTCTCCTTCTCTGGCTGAGAATAGTCATGTTCTGTGTCAGACAGGGTTTGACTGGCATAAGCTACAATGTGTCTCTGAGCATTCAGAAGACCATTATGTTGAGCAAGTATTGCAACTAGCCCCACAGGGCTTGCATCAACTGGGATCTCAGTATGTAACTTGGGGTAAAAATAGGGTATCTGGGTTGCATTTTCAATCGCGGGTTTTATTCTGTTGAAGCTCTTTGGCCACATTCAGGAGACCAAAGGCAAGGAACAACACGTTTTGTCAAGTTTCTCAATGGGCCACTCACTGTAGCAAAGTCACAAATGTGCCCTCAGCAACAACTGGCCATGCTTAAGAAGGATCACAGCATGATGCCATTTTGTGGGGGGCAAGTAGCTGAAAGTGCTTGCACTTTATCTGGGTCAGGAGTCATTCCCCCATCAGATAATATGTGCTCAAAGCATTTGAGTTTGGTTTTGTGAAACTTTGCTGCATTTAGAGTGAGGCCTGCATCAGCAAGTTACTGGCACACCTGCGTAGGAGCCTTGCCACGCTCCTTTTGCATTGTCCCAAATACCAGTATGACATCACTGTCATTAAAAGCATGCATGACAGGTTGAATTATTCAATGTAAAACATCTTGAAATATTTTTTGCAGCTGAAGACCCTCCAAAACTCAACCTTTTTGTATCTGAACAAACCAACACATGAGTTGGAAAAGTAGGGATGTACCTGCAGTTTTCTTACAACTCGAGTTGCAGGTAGCCCTTGTTCAGGTCAAGACAAGACAAGAGAAGACTTTGGCAACGTCCATTTCCATGATCATGTCCGCTATGTGTGGATAAGGATTTCTTTCTCTCTCAATTTCTTTGTTGGTCTTGCGCATATCAACAGAGATGCATACCATACTGCACCTCCATGTCCTTTTTTGGCATTACCACTACGGGTGAAACCTATGATGTAGGACCAGTGTAGAGCTCAATGATGTCATGTTTCAACCGCGTTTCTAGTTTTTTCTGAAAAGCTTCTTGCAAGTGGAAAGCGACTCTTCAGTACCGCTGAGGAACAGGGCAAATGTCCTTATTGATGTGAAGTCACACTTTTATTGGCTTGAGCCTGTCTAGGCCATGAAATAACAACAGAATCTGACTGACAACTTCAGATTGAGTGTGGAGGTTGTAATTGAGAGATATCAGTCCAATGTCAGCAGCACTGGCAAAACTGAGTAGGCATGCACTGGATGAGGTTCCATGAAGAATGTGAATTGTCGCTTGGACTGCTACTGTTTTGTGCCTCATTGTAGCTATAAATGATCCTTAACTCTGCAAAGGTTTCGAGGCAGCCCATGTGTATACTCTCGTGATTGACAGGTTGAGGCGTGGCAGACGAGACAGGCTGTTGAACATTTCAACAGGCATGATGTTAATCGAAGCCCCACTGTCTATGATAAAGTAACAGGGCAACTGTTGACGTTTATTGTAATCTTGGGGTAAAGTCAAAATGAATTCTGTTGTTTTGTATGGTGACTCGCCTTTGTCCTTTGTTTTTCTTTGCAAGCAGCCACACCTACACAAGCCTGTCATTCCTTGGTTGATGTCATCATCGCAAATCCATCTACTTCATTGGCACTCGACTATGGCGAGCCTTTGTAGGATGAACTTGATGACAATTGACTTTATCTAGTTTCTACTTGTCATAACTGATGTTGCTTTTTGGCTTTGTGGACTTGGCGAGAATGCTTATGGACCCTTCTGAAGTCCATTTTTTTTCTCACTGTGACGTAGTTAGTTTGTGTTTTTCTTTGCAAACCGTTATGAAGTGGTTGTCTTTACCACATCCTCTGCACGTTTGTCCTACGGCTGGACATTTGTCTTCATGGGGAAATTAAAGCCCATACCAGAAGCCTTGCTTGTTCTTCTTTAAAAGCGTCAATTTGCATGTATCTACTTTGTATTTGTGCTTGTTGATGTGCTCTTTTCTCGGCTCTTGCAGCCATTAGCACCACCTTCTCTAAACTGAGCATCTCTCTCAACATGCGTCTTCAGAAAGAGTCTGAAAGACAGTCATTGATGACTCAGAGACGTATGGCCTTCACATTAAATTCACTAAACTTGCAGTGTTTAACAAGCATATCAAGTCTTTCAACAAACTCATTGTTTCACCTGCTTGCTGTCTTGCTTGATTGAAAATGTACCTTTCATAGCCGATATTCGCCATTGAATTGAATTTGTTTCCCAATGTTTCTTTGACATGACGGTACAATATTGCACCAGTCTGTGAGATTTTCTTCAGCACTTCTTTCACTCTGTCACCGGCAAAGTTCTTTAAATGTTTAATGATTTTCTTATCATCTACTTCTTCTACTGCATCTATGAAGTCCTCGAACCTCTCAATCCATACGGTCCACCTGGTGCAAATATTCTGCTTTTCACCGTGTTGAATAGTGCTGGTTTCAGAAACACAGCAGAATTGTACTTCACACTCTTTTTACTGCAGTCGAGAGTATATGCTGTTCAGATGACGGCAACTGTTCATCTGGGTGGGTACCGTCTGCAAGCACTGGCCGTGTGCTTGTACTTCGGTCATCACACCTGATTGGGGATCATACAGCGACATCTTTTTTGTGGTTGTTCATCACTGTATTTAGCTTTCTGCATCGTAACTGGTTGTGGCTGTGTTTAGCATTTTGCTTTATATCGATAATGGCGCTTTGTTAGGCTGTAGTGCAATATCTCTTCTTTTGACGTTACCAGAGTTTTCTGGCTGACTTTTCCATGGCGCTCCTCCACAGGGCCTTCAACTTCTTCAAGGACTGTATATGGGCTGGAGGGGTGATTTGATTCCAGACATGTCAATATCCAACTGCTTTTCATCAACTTGAGTGCATGTGGCACGCACCAACAGTTTACTGTAGATTTGAAAACTCTCAGGGACAGAAGTCTTGTTGCCTCATGGCGAGATCCCCAGTTGTAGCATCCTCCCGGGCCCCCGGAGCATGCAAGGAATATGACACACACAGAGCTCTGGATTGTTTGTCTTTATTCCTCAGTATTCAATCACATACTGTACTTTCATTATGTCATAACCGTTCATTAACACACCTTAATACCTACCAAAAAAAGTTACATCATTACTTGTTGAGTCCGCCCCGAACCGCACGAGTCCTAGCGCACATAGTCTCACAGCACTACAAAATACACCTGCTTTACATTACATGAATGATTCCTTTCACAATCTATGCACTTTTTCTGTAGATAGACTAAGACGTGTTTTAGATGATAGCTAATGATGAGACTGAAATACACCTCTGACCTGATCCCCCAATACATGAATGTAACAGCTGGAGAGGAATGACCCAGTAACCAATGGCAAAATGATTATGCCTAAAAGCTCTCTGTGTGTATGTTTTCTGTGTTTATTACATGAAACTCAATCAAAACGCTAAAGCTGTGTGTAGTCAGACCTAAACATGTAATTACCTGGGGAGTCTGTCAAAAGTGTTTCACCTGGCCTCGCCTTTTGGAAGTCTTGACTATCAGAATTCAATGGATGGGAGGGCAGAGGTGGAGAGAGGTAACGGAAGCACAGGAGTATTTGGAGAAGGGCAATTATCTGTTCCCATGCTGCTATCCTAGCCAAAACCCTGGAAGCACAATAAGCATCCTTTTACCACATTGTCTCTTTTTTGTACTGTTAATAATGAAATTGAAAGCTGTTCTGGGAGGAAATCTAGGATGCCTCCCTGTAAAAGCTAGAAAGCATTAGTGTCTCTAAGGGATCTAAGAAAAGTATTGTCTCACATGGGTAAGGACAGCAGGGTAACACAATGCAGGCCAATTCCCTCTTGTACTGTCAGACTAACAGCCCACTATGTGCTTTATTTCTCACCATAGAATGTGAAAGGTGCCAGTCTGGCTAGATATGAGCCACAACCCAACCAGGGCTCACATGACTGGTGCTCATCCTCTTTCGGGAGCTTAAGAGGGACTTTGCTCAAATTAATGACTTCCTTTGGCCTAACAGGTGTAAGTGGAATCTGGACCTTTTAACGACTGTACAGGTTGTGCTCGAGTTACAGCCTTCCAATTCCTTTTTCCTTCATGGGGAGTTTTTGTTCAGGAGTAGGAAATATCCCTGCATTTAAAATAATATTAATAAAAAAGGGATCCTGGGTACTGCTCGTGTCACCAATTCCCATTCGTGCCTTCTTAGCATCCTTTTGCTTGTTCAACAGCATCTCTGTCTGCTGCCTCTGTGGGTAGGCTGGTGCTGTGTTGATGCCTATTTGTTTTAGTTCTTATTACAGTTATGATTTGCATGTCTATCTCGCACATACCCTCGTTTATCAAACTGCCAGTTGCTGTTAACCATCACATGATAACCACCCCTCGGTGGTCATTAGGCATTAAAACTTTAAAAAACTTCCCACACAGGTTTAAAATAAAACCATGCACTTCCAGTCGCACACCCTACATGGTTTAGCTTGCCATCCGTGGTTAAGCATTTCAGCGTCCCAATTAGGAGTGGTAAGCACTATACAAATGCTTCAGTACAACACTGGGAATTCAAAGGGAAACAAAAGTATTTCTGTTTGCAGCTCATGTATGAGAGAAGAGATTCTTGTATCAGCACCTCTGCTACATGACGCCCCAAGTAGTCACAGCTCACACATCTGTCTGCTTGTAGATGCTAGTACCCTGCTCACATCATATGCATGTGCATGTGTAAGAGTAATAATTCTGGGCTGGGATGTTCCGGGTTCACTGAACAACTGAATGGTAAATCAGTCTGGTTTTCAGAATGATCAACAAATATCCAATTAAATGTATTGCAAGTAAATTGTGTTTATACGTGTTTACTGTGTATTTCATGAAAACCTTCTTGATTATCACCTTGTTGTACGGGTTTGAAAAACGAATTTGACAAGGCTTGCAATGCAGTAAACCAATCGTTATCCAGCCTCCTTCATGATAACAACCTGCAACAACATTGCACCGAGGAGACTCATTACAAAGGAGCCACACTGGATGCTATCATCTCACAAAAGAAATCAATCACGATCAACCACATCCTTCCCGTCGACTGGTCAGACCACCACATGATCCTCTTTCATATCAATCACCCCATTACCTCACATAAACCCCCCCAAGACCCCCCCAAATGGACAAGAAACCTCTCTCAAATACCCCTGGATATCCTGGATGATCAGTTAAGCTCTCTTCTTCCGGCCAATAAAGCGCACCTTTCCACCAATGAGCTCATCGACTGCTACAACTCCGAGCTAGTGTCCATACTCGACAAACTTGCGCCACTAAAGCTCAAAAGAAGCAGAGTTATCCCTTCCAGAACGTGGTTCAATGCTGACCTCAACGCGGAAAGGAGAACTCTAAGAGCCAAGGAAAGAAAGTGGAGAAACAACCCAACGGCCATCCTTCGTGATCAACTGAAAGCAGCCCGAAGGAAATACAACAACCACATCAAAAACAAAAAATCCAGCTTCTTCCGCGAGGCTCTGGACAAAGCCAAAAATAGACCGAAGGAACTTTACAGCATCATCAGGCAACAAACGTCCAAACCACTGTCTTCTTCTGTGCTAGCATCCAAAGATCTTTGTGACAATTTCGCCCACTTCTTCAACGAAAAGATCACAAAAATTGAACTTTCACTTGACCCCAACAATTCACACCCCAATAAGACCAGTTCGGCTGCTCCTCAGGCTCTCTCTCCCGGCTCTTTGAGCACCCCCTGGCTTAGCTTCCGCCCCATCCCAGACGCAGAGATAATCTCGCTGATCTCGTCCTCCAAACCATCAGCTCATATCTCTGACCCCATTCCTCCCTCACTAATCATGAAAATGAAACACTCTCTTGCACCTATATGGGGCAACATCATAAACAGCTCCCTAAAAAACGGAGTGGTCCCTGACTGCCTAAAAATTGGGCAAGTTACCCCCCTGCTGAAAAAACCAGGTCTTGACTCAACAGACCTGAACAACTTCAGACCAATATCTAACCTCCCTCTACTAGCCAAAACATTGGAACGCTGTGTACTCCTGCAACTGACTCATCATCTGGACAACATCAATCTCCTAGACCCCCTCCAGTCTGGCGTCAGACAAGGATGCAGCACAGAAACAGCGATGCTGAACATCATAGACGATATCCACGGATCTCTGGACTCAGACAAATGCTGCCTCCTCATTCTCCTTGACCTTTCTGCGGCATTCGATACGGTGGATCACAAACTCCTCACCAAGGCTCTTCAAGAAAGAGCTGGCCTCCGCGAAGTAGTTCTCAAATGGTTCTCCTCATTCATACACAACCGAACACAAATAATAAAAATCAAGAATTTCACCTCCGAAATCCAACAGGTCAAAAAGGGCGTCCCCCAAGGTTCGGTGCTCTCGCCTCAGCTCTTTAACATCTATATGGAACCACTCTCCAAGCTACTCAGAAAAGCCAACATCCGCTTTCACCTCTACGCGGACAATACACAAATCTATCTGGAAACTTCCTCTCTCACTGACATACATAGACTAAATGATGTCCTGAAAGATGTTCAACAATGGCTGACAAACAATCACTTGAAACTGAATCCAGACAAAACTGAGACACTCCTCATCTCGAACAAGAAAGACAACCCTCAAATCACCGAATGGCTAAAAGCTATCGATGCGCTTAAAGGAAATCTTACTCTAGCCGACTCTGTTAAATCTCTTGGCATCATCATAGACCCCAAACTAAACATGGTAAAACACATCAAGAATGCAGCCAAAGGTGCTTTCTTTAACCTCAGACTGTTGAACAAGATCAAACCCTACATTCCTAACAAAGATCTCAAACTGGCCACTCAATCTCTGGTATTGTCAAGGCTAGACTATGGGAACGCAATCCTAACAGGCATCCCGAAATCAAACTTGGCACCGATCAAAACAACACTACATGCTGCAGCTAGAATGATTACCGGCATAAAAAAATTGGATCACATCTCCCCAGCGCTCAAGGAACTCAAATGGCTCCCAGTAGAAATGCGTAGTAACTTCAGAACGGCCTGCCTAACACACAAAGCCCTCCATACCGGCAAACCCGAATACCTGGCAAATAAACTCAAAAAAGCAGGCCAAGCCAGGAATCTGAGAAGCTCTAACTCCTTCCTGCTCATCCTACCCAAAACTAGAAAGAAAAGAACAGCGGACTGCTCCTTCACTGGAAATGCCCCCAAAATCTGGAACTCCATCCCCCCGCACATCAGAACTATTCCTTCTTTTGTGGAATTCAAAAGGCAACTCAAATCCTTGTTCCTGATCCGCTCCCTTGGCTGTGGATAACCGGGGTCAGCAAGCAACCCCTGAACTATGTGACTACAGTGAATCCCATAACCAAAGAAGCTCGGCAACTCACCCATGTTCCGCTTACAATGTCACTCATTGAATGCTTATACATTACATATGTTATGTTCATGTTTATGTTTATGTTCTGTATATGTTTATACAGATTTTTGTCAGTCTATTACTGTAAAGCGCTCTGCTACCTCCGGGTCTTGACAGCGCTATAGAAAACTTCCTAAATAAATAAATAAATAAAAATAAATAAACTCAGATTACACAAAATTAAACATTACTTACTCGCCCCACCACGTACAGCATTTGTGTATCTTGGTCATAAAAAGGGAACAGCAAACCAGAGGAGCCATCCAGGTCTTCCTGCTGCAAAGGCACAGAAAGGTCATCCTGCGCGTAAAAGAAAACAAATATCAATTTAGCCATTGCCGGAAAATTACAGCTTCATTCATAGGAGATTTTATTGAATGCAGTGTTTTATATTAATTAATTTCTTTTTAAATCATTTAACACAATATTTCCCAATTTGTGGATAAGAATGTAGCATCTCCCTGTTTACCCTAACTTCTTTAACTTGCAAGACACTGAGACTGCTCTGCAGGTCCAGGCACTATGAATAAATACAAGGACATAGCAAAGCCCTAAAGACGAGCCTACCTAAAAGGGAAGGGTATGCCCAGATGTGGGTTCCGTGCTCACTGTGCCACTGGATTCAAGCTAGCCTCGTTGATGAGGGGTGATGTCCTGAAACTGGTCCCAGGAAGCTTGTCTCCGGTCCAGGGAGGACCTGGCTTGGCAGTTTGGGCTGGACTGTTTCCATGAGGAAGAGAGTCAAGACTGATTTGCACATGGCTGGGTCCAAACTGGGGTGGCATGGTGAGCAATAGAACGATGGATTAAACCTAGATACCTGTGACTGGGGGTAAATGTTTGCATTGTTCAGCATTCCGTCCATCATTTGTTCCTTTTTCTTTTGTCGCCCTAAGTGGGAAGGATAAACCTAGACGTGAGTCCCGTGCTCACTGTGCCACTGGATTCAGCTAGCCTGGCTGATGAGGGGTGATGCCCCGAGACCGGTCCCAGGATGCTTGTCTCTGGCCCAGGGAGGACCTGGCTTGACAGTTCAGGCTGGATTGTTCCCATGAGGAACAGCGTCAAGACTGATTTGCATATGGCTGGGTCAAAATTGGGGTAGCGTGGTGAGCAAAAGAATGATGGATTAAACCCAGATCCTTGTGACTGGGGGTGAATGTATGCATTGTTAAGCATTCTGTCCATCATTTGTTCCTTTTTAACTAAAAATTATGGCACCTCTAAAAACATGGGAGAACACAAGAAAGGTACTTTGATGTCAGGCTCTCCTTGCTTCAATTTAACCACGTGAAAACCCAACCAAAAACTGAGCCATATCCACAGCCAAACTGCTCTTTAACAAAAAATTGACACTGAATCAGGTGCCTCACAATGTAGAACTTAAGAAGGAAAAAAGCTAAAGTCACAAAGCACTGTCCTACTCTCTCCCAGCCACAAATCCACACAACATTCTGCTTTCTGAAAATGTGGCCGACACCCTCCTCTCAAGCATAACTGGGGTCCAGGGCCTGCAGTCACCTACCAAGCGCTGATCACTGGCAGCCATAGGGAAGATTTAGACCCTCGATCAAGCAGCGTCCAACCAGATCCAGAACATGGTCGAGAAACTGAGTCTCAGCAGGGCAGTGATACAGTTCTAGGACTAGGACCACAGTGCCAAGCTGTGCTCTCACTACACAAACCAATGCACAGGGCCAAGTTGGTCACTGTGAGAAGTTGGCCTGGTATATGATGCTCACTAGTTCTAGTGATCACCTTGTACCATGCCAAGCAACCCTTATGGTGCAGGTTGTAAAGTCAACCTTATAGACAAGCTATCCTAGGGGTAGCATGGACTAAGCAGTCTTAGGCTAAACTCTGTAAAGGCATGTGAAGCAAGCTGTTTTACCATACACAATCCCTTGAATACCAAATGAAAGGACACCACACAGATATATATTGAAAATATATATAGATTTATTACTACAAATATCCCTGATACTCTTTATGAGCACAGAAGCAAATGCGTTAAAACAAAACACAGTTTACATATACAAAAGTTGCACAATTATGGATGAGCCCTAGGGGCCACCTAAACCATATACTAAAATAGTGGTATAAGAACCACTATGGGGAAAGTGAAGAGGCCTAGGGCCTGGGGAATCGCTGGAGCTGTTCGGGACTAGCAGTGAAGAAGTCGGGAAAGGCCCACAGGACTCGGGTGCAGTGCGGAAAGTGCACGCAATACCAATGCAATGTCAATGGTGCGTAAAAGTTACAAAGTTAGTTATTAAAGAACCTTCCGAGTGACCTAGAAGGATGAAACTTTAGACACAGACACTAGAGGTGTATACCAGTGTGGGAACACCGGCGTTGCTGAGTTACCTCACCCACAGGAAGCGGGTGCACAGGGTCGAAGTAGTGTCGGGTTTCGTCACGCAGGTCGATGGTGCTTGGAGCTGAAGATGCTGCAGGCGGCTCGATGTGAAGAGTTCCGGTGGATCCAAGGGTGGATCTGAAGAGGTGAAGACCTGAAAGCAGAGGGGACAATGTTCAAAGTCACTAGCCAGTGACTACCGTGGAACCAGGAAGGAACCAGGCGATGTCGGGTGCAAACAGGTGATGTTGTGAAGATTGTCTCTGCAGCCACGTGGACACGAAGAGGTCAAGGACGTCCAGGAGTCGGTCACGAGCTGTCCCACGTAGGTTCTCGCTGATGGCGGTGTCGGCAACTTGATTGGAGCAAACAGGCCTTGGCTAAAGCAAGCCACGCAGGAAGTGATTCAAGCTTCTCACTCGGACCAGCAAGGTCAGAGCGGGTGCTCCTTTTCAGGGGAGCAAGGGCCAGTCTGGGGCAACCAGACCAGCAGTGTAGATTGAAGATTTCGTCGCCAAGATGGCCGCTAGCCGCGTGGCAAGAGGCCGGGATGGCGCGTCAAGTGGCACGGCGCAAAAGGGCCCCACGCAGATCGTGGAGATGCTGGAGGGCTGATCTTCGGCGCAAGGGCTGCTCGAGGTTGGGGCTTCTCAAACCCCAAAGCACAGCGTCGAGGGTGCCTCTGATGCTGCGCAGTCAGCGTTTCGGGGGTCTTCCAAGAGGTCCGGTCCCACGTCTCTCGGTGCCTCCACGGGTCCCTTCTTTGCAGGGACTGTGGATCGGGTTGTGAGAAGTCTGGGAGTCTGGGTCTTGTCAGGCTCTGGGCTCGGGCTCCGGCGGGAGGCGGCGGCAAAGCAGACGTCAAGTTGCTGGTTGGTGCCTGTGTTCACAGGGTGGTCACTCCTTGGCCACAAGGGAGATTCTCTTCCGTCTTCTGAGCAGCAGAATATCGAAGTCCAGTCTTCTTCTGTATTTCAAGTTGATTCAGGATGATCTGAAGTCTCAGGACACAGCTCCCACTCTTATTCGAATCTGGGGGGCCGGATCACCTACTAGGTCCCTCCTCTGGGTGGAACCAGGAAGGGGGGTGGTTACACCCCCTTTCCTTTGTCCAGTTTCGCGCCAGGACTGGGGCTGGAAGGCCCCAGCACCGGTTTGAACTGGCCTATGCACAGGGACACCTTGTGTGCCCCAGGCATGTCTGATTCTATTCAGCCCTGTCCTACCCAATACACAAAATCCTCTCTGGGGTGGTGCTAGCACCTCCCAAGGCAGGAAACCCTTTGTCCAAGCTGCCCTCGCTGGAAGGACTCCCAGCAGCAGGAGGTCAGACTTGTGTCTGTGGTGGCAGCATCCATTTTGTGATGCTGAGGCTCTGTTTAACTTTAACCGGGGTTCAGGTTAGGTACATGTCGTGTCCCTCTAGAAGAGTGGAATGCTACCCCCGTCGCCAGAACTGGCGAGGGGGTAGTATTCCAATTCGTATGACACCTTACTCGACATGTTTTGATAAAGCCAAACCCAAGATAGCATTTAACCGCGAGGATTATAATGCACTTAAGAGTATATGGTATGGCAGTATCATGAAACAGCTAAAGGACATGGTTCCGAAAGCTGCAGACAGGCTCAGCTCATGCCAGAGCACCATCTCACATATTTCCAAGCACTCTGCCTCCAGGATTGATGAGGCCTTCCATAGGAGTGACTGATAGGAACATACGTGTCCATTTTAGGTTAGGTATAGGCATACTACACCTAAGTAAGGGGTGGTTACACCGACTTACCCCAGCTGAGTGATCAGCCAGTTGTGTCAAATATGGAGGCCAGGCCAGGGGTGGCATAATACATGCTGCAGCCCCTGGTAGGCCTTGGAAGCACCTATGCCCTGGGTACCTTGGTACACTGTTACAGGGGCCAATAAGGTGAACCAGTTCCAATGTCGTTATGCACCTAAAGTACATGGGTAATAATTTAGAGAGAGAACAGCAGGCTGTGGGTCTGATTAGCAGGCCCACAGCCACATTAAGTCATAAACCAGTGAAGCAAAAAGCAAAAATTTGGGGTGACCATAGGATAGCAGACCCTACTCTCCTACACAACCCCCCCCCCAAACGCAGGGACATTAGACTAACCTTGACCAGTTGTGTCTTCATGTTCTAAGTGGAAGTACCTGGAGAGACCATCTGCATTACCATGGTCAGTCCCTGGGCGGTGCTCCACTGTAAAGTCCATCCCCTGTAGGGAAATGGACCACCTGAGCAGTTTGGGGTTTTCACCCTTCATCTGATTAAGCCATAAGAGGGGCTTATGGTCGGTCTGAATCTTGAAGTGAGTGCCAAACAAGTATGGTCTCAACTTCTTCAGGGCCCACACCACAGCAAAGGCCTCCCTCTCAATGGCTGACCAACGTTTCTCTCTGGGGGTCAGCCTTCTGCTAATAAAAGCAATGGGCTGGTCTTGACCATCTACATTAAGTTGTGAAAGCACAGCTCCCACTCCCAACTCAGAAGCATCTGTTTGGACAATAAACTCTCTTGAGTAGTCAGGACTCTTCAGGATAGGTGCAGAGCACATGGCCTTCTTCAGGTCATCAAATACCTTTTGACAGTATTCTGTCCACTGAACCTTTTTGGGCATCTTCTTGGATGTCAGATCATTAAGAGGAGTCACAATGGACCCATAGTTCTTAACAAACTTCCTGTAGTACCCAGTCAGGCCCAAGAAAGCTCTGACCTGAGTCTGGGTAGTTGGAGGATTCCAGTCCTTTATGGTCTGAATCTTACTCTCCAGTGGTTGAACTTGGCCTCCACCCACAAGGTGGCCCAAGTACACAACCTTACTCTGCCCTATCTGGCACTTGGTTGCCTTGATAGTGAGGCCTGCCTTTTGCAGAGCCTCTAGCACTTCCTTCAGGTGGACCAGGTGATCCTCCCAGGTGGAGCTAAAGACAACAATATCGTCCAGATATGCTGCACAAACGTCATCCAACCCAGTAAGGACTTGATTCACCAACCTTTGGAAGGTGGCAGGTGCATTTTTCAAACCAAAGGGCATCACCACAAACTGGTAATGCCCACTGGGGGTTGAAAATGCTGTCTTGGCTTTAGACTCCTCAGCTAACCTGATTTGCCAGTAGCCAGCTGTCAAGTCAAATGTGCTCAAATACTTGGCAGAAGCCAATTTGTCTATGAGCTCATCTGCCCTTGGAATTGGGTGTGCATCTGTCCTGGTGACAGCATTGGGTCCTCTGTAATCCACACAGAACCTCATCTCTCTCTTTCCATCTTTGGTGTGAGGTTTGGGGACCAGAACCACTGGGCTAGCCCAGGGGCTCTCTGAAGGCTCAATGACACCTAAGTCCAGCATCTTTTGTACCTCAGCCTTGATACAGTCTCTGACATGGTCAGGCTGCCTGTAAATGTTGTTCTTTACAGGAAGACTATCACCAGTGTCCACCACATGGGTACACCAGTTAGTCTGACTGGGTATCAGGGAGAACATATGTCGGTATGACTGCAAAACCTGTCTACAGTCATGTTGCTGATGTTCAGTGAGGCTGCCATCTAAGGCCACACCATCAACTGAGCCATCCTCAGGATTCTGAGTCAGCAGGTCTGGGAGAGGGTCACTCTCTTCCTCCTGCCCCTCATCTGTAGCCATGAGCAAGCCCATGTCTCTCCTGTCAACATATGCTTTCAGCCTGTTAACATGGAGCACCCTGTGGGGGCTCCTGGGAGTTCCAAGGTCCACCAAGTAGGTAACCTCTCCCTTTTTCTCAAGGATTGTATGGGGTCCAGACCATTTGTCCTGGAGTGCTGCTGGGGCCACTGGCTCCAACACCCATACCTTCTGTCCAGGCTGGTACTCAGTCAGGACAGCCTTTTGGTCATGCCAGGCTTACTGTAATTCCTGGCTAGCCTCAAGGTTTTTGGATGCCTTCTCCATATACTCAGCCATCCTGGAGCGGAGACCAAGTACATAGTCCACTATGTCTTGCTTGGGCTTTTTGAGAGGTAACTCCCATCCTTCCCTCACCAGACATAGGGGTCCTCTTACAGGGTGCCCAAACAACAATTCAAAGGGGCTGAAGCCAACACCTTTTTGTGGGACCTCTCTGTAAGCAAACAGAAGGCAGGGCAGAAGGATATCCCATCTTCGCCTGAGCTTCTCAGGTAATCCTTTGATCATGCCCTTTAGGGTCTTGTTGAATCTCTCAACAAGCCCATTGCATTGTGGATGATAGGGAGTGGTGAACTTGTAGTTGATACCACATTCCTTCCACATAGCTGTCAAGTATCCTGACATGAAGTTTGCACCTCTATCAGATACTACCTCCTTAGGAAACCCCACTCTGGAGAAAACTCCAAGTAAGGCCCTGGCCACAACAGGAGCTGTTGTGGTCCTAAGTGGGATTGCTTCTGGGTACCTGGTGGCATGGTCCACCACCACCAGTATGAATCTGTGCCCAGATGCTGTAGGGGGATCCATTGGTCCAACAATGTCAATCCCTACCCTTTCAAAGGGCACCCCCACCACAGGTAGTGGTATCAGTGGGGCCTTTGTGGTACCACCTGCTTTGCCACTTGCTTGGCAGGTTACACAGGAGCGACAAAACTCCTTTGTATCTTCTGACATGTGAGGCCAGTGAAAGTGACAGACAAGTCTGTCCCATGTTTTGTTCTGGCCTAGGTGTCCTGCTAAGGGAATATCATGTGCCAAGGTAAGAAGGAAGCCCCTAAATTGCAGAGGTATGACCAACCTCCTGGTTGTACCAGGCTTGGGGTCTCCACCCTCTGAATAAAGGAGCCCATCATCCCAATAAACCTTATGGGTACCTTGAGCATTCCCAGCAGCCCCAGCAGCAGCCTGCTGTCTGAGGGGTTCAAGAGAAGGACAGGATAACTGAGCCTGCCCCAAGTCTGCCCTAGAAGGTCCCCCTGTCCCCAGAAACTCAACCTGATCAGGTTCAAGCTCTATAGGGACAGTTCCTTCAGGGGTCTCAAGATCATCTTCCTGTGAAGGTTGATCCTCACTTGTAGGCATTTGGGAAGGCACAGCCTTTACCCTCCTGTTCCTTGTCTTGGGAGGTACTTGGTCCATTGTTCCAGGATCCAAGACCTGAGGTTCAGAGAGGCACTTTTTGGCCTGTGACCTGGTCACAGCAAGGACATGTGATGATATCCCTAACATCTCTGCATGAGTCCTGTACTCAACTTCTGACCATAGAGAGCTCTCCAGGTCATTGCCCAACAAACATTCTACTGGGAGATCAGCACTAACCACAACTCTTTTTAGGCCAGTTACCCCTCCCCAGGAAAAGTTAACAATTGCCACACTATGTGTAGTAGTGACATTGCTGGCATTGGTCACCAGGTAATTATCACCTGGCAGGTATTGTCCAGGGTCCACAAAGCTAGGTGTCACCATTGTGACACTGGCACATGTGTCCCTGTATGCTTGAGCCACTTTTTCATTAATTAGAGGTGTCTGTCTGTACTTGCCCAAATTATTGGGACTGACAGTAGGGGAAACATCAATCTCCCCATCACAAATCAGAACAGCCTGTGTGGGGATTCTGACTAGGTCAGAATCTCCATCAGTTCCCAAGGTGATACCCACTACCCCCTTAGTCTGTGGACCAACACTGCCAACTGTACTAGTGGGTGCAGGTGCCTTAGGGGCTGCAGTGTTGGGGGCTCCACCCTTTTTACAATCACTTGTCCAGTGAGTGGTGTTTTTGCAAAAGCTACACCAGGGTTTTCTTTGACCTTCTTTCTTCTTCTTCTTGGAAGTTTGGGACCCACCCTCAGTATTAGTTTGGGGCCCTGTTGAAGACTTCTGGTCTTTAGCTTTCTGCTCCCCACCCTTCTGGTCTGTTTTCTTTTGGTCACCACCCTGGTTCTGGTTCTGGTTCTTTTGCTTAACTCTGGTTCTAACCCATTTATCTGCCCTCTTTCCCAATTCTTGGGGAGAGGTTAGATCTGAGTCAACCAAATGTTGATGCAACTGCTGGTTCTGACAGTTATTTAAAATCTGTTCTCTCATAAGCAAATTGTACAATCCTTCATAGTCTGTAACCTTTCTTCCCAGCAACCAGCCCTCCAGAGCCTTAGTGGCACATTCAACAAATTCAGAACAGTCCTGAGTCTGTGTCTTCTGGGTATCTCTGAACATTAACCTGTACTGTTCAGTGGTTAAGCCTAACCCATCAATCAGAGCACTCTTCAGGACCAGGTAGTTTCTAGAATCCCCATCACTAACTGTGAGGAGTCTGTCTCGGCCTCTACCTTCAAAGGAGAGCCACAAGATTGCTGCCCACTGCTCCTGAGGGACCTGCTGTACTTTGCAAGCTCTCTCAAGTGCAGTCATCCACTTGTGGATATCATCCCCAACTTTGTAGGGGGGCACAATCTTACTCAGGTTTCTATTATCATAGGACCTGTCTTTATCCTTAGGGATAGTGCTGCCACCAGTGGATCCTAATCCACTCTCTCTAGGCTGCCTTGCTCTAGCAAGTTTCTCTTTGGCAAGGGCAACTTCTAATTCTTGCTTCTGGATCCTAAGTTCAGCCTCTCTCATTTTGGCCTCATGTTCCCTCCTCTGAGGGCTAGTCAACTCCCTTCTGGAGTTGCCATGAGAACCTCTAGAAACATGGGAAGGATTGGATTCACCTGAGTGATTCCTCCTCCTCCTATGCTCCTGGTTTAGTCCATTTGGGGGTCTGAAGGGGTTGGACCCTCCTTCAGTCCCAAATAAGCTTAAGTTAGCCTGGTTAAGCCTGCTGACTAACACCTGGCTATTTCTACCATCATCAGAATCACTTTCTTCCTCCTCCTCCTCCTCCTCCTCTTCCTCAGGCTGAGTATCCCCAGTGGTCTGGTCTTCCTCATCTATCTGGATGACAGGGGCAGGGGCATCAGGGTTATCATCTTCAGAAGGAGAAACTTCCTCACCAGTCCCTGAGGGGCCTAGTTTGGAGTTCTTTAGAGCTTCAGACTGGTCTAACAGCTCTCTGAGGTGTCCTGCTGTAGGAGTAGGACCTGTTTTGATTCCTCTCATGGAACACAGTTGCCTCAGTTCCTTAAATGGAAAGATAGCAAATTTGGATGGTGCCCTTGGAGGGTCACTCTCAACAGAGGTGGGTCCAGTGGATCCCTCTGCTCCAGACATTGCTCTAGTGTGGTGGATGTGTTGCAATCTACCTACACTTGTGTTTTCCTACAAAACCTATCTAGTAGTTGTAGTCAGGGTGTGCTACTCCCTATCCTCTACAACAACTAAGTTCAGTAGAACTTAAGTATATCTAGTCTTGTTTTAGTGTACCTGTCAGGTACCTGTATGATCTTTCAAATGATACTTTCAAAGATTGTAATGGTAAAACAACAGCAAGCTCAAATCCCAATCCGCTGCCCACCAATGTGAGAAGTTGGCCTGGTATATGATGCTCACTAGTTCTAGTCATCACCATGTCCAATGCCAAGCAACCCTTATAGTGCAGGTTGTAAAGTCAACCTTATAGACAAGCTATCCTAGGGAAGCAAGCTGTTTTACCATACACAATCCCTTGAATACCAAATGAAAGGACACCACACAGATATATATTGAAAATATATATAGATTTATTACTACAAATAACCCTGATACTCTTTATGAGCACAGAAGCAAATGCG
The DNA here is from genome assembly GCF_964261635.1 of Lissotriton helveticus. Classification (NCBI taxonomy): domain Eukaryota; kingdom Metazoa; phylum Chordata; class Amphibia; order Caudata; family Salamandridae; genus Lissotriton; species Lissotriton helveticus. The sequence continues at coordinate 1,420,393,483 of NC_136059.1, read as the reverse complement.
TTAAAACAAAACACAGTTTAAATATACAAAAGTTGCACAATTATGGATGAGCCCTAGGGGCCACCTAAACCATATACTAAAATAGTGGTATAAGAACCACTATGGAGAAAGTGAAGAGGCCTAGGGCCTGGGGAATCGCTGGAGCTGTTCGGGACTAGCAGTGAAGAAGTCGGGAAAGGCCCACAGGACTCGGTGCAGTGCGGAAAGTGCACGCAATACCAATGCAATGTCAATGGTGCGTAAAAGTTACAAAGTTAGTTATTAAGGAACCTTCCGAGTGACCTAGAAGGATGAAACTTTAGACACAGACACTAGAGGTGTACACCAGTGTGGGAACACCGGCGTTGCTGAGTTACCTCACCCACAGGAAGCGGGTGCACAGGGTCGAAGTAGTGTCGGGTTTCATCACGCAGGTCGATGGTGCTTGGAGCTGAAGATGCTGCAGGCGGCTCGATGTGAATAGTTCCGGTGGATCCAAGGGTGGATCTGAAGAGGTGAAGACCTGAAAGCAGAGGGGACAATGTTCAAAGTCACTAGCCAGTGACTACCGTGGAACCAGGAAGGAACCAGGCGATGTCGGGTGCAAACAGGTGATGTCGTGAAGATTGTCTCTGCAGCCACGTGGACACGAAGAGGTCAAGGACGTCCAGGAGTCGGTCACGAGCTGTCCCTCGTAGGCTCTCGCTGATGGCTGTGTCAGCAACTTGATTGGAGCAAACATGCCTTGGCTAAAGCAAGCCACGCAGGAAGTGATTCAAGCTTCTCACTCGGACCAGCAAGGTCAGAGCGGATGCTCCTTTTCAGGGGAGCAAGGGCCAGTCTGGGGCAACCAGACCAGCAGTGTAGATTGAAGATTTCGTCGCCAAGATGGCCGCTAGCTGCGTGGCAAGTGGCCGGGATGGCGCGTCGAGTGGCACGGTGCAAAAGGGCCCCACGCAGATCATGGAGATGCTGGGGGGCTGATCTTCGGCGCAAGGGCTGCTCGAAGTTGGGGCTTCTCAAACCCCAAAGCACAGCGTCGAGGGTGCCTCTGATGCTGCGCAGTCAGCGTTTCGGGGGTCTTCCAAGAGGTCCGGTCCCACGTCTCTCGGTGCCTCCACGGTTCCCTTCTTTGCAGGGACTGTGGATCGGGCTGTGAGAAGTCTGGGAGTCTGGGTCTTGTCAGGCTCTGGGCTCGGGCTCCGGTGGGAGGCGGCGGCAAAGCAGACGTCGAGTTGCTGGTTGGTGCCTGTGTTCACAGGGTGGTCACTCCTTGGCCACAAGGGAGATTCTCTTCCGTCTTCTGAGCAGCAGAATGTCAAAGTCCAGTCTTCTTCTGTATTTCAAGTTGATTCAGGATGATCTGAAGTCTCAGGACACAGCTCCCACTCTTATTCGAATCTGGGGGGCCGGATCACCTACTAGGTCCCTCCTCTGGGTGGAACCAGGAAGGGGGGTGGTTACACCCCCTTTCCTTTGTCCAGTTTCGCGCCAGGACTGGGGCTGGAAGGCCCCAGCACCGGTTTGAACTGGCCTATGCACAGGGACACCTTGTGTGCCCCAGGCATGTCTGATTCTATTCAGGCCTGTCCTACCCAATACACAAAATCCTGTCTGGGGTGGTGCTAGCACCTCCCAAGGCAGGAAACCCTTTGTCCAAGCTGCCCTCGCTGGAAGGACTCCCAGCAGCAGGAGGTCAGACTTGTGTCTGTGGTGGCAGCATCCATTTTGTGATGCTGAGGCTCTGTTTAACTTTAACCGGGGTTCAGGTTAGGTACATGTCGTGTCCCTCTAGAAGGGTGGAATGCTACCCCCGTCGCCAGAACTGGCGAGGGGGTAGTATTCCAATTCGTATGACACCTTTCTCGACATGTTTTGATAAAGCCAAACCCAAGATAGCATTTAACTGCGAGGATTATAATGCACTTAAGAGTATATGGTATGGCAGTATCATGAAACAGCTAAAGGACATGGTTCCGAAAGCTGCAGACAGGCTCAGCTCATGCCAGAGCACCATCTCACATATTTCCAAGCACTCTGCCTCCAGGATTGATGAGGCCTTCCATAGGAGTGACTGATAGGAACATATGTGTCCATTTTAGGTTAGGTATAGGCATACTACACCTAAGTAAGGGGTGGTTACACCGACTTACCCCAGCTGAGTGATCAGCCAGTTGTGTCAAATATGGAGGCCAGGCCAGGGGTGGCATAATACATGCTGCAGCCCCTGGTAGGCCTTGGAAGCACCTATGCCCTGGGTACCTGGGTACACTGTTACAGGGGCCAATAAGGTGAACCAGTTCCAATGTCGTTATGCACCTAAAGTACATGGGTAACAATTTAGAGAGAGAACAGCAGGCTGTGGGTCTGATTAGCAGGCCCACAGCCACATTAAGTCATAAACCAGTGAAGCAAAAAGCAAAAATTTGGGGTGACCATAGGATAGCAGACCCTACTCTCCTACAGTCACAACAATATTCATTGCAACTCATGAGTATGGACCAGAGGCAGCCAGTGCATGCCCCCCAGTGGGTCAGAAGCAGGAACACAGAGATTCCCACACCTGTGAGAGCAAATAATGACAACAGGGGGAGCAACTGCATCATAACTGAGTCTATAACAATAATGCAGCTAGAAAGCCCAACGCCACTCAAAGCAACACAGGCCCCAAGCAAAGAATCAAAGCCCCAATCCATCTCACAGTGTAATGGTATCTAATCAGGTCACACTACATCACTGCTCCCAACCCCACCGGAAACTCAAAGTTACCAGCCCGAAGTCCTGGCTGGGCAGCTCTCGTACTTTGGTATTCAAGAATGGGAGGATATGCTGGTCGCCTACACACAGGACACACAAGACAGTTTAAGTACAACAACCCGGTAGAGCTCGAAGAACAGCAGTGCCAGGAGACACAAGGGAAACAGGAGATGGACGAGCCAAGGCCAGATACAGAGTGCATAGGACAAATAGCTTGCTAAAAACAGTACATCTCTTGGTGGAGGCCCTCCAGTATCAATCAGATAAAATGGACACGCACTTAACCCGACTGAACACTCTGGTAGTCTTTGTGGTAGCCATGAAACTAGATGCTTTAAACTTAATTCTCCAAAATACTCAGCTTGACTCACAACTGCGGGAGAGGCCAAATAGTTGACAAACGAACCTCCCTCTCCTCAATGCTTTAATTTTTATTTATTTTTTAATTATTTTTATTGAGTTTTTAGAGTTATAAACAACAAATAATGACAATTATTTCTTCAGTACTGTTAATACATTTGCATTGCAAGACACACATTTTTCTTTAAAACAAACTTTATTCATTTTCTCCAGTAACATTACAGAGGTAGAAATTGATCGACAATCTATTTCTACATAGTGGGATACTATAAATATACATGAACATGATAGTGACTTAACTGGAGTACAAGCATAACATATTTTAACCAAGTACCACAATAACAGTCACCCCTTCTTGGTGCCCAACTTGACAATTGTATTTGAATATAACATCTCTTCCCGTCGTATTATGTAACAATTATACTATTTTCCTGGACAAATATCTAGTCAGTAATATACTTTTTATTAACTTCCCACCCCCCCCCACACCTGCTGACAGGCTGTCACAGAATGTTAAAAGTTCTAAATAATGAGAGTATGTCTAGGACCTGAATTGTACCCGATATATATATATATTATATATGGGTAATTGGGAATAATGGGAGGATTGAACCAGATGATTGCCCAATCTAGAATGTACCTCTTATACATTCCTATAGGGTAAGGGTGTCAAATGCTTTGAAAGTCTCCAAGAAGTGATCCCAGCTCATTGTGAACCAATAATGTATTCAGGGTTGTGAATACAGCCCCAGGATTATCATCAGAAGATTTATAAAGTAGTACAGTAATCGCAGGAACATAGCCATTTTGGATATTGTTAAACATCCCGCCACCGATAAAGGGAGTGATGTCCAGAAAGCAGTCTGTGCCCTCAGGGACCAGATAGCTTTGGTTCCATACACCTGTATCCCTAGATATGTAAAATTATCATGAGATATCATTATCTCGCAGTGTCCTAATGGTATAGTCGAATCCTCCATATTTGTACCAAATGGGAAAGCATAAGATTTCTCGTAATTTATCGCTAATCCGGTGATACGTTCGAATTCTGTAAAAAGTCGTGCTACAGGGACTAATGGCCACATGCATCATTGTGAGGTTTTGCGATTCCTTATTTGCGATTTTTAGGGAATCGCAAATAAGGAATCGCAAAATGGGATGCATGATATTATTCGCATAATATTTGCGATTCGGTAAAAATCGCAATTTTTACCGAATCGCAAATATTATGCGAATTCCTAATTTCGATTTTGCAAATCCCATTTATTCCTATGGGCCAAAAGACCCATAGGAGTCAATGGGAAGGCATTTACAAATTGCGAATTTGAAAATGCGATTCGCAATTTGTTAATGCATTCCAAGGTGCACCCCCCCCTGCACCCCTGAAATGTATTTTAAAGTGCATGTTTCACACACACATGTCCTAAGGATATGTGTGTCTGTAACATGAAAGTTTAAAAAATGCATTTTTGAGCATTTTCATAACTTTTCACAAATTACCACGAGGTTCAACCTCGTGGTAATTTGCACCCCCTAATTGCTAATTCGCAATTTGAAAAACAATCATGTATTGCTTTTAAGGAATCGCAAATTTGCAATTCCTTAAAAGCAATCGCATTTTTGGAAATCGCTAAAAATAGCGAATTTCACAAAAATGTATGATGCATCCCAAAAACGTATTTAGGAATCGCAAACGGACAAATTTACCGATTCGCACCATTTGCACTTCCTAAATAGGTTGATGCATGTGGCCGTAAGTTGTTCCGCAATCTCCTAGTGTATAAGATAATGTCATCCGCATAAAGTGATAAGGCATGATGATAGTTATTAATATTTATCCCCCACTCCGCTGAGGACGCTCGAAGTTTGTGGGCCAGTGGTTCAAGGGCAATGACAAACAGTAGAGGTGAAAGGGGGCAACCCTGCCTTGTGCCCCGTTGTATTTGATAGGGTTCAGAGATGTATAATCCAGTGCACATCCTTGCTGTCGGAAGAGTTGGGTCCAGCGAGTATAGATTTGTGGAATCCCAAATTTCATCAGTGCAGCCATCATATATTCCCAGTTCAGTGTATTAAATGCTTGAGTGAGAAGTAGTGTAATACATCCTGCCTCAGAGTTTTCCTCAGTACAAGCAAACAAGACGCTACACAACCTAAGTATGTTCAAAGATGTACCCCACCCGGGGAGGAAGCTGCATTGGTCAATATGCACCAGTCGTGGTACAAGGGGCTGTAAGCAGTTGGCTACGATTTTACTCAATATCTTGAAGTTAGTGTTAAAAAAATGAGAGTGGGCGGTATACGGATAACTGAGAATGGTCCCTCCAGGGTTTGGGGAGTGAAGTTGTTAAATCTTGTATTGTGGAGGGGGGCAGTGTACCCTGTTTGAAGGCATCCTTGTACAGTTTATGTAATTGTGGGGCCAACTGTTGCACATAAATTGCATAAAACTCAGCAGGGAGGCAATCTAATCCTGGAGTTTTGTTGTTGGGGAGATCCTTAATTGCAGCCCTAATTTCCACCACAGTTATAGGTGCAGCTAGCATTGTTTTGTTCTCGTCTGATACCTGTGGTAATGCCACTGTTTACAAAAAAGTGTGAATTTCTAAAGAATCAATCTGTAGTAGGGTAGTGCACAACCCTCTGTAATAATCATAGAAGGCGTTATTAATGTCTGTTTGCGTAACAGCTTTAGCGTGTTGGGGTGACCAGAATTCATTGATAGGTGTGGGGGGAGTGGCATGTCTCAGAAATCGTGCCAGTAAGGTGCCTGGTCTGCCCGACTCAGTGTGTGTTTTATGTGAATATTTACGGTAATCAATTATTCTGAGTTGGTCCAATAAGTCCGCATATATAATATGTGCCTCTTGTAGATCCATTATAGCCTACGGCTCTTGAGCTGCCCTAGTTTCAAGCGTGTGCAGTTTATCTTCAGCGTCCTGCAGTTCTTGAAAGACCCGCTGTCGGACTCCAGAAGGAGTGCTAATGGCTGTACCTCTTATTACCAGTTTAAATGCCTCCCATTCCAATCCAACCGAGGATGCTGTATCATGGTTCTCGGTAAAATAATGAGTTATGGTGGATGCCAGTGCTGCGTGATATAGCCCATCCGTTAGGTGGTCAGGCTTAAGACGCCATGTGGGAACAGGCGCAGGTACATGACCCCATGTAAGTGTAATCTCCAATGCACTATGATCTGATATTGTTTTGAACAAACAACAAATGCCCATGCGTCTGGAATGGAAACAACTCTGTACTTTAGTATGACATGAACCTACCAAATAAAGCTAACGTAAAAATCTACAAAGTGTGAATACTACCGCAAGATACCCAATAGTATTGAAGGATACCCATCAGTAGCTGTCCGGTACCGCCCTATTCATCATTTGGGCTTCCTCATACCGTGTGACTTATACGTTCACCTACAGGGATCAGATGTATATGTCCCATGTCTTTGCCTGAACTGGATTGAGTGGGACCCGGATATGAATAAATCTGTAGCTACTGAGTTGCAGTGCAAGAAAAAAGTGAAACAATGAAAAAAATATAAGTGTGTAGTTAAAATTGGAGAAAATGAGAGAAATTAACAAATGTAATGGTGTCCATCATTTGTCCAAAATTTAAAAACAGTGCAAAAATAGCAGTTCAAACAAATATCTGCTACTAGAAGTCATGTGGTCAACATGTTTCAGCAGATCAATGGACGTGAGTGTCCTCTGCCTTCGTCAGGACCTTAAGAGATGTTTCTGCTATTGCAATAGGTGAATAAATAAAGACAATAAATCAAAAACCATATCACCTGGACTCCTAGGTGTAGCTGGTTTCACCTCCTGTCAGTGAATCACTTGTAGGAGATGATGTAGGTTACATGTCATAAAAGAAAACAAAGAAAAATACAGTCGGTATCATATGAACAATGCTTACATGTTACCAAGTGAATGTCATTTACTCAACCGTGCATAAACCCATGTGCTTATCACAGGGTACACCGTCCCTCTTACCTATTGTACAGGAAGGATTGGCCTCACCTCACCTGGCTGCGGCTCAGGCGAATGGAGCACTGTTCTAGAAAACAGAAAGGATGCGTGGACTTCACAAATATCTATACACCTGCTTCCTGTATCTTGTATGTGCATATCAAAAGACTAAACCGTATCTGATTTTCACCATACAGTCCCCCAACCAACCCGGCAGACAACTACGAGCTGGCTGCAGATACTACATAGAATCCATATTGATCAAAATCAGCTGGAAGAAAATAATGTTCAAGGCTGCAATTTAACTTTTACAGTCGGTGTCAATACATTATCTAACCAACTGTATTGAGCTACTGACACTGTATATAAGATTAACCGCCAGTCTTAAATCAAAAGGATGTCTAATTGTAGCCGCTTTTGAAAGTAGCGGTACACATATTGCTTGATAAATGGCTCCCATCTGTTCTAATCGTGTCTTCCGCTCTTCTAATGCTCCTTCGAATCTAACTCTGCAGTCAAGTAATAGGAAACACGATTGTCCCATAAACATAATGGCAATCTTGAAGATCAACTAACTCCAATCACCAGCCCATTTTGCATGTAAGCTACCTGCCCACTGCCATGACGGAGTCAGCGCTACCGCGTATGTAAGCTTGCCGAAAATCCTAAAGATATTAGCACTGCCGCGTAGCTCCAATAGAACTTGAAGCCCACCAACCTACCTCTCCGTCGGTACACCCGGCTGACATCTGAGCCGACTCGGGGAGGTGGTCGGTGGTAGAAACGGCTCTATCTTTATCCTGCATGTGAGGATCACTAAGCACGTGATCTGCGGCCGCGTGATCACGTTACACTGCGCCCCAGAGGAGATGGGAAATGTAGTTTTTGATTGCGCCTGCTTCCGATGTTATAGTCAGAGAGCCCCAATGGAGATGGGAAATGTAGTTTCAAATGCACCCGCTTCCGATATTGTAGTCAAAGCGGCTACATTTATCATGTAGTTTAAGGACTTTTTACTTTGAGCAACCTCAGTAAAAGACCTTAGTGTGGCTGTCTTTGAAATCTGTAACTACGTGGGGGAAGCTCACCAAAATGGGGTCGCACACTGCTAATACACCAGCGGGATCGCCCCTAAGGACTATGGTAACTGTAGTGCTGTTCTCTGCGATGCATCTTCTTTAGAATTCTCGCGTATCTTCAAATCTTCGCCATCCCTGTACACGTGTTTCGGGGTATTTACCCCTCATCAGCAAGGATTAGGCCATCTTCTTATCTTCTGGGGTTGCTTCGTGCTGCCAAATATTACCAGGTATAGTACCACACAAAGGCGCGCACGTGCGGGGTCCGAAGCTCGTCAGCTCAAAGCTCCAAGGAGCATAAACATTCACCAAAATGGGGTCGCACACTGCTAATACACCAGCGGGATCGCCGCTAAGGATCATGGTAACTGTAGTACTGTTCTCTGCGATGCATTTTCTTTCGAATTCTCGCATATCTTCAAATCTTCGCCATCCCTGTACACGTGTTTCGGGGTATTTACCCCTCATCAGCAGGGATTAGGCCATCTTCTTATCTTCTGGGGTTGCTGTGTGCTGCCAAATATTACCAGGTATAGTACCACACAAAGGCGAGCACGTGCGGGGTCCCAAGCTCGTCAGCTCAAAGCTCCAAGGAGCATAAACATTCACCAAAATAGGGTTGCACACTGCTAATACACCAGCGGGATCGCCCCTAAGGACCATGGTAACTGTAGTACTGTTCTCTGCGATGCATCTTCTTTTGAATTCTCGCGTATCTTCAAATCTTTGCCATCCCTGTACACGTGTTTCGGGGTATTTACCCCTCATCAGCAGGGATTAGGCCATCTTCTTATCTTCTGGGGTTGCTGCGTGCTGCCAAATATTACCAGGTATAGTACCACACAAAGGCGCGCACGTGCGGGGTCCCGAGCTCGTCAGCTCAAAGCTCCAAGGAGCATAAACATTCACCAAAATGGGGTCGCACACTGCTAATACACCAGCGGGATCGCCCCTAAGGACCATGGTAACTGTAGTACTGTTCTATGCGATGCATCTTCTTTCGAATTCTCGCGTATCTTCAAATCTTCGCCATCCCTGTACACGTGTTTCGGGGTATTTACCCCGGGATTAGGCCATCTTCTTATCTTCTGGGGTTGCTGCGTGCTGCCAAATATTACCAGGTATAGCACCACACAAAGGTGCGCACGTGCGGGGTCCTGAGCTCGTCAGCTCAAAGCTCCAAGGAGCATAAACATTCACATTTAGCGCTTGGCAACAAATTGTGTTTTATGTGCCTCCAAACACGCATAAGCGCGTTGCGCAGCGTCACCAGAAGCGCATGCACTATTCCAATGTGACTGATCACCAATAGTGAATAAAACCCAGTGGAGATGGGAAATGTAGTTTCGATTGCGCCCGGTTCCGATATTGTGATCAAAGCGGCTACATTTATCATATAGTTTAAGAACTTTTAATTCCAATCAACGTTGGTAAAAACCTTAATGTGGCTGTCTTTGATATCTGTAGTCACGTGGGGGAAGCTTGAGCGCCTGGCAACAGAATAGTGTTTTATCTGTCTCCGAACACGCATAAGCGCATTACACAGCGTCACCAGAAGCGCGTGCACTATTCCAAAGTGACTGACCACCAATAGTGATTAAAACATACTCATGGGAATGCCAGATGCCCTAGAATGAGGCACACAGTCGTCAAACTTGTATCCCTAGTAACCTAATGTGTTCAGTTAAAGAGAATTATCTACCAGGGCCTAGAAGATAGTTCCATCCAACCCTCCTGTCACTAGGTGAGGGCCTAGAAGATTGTTCCATCCAACCCTCCTGTCACTACCATAGCCTTGTCCCCCCTATAACCACATGGAGATTGCTCCCTAACACAAAGATCACTTGTCACCTAGTGACAGGAGGGTTGGATGGAACGATCTTCTAGGCCCTTGTAGATAATGTCAGCCGGGTGTACCGACGGAGAGGTAGGTCGGTGGACTTAAAGTTCTATTGGAGCTACACGGCAGCACTGATATCTTTAGGATTTTCGGCAAGCTTACATACGCGGTGCGCTGATTCCATCATGGCAGTGGGCAGGTAGCTTACAAGGCAAAATGGGCTGGTGATTGGAGTTAGTTGATCTTCAAGATTGCCATTATGTTTATGGGACAATCGGGTTTCCTATTACTTGACTGCAGAGTTAGATTCCAAGGTGCATTAGAAGAGCAGAAGACATGATTAGAACAGATGGATGCCATTTACCAAGCAATATGTGTACCGGTACTTTCAAAAGTGGCTACAATTAGACATCCTTTTGAAACAAGACTGGCGGTTAATCTTATAGACAGTGTCAGTAGCTCAATACAGTTGGTTAGATAATGTAGTGACACCAACTGTAAAAGTTAAATTGCAGCCTTGAACATTATTTTCTTACAGCTGATTTTGATCAATATGGATTCTATGTAGTATCTGCAGCCAGCTGGTAGTTGTCTGCCGGGTTGGTTGGGGGACTGTATGGTGAAAATCAAATACGGTTGAGTCTTTTGATATGCACTTACAAGATATAGGAAGCAGGTGTATAGATATTTGTGAAGTCCATGCATCCTTTCTGTTTTCTAGAGCGGTGCTTCATTCGCCTGAGCCGCAACCAGGTGAGGTGAGGCCAATGCTTCCTGTACAATAGGTAAGAGGGAAGATGTACCCTGTGATAAGCACATGGGGTTATGCACTGTTGGGTGAATGACATTCACTTGGTAAAACGTAAGCATTGTTCATATGATACCGACAGTATTTTTCTTTCTTCTCTTTTATGACATGTAACCTACATCATCTCCTACAAGTGATTCACTGACAGGAGGTAAAACCAGCTACACCTAGGAGTCCAGGTGATATGGTTTTTGATTTATTGTCTTTATTTATTCACCTATTGCAATAGCAGAAACATCTCTTAAGGTCCTGACGAAGGCAGAGGACACTCACGTCCATTGATCTGCTGAAACATGTTGACCACATAACTTCTAGTAGCAGATATTTGTTTGAACTGCTATTTTTGCACTGTTTTTAAATTTTGGACAAATGAGGTACACCATTAAATTTGTTAATTTCTCTCATTTTCTCCAATTTTAACTACACACTTATATTTTTCTCATTGGTTCACTTTTTTCTTGCACTGCAACTCAGTAGCTACAGATTTATTCATATCCGGGTCCCACTCAATCCAGTTTGCGCAAAGACATGGGACATATACATCTGGTCCCTGTAGGGGAACGTATAAGTCATATGGTATGAGGAAGCCCAAATGATGAATAGGGCGGTACCGGACAGCTGCTGATGGGTATCCTTCAATACTAATGAATATCTTGCTGTAGTATTCACACTTTATAGATTTTTACGTTATCTTTATTTGGTAGGTTAATGTCATACTAAAGTACAGAGTTGTTTCCACTCCAGACCCATAGGCATTTGTTGTTTGTTTAGGATTTTGTGGGGGGCTGTGTCCATGTGGTCATAAAACATGCCCTAGGACCCTCTTTAAGTGGTTTGTGTTGCTGATATTGTTTTGCCCACATAGACACCTCAAGTGGTCTGTGCCAGGAGAGATGAACTACAGAGTATATAATCAATGCGTGTGTGAAGATCATGTGTGGCTGAGTTAAATGAATATTCTCTCATACCCTTACTATGATTGTGCCATATATCCGTCAGATCCCACTTACAACACACAATTTATACATGTTAGCCTGACATATAATCGCTGTACATAGGTTTGATTGTTTACAGCCTAGGGATCTGCACCCTATTATAACATCCTTGTGCAGCGCACTCAACCACATCTCTGTTTGTAAGTCTAGGCCCCGCAGTAGACCCAGCACAGTGGATCTCTCATGTACTCAAGGGGCGATCCACAGCTACAGGAGTTGGCCACCAGACTGTGCTAGTGTTTGTAGCACAGTGTTTGCAGACCGGGGTGTATTGTATTAGACCTGTGTCTGATATATTGAATCCTCATCTAGGGTGCGGAGCCAACGTGTGAATGGGGACCGAATGTCCTTGGGGCGGGATTGAGCCGGTAAAAGTTCCCAGTAGCATGTTAACTGGTCTCTGAAATATATAACATCTGCTACCCAGATTGTAATGGCCGGGGGCGATGGCTTCCCCTAGTGTTTAGCCACGTGCCTTTTGACCAGTAGGAGTAGATGTGCTGTGAGCCTCCGACTTGCAGTCAGAATGTCCTGTACATAGCCCTGCACCGCCACCACAGGTGTCCTCAGCAGCTTCTGTTATGTTATATTCTCTATGTGTCATAGCACCTCAATCCAGAACCCAACCACAATCCGGCACTTCCAGGCCAGGTGTATGGAGGTTGCCTGCATCATCCCGCAGCACCAGCATTTAGTGTCAGGCCGTAGGCCCATGCGATGCAGTTGGACCAGGGTGTGGTATAAGCGGTGCAGACATTTGAAGTGTATTAGTCTGAGGCAGTAGTTTTGGGAGAGTTGTTCTTGTTGCCCGCAATAGAAGGTCAATTGGTCATCCTAGATAGCAGCGTCAATGTCTGCATCCCATGTCTTGTGCGACTTAGAGGCAGTGATCGGCGATTCCCGCTGTGTGATAGTCTTAATACAGGTAATTAGTTTGCGGGCAGATGTTTCAGTGAGTACATGTTCTAGCGCTGGAGGCGGTGGTGTGGCGCATTGCACGACATGTAGCCTGAAGCTGGAAATAATGCAACATGTCTGGTGGCGAGCACTGTGGTGCATTGCACATTTGCTGTTGTGTGAGGAATTGACCATTAGGATGTAGGTCGTTACATGTGGTGATGCCATTCTTGTGTGCGTGTACCTGTGCGTGCTGTTCCATAAGTGGGGGAGCAGTAGGTTATCAGCTAGCGGTATAGATGGTGCATGTATCGCTTTTAAGTGTGCTCTCTTGCATAGTCCATCCCAAACCCAGTGCAGCATTTCTGTTGTATCTATTTCTTGCCTGGGGTGTTTGTATTTCTGATTTATTACTGTTGTTTATGGTAGGGGGGAAACCCGATCTATTTCAATGGCTAAAAGGGGCTGGAATGGCGTTGGGTGCTGCCCGAACTGCAGGAATTGGGCCTGAGTGCAATGTGCATATAGCACAAAATCAGGGGCCCGAGGCTGACTTGTGCTATGGTAGTGTAAGGAGTTCCCAAGACTTTCTGGGTTGTTTCCCTGCCCACATTAGTTCAATCATATTTGATTTGAGGCGCTTGAAGAATTGTGCAGTTATGAGCATGGGTATGTTTACAAAGAGATACAACAGTTTAGGGAGGGTTCTCATTTTAGTAATAGCAATGCTGCCCGTAAGGGACAGGGGTAATCCCTCTCTTTTATGATTAGTAACTTATGCACTCAGCTCAAAAAAGTGACCTCAAACTCCAACTTGCCACCCTCAGAAAGGCAGCTTCTCCCTGCAATACAAAGAAGCGTGGATATCCACCACTCAACCAACCAGCACCAAAAGCCCTACCTCCCTAAAACTGCAGCGTAACTCATGCCCATCAAAAAAGAGCACCCAAAAAAATAAATATCATAATCGGAAGTCGGACGGAACCTGACTTCCTGGGACCAAGACTAAAGGCAAAGCGAAGAAGAGCAAAAAAGAGGATGGGCCAGAACTGAAAGCTCGGCCCAAGCCAGGAAGTTGGTTTCTGCCTTTTCAGGCTAACTCCTAGCCAAAACCCAGGCCAAACATCACAACAAACCATTATCACATCAGAAGTGAAGAGCTATCAGCCCTCAAATCCTGTAACAGATGTGAATCAATACTTTGCCAAAGGAACCACATGCCAAGACCCACCAAGGCATGCCGAGGAGAACAGGAACCCGACCAACTCCCCTCAACACAACAGGCATTAACAATTTCTTTTTTCAAAGTATAGAGGCCACAGAAACAAGCCCCATCAGTACAGGGGTTGAAATAAACACACTTCAAGAGGCATTGAGCCTCTGATCACCATCACCAGATCGCCAAACAGATATGGTTCCCCAGGCTGCCTCAGCAAGCGCTGACAGTCAGATTACTTTGCACTCTGGCACTAGGACGAACAAACAAATAGGGAAAGTACAACTTCATCACACAACTGAACAGTCAAGTAAGTGTGGGCGTAAAATCCGTTTCGTGGGCGAATTTGCTCATTTTTGACGATTTCGCGATCTGCGAATCGCGCGAATTTACCCAATAATTCGCAAATTCTCAAGCTACGAATTATTTTGCTTGGTCGCACTTGAAAAATACAATATCGCGCGTGCGGCGTTGACTCTGAGCCTGGCGAGTTGGTTTTCTCCCGGTTTTGCGTGTGCTGCGCCATTTTCGATCTTGCTGCGTGATTGCGCAAGTTTTTCAAACACAATTACGTCATCGCGGCTTGCCATCTTGCACGGCGAGAGTTTGACAACGCGAGTACGTCATAAATGCCCGCGACGGCGCGCAACTGACTTCCGGCGGGAGGTTTGACCAGCTGGCGTTCCCAAAATTGCAAAAATTGCAATTCTGCACAAGAAATCCACCGCAGGAAGCATAAACCTTGTGAAAATAAATGATGATTTTGATCAGAATAACTCCTCAGATTGACATTTGGCTGCACTTTTTGGTGCAGCAGTCCATTTTTTGGGGTGGGGTGGGAGGAAGGAAGTGCCCCAGAGTCTCCAACTTCCTGTTCCTGTCCAGCAGGCTCCTCCCAGTGCTTTGTGCATGTCCTGGTCACTTTTCATTTGGCTGTGGAGCTGGAAGGACTACTTTTTCTTGCTGCTGGTGGATTTTTGTATTTGAGGACTTTTTGGACTTTGGAGTTTGGATCACTTTTGGACTTGAGATTTTACAAGTAAGTTGGTGTTGTTTGTTTGGGGCATTGCAGTTGAGGCAACTCCAGTTCTAAAACGTTTTTCACAACTTTAACAAAATATATATTGTGGTGGGTAGCTAGCCACAGTATCCAGTAGGACCAGGGTTAGTCATGAGTGCATGATACAACTGTTTCTCTGATTTTTGTTTAACTTAATTCTCATTTATGTCATGAAATTTTAGCTCACTGTTATATGTTTTTTATTTTTTTATTTTGGGGTGCCTGTAAAGCCTCACTAGCCAGTAGGCCCAGGGGTAGTGAGTGGTGCATGGACCAAGTCTTTCTGTGGGGTGTCTTGAATTTAAACATCATTGAGGGCATGGATGGCATGGGATTGTGGTGATTTTTATGTGTTTTTTGATTTTTTGGGGTGTTGTTGGGGACTGGCCATATGGGTGGGGGCCATTTTGAGTGCTGGTACAGGCAGGGCCTGGCCATGTGCTGGGGGGCAAGGGTCCATTTTGAAGGCAGGCACTGTGCTCAGGCCTGCACCCATTTTGCCTAGCTTTCATCCATTATGCCCAGGGGTACTCAGTGGTGCCTGGGCCTAGTCTTTCTGTGGGGTGTCTTAAATTTAAACATCATTGAGGGCATGGATGGCATGGGATTGTGGTGATTTCTATGTGTTTTTTTACTTTTTGGGGTGTTGTTGGGGACTGGCCATGTGGGTGGGGGCCATTTTGAGTGCTGGTACAGGCAGGGCCTGGCCATGTGCTGGGGGAAAGGGGTCATTTTGAAGGCAGGCAGTGTGCTCAGGCCTGCACCCATTTTTCCTAGCTTTCATCCATTATGCCCAGGGGTACTCAGTGGTGCATGGGCCTAGTCTTTCTGGGTGGTGTCTTGAATTTAAACATCATTGAGGGCATGGATGGCATGGGATTGTGGTGATTTTTATGTGTTTTTCGATTTTTTTGGGGTGTATAACCGATGTTCCTCTGTCTTCCATTGTTTTCAGGTACACAAGAGAACCACCAGTGCCAGGAAGAAGTCCTGCAGCGGTGTGTGCAGCACAACATCACGCGACGTCATGTGTGGCCACAGACAAGACAACTCTGCAACCCGTGCAACTGCGGCCTGCTGTTCTGACATCTGAAGAAGATGGGCCCAAAGAAAGGTGGCCGTAGCGCCTCAGCGAAGAAAGTTGCCAGTGCCACTGCCAGTAAGAAGGAGCAGAAGAAGCAAGTGGCACCACCTACCAAGGAGACGGGTGTGCCCACCGACACCTTTTTTGGGGGGAAAAAACTACGCCTGCAGCAGCAGCGGTGTCCGCCGGGGACCAAGCTGGAAGCAGCACCTCCGCCTCCTTGGGGTCAGTGCCACCACGCCTAGTTAGGTCCAAGACCATGAGTGCTGCTGAGGCAGCCACTTTACTTTCTCAATCCCCATCGACCAGGGATGTTGGCCCATCACAAGAAAGTACCGTCCAATCAACGCCGGGTGTAACTCAGCTGGCGAGTGTTCAACAATCACAGCCGCAACGACAACCACAAGTGCAACTAGTACAAGCGCAAGTACATGGGCAAGGAGAGGCGCAATTACATGGGCAAGGAGAGGCGCAAGTACATGGGCAAGGAGAGGCGCAAGTAGATGGGCAAGGAGAGGCGCAAGTACATGGGCAAGGAGAGGCGCAAGTACATGGGCAAGGAGAGGCGCAAGTACATGCACACGGAGAGGCGCAAGTAGAGGTGCATGGAGAGGTGCCACTAGAGGTTCATGGAGCGGCACAACTGCCTACAACGCTTGTTCCTCCAGAAGTAGGGGCACATCAGGAAATTGATATTCAAGTGGAAGAATCATCCGAGGAAGCCACTCCTCCTGAGGATGATCCATTGTCTTCCATCCCCAGCAAGAAAAAGGTTAAGGAGGGCTGCTACTACTACAAGTTCTTCTTCAAGCCCCCTTCGTTCTGATGACCTTGATCTTGATTGGAAACCACCAATGCAGTCTGACAGTGAGGCACACCATGAGCCGACAAAGGTAGCTAAGCCTAAAAGGAAGGTTCCCGCAAGGCTTCAACTTATGGATGGTGACGATGAACAAGAAGTGGTGCCTTCTGCTGCTGATGAAGAGTCTGACGATGACCCAGTCATCACAGACGTCACTCCAGCCACAGCGGGCATGCAGCAGACAAACATTTTAACCCTAGCCCGAATGGCTGCTGAGCGGGATGTGGGCGGCGTGGCACTGGTACCACCACCAACGCAGTTAACTACAACACCAACACGGCCTACAGCTTTCATATTTTCTCGTCAGAAGGGCCAGCAGGGACCTCCATCCAGCTCGACCTCCATTACATCAAGTAGTGGTGCTGTAAGTGAACAACAGAAACTAATTCAGCCACGCCCATCCTCCACTTCATCTGGCATTGCAAGTCAAAGTAGCACCTCCACCACCAGCAGACATCTCCAGTCCCCAGTTTGGGACTTCTTCACTGTTAGCAAAAAGGAGGAAAACATGGATGTTTGTTCGATTTCTAAAGCATGCGTTAGTCGGGGTAAGCTTGGTACCAACTATGGTACCGGAGGCCAGAGAGGTCATCTCAAGCAACACCACACTATCATTTGGGAAGCACACATGAGGAAGATCGAGGGAGCCAAAACAAAAACAAATCGAAATGTATCCCTTGATATTTCATCTGATGATGATGAGAGGCTGATCGTGCAGGGGGGAAGTGAAGAAGCGACAGACATTTTTTCTGGAACACCCAGTACCCCTGGCAGCAGCACTGCAGTGGTAGCGCCCACACCCTCTACCCCTGCAACATGTATGAGGCACACTAAGAGTCTGGGACAGACACCAATGCAAAAAACTAAATCAATGAGCCTAACTGGTTTGAAGTCTGCATCATCATCATCATCATCATCACGTAAAACGGTCCAGCGCACCATTAGCAACATGTTTTGGTCGGATGCGCCATTTGAACGCAACCACCCAACGGTGCGTCTGTATAACGCAAAGCTGGCTAAAATGCTAGCGCTGGACCTTCTCCCTTTCTCTTTCGTGGAAGGGGTGGGTTTTCGTGAATTGGTGGCAACAGTCTGCCCTAAATGAAAGGTTCCTAGCCGGTCCTATTTTGCAAGGGTTGCTGTTCCAGCACTACATCAAGATGTGCTGAAGGTGATTGGCGCAGCTATTCTGAAGAGTGCTGTTCACACTATCCACATGACAACAGACATGTGGACCAGTTGCCAAGCCCTTGATTACATGTGCATCACTGCACACTGGGTCTCTTTTGCAGGGGTCGAAAAACAGTTAAAACACAAAGATGTTGACACGGAGGAAGTTTTTCAAGCTACTCGCAAACATGCAACAGTAGGCATGTTTGCCATGGAGAAATCTCACACTGCACTGCTATTTCAGAGTGCCGTGTTTGGCGCACAGTATTAACATCGTGGTGCAAGCCTTCTTGAAAACAGAAGCGCCAGTCGTCAAATTACTGACCATCTGCCGAAGAATCTGCACACATTTCAGCCATTCTTTTAAGGCCCGGAAGCAGCTGAGAAGCCTTCAATATGAACGTAAACTGCCAGTCAAAGGACTAATGCAGGAGGTGGCAACACGTTGGAACTCAACCTTTTACATGCTTGAGCGTCTGTCTGAGCAGTGGGAGGTAATACATGAGTTTGTCTTTAAACTGGGTTCTACTCACGAAGGCATGATGCTAGAGTTGGAGGAATGGAAGCTAATTGCAAGCCTGAGAGACATGCTTCGTCCTTTTGAGCTCTTCACGCGTGAAGTCAGCAGGGAGGACTGTTCTTTGAGCAAAGCTATCCCATTGTTGCGCATGCTAGAGCACCAACTGAAGGAGATGTCTTCAACGTTCCGAGATGATGGTGAAAAGCGAGAAGCATATGGTTTGGCGGAGAAGTTACTATGGTGCCTACTTGACAATGAAAGGCTTAAAAAGATACATACAGAACAACATTACATTTGTGCCACTATTCTTGATCCACGGTACAAAAAGGCACTGCCCACCAATACTTTCATTCCTTTTTCTGAAGCAGATGTTTCAAAGTACAAACATTGGCTAGCTGTGTCAGCCACTCGGTTCGAAAAAGACTGGAAGAACCTTCAAGGAGGCAGCACAAGTACAACTGAATCAGCAGGCCATCCGGCGTCAAGTTCCACTTCTCAATCCCTGGCCGAAGGGAGTCACTTTCCCTCACAGCCGTTAACGACACCAGCAACCATATCATCATCCTCACCTGCATCAGGCCGCAAACAAATATTGTCGGAAGGGGATTGGCTAACTCAGCAAGGGTTAGCTCGGTCCACTGATAAAAAGGTCGCAGATGGTAAGCAAAGTGGATCAACCCTGGAGAACCTTGAGTCGGTGGTGCAGGCCTATCTGGATGACCCAACAGAGGTCTGTCATAATGAGAACCCATTGGGATATTGGTATACGAAAAGCTCTGTATGGCGACTGATCACCAACCTGGCTCTAAATTATTTGTCTTGCCCACTCGCAAGCGTGTCTTCTGAACGTGTTTTCAGTGCTGCTGGTGCCATTGTTACTTCAAAAAGGACCCGCCTTTTGCCCAAAAATGTGGAGAGGTTAACAATAATCAAGATGAATCAGCACTTCATACCACCCGATTACAAAATACGTGAATGCACGCAGGAAGAAGAGGACACTGACTTAGGTGACGCCGACGTAAGTTCTTCTCGGTCACCAGATCTACTCCTGTCTCAATTCATAGACTTGGAGGACGAGCTCTGCTTCCCTGACACTGAGGCCTGAAAATTACTTCCTTTTTTTCTGTACTTATTCACTTTTATTCCTGTGTGTCTTTCTTTGTTTTGCTACTTTACCACAACAAAAATTTAATCACCTAATCACAATAAGTCCATCATCAGCACGGTCTTCATCTTATTTTCCTTATTGATTTGAAGGTGCCGCAGTCTGCATTCAGATGTTCACAAGTTCACAACTCAATCATGTTCCTCTATCCTCCTCCTCCAGACTCCCCCTATCCATTTCCCTCAAGGCAGATGGATGGATTATGGAGAAAAAACAAACTTTGTCTTTGTAGACGAGTCCCCTCAAGAGGGACTGAAATAACTGACTGACTACATGCTAGCTGATTGTTGACAGAACTACTTCTGAAATTTACAGGAGAGGCTGCCCTGTGGGCCCTCACTTTCCGAAGAAGATGCAGACAAAAAGTAGAGCAGGTAATGGATAATGAGAAGATGGCATGCAGTGGACAGCAATGGCTGTCTTGTCATATAGATACTGCTTACCTATATACCGTGTTAAGTTAGCATGAGCTTATTAAAGTGTTATTAAAGTGTTTAAACGCCATTTTTCCTTTAGCTGCTTTTGCACACGACACATAATTGTTATTGTTATTTTAGCTTTATATGAGAATAATATGTTATTGCTCTGATATCAGCTTTGTTTGGTAAAACATGTCTCCACAGTGAGTGCTGAAGTTTCCCAGGAGAACTCGACACAGTGTTGTTGTAAGGTCTGATCTTCGCACCCTTCTAGACATAACATGAATGCAGCTGCTGCCAAGATTTGGCTTTACGCGCGTTTTATATTGCTTTGCTGAGAGCACACGATAGACACTTGATGGTGCTTCGCTTACAGAGAGCTGGCGGAAGATGATGTGATGCTCTGCCACTGAGATTTTGAGGTATGGGCCCGCCCTGCTAAAACCCAATGAGACCTTCATAGATAATATTAATATTCTATGCTAGTTAGGGAGAGTGGGAATCAGGTGTTGCTAAAGCCTATTCATTTAAGCCAATTAGCATGCTATCACCTTTCGCATTTTATGGACTGTTAACTATGCTGATAACTTTGCTTGTGATAATGTTTGCTAGTATTATCTAAGATACTGCACTTGAGAACCCTGCATTAGTAAATAAATATTTCAAATGTGCACGTGTCCTCTTTTACTCCACATTCTGGTTAGTAATGATTGCATAACGAAAGAGTGTTCATGTGTTCCACGATGCCTGAGGTATTCTAAGTTCAAGTTCTGGTCTGTCTAATCATTGGGAAGTCATACTGACCAATGAGACACTGTAGCTAGCTCGGTAAGGGGATTTTGGGTACTGAGGTGAGTTTTGGGGCACCCTAATTCACTGAGGTTCCGAATCTCTATGCACAGTTCTGTAGGAGAACGGAATTCCCGCTACATGGCGCCCAACATTGTCGGTCTTATATCATGACACTCGAGTAGTATATCATTCAATCCTTAACCCCTTCATAGTCATTTCCGGAAAACGTCGGTGATGGAAAAACCTGCCTATTTTTGTAATAGGTCTTTTCAAGCATGAATCTTTCTAAAACGGTTTCTTTGAATTACTACCCAGTTGTGCTACAAAGTTTACTTTGTTTCTCTACGTTCCTGTCCGTCATGGCTCAACCAGTTGACATTCAGCAGCATAGTCGAGTTGCGGTGCGCAATCATTTACAGACTTACCAAGTACCCTTGGAGGGCTTGGCTGTAATAATGGTGGTGAGTGCGGATGCTGCTTACCCTTACGAACTGTTCTATTCGTGGGTGACATTTCCGGCTGTGGACGCTAACTCTGGTTTGTTCCACAATTACACTCCCTCACCAGTGCCAGCTGAATATACACCGTACAGAGCACAGGAAGTTCCTATTGATCATTGGCAGCATCGAGTTTGGTTTGGTGGCGCCCTACCCCATTCTTTAACCGCTCAGAGGTTAGGTCCTTTGTCCATTCCAGGCGCTAATTGGCCTATTTTGGGTGGATTTACTCCTCATCCTCAGCACGGCAATTGTACCCTGGCGGAAGTTCATAGACTACACGTAGTCTCAATTGCCGTGATTCGTGCTTTGGTTCAATACATAGGTTGTCATCTTCCGGGTGGGCCCCCGGGTGGTGCGGCTCTTCCAGGCGGACAAGGCGGACTGAAGCTCAGTCCCGTGATGGTCAATGCCGTGATGGGCAAGCGCCCCCAGGAAAAGGATGATTTTCCTTTCTGGCTTGCTGAGAAATTTGACCAGCTGGAAGCAGTATTTCCTAATACAACTCCTGGTGACAAACACCGGATTTTAACAATTAGTTTACCAAAGGATTTAGCTCCTGAGCTCGCTGACTGTGTGACCTGGGGTAAAACTTTTGAGGCAGTCTACGCGAGGTGATATGGCACTCCGTTAATGTCTGTCCTGCCTACGATCATTAAACGTGTTCAAGATGATCACGGTCCGGAGGCAGCAGTTGAATTGGGTATGCGCCTATGTGGCTCCTTTGAGATAGTTTGCGATCTCATTCTTGTTAATGTCAAGGGGGATGCAGTGAACTTTCAGGTGGCCAATGCTTTGGCGGCGATTCCCGATGCGGATAAACCCCATCAGTTAGCGAAGATTGTTGTGGCTGCTTATAAAACAGTGGGTCGCAATAGCAAGGGTCTGAAGCCTTTTTCTGTCAAAGAAAAGAAGCAACCCCAAGGGTAGACTTCAGAAACGGAAGTTCAGCCCAAGTCCAAAAAGCAAAATTGGCCTAAAAAACAAAAACAGGGAAAGCAACAGCAACAACAAACACAGGATTCAGGTCCTGTGTCTCAATTGCCTGCGCAAACAGAGCACGTTTATGACTTGCGAAATCGCGCAACGATTAAATCACCTGATCGATTTCAGGTTTCTGATCAACGCTCTCCTCGTTCCTTTCAGGAATCATCGGCTCTGACGACCGGTGGTGGAGGAGGCGGAAGGGGTCGAGGTGGTCAGCAAGGACACGACCAGCCCGCCCAAAAGAAGGTGCAGGAAAATAAGACGGCTCAACACCGAAGAGACCGCAGTTTGCCAAAAAGAAAGTCGCAGCCTTAACAGTGCATCGATATGCCACAGATAGTGAGAACGCGGCTTCGGAATCAGACTTGGGCTCTGACCTTGCTGGACAGCGCCGCGGAGATTACCATAGTGAGAGAGGCCCTGCGTCCACTACTGAGGGTGACAGCGACTGACATTTATGTTGTGATCGAAACAGCGGATACACGAGTTGCTCCCCCTGATAGACTTTATGAAATTGTCCTGTTAATCGAGGGTGACATACAACGTACCGTAAAAGGGGTATTTTGGGAAAATCTTTCGTCTACGTATGACATCTTGCTTTCGGAGGCTGACTGGCCCCCACCTTTTGTTCTCGCAGCACCGCGAGGGGAGGAGGTAATCCTCCCCAGTTTTGCAAACACAGTCTCGAAAGAGCATGCGCTGCATTTTGCAGAAGAATGGGCTAAAGCTCTGGCGCCGGCTCTGTACCGCAACCAATGTGGTTGGGATAAATTGTCCCCATGCCACGAGATTCCTTTGCGGTCTCAGCCGCAGTCTCAACCTCAATATCCTTTCCGGCGTGAAGCCAAATCTTCCGTTGCGGCAATCCTTGAACAATTGGAATATCAAGGAGTGATTGAAACATGTGTGTCACCAATGAATAACCCTCTTTTTACTGTGACCAAGCCTGACGGTTCATATCGTTTGGTATTGGATTACCGGCATTTAAACTCACATTGCCGTAACTGTGCAGTACAGAATACTCACGGCTCTGCTTTAGTGAATAGTCTTGTGCGTAAGCGTTTTAAAACAACGCTGGACATTTCTAACAGTTTTTATGCCTACCGATTGGATGGTCTTAGTTCCCAATGCACCAGTTTTACTTGCGGCGGTGTCCAAAAACAATTTCGGCGTCTCCCGATGGGCTATAAGAATAGTCCTGGGTTTTTTACCGCCCGGATTGTCTCTCTTTTGGAGAGAATCGACCCAGATGCCTGCTCGTATGTGGATGACATATATCTCACAGACGACGAAATTTGGGAGCATCTGTGTCGAGTAAACAGCATAATTTGTACCTTTGCAGACATGGGTTACAAGTTTAACTTTTCAAAATCGGACATTGCAGAGTATACCGTGTTGTTCCTGGGCGATGAGCTCAACAATGAAGGTAGAGGTTTGGCTCCTCACTTCTTGGAGAAATGCGCACATTTACGTTCTCCTACAACACTGAAAAAATTACAGTCTTTACTGGGTTTCTTGAATTTCGGGAGGACATACATTCTGGATTATGCCCAGCATATCAAGCCTTTGTATGCTTTGATACATCCAACTTTTTCCAAATCGTGCTGGCTGCCTGAGCACACAGCCATTTTGCAACCTTTGCAGGCTGATCTGCTCGCTTCTAAATTCTTACTGACTCGTGATAACCACACCAACCTGGTGATAAGAATCATCCCTGGGACGGTAGGTTTCACGTACCTTACTTTTAATGAAGGAGACACAGTACCTATTGCTTACAAGTCGCACTTGTACACTTCGGCTGAAATGCGATTTTCCACTGTGGAGAAAGTTTTAACGGCTGTGCAGATGGCAATTCTAAAAGAACGTGCCCTGTCACAGGGAAAACGCATGTTGGTTGTTACCCCGTGTCCTGCCTTGGAGGCAGTTACGAAAGCCAGTGTACCAAATTCTAAAGCTTTGCACCCTCGGTGGATTCAATGCGCTGCGTCCTTGATGTCTCAGGATGTCACGTTTATATTTGACGCCACATTACGGTCGCCAGGAGTATTTGCAGTATGAATTCGTTCATCCGGCTCCTTTAGCAATGCGACCTTTGGAGGATTTCCATTGCATCATTTACACCGATGGTTCGGCGCAGGTTGCGCATGGCTCTAAACACGCCTTTGTTTCCGCATGCGCCATTGTGGTCGGTGCCATGGTGAACGATGAGTTCAAGTCCAGAGAAGTGCACACGCAGACTCTTGGGGACTGCACCGCACAATTAGCAGAGCTTCATGCTCTCTTACTCGCGTTGTAGTACGCGGATCCTAGTGTGACGACTCTTATTGTGAGTGATTCTTACTACTGTATCCAGTCTTACAATGAAAACCTGTTCTTTTGGATTCAGAATGACTTTCGTGATTCCAAATGTAGCACAATAAAATATAACTTGATCTGGGTTCGAGTGGCTGAGCTGAAAGAGCAATTGCCACTCGTATTTGTGATTCATACTCTTGGCCATCAGCGTGTGGGAGTTCACGCTGTGGGTAACTCGCTTGCTGATGAAGCAGCGAAATCAGCGGTATCGACATATTTAGTTGCAGCAGTTACACGGTCCAAAAGTAAGATTGATAAGGACATCTTGGCGGCAGTAGCTGCCACTGAGAAGGGAAGTAAACATCCTACAGGGTTCCCTTGGAAGTACACATACCACTTAAGTCCCGATAAGGTTCCTTTTGTGAAAATTCCTGATGTTGGAGAACGTTTGATTCCCAACTCGGATCGCAGGGCAAGCTTGATTACAGCGGCTCATGAAGGTGTGGCGTCTGCGCATGCGGGCGTTTCAGCCACTGTAGCTCAATTGCAACTACGTTTCTGGTGGCGGGGACTGTAAAAACAGACGCGCGACTTTGTCCTTCAATGTGACATTTGCCAGCAGATTAAACCTTTGACTGCTGCGCGTCCGCCACAGACACAGTTGTACATATCTAATAAACCACTAGGGTGTGTTTATTTAGATCACTGCGGTCCTTTTTCTTCTGATACTGCGTATAAGTACATCTTAGTAGCAGTTGATTCATGCACACGCTTTGTGTGGGTTTGGCCCCATCGCAGCACTGATTCACGGACTGTCATAAGAGATTTGCGTGTCTTTGTAGGGATTTTTGCCTGTGGTACCTTCCATTCGGATCAGGGTCCGGCTTTCGCCTCTAAGGCGTATAAGGATGCCATGACTTCGATGAGGGTCCAAGTCAAGTTTTCGTCTCCCTACAGACCTGAGGGTAACAGTGTAGTGGAACGAATGAACCGTGACTTAAAGCAATCTTTGACAGCACGAGTTATAGGCACTGGCAGAAACTGGTTGGCCCACCTCAATGGCGTACAGCGTGCTCTTAATAATCTCCCTAGAAGGTCTCTGGGTGGGCGGACCCCGTACGAAATGCTCTTTGGTATCAAGATGTTTGTCCCGGACCTTGACGGTCTAGACAGCGTGTCCCGCGCCCCAACCTTTGACGTAGATGAACATTTCAGTGTTTTACAGGATCTACAAAAGACCAGAGACAGTCTTGCAAAGGAACATTTGCCCTCCACGTCGTATGATGCGTTGCAGATCCCGGTAGGTGGCTGGCTACTCCAAGTTGGAGAACTGGTTAGAGAGAAGATCGAAAACAAAAAGGAATTTGGTCCTTCATATTGAGCTCCGGTTCCTGTGCTTGGAGTGAAGGGCACAAGAACAGTCATTTTACCTCCACTCCCAGGTCGTAAGGAAAACAGGTTTATCTCTATTGATAATGTCAAGATACACAGAGTGGCCGATTCTTCATAGTATAACTCTGGCAGTCTCCTGTCCTTCGATTGTGAGACATTTTGTTATGGCCTCTTCTTCTAATCCTTTGCCTGAGGTGGCCCTTGAGATGCCTGCCATTTCCAGTCCTTTATTGAGTACTTTACCAATTGATCACATTGATGAACTTGATTACACTTACTCTACGGACTTATCGATGCCGGATTTGCAAACACGTTTGGCCACAGAATCCAGGTTCTCTTTTGACTCTGTTTCACATAATTAAAAAAAAACACACGTTTTGCAGTTTATGCCACGTTATTTAAAAAACATTTTTTGATCCCACCTTGGACATATATTTGGCTGGTGCTTTTTGTTGTATACCTTTTTATGTGAATTGGTTTTGTGTTTTATTTTTTCCGCCTTATCGAAGGACACTATGTTGAAGAAAGATCATGCATTCGACATCTTAATGGAACTTTGGCCCCCCTTTCCTCGGCCCATGCAGCACATCGACTGAAGAGAGACTTAAATTTTGTTAACATCACAGCTTGGCCTGTTCTTGATGGGATTGTGTGGGATGCGGTTAAATTTCAGATACATGGACCTACTGAAGTGGTTAATGTCCCCAATGTACTCAGAGTTAACATGGGTGATGAGGTGAAACAAAACATACGGTCTGATGATTGGGATGTTCAGGCCGTTGAAACGTTATTTTCTGATTTGAAATATTATGCTGCCTTTGATGCTGAAGATTTATACTTAGATTCTGCTAATTATGGTGAATTGTTTTGCTTCCAACATTTTGGCAACCATTATCTACATAAAGCAAATTCCAGAAGGGAAACTGTAAATTACACTCAGTGGGAACATTGCCCAGCCCCTATACAAGGCAGTTCAAGTACTTTTTTGAAAAAGTAAACTTATTTTACCGACTTTAACCAGTCCAATCCCGAGTCTTTTTATTTCAAAATGACACAGAAGCCCATGTCCAAGGTTAGACTTACCGATACCAAATTGTTGTATTCAAAGTCCTTTCTAGACGATTTGGCTGTAGAAGACTACGAGCTATGGAAGGAAACCATTGATCTTAAATCAGTTTGGGGTTCTAAAAGTTGGCAGGTACAAGGCAGTGAGGCTTTGCACAGAGCATGTCTCATCCCAAATCATATGTTGTTTTTAAATTCTCGTATTTCACAGACTACATGCTTTGGATTGGCTACTTCTAAAAAATTAAATACACCTACGGTCCCTAATTTAGAGGAATATTCGAGATGGAATAATGTTACGCAATTTTCCATTAACGAGTTGCAGGCCTTATTGCAAAATGAGTCCTTTAACATTTCCAGTTTGAATCTAAAAGGTTGGCTGATGTGGCACAGGAGTTCAGATTCATACCAACGTCGATTTCTGGGTTTAGATGATGGGTTTACACATATCAGGCCTGATCCCCGCTTTGATACAGACCATTCTGTCACCACTTATTCTGTAGGAAAATTATGTCAGAATTGGCTGAAACATTCTACCTTGGCTGCAGTTAAACTGCATCTATCAAAGCTCACTGATGACGTGGATCTAAATGATTTTATTAAAGGCCCGGCAAGTGGTAGATCAAAAAGAATGATATATGCTATTTACAATGAGATCTGGAAGACTTCACAAATTGAGGCTGCTACACGCCTTAGAGCTATTGATCAAGCTAATTTAGAAAAGGTACTAGCAGTTGTGGATAACAGTATTAACATGCTTTCTTCCCGCATTTACACGTTAAATAACATTGTGTCTTCTGGTGTTGATATTGTGCAAGATGAGGTGTCTGTGTTATAATCAGTTGCGTTCTATTATGCAATTTGCTTGGACCCTACAAACGCTTAAATCGGGGCGTGTGCCTTGGTGTTACATGAATGTTTCCTCTCTCTTTGCCCCTTTTAATTTAACTGACAAGCAGCGCTTGCTTTCAATGCGAGATGCATCTTTTTCCATGTTACACAATGAGAAGTTGGAGTCTTTGCCGTTCTCTGTGGCAGAAGCCACTGCTGCGACGTGGCTTATCCACGGGTTAATTACATTACCATTTGCTTTATATAAATTTACCAATTGTATGTGTTATATTGCTATAGGTAGATATGAACCATTGGGAAGTTCATTTCTCCATGAGGTATGGTCCCTTCCATTCACATACCGTTGCCTAAAAGACGAGAAAGAGGTTTATCCTAAAGGGGTGGAGTGCACAGAATCACCAGATCACTCATTAATATGTAGACACATTCAGTTGCACAGTTCATGTAACCAGGACCGGCCTAATTTAGCCTATGTTTTGAAAGGCACTCCTGTTCCCGCAATTGTTCCTACTTTCACATTACTGGCGAATGGCAGTTATTTACTTTTAAATAACGAAGACTGTTGTGGGTTAATTAAAGGTGTCGGTTATGTGGTAACCGTATCAGAACGTGTGGTGTGTTGCAAAAACGTTCTGTATCCTCCTACACATGGGAATTCAAATGTTTCCATCTGGCCGCGTATCCCAACCTTGAAAACAGAGTTCAATGGTATGAGTAGAAGAAGAGCCCTTTTGTCTCAAAAAGGGGTGGCCCTGAGTTCGGCTCGATAAAACATTCGTCATTCACATAGCTAACACGTGCACAGAAGTGCAAGCGCTATTGAATACTGATTTGCCATTGCATTTCAGCGAGTTGGTCCATCAAATCGTTAATGCCTCCTCCACGTCTGGCCTGCCACATTTTTTTAAGTTGATTAGCAGTGGTCTCGTGACTTCTTTCGAAAAGATTTTTGGGGTCATCCCTACTTTCTTTCACAGTATCTTTTCAAGCTTGTTTGGAGGGTTTCCTGTTTTGCTGGCGCTGGCTGCAGGCGTTCTGGTGATATTTTGTTTTATTAAAAATGGATGCCCCTCGTGTGTTAGAAGCCGCCCAGCCCCACCTGGCATTATTTCGCAACCGGATGCTTGAATACTATGGCACACTGCCGCTTGCGACTTTAAGCACGGCATTTGGATTGTCTTTTCGATTTTCCTATTTCACGTGTCCAGCCTGTGTTACATTGCCTGAGCTGCGATTTCGACTGGGCCATTGATTTGTGTCTCTGCAGGACGGTATCTCCTGACGTCGACTTTAATCACCTGATGAGTCCCGTAGTTACTCACGAGTTGGTTTGTCCTGGCGAAAGGATTATGGCCTTGGCAGCGATGCATTGACTAATGGGTCAATGGAACGTACTTGCAGCGGCGCAAGACTTCTTGGCACAGAGCTATATTGAGAACCCACCGAGTTGTCCTCTAATGATGCTAGAGGCTCCGGTGCGGGAGGAGCATGTATGTTCTTTCCCACTAATGAATTGGATGGCTGAACTGTTTTCGGATGATGACAGTGATTTCATGCTGGAGGCTGTTGCTGCATATTTTGCGTATTCAGTCCTGTCCTAAAAAACATTCGTGACTTTGGATGATAGCCCCTTCATATTTATAAATTTTTTTGCACACCCAGACCTATTGACTTGAGTAATACTAAACTTTTACTTTTTGCAATTTTTTTTCAAATTGACCTGACTAGTTATTATTGAACTCTGTTTTCATGAAGTGCCCTATTCTGGTCTTAGAAATTCCAGCGACATTTGCTACATTCCTTATTTTTGTCCGTACTCGGATCATTGGGCGGGTGTCATATAGATACTGCTTACCTATATACCGTGTTAAGTTAGCATGAGCTTATTAAAGTGTTTAAACACCATTTTTCCTTTAGCTGCTTTTGCACACGACACATAATTGTTATTTTAGCTTTCAACCTAGAAGAGCGGTGTGATTTAGATGAGAATAATATGTTATTGCTCTGATATCAGCTTTGTTTGGTAAAACATGTCTGCACAGTGAGTGCTGAAGTTTCCCAGGAGAACTCGACACAGTGTTGTTGTAAGGTCTGATCTTCGCACCTTTCTAGACATAACATGAATGCAGCTGCTGCCAAGATTTGGCTTTACGCGCGTTTTATATTGCTTTGCTGAGAGTACACGATAGACACTTGGTGGTGCTTCGCTTACAGAGAGCTGGTGGAAGATGATGTGATCCTCTGCCACTGAGATTTTGAGGTATGGGCCCGCCCTGCTAAAACCCAATGAGACCTTCATAGATAATAATAATATTCTATGCTAGTTAGGGAGGGTGAGAATCAGGTGTTGCTAAAGCCTATTCATTTAAGCCAATTAGCATGCTATCACCTTTCGCATTTTATGGACTGTTAACTATGCTGATA
The DNA here is from genome assembly GCF_964261635.1 of Lissotriton helveticus. Taxonomy (NCBI): domain Eukaryota; kingdom Metazoa; phylum Chordata; class Amphibia; order Caudata; family Salamandridae; genus Lissotriton; species Lissotriton helveticus. Next base: position 1,420,362,991 of record NC_136059.1, on the reverse strand, counting down.
ACTTTGCTTGTGATAATATGTTTGCTAGTATTATCTAAGATACTGCGCTTGAGAACCCTGCATTAGTAAATAAATATTTCAAATGTGCACGTGTCCTCTTTTACTCACGTTCTGGATAGTAATGATTGCATAACGAAAGAGTGTTCATGGGTTCCACGATGCCTGAGGTATTCTAAGTTCATGTTCTGGTCTGTCTAATCATTGGGAAGTCATACTGACCAATGAGACACTGTAGCTAGCTCGGTAAGGGTATTTTGGGTACTGAGGTGAGTTTTGGGGCACCATAATTCACTGAGGTTCCGAATCTCTATGCACAGTTCTGTAGGAGAACGGAATTCCCGCTACAGTCTGTCTCTGTTGAAACCAATTGCTGTTTGTTTTTTGTGAACAGTGCAATTTGCCATGTTTTGAATATACCAGTATTGCAGGTTTTTGGGGGTTTCTTTGGGGGTGTTCTAGATTTGCGGTGCTTGGTAGGGGGTCTGGGAGCACTGCTCGCACAGTCTAATGTTGATTGCATTTGTTTTTCAGGAAATCCATGGTGGAAAACGGGAGTTAGGGCCTAGCTGCACAACGCGCTTGGAGTGATTTTTGGAATGAGGCCTAAATATTTCAGTGTGAGCTTTTCCGGTTTTGCTTTATGCCTGTTTTGTGGTCTTCTACTTGTTTCCGCCTGGGTTGATGGGTCTGGGGGCATTGCTGGGAATGTCTAATACCGGATAAAAGTGTTTTGGAGAAAATCGGAGGTGAAAAAGTTTTTGCATTTTCAGGCATTTCGCTCACTTTAGCGTTTTCGGGGACCTGTTTGGGGTGTTCCTGGTGTTTGGGGGTGGGTTTTGGGGTCTTGGAGCAATGCAGGGTGTGGATACTTTTGATTGCAAGAGGTTTGAAGCAAATCCATGGTGGCAAAGGGGAGTTAGGTCCTAGCTGCAGAGCGCGCGTGGAGTGATTTTGGAAATTTGCCTAAAAATTTCTGTGTCCCCATTTTTGTATATTTGCTTTTTGGCTGTTTGGGGGTCTTCTACTTGTTTCCGCCTGGGTTGATGGGTCTGGGGGCATTGCTGGGAATATCTAATACCGGATAAAAGTGTTTTGGAGAAAATCGGAGGTGAAAAAGTTTTTGCATTTTCAGGCATTTCGCTCACTTTAGCGTTTTCGGGGGCCTGTTTGGGGGGTTACTGGTGTTTGGGGGTGGGTTTTGGGGTCTTGGAGCAATGCAGGGTATGGATACTTTTGATTGCAAGAGGTTTGAAGCAAATCCATGGTGGCAAAGGGGAGTTAGGACCTAGCTGCAGAGCGCGCGTGGAGTGATTTTGGAAATTTGCCTAAAAATTTCTGTGTCCCCATTTTTGTATATTTGCTTTTTGGCTGTTTGGGGGTCTTCTACTTGTTTCCGCCTGGGTTGATGGGTCTGGGGGCATTGCTGGGAAGGTCTAATACCGGATAAAAGTGTTTTGGAGAAAATCGAAGGTGAAAAAGTGTTTGCATTTTTCCTCACTTGCTTGTCTTTGGGGTGCTGTTTGGGGGGGTTCCTGGTGTTTGGGGGTGGGTTTTGGGGTTTGGGAGCACTGCTGGCACAGTCTAATGTTGATTGCATTTGTTTTTCAGGAAATCCATGGTGGAAAACGGGAGTTATAGCCTAGCTGCACAGCGCGCTTGGAGTGATTTTTGGAATGAGGCCTAAATATTTCAGTGTGAGCTTTTACGGTTTTGATTTATGCCTGTTTTGTGGTCTTCTACTTGTTTCCGCCTGGGTTGATGGGTCTGGGGGCATTGCTGGGAATGTCTAATACCGGATAAAAGTGTTTTGGAGAAAATCCGAGGTGAAAAAGTTTTTGCATTTTCAGGCATTTCGCTTACTTTAGCGTTTTTGGGGGCCTGTTTGGGGGGGTTCCTGGTGTTTGTGGGTGGGTTTTGGGGTCTTTGAGCAATGCTGGGTATGGATACTTTTGATTGCAAGAGGTTTGAAGTAAATCCATGGTGGCAAAGGGGAGTTAGGGCCTAGCTGCAGAGCGCGTGCGGAGTGATTTTGGAAATTTGCCTCAAAATTTCTGTCCCCATTTTTGTATTTTTGCTTTTTGCCTGTTTGGGGGTCTTCTACTTGTTTCCGCCTGGGTTGATGGGTCTGGGGGCATTGCTGGGAAGGTCTAATACCGGATAAAAGTGTTTTGGAGAAAATCGAAGGTGAAAAAGTGATGCATTTTTGCTCATTTGCTTGTCTTTGGGGTGCTGTTTGGGGGGTTCGTGGTGTTTGGGGGTGGGTTTTGGGGTCTGGGAGCACTGCTGGCACAGTCTAATGTTGATTGCATTTGTTTTTCAGGAAATCCATGGTGGAAAACGGGAGTTATAGCCTAGCTGCACAACGCGCTTGGAGTGATTTTTGGAATGAGGCTTAAATATTTCAGTGTGAGCTTTTCCGGTTTTGCTTTATGCCTGTTTTGTGGTCTTCTACTTGTTTCCGCCTGGGTTGATGGGTCTGGGGGCATTGCTGGGAATGTCTAATACCGGATAAAAGTGTTTTGGAGAAAATCGGAGGTGAAAAAGTGTTTGCATTTTCAGGCATTTCGCTCACTTTAGCGTTTTCGGGGGCCTGTTTAGGGGGGGTCCTGGTGTTTGGGGGTGGGTTTTGGGGTCTTGGAGCAATGCAGGGTATGGATACTTTTGATTGCAAGAGGTTTGAAGCAAATCAATGGTGGCAAAGGGGAGTTAGGACCTAGCTGCAGAGAGCGCGTGGAGTGATTTTGGAAATTTGCCTAAAAATTTCTAAGTCCCCATTTTTGTATATTTGCTTTTTGGCTGTTTGGGGGTCTTCTACTTGTTTCCACATGGGTTGATGGTTCTGGGGGCATTGCTGGGAAGGTCTAATACCGGATAAAAGTGTTTTGGAGAAAATCGAAGGTGAAAAAGTGTTTGCATTTTTGCTCACTTGCTTGTTTTTGGGGTGCTGTTTGGGGGGGTTCCTGGTGTTTGGGGGTGGGTTTTGGGGTCTGGGAGCACTGCTGGCACAGTCTAATGTTGATTGCATTTGTTTTTCAGGAAATCCATGGTGGAAAATGGGAGTTATAGCCTAGCTGCACAGCGCGCTTGGAGTGATTTTTGGAATGAGGCCTAAATATTTCAGTGTGAGCTTTTACGGTTTTGATTTATGCCTGTTTTGTGGTCTTCTACTTGTTTCTGCCTGGGTTGATGGGTCTGGGGGCATTGCTGGGAATGTCTAATACCGGATAAAAGTGTTTTGGAGAAAATCGGAGGTGAAAAAGTTTTTGCATTTTCAGGCATTTCGCTCACTTTAGCGTTTTTGGGGGCCTGTTTGGGGGGGTTCCTGGTGTTTGTGGGTGGGTTTTGGGGTCTTTGAGCAATGCTGGGTATGAATACTTTTGATTGCAAGAGGTTTGTAGTAAATCCATGGTGGCAAAGGGGAGTTAGGGCCTAGCTGCAGAGCGCGTGCGGAGTGATTTTGGATATTTGCCTGAAAAGTTCTGTCCCCATTTTTGTGTTTTTGCTTTTTGCCTGTTTGGGGGTCTTCTACTTGTTTCCGCCTAGGTTGACGGGTCTGGGGGCATTGCTGGGAAGGTCTAATACCGGATAAAAGGGTTTTGGAGAAAATCGAAGGTGAAAAAGTGTTTGCATTTTTGCTCACTTGCTTGTCTTTGGGGTGCTGTTTGGGGGGGTTCCTGGTGTTTGGGGGTGGGTTTTGGGGTCTGGGAGCACTGCTGGCACAGTCTAATGTTGATTGCATTTGGTTTTCAGGAAATCCATGGTGGAAAACGGGAGTTATAGCCTAGCTGCACAACGCGCTTGGAGTGATTTTTGGAATGAGGCCTAAATATTTCAGTGTGAGCTTTTCCGGTTTTGCTTTATGCCTGTTTTGTGGTCTTCTACTTGTTTCCGCCTGGGTTGATGGGTCTGGGGGCATTGCTGGGAATGTCTAATACCGGATAAAAGTGTTTTGGAGAAAATCCGAGGTGAAAACGTTTTTGCATTTTCAGGCATTTCGCTCACTTTAGCGTTTTTGGGGGCCTGTTTGGGGGGGTTCCTGGTGTTTGTGGGTGGGTTTTGGGGCCTTTGAGCAATGCTGGGTATGGATACTTTTGATTGCAAGAGGTTTGAAGTAAATCCATGGTGGCAAAGGGGAGTTAGGGCCTAGCTGCAGAGCGCGTGCGGAGTGATTTTGGAAATTTGCCTGAAAATTTCTGTCCCCATTTTTGTATTTTTGCTTTTTGCCTGTTTGGGGGTCTTCTACTTGTTTCCGCCTGGGTTGACGGGTCTGGGGGCATTGCTGGGAAGGTCTAATACCGGATAAAAGTGTTTTGGAGAAAATCAAAGGTGAAAAAGTGTTTGCATTTTTGCTCACTTGCTTGTCTTTGGGGTGCTGTTTGGGGGGGTTCCTGGTGTCTGGGAGTGGGTTTTGGGGTCTGGGAGCACTGCTGGCACAGTCTAATGTTGATTGCATTTGTTTTTCAGGAAATCCATGGTGGAAAACGGGAGTTATAGCCTAGCTGCACAACGCGCTTGGAGTGATTTTTGGAATGAGGCCTAAATATTTCAGTGTGAGCTTTTCCGGTTTTGCTTTATGCCTGTTTTGTGGTCTTCTACTTGTTTCCGCCTGGGTTGATGGGTCTGGGGGCATTGCTGGGAATGTCTAATACCGGATAAAAGTGTTTTGGAGAAAATCCGAGGTGAAAACGTTTTTGCATTTTCAGGCATTTCGCTCACTTTAGCGTTTTTGGGGGCCTGTTTGGGGGGGTTCCTGGTGTTTGTGGGTGGGTTTTGGGGCCTTTGAGCAATGCTGGGTATGGATACTTTTGATTGCAAGAGGTTTGAAGTAAATCCATGGTGGCAAAGGGGAGTTAGGGCCTAGCTGCAGAGCGCGTGCGGAGTGATTTTGGAAATTTGCCTGAAAATTTCTGTCCCCATTTTTGTATTTTTGCTTTTTGCCTGTTTGGGGGTCTTCTACTTGTTTCCGCCTGGGTTGACGGGTCTGGGGGCATTGCTGGGAAGGTCTAATACCGGATAAAAGTGTTTTGGAGAAAATCAAAGGTGAAAAAGTGTTTGCATTTTTGCTCACTTGCTTGTCTTTGGGGTGCTGTTTGGGGGGGTTCCTGGTGTCTGGGAGTGGGTTTTGGGGTCTGGGAGCACTGCTGGCACAGTCTAATGTTGATTGCATTTGTTTTTCAGGAAATCCATGGTGGAAAACGGGAGTTATAGCCTAGCTGCACAACGCGCTTGGAGTGATTTTTGGAATGAGGCCTAAATATTTCAGTGTGAGCTTTTCCGGTTTTGCTTTATGCCTGTTTTGTGGTCTTCTACTTGTTTCCGCCTGGGTTGATGGATCTGGGGGCATTGCTGGGAATGTCTAATACCGGATAAAAGTATTTTGGAGAAAATCGGAGGTGAAAAAGTTTTTGCATTTTCAGGCATTTCGCTCACTTTAGCGTTTTCGGGGGCCTGTTTAGGGGGGGTCCTGGTGTTTGGGGGTGGGTTTTGGGGTCTTGGAGCAATGCAGGGTATGGATACTTTTGATTGCAAGAGGTTTGAAGCAAATCCATGGTGGCAAAGGGGAGTTAGGACCTAGCTGCAGAGAGCGCGTGGAGTGATTTTGGAAATTTGCCTAAAAATGTCTAAGTCCCCATTTTTGTATATTTGCTTTTTGGCTGTTTGGGGGTCTTCTACTTGTTTCCACCTGGGTTGATGGGTCTGGGGGCATTGCTGGGAAGGTCTAATACCGGATAAAAGTGTTTTGGAGAAAATCGAAGGTGAAAAAGTGTTTGCATTTTTGCTCACTTGCTTGTTTTTGGGGTGCTGTTTGGGGGGGTTCCTGGTGTTTGGGGGTGGGTTTTGGGGTCTGGGAGCACTGCTGGCACAGTCTAATGTTGATTGCATTTGTTTTTCAGGAAATCCATGGTGGAAAATGGGAGTTATAGCCTAGCTGCACAGCGCGCTTGGAGTGATTTTTGGAATGAGGCCTAAATATTTCAGTGTGAGCTTTTACGGTTTTGATTTATGCCTGTTTTGTGGTCTTCTACTTGTTTCCGCCTGGGTTGATGGGTCTGGGGGCATTGCTGGGAATGTCTAATACCGGATAAAAGTGTTTTGGAGAAAATCGGAGGTGAAAAAGTTTTTGCATTTTCAGGCATTTCACTCACTTTAGCGTTTTTGGGGGCCTGTTTGGGGGGGTTCCTGGTGTTTGTGGGTGGGTTTTGGGGTCTTTGAGCAATGCTGGGTATGGATACTTTTGATTGCAAGAGGTTTGTAGTAAATCCATGGTGGCAAAGGGGAGTTAGGGCCTAGCTGCAGAGCGCGTGCGGAGTGATTTTGGAAATTTGCCTGAAAATTTCTGTCCCCATTTTTGTATTTTTGCTTTTTGCCTGTTTGGGGGTCTTCTACTTGTTTCCGCCTGGGTTGATGGGTCTGGGGGCATTGCTGGGAAGGTCTAATACCGGATAAAAGTGTTTTGGAGAAAATCGAAGGTGAAAAAGTGTTTGCATTTTTGCTCATTTGCTTGTCTTTGGGGTGCTGTTTGGGGGGTTCGTGGTGTTTGGGGGTGGGTTTTGGGGTCTGGGAGCACTGCTGGCACAGTCTAATGTTGATTGCATTTGTTTTTCAGGAAATCCATGGTGGAAAACGGGAGTTATAGCCTAGCTGCACAACGCGCTTGGAGTGATTTTTGGAATGAGGCCTAAATATTTCAGTGTGAGCTTTTCCGGTTTTGCTTTATGCCTGTTTTGTGGTCTTCTACTTGTTTCCGCCTGGGTTGATGGGTCTGGGGGCATTGCTGGGAATGTCTAATACCGGATAAAAGTGTTTTGGAGAAAATCGGAGGTGAAAAAGTTTTTGCATTTTCAGGCATTTCGCTCACTTTAGCGTTTTCGGGGGCCTGTTTGGGGGGTTACTGGTGTTTGGGGGTGGGTTTTGGGGTCTTGGAGCAATGCAGGGTATGGATACTTTTGATTGCAAGAGGTTTGAAGCAAATCCATGGTGGCAAAGGGGAGTTAGGACCTAGCTGCAGAGCGCGCGTGGAGTGATTTTGGAAATTTGCCTAAAAATTTCTGTGTCCCCATTTTTGTATATTTGCTTTTTGGCTGTTTGGGGGTCTTCTACTTGTTTCCGCCTGGGTTGATGGGTCTGGGGGCATTGCTGGGAAGGTCTAATACCGGATAAAAGTGTTTTGGAGAAAATCGAAGGTGAAAAAATGTTTGCATTTTTGCTCACTTGCTTGTCTTTGGGGTGCTGTTTGGGGGGGTTCCTGGTGTTTGGGGGTGGGTTTTGGGGTTTGGGAGCACTGCTGGTACAGTCTAATGTTGATTGCATTTGTTTTTCAGGAAATCCATGGTGGAAAACGGGAGTTATAGCCTAGCTGCACAGCGCGCTTGGAGTGATTTTTGGAATGAGGCCTAAATATTTCAGTGTGAGCTTTTACGGTTTTGATTTATGCCTGTTTTGTGGTCTTCTACTTGTTTACGCCTGGGTTGATGGGTCTGGGGGCATTGCTGGGAATGTCTAATACCGGATAAAAGTGTTTTGGAGAAAATCCAAGGTGAAAAAGTTTTTGCATTTTCAGGCATTTCGCTCACTTTAGCGTTTTTGGGGGCCTGTTTGGGGGGGTTCCTGGTGTTTGTGGGTGGGTTTTGGGGTCTTTGAGCAATGCTGGGTATGGATACTTTTGATTGCAAGAGGTTTGAAGTAAATCCATGGTGGCAAAGGGGAGTTAGGGCCTAGCTGCAGAGCGCGTGCGAAGTGATTTTGGAAATTTGCCCGAAAATTTCTGTCCCCATTTTTGTATTTTTGCTTTTTGCCTGTTTGGGGGTCTTCTACTTGTTTCCGCCTGGGTTGACGGGTCTGGGGGCATTGCTGGGAAGGTCTAATACCGGATAAAAGTGTTTTGGAGAAAATCGAAGGTGAAAAAGTGTTTGCATTTTTGCTCACTTGCTTGTCTTTGGGGTGCTGTTTGGGGGGGTTCCTGGTGTTTGGGGGTGGGTTTTGGGGTCTGGGAGCACTGCTGGCACAGTCTAATGTTGATTGCATTTGTTTTTCAGGAAATCCATGGTGGAAAACGGGAGTTATAGCCTAGCTGCACAACGCGCTTGGAGTGATTTTTGGAATGAGGCCTAAATATTTCAGTGTGAGCTTTTCCGGTTTTGCTGTATGCCTGTTTTGTGGTCTTCTACTTGTTTCCGCCTGGGTTGATGGGTCTGGGGGCATTGCTGGGAATGTCTAATACCGGATAAAAGTGTTTTGGAGAAAATCGGAGGTGAAAAAGTTTTTGCATTTTCAGGCATTTCGCTCACTTTAGCGTTTTCGGGGGCCTGTTTAGGGGGGGTCCTGGTGTTTGGGGGTGGGTTTTGGGGTCTTGGAGCAATGCAGGGTATGGATACTTGTGATTGCAAGAGGTTTGAAGCAAATCCATGGTGGCAAAGGGGAGTTAGGACCTAGCTGCAGAGAGCGCGTGGAGTGATTTTGGAAATTTGCCTAAAAATTTCTAAGTCCCCATTTTTGTATATTTGCTTTTTGGCTGTTTGGGGGTCTTCTACTTGTTTCCACCTGGGTTGATGGGTCTGGGGGCATTGCTGGGAAGGTCTAATACCGGATAAAAGTGTTTTGCAGAAAATCGAAGGTGAAAAAGTGTTTGCATTTTTGCTCACTTGCTTGTTTTTGGGGTGCTGTTTGGGGGGGTTCCTGGTGTTTGGGGGTGGGTTTTGGGGCCTGGGAGCACTGCTGGCACAGTCTAATGTTGATTGCATTTGTTTTTCAGGAAATCCATGGTGGAAAATGGGAGTTATAGCCTAGCTGCACAGCGCGCTTGGAGTGATTTTTGGAATGAGGCCTAAATATTTCAGTGTGAGCTTTTACGGTTTTGATTTATGCCTGTTTTGTGGTCTTCTACTTGTTTCCGCCTGGGTTGATGGGTCTGGGGGCATTGCTGGGAATGTCTAATACCGGATAAAAGTGTTTTGGAGAAAATCGGAGGTGAAAAAGTTTTTGCATTTTCAGGCATTTCGCTCACTTTAGCGTTTTTGGGGGCCTGTTTGGGGGGGTTCCTGGTGTTCGTGGGTGGGTTTTGGGGTCTTTGAGCAATGCTGGGTATGGATACTTTTGATTGCAAGAGGTTTGTAGTAAATCCATGGTGGCAAAGGGGAGTTAGGGCCTAGCTGCAGAGCGCGTGCGGAGTGATTTTGGAAATTTGCCTGAAAAGTTCTGTCCCCATTTTTGTATTTTTGCTTTTTCCCTGTTTGGGGGTCTTCTACTTGTTTCCGCCTGGGTTGACGGGTCTGGGGGCATTGCTGGGAAGGTCTAATACCGGATAAAAGTGTTTTGGAGAAAATCGAAGGTGAAAAAGTATTTGCATTTTTGCTCACTTGCTTGTCTTTGGGGTGCTGTTTGGGGGGGTTCCAGGTGTTTGGGGGTGGGTTTTGGGGTCTGGGAGCACTGCTGGCCCAGTCTAATGTTGATTGCATTTGTTTTTCAGGAAATCCATGGTGGAAAACGGGAGTTATAGCCTAGCTGCACAACGCGCTTGGAGTGATTTTTGGAATGAGGCCTAAATATTTCAGTGTGAGCTTTTCCGGTTTTGCTTTATGCCTGTTTTGTGGTCTTCTACTTGTTTCCGCCTGGGTTGATGGGTCTGGGGGCATTGCTGGGAAAGTCTAATACTGGATAAAAGTGTTTTGGAGAAAATCCGAGGTGAAAAAGTTTTTGCATTTTCAGGCATTTCGCTCACTTTAGCGTTTTTGGGGGCCTGTTTTGGGGGGTTCCTGGTGTTTGTGGGTGGGTTTTGGGGTCTTTGAGCAATGCTGGGTATGGATACTTTTGATTGCAAGAGGTTTGAAGTAAATCCATGGTGGCAAAGGGGAGTTAGGGTCTAGCTGCAGAGCGCGTGCGGAGTGATTTTGGAAATTTGCCTGAAAATTTCTGTCCCCATTTTTTATATTTTTGCTTTTTGCCTGTTTGGGGGTCTTCTACTTGTTTCCGCCTGGGTTGACGGGTCTGGGGGCATTGCTGGGAAGGTCTAATACCGGATAAAAGTGTTTTGGAGAAAATCGAAGGTGAAAAAGTGTTTGCATTTTTGCTCACTTGCTTGTCTTTGGGGTGCTGTTTGGGGGGGTTCCTGGTGTTTGGTGGTGGGTTTTGGGGTCTGGGAGCACTGCTGGCACAGTCTAATGTTGATTGCATTTGTTTTTCAGGAAATCCATGGTGGAAAACGGGAGTTATAGCCTAGCTGCACAACGCGCTTGGAGTGATTTTTGGAATGAGGCCTAAATATTTCAGTGTGAGCTTTTCCGGTTTTGCTTTATGCCTGTTTTGTGGTCTTCTACTTGTTTCCGCCTGGGTTAATGGGTCTGGGGGCATTGCTGGGAATGTCTAATACCGGATAAAAGTGTTTTGGAGAAAATCGGAGGTGAAAAAGTTTTTGCATTTTCAGGCATTTCGCTCACTTTAGCGTTTTCGGGGGCCTGTTTCGGGGGGGTCCTGGTGTTTGGGGGTGGGTTTTGGGGTCTTGGAGCAATGCAGGGTATGGATACTTTTGATTGCAAGAGGTTTGAAGCAAATCCATGGTGGCAAAGGGGAGTTAGGACCTAGCTGCAAAGAGCGCGTGGAGTGATTTTGGAAATTTGCCTAAAAATTTCTAAGTCCCCATTTTTGTATATTTGCTTTTTGGCTGTTTGGGGGTCTTCTACTTGTTTCCACCTGGGTTGATGGGTCTGGGGGCATTGCTGGGAAGGTCTAATACCGGATAAAAGTGTTTTGGAGAAAATCGAAGGTGAAAAAGTGTTTGCATTTTTGCTCACTTGCTTGTTTTTGGGGTGCTGTTTGGGGGGGTTCCTGGTGTTTGGGGGTGGGTTTTGGGGTCTGGGAGCACTGCTGGCACAGTCTAATGTTGATTGCATTTGTTTTTCAGGAAATCCATGGTGGAAAATGGGAGTTATAGCCTAGCTGCACAGCGCGCTTGGAGTGATTTTTGGAATGAGGCCTAAATATTTCAGTGTGAGCTTTTACGGTTTTGATTTATGCCTGTTTTGTGGTCTTCTACTTGTTTCCGCCTGGGTTGATGGGTCTGGGGGCATTGCTGGGAATGTCTAATACCGGATAAAAGTGTTTTGGAGAAAATCGGAGGTGAAAAAGTTTTTGCATTTTCAGGCATTTCGCTCACTTTAGCGTTTTTGGGGGCCTGTTTGGGGGGGTTCCTGGTATTTGTGGGTGGGTTTTGGGGTCTTTGAGCAATGCTGGGTATGGATACTTTTGATTGCAAGAGGTTTGTAGTAAATCCATGGTGGCAAAGGGGAGTTAGGGCCTAGCTGCAGAGCGCGTGCGGAGTGATTTTGGAAATTTGCCTGAAAATTTCTGTCCCCATTTTTGTACTTTTGCTTTTTGCCTGTTTGGGGGTCTTCTACTTGTTTCCGCCTGGGTTGAGGGGTCTGGGGGCATTGCTGGGAAGGTCTAATACCGGATAAAAGTGTTTTGGAGAAAATCGAAGGTGAAAAAGTGTTTGCATTTTTGCTCATTTGCTTGTCTTTGGGGTGCTGTTTGGGGGGTTCGTGGTGTTTGGGGGTGGGTTTTGGGGTCTGGGAGCACTGCTGGCACAGTCTAATGTTGATTGCATTTGTTTTTCAGGAAATCCATGGTGGAAAACGGGAGTTATAGCCTAGCTGCACAACGCGCTTGGAGTGATTTTTGGAATGAGGCCTAAATATTTCAGTGTGAGCTTTTCCGGTTTTGCTTTATGCCTGTTTTGTGGTCTTCTACTTGTTTCCGCCTGGGTTGATGGGTCTGGGGGCATTGCTGGGAATGTCTAATACCGGATAAAAGTGTTTTGGAGAAAATCGGAGGTGAAAAAGTTTTTGCATTTTCAGGCATTTCGCTCACTTTAGCGTTTTCGGGGGCCTGTTTGGGGGGTTACTGCTGTTTGGGGGTGGGTTTTGGGGTCTTGGAGCAATGCAGGGTATGGATACTTTTGATTGCAAGAGGTTTGAAGCAAATCCATGGTGGCAAAGGGGAGTTAGGACCTAGCTGCAGAGTGCGCGTGGAGTGATTTTGGAAATTTGCCTAAAAATTTCTGTGTCCCCATTTTTGTATATTTGCTTTTTGGCTGTTTGGGGGTCTTCTACTTGTTTCCGCCTGGGTTGATGGGTCTGGGGGCATTGCTGGGAAGGTCTAATACCGGATAAAAGTGTTTTGGAGAAAATCGAAGGTGAAAAAGTGTTTGCATTTTTGCTCACTTGCTTGTCTTTGGGGTGCTGTTTGGGGGAGTTCCTGGTGTTTGGGGGTGGGTTTTGGGGTTTGGGAGCACTGCTGGCACAGTCTAATGTTGATTGCATTTGTTTTTCAGGAAATCCATGGTGGAAAACGGGAGTTATAGCCTAGCTGCACAGCGCGCTTGGAGTGATTTTTGGAATGAGGCCTAAATATTTCAGTGTGAGCTTTTACGGTTTTGATTTATGCCTGTTTTGTGGTCTTCTACTTGTTTACGCCTGGGTTGATGGGTCTGGGGGCATTGCTGGGAATGTCTAATACCGGATAAAAGTGTTTTGGAGAAAATCGGAGGTGAAAAAGTTTTTGCATTTTCAGGCATTTCGCTCACTTTAGCGTTTTTGGGGGCCTGTTTGGGGGGGTTCCTGGTGTTTGTGGGTGGGGTTTGGGGTCTTTGAGCAATGCTGGGTATGGATACTTTTGATTGCAAGAGGTTTGTAGTAAATCCATGGTGGCAAAGGGGAGTTAGGGCCTAGCTGCAGAGCGCGTGCGTAGTGATTTTGGAAATTTGCCTGAAAAGTTCTGTCCCCATTTTTGTATTTTTGCTTTTTGCCTGTTTGGGGGTCTTCTACTTGTTTCCGCCTGGGTTGACGGGTCTGGGGGCATTGCTGGGAAGGTCTAATACCGGATAAAAGTGTTTTGGAGAAAATCGAAGGTGAAAAAGTATTTGCATTTTTGCTCACTTGCTTGTCTTTGGGGTACTGTTTGGGGGGGTTCCTGGTGTTTGGGGGTGGGTTTTGGGGTCTGGGAGCACTGCTGGCACAGTCTAATGTTGATTGCATTTGTTTTTCAGGAAATCCATGGTGGAAAACGGGAGTTATAGCCTAGCTGCACAACGCGCTTGGAGTGATTTTTGGAATGAGGCCTAAATATTTCAGTGTGAGCTTTTCCGGTTTTGCTTTATGCCTGTTTTGTGGTCTTCTACTTGTTTCCGCCTGGGTTGATGGGTCTGGGGGCATTGCTGGGAATGTCTAATACCGGATAAAAGTGTTTTGGAGAAAATCCGAGGTGAAAAAGTTTTTGCATTTTCAGGCATTTCGCTCACTTTAGCGTTTTTGGGGGCCTGTTTTGGGGGGTTCCTGGTGTTTGTGGGTGGGTTTTGGGGTCTTTGAGCAATGCTGGGTATGGATACTTTTGATTGCAAGAGGTTTGAAGTAAATCCATGGTGGCAAAGGGGAGTTAGGGTCTAGCTGCAGAGCGCGTGCGGAGTGATTTTGGAAATTTGCCTGAAAATTTCTGTCCCCATTTTTGTATTTTTGCTTTTTGCCTGTTTGGGGGTCTTCTACTTGTTTCCGCCTGGGTTGACGGGTCTGGGGGCATTGCTGGGAAGGTCTAATACCGGATAAAAGTGTTTTGGAGAAAATCGAAGGTGAAAAAGTGTTTGCATTTTTGCTCACTTGCTTGTCTTTAGGGTGCTGTTTGGGGGGGTTCCTGGTGTTTGGGGGTGGGTTTTGGGGTCTGGGAGCACTGCTGGCACAGTCTAATGTTGATTGCATTTGTTTTTCAGGAAATCCATGGTGGAAAACGGGAGTTATAGCCTAGCTGCACAATGAGCTTGGAGTGATTTTTGGAATGAGGCCTAAATATTTCAGTGTGAGCTTTTCCGGTTTTGCTTTATGCCTGTTTTGTGGTCTTCTACTTGTTTCCGCCTGGGTTGATGGGTCTGGGGGCATTGCTGGGAATGTCTAATACCGGATAAAAGTGTTTTGGAGAAAATCGGAGGTGAAAAAGTTTTTGCATTTTCAGGCATTTCGCTCACTTTAGCGTTTTCGGGGGCCTGTTTAGGGGGGTCCTGGTATTTGGGGGTGGGTTTTGGGGTCTTGGAGCAATGCAGGGTATGGATACTTTTGATTGCAAGAGGTTTGAAGCAAATCCATGGTGGCAAAGGGGAGTTAGGACCTAGCTGCGGAGAGCGCGTGGAGTGATTTTGGAAATTTGCCTAAAAATGTCTAAGTCCCCATTTTTGTATATTTGCTTTTTGGCTGTTTGGGGGTCTTCTACTTGTTTCCACCTGGGTTGATGGGTCTGGGGGCATTGCTGGGAAGGTCTAATACCGGATAAAAGTGTTTTGCAGAAAATCGAAGGTGAAAAAGTGTTTGCATTTTTGCTCACTTGCTTGTTTTTGGGGTACTGTTTGGGGGGGTTCCTGGTGTTTGGGGGTGGGTTTTGGGGTCTGGGAGCACTGCTGGCACAGTCTAATGTTGATTGCATTTGTTTTTCAGGAAATCCATAGTGGAAAATGGGAGTTATAGCCTAGCTGCACAGCGCGCTTGGAGTGATTTTTGGAATGAGGCCTAAATATTTCAGTGTGAGCTTTTACGGTTTTGATTTATGCCTGTTTTGTGGTCTTCTACTTGTTTCCGCCTGGGTTGATGGGTCTGGGGGCATTGCTGGGAATGTCTAATACCGGATAAAAGTGTTTTGGAGAAAATCGGAGGTGAAAAAGTTTTTGCATTTTCAGGCATTTCGCTCACTTTAGCGTTTTTGGGGGCCTGTTTGGGGGGGTTCCTGGTGTTTGTGGGTGGGTTTTGGGGTCTTTGAGCAATGCTGGGTATTGATACTTTTGATTGCAAGAGGTTTGTAGTAAATCCATGGTGGCAAAGGGGAGTTAGGGCCTAGCTGCAGAGCGCGTGCGGAGTGATTTTGGAAATTTGCCTAAAAAGTTCTGTCCCCATTTTTGTATTTTTGCTTTTTGCCTGTTTGGGGGTCTTCTACTTGTTTCCGCCTGGGTTGACGGGTCTGGGGGCATTGCTGGGAAGGTCTAATACCGGATAAAAGTGTTTTGGAGAAAATCGAAGGTGAAAAAGTATTTGCATTTTTGCTCACTTGCTTGTCTTTGGGGTGCTGTTTGGGGGAGTTCCTGGTGTTTGGGGGTGGGTTTTGGGGTCTGGGAGCACTGCTGGCACAGTCTAATGTTGATTGCATTTGTTTTTCAGGAAATCCATGGTGGAAAACGGGAGTTATAGCCTAGCTGCACAACGCGTTTGGAGTGATTTTTGGAATGAGGCCTAAATATTTCAGTGTGAGCTTTTCCGGTTTTGCTTTATGCCTGTTTTGTGGTCTTCTACTTGTTTCCGCCTGGGTTGATGGGTCTGGGGGCATTGCTGGGAATGTCTAATACCGGATAAAAGTGTTTTGGAGAAAATCCGAGGTGAAAAAGTTTTTGCATTTTCAGGCATTTCGCTCACTTTAGCGTTTTTGGGGGCCTGTTTGGGGGGGTTCCTGGTGTTTGTGGGTGGGTTTTGGGGTCTGGGAGCACTGCTGGCACAGTCTAATGTTGATTGCATTTGTTTTTCAGGAAATCCATGGTGGAAAACGGGAGTTATAGCCTAGCTGCACAATGAGCTTGGAGTGATTTTTGGAATGAGGCCTAAATATTTCAGTGTGAGCTTTTCCGGTTTTGCTTTATGCCTGTTTTGTGGTCTTCTACTTGTTTCCGCCTGGGTTGATGGGTCTGGGGGCATTGCTGGGAATGTCTAATACCGGATAAAAGTGTTTTGGAGAAAATCGGAGGTGAAAAAGTTTTTGCATTTTCAGGCATTTCGCTCACTTTAGCGTTTTCGGGGGCCTGTTTAGGGGGGTCCTGGTATTTGGGGGTGGGTTTTGGGGTCTTGGAGCAATGCAGGGTATGGATACTTTTGATTGCAAGAGGTTTGAAGCAAATCCATGGTGGCAAAGGGGAGTTAGGACCTAGCTGCGGAGAGCGCGTGGAGTGATTTTGGAAATTTGCCTAAAAATGTCTAAGTCCCCATTTTTGTATATTTGCTTTTTGGCTGTTTGGGGGTCTTCTACTTGTTTCCACCTGGGTTGATGGGTCTGGGGGCATTGCTGGGAAGGTCTAATACCGGATAAAAGTGTTTTGCAGAAAATCGAAGGTGAAAAAGTGTTTGCATTTTTGCTCACTTGCTTGTTTTTGGGGTACTGTTTGGGGGGGTTCCTGGTGTTTGGGGGTGGGTTTTGGGGTCTGGGAGCACTGCTGGCACAGTCTAATGTTGATTGCATTTGTTTTTCAGGAAATCCATAGTGGAAAATGGGAGTTATAGCCTAGCTGCACAGCGCGCTTGGAGTGATTTTTGGAATGAGGCCTAAATATTTCAGTGTGAGCTTTTACGGTTTTGATTTATGCCTGTTTTGTGGTCTTCTACTTGTTTCCGCCTGGGTTGATGGGTCTGGGGGCATTGCTGGGAATGTCTAATACCGGATAAAAGTGTTTTGGAGAAAATCGGAGGTGAAAAAGTTTTTGCATTTTCAGGCATTTCGCTCACTTTAGCGTTTTTGGGGGCCTGTTTGGGGGGGTTCCTGGTGTTTGTGGGTGGGTTTTGGGGTCTTTGAGCAATGCTGGGTATGGATACTTTTGATTGCAAGAGGTTTGTAGTAAATCCATGGTGGCAAAGGGGAGTTAGGGCCTAGCTGCAGAGCGCGTGCGGAGTGATTTTGGAAATTTGCCTGAAAAGTTCTGTCCCCATTTTTGTATTTTTGCTTTTTGCCTGTTTGGGGGTCTTCTACTTGTTTCCGCCTGGGTTGACGGGTCTGGGGGCATTGCTGGGAAGGTCTAATACCGGATAAAAGTGTTTTGGAGAAAATCGAAGGTGAAAAAGTATTTGCATTTTTGCTCACTTGCTTGTCTTTGGGGTGCTGTTTGGGGGGGTTCCTGGTGTTTGGGGGTGGGTTTTGGGGTCTGGGAGCACTGCTGGCACAGTCTAATGTTGATTGCATTTGTTTTTCAGGAAATCCATGGTGGAAAACGGGAGTTATAGCCTAGCTGCACAACGCGTTTGGAGTGATTTTTGGAATGAGGCCTAAATATTTCAGTGTGAGCTTTTCCGGTTTTGCTTTATGCCTGTTTTGTGGTCTTCTACTTGTTTCCGCCTGGGTTGATGGGTCTGGGGGCATTGCTGGGAATGTCTAATACCGGATAAAAGTGTTTTGGAGAAAATCCAAGGTGAAAAAGTTTTTGCATTTTCAGGCATTTCGCTCACTTTAGCGTTTTTGGGGGCCTGTTTGGGGGGGTTCCTGGTGTTTGTGGGTGGGTTTTGGGGTCTTTGAGCAATGCTGGGTATGGATACTTTTGATTGCAAGAGGTTTGTAGTAAATCCATGGTGGCAAAGGGGAGTTAGGGCCTAGCTGCAGAGCGCGTGCGGAGTGATTTTGGAAATTTGCCTGAAAATTTCTGTCCCCATTTTTGTATTTTTGCTTTTTGCCTGTTTGGGGGTCTTCTACTTGTTTCCGCCTGGGTTGATGGGTCTGGGGGCATTGCTGGGAAGGTCTAATACCGGATAAAAGTGTTTTGGAGAAAATCGAAGGTGAAAAAGTGTT
Organism: Lissotriton helveticus; assembly: GCF_964261635.1. Lineage (NCBI taxonomy): Eukaryota > Metazoa > Chordata > Amphibia > Caudata > Salamandridae > Lissotriton > Lissotriton helveticus. The sequence goes on along the minus strand of NC_136059.1, from coordinate 1,420,345,429 downwards.
TGCATTTTTGCTCATTTGCTTGTCTTTGGGGTGCTGTTTGGGGGGTTCGTGGTGTTTGGGGGTGGGTTTTGGGGTCTGGGAGCACTGCTGGCACAGTCTAATGTTGATTGCATTTGTTTTTCAGGAAATCCATGGTGGAAAACGGGAGTTATAGCCTAGCTGCACAACGCGCTTGGAGTGATTTTTGGAATGAGGCCTAAATATTTCAGTGTGAGCTTTTCCGGTTTTGCTTTATGCCTTTTTTGTGGTCTTCTACTTGTTTCCGCCTGGGTTGATGGGTCTGGGGGCATTGCTGGGAATGTCTAATACCGGATAAAAGTGTTTTGGAGAAAATCGGAGGTGAAAAAGTTTTTGCATTTTCAGGCATTTCGCTCACTTTAGCGTTTTCGGGGGCCTGTTTGGGGGGTTACTGGTGTTTGGGGGTGGGTTTTGGGGTCTTGGAGCAATGCAGGGTATGGATACTTTTGATTGCAAGAGGTTTGAAGCAAATCCATGGTGGCAAAGGGGAGTTAGGACCTAGCTGCAGAGCGCGCGTGGAGTGATTTTGGAAATTTGCCTAAAAATTTCTGTGTCCCCATTTTTGTATATTTGCTTTTTGGCTGTTTGGGGGTCTTCTACTTGTTTCCGCCTGGGTTGATGGGTCTGGGGGCATTGCTGGGAAGGTCTAATACCGGATAAAAGTGTTTTGGAGAAAATCGAAGGTGAAAAAGTGTTTGCATTTTTGCTCACTTGCTTGTCTTTGGGGTGCTGTTTGGGGGGGTTCCTGGTGTTTGGGGGTGGGTTTTGGGGTTTGGGAGCACTGCTGGTACAGTCTAATGTTGATTGCATTTGTTTTTCAGGAAATCCATGGTGGAAAACGGGAGTTATAGCCTAGCTGCACAGCGCGCTTGGAGTGATTTTTGGAATGAGGCCTAAATATTTCAGTGTGAGCTTTTACGGTTTTGATTTATGCCTGTTTTGTGGTCTTCTACTTGTTTACGCCTGGGTTGATGGGTCTGGGGGCATTGCTGGGAATGTCTAATACCGGATAAAAGTGTTTTGGAGAAAATCCAAGGTGAAAAAGTTTTTGCATTTTCAGGCATTTCGCTCACTTTAGCGTTTTTGGGGGCCTGTTTGGGGGGGTTCCTGGTGTTTGTGGGTGGGTTTTGGGGTCTTTGAGCAATGCTGGGTATGGATACTTTTGATTGCAAGAGGTTTGAAGTAAATCCATGGTGGCAAAGGGGAGTTAGGGCCTAGCTGCAGAGCGCGTGCGAAGTGATTTTGGAAATTTGCCCGAAAATTTCTGTCCCCATTTTTGTATTTTTGCTTTTTGCCTGTTTGGGGGTCTTCTACTTGTTTCCGCCTGGGTTGACGGGTCTGGGGGCATTGCTGGGAAGGTCTAATACCGGATAAAAGTGTTTTGGAGAAAATCGAAGGTGAAAAAGTGTTTGCATTTTTGCTCACTTGCTTGTCTTTGGGGTGCTGTTTGGGGGGGTTCCTGGTGTTTGGGGGTGGGTTTTGGGGTCTGGGAGCACTGCTGGCACAGTCTAATGTTGATTGCATTTGTTTTTCAGGAAATCCATGGTGGAAAACGGGAGTTATAGCCTAGCTGCACAACGCGCTTGGAGTGATTTTTGGAATGAGGCCTAAATATTTCAGTGTGAGCTTTTCCGGTTTTGCTTTATGCCTGTTTTGTGGTCTTCTACTTGTTTCCGCCTGGGTTGATGGGTCTGGGGGCATTGCTGGGAATGTCTAATACCGGATAAAAGTGTTTTGGAGAAAATCGGAGGTGAAAAAGTTTTTGCATTTTCAGGCATTTCGCTCACTTTAGCGTTTTCGGGGGCCTGTTTAGGGGGGGTCCTGGTGTTTGGGGGTGGGTTTTGGGGTCTTGGAGCAATGCAGGGTATGGATACTTGTGATTGCAAGAGGTTTGAAGCAAATCCATGGTGGCAAAGGGGAGTTAGGACCTAGCTGCAGAGAGCGCGTGGAGTGATTTTGGAAATTTGCCTAAACATTTCTAAGTCCCCATTTTTGTATATTTGCTTTTTGGCTGTTTGGGGGTCTTCTACTTGTTTCCACCTGGGTTGATGGGTCTGGGGGCATTGCTGGGAAGGTCTAATACCGGATAAAAGTGTTTTGCAGAAAATCGAAGGTGAAAAAGTGTTTGCATTTTTGCTCACTTGCTTGTTTTTGGGGTGCTGTTTGGGGGGGTTCCTGGTGTTTGGGGGTGGGTTTTGGGGTCTGGGAGCACTGCTGGCACAGTCTAATGTTGATTGCATTTGTTTTTCAGGAAATCCATGGTGGAAAATGGGAGTTATAGCCTAGCTGCACAGCGCGCTTGGAGTGATTTTTGGAATGAGGCCTAAATATTTCAGTGTGAGCTTTTACGGTTTTGATTTATGCCTGTTTTGTGGTCTTCTACTTGTTTCCGCCTGGGTTGATGGGTCTGGGGGCATTGCTGGGAATGTCTAATACCGGATAAAAGTGTTTTGGAGAAAATCGGAGGTGAAAAAGTTTTTGCATTTTCAGGCATTTCGCTCACTTTAGCGTTTTTGGGGGCCTGTTTGGGGGGGTTCCTGGTGTTCGTGGGTGGGTTTTGGGGTCTTTGAGCAATGCTGGGTATGGATACTTTTGATTGCAAGAGGTTTGTAGTAAATCCATGGTGGCAAAGGGGAGTTAGGGCCTAGCTGCAGAGCGCGTGCGGAGTGATTTTGGAAATTTGCCTGAAAAGTTCTGTCCCCATTTTTGTATTTTTGCTTTTTCCCTGTTTGGGGGTCTTCTACTTGTTTCCGCCTGGGTTGACGGGTCTGGGGGCATTGCTGGGAAGGTCTAATACCGGATAAAAGTGTTTTGGAGAAAATCGAAGGTGAAAAAGTATTTGCATTTTTGCTCACTTGCTTGTCTTTGGGGTGCTGTTTGGGGGGGTTCCTGGTGTTTGGGGGTGGGTTTTGGGGTCTGGGAGCACTGCTGGCCCAGTCTAATGTTGATTGCATTTGTTTTTCAGGAAATCCATGGTGGAAAACGGGAGTTATAGCCTAGCTGCACAACGCGCTTGGAGTGATTTTTGGAATGAGGCCTAAATATTTCAGTGTGAGCTTTTCCGGTTTTGCTTTATGCCTGTTTTGTGGTCTTCTACTTGTTTCCGCCTGGGTTGATGGGTCTGGGGGCATTGCTGGGAAAGTCTAATACCGGATAAAAGTGTTTTGGAGAAAATCCGAGGTGAAAAAGTGTTTGCATTTTCAGGCATTTCGCTCACTTTAGCGTTTTTGGGGGCCTGTTTTGGGGGGTTCCTGGTGTTTGTGGGTGGGTTTTGGGGTCTTTGAGCAATGCTGGGTATGGATACTTTTGATTGCAAGAGGTTTGAAGTAAATCCATGGTGGCAAAGGGGAGTTAGGGTCTAGCTGCAGAGCGCGTGCGGAGTGATTTTGGAAATTTGCCTGAAAATTTCTGTCCCCATTTTTGTATTTTTGCTTTTTGCCTGTTTGGGGGTCTTCTACTTGTTTCCGCCTGGGTTGACGGGTCTGGGGGCATTGCTGGGAAGGTCTAATACCGGATAAAAGTGTTTTGGAGAAAATCGAAGGTGAAAAAGTGTTTGCATTTTTGCTCACTTGCTTGTCTTTGGGGTGCTGTTTGGGGGGGTTCCTGGTGTTTGGTGGTGGGTTTTGGGGTCTGGGAGCACTGCTGGCACAGTCTAATGTTGATTGCATTTGTTTTTCAGGAAATCCATGGTGGAAAACGGGAGTTATAGCCTAGCTGCACAACGCGCTTGGAGTGATTTTTGGAATGAGGCCTAAATATTTCAGTGTGAGCTTTTCCGGTTTTGCTTTATGCCTGTTTTGTGGTCTTCTACTTGTTTCCGCCTGGGTTGATGGGTCTGGGGGCATTGCTGGGAATGTCTAATACCGGATAAAAGTGTTTTGGAGAAAATCGGAGGTGAAAAAGTTTTTGCATTTTCAGGCATTTCGCTCACTTTAGCGTTTTCGGGGGCCTGTTTAGGGGGGGTCCTGGTGTTTGGGGGTGGGTTTTGGGGTCTTGGAGCAATGCAGGGTATGGATACTTTTGATTGCAAGAGGTTTGAAGCAAATCCATGGTGGCAAAGGGGAGTTAGGACCTAGCTGCAGAGAGCGCGTGGAGTGATTTTGGAAATTTGCCTAAAAATTTCTAAGTCCCCATTTTTGTATATTTGCTTTTTGGCTGTTTGGGGGTCTTCTACTTGTTTCCACCTGGGTTGATGGGTCTGGGGGCATTGCTGGGAAGGTCTAATACCGGATAAAAGTGTTTTGGAGAAAATCGAAGGTGAAAAAGTGTTTGCATTTTTGCTCACTTGCTTGTTTTTGGGGTGCTGTTTGGGGGGGTTCCTGGTGTTTGGGGGTGGGTTTTGGGGTCTGGGAGCACTGCTGGCACAGTCTAATGTTGATTGCATTTGTTTTTCAGGAAATCCATGGTGGAAAATGGGAGTTATAGCCTAGCTGCACAGCGCGCTTGGAGTGATTTTTGGAATGAGGCCTAAATATTTCAGTGTGAGCTTTTACGGTTTTGATTTATGCCTGTTTTGTGGTCTTCTACTTGTTTCCGCCTGGGTTGATGGGTCTGGGGGCATTGCTGGGAATGTCTAATACCGGATAAAAGTGTTTTGGAGAAAATCGGAGGTGAAAAAGTTTTTGCATTTTCAGGCATTTCGCTCACTTTAGCGTTTTTGGGGGCCTGTTTGGGGGGGTTCCTGGTGTTTGTGGGTGGGTTTTGGGGTCTTTGAGCAATGCTGGGTATGGATACTTTTGATTGCAAGAGGTTTGTAGTAAATCCATGGTGGCAAAGGGGAGTTAGGGCCTAGCTGCAGAGCGCGTGCGGAGTGATTTTGGAAATTTGCCTGAAAATTTCTGTCCCCATTTTTGTACTTTTGCTTTTTGCCTGTTTGGGGGTCTTCTACTTGTTTCCGCCTGGGTTGAGGGGTCTGGGGGCATTGCTGGGAAGGTCTAATACCGGATAAAAGTGTTTTGGAGAAAATCGAAGGTGAAAAAGTGTTTGCATTTTTGCTCATTTGCTTGTCTTTGGGGTGCTGTTTGGGGGGTTCGTGGTGTTTGGGGGTGGGTTTTGGGGTCTGGGAGCACCGCTGGCACAGTCTAATGTTGATTGCATTTGTTTTTCAGGAAATCCATGGTGGAAAACGGGAGTTATAGCCTAGCTGCACAACGCGCTTGGAGTGATTTTTGGAATGAGGCCTAAATATTTCAGTGTGAGCTTTTCCGGTTTTGCTTTATGCCTGTTTTGTGGTCTTCTACTTGTTTCCGCCTGGGTTGATGGGTCTGGGGGCATTGCTGGGAATGTCTAATACCGGATAAAAGTGTTTTGGAGAAAATCGGAGGTGAAAAAGTTTTTGCATTTTCAGGCATTTCGCTCACTTTAGCGTTTTCGGGGGCCTGTTTGGGGGGTTACTGGTGTTTGGGGGTGGGTTTTGGGGTCTTGGAGCAATGCAGGGTATGGATACTTTTGATTGCAAGAGGTTTGAAGCAAATCCATGGTGGCAAAGGGGAGTTAGGACCTAGCTGCAGAGTGCGCGTGGAGTGATTTTGGAAATTTGCCTAAAAATTTCTGTGTCCCCATTTTTGTATATTTGCTTTTTGGCTGTTTGGGGGTCTTCTACTTGTTTCCGCCTGGGTTGATGGGTCTGGGGGCATTGCTGGGAAGGTCTAATACCGGATAAAAGTGTTTTGGAGAAAATCGAAGGTGAAAAAGTGTTTGCATTTTTGCTCACTTGCTTGTCTTTGGGGTGCTGTTTGGGGGGGTTCCTGGTGTTTGGGGGTGGGTTTTGGGGTTTGGGAGCACTGCTGGCACAGTCTAATGTTGATTGCATTTGTTTTTCAGGAAATCCATGGTGGAAAACGGGAGTTATAGCCTAGCTGCACAGCGCGCTTGGAGTGATTTTTGGAATGAGGCCTAAATATTTCAGTGTGAGCTTTTACGGTTTTGATTTATGCCTGTTTTGTGGTCTTCTACTTGTTTACGCCTGGGTTGATGGGTCTGGGGGCATTGCTGGGAATGTCTAATACCGGATAAAAGTGTTTTGGAGAAAATCAGAGGTGAAAAAGTTTTTGCATTTTCAGGCATTTCGCTCACTTTAGCGTTTTTGGGGGCCTGTTTGGGGGGGTTCCTGGTGTTTGTGGGTAGGGTTTGGGGTCTTTGAGCAATGCTGGGTATGGATACTTTTGATTGCAAGAGGTTTGTAGTAAATCCATGGTGGCAAAGGGGAGTTAGGGCCTAGCTGCAGAGCGCGTGCGGAGTGATTTTGGAAATTTGCCTGAAAAGTTCTGTCCCCATTTTTGTATTTTTGCTTTTTGCCTGTTTGGGGGTCTTCTACTTGTTTCCGCCTGGGTTGACGGGTCTGGGGGCATTGCTGGGAAGGTCTAATACCGGATAAAAGTGTTTTGGAGAAAATCGAAGGTGAAAAAGTATTTGCATTTTTGCTCACTTGCTTGTCTTTGGGGTGCTGTTTGGGGGGGTTCCTGGTGTTTGGGGGTGGGTTTTGGGGTCTGGGAGCACTGCTGGCACAGTCTAATGTTGATTGCATTTGTTTTTCAGGAAATCCATGGTGGAAAACGGGAGTTATAGCCTAGCTGCACAACGCGCTTGGAGTGATTTTTGGAATGAGGCCTAAATATTTCAGTGTGAGCTTTTCCGGTTTTGCTTTATGCCTGTTTTGTGGTCTTCTACTTGTTTCCGCCTGGGTTGATGGGTCTGGGGGCATTGCTGGGAATGTCTAATACCGGATAAAAGTGTTTTGGAGAAAATCCGAGGTGAAAAAGTTTTTGCATTTTCAGGCATTTCGCTCACTTTAGCGTTTTTGGGGGCCTGTTTTGGGGGGTTCCTGGTGTTTGTGGGTGGGTTTTGGGGTCTTTGAGCAATGCTGGGTATGGATACTTTTGATTGCAAGAGGTTTGAAGTAAATCCATGGTGGCAAAGGGGAGTTAGGGTCTAGCTGCAGAGCGCGTGCGGAGTGATTTTGGAAATTTGCCTGAAAATTGATGTCCCCATTTTTGTATTTTTGCTTTTTGCCTGTTTGGGGGTCTTCTACTTGTTTCCGCCTGGGTTGACGGGTCTGGGGGCATTGCTGGGAAGGTCTAATACCGGATAAAAGTGTTTTGGAGAAAATCGAAGGTGAAAAAGTGTTTGCATTTTTGCTCACTTGCTTGTCTTTAGGGTGCTGTTTGGGGGGGTTCCTGGTGTTTGGGGGTGGGTTTTGGGGTCTGGGAGCACTGCTGGCACAGTCTAATGTTGATTGCATTTGTTTTTCAGGAAATCCATGGTGGAAAACGGGAGTTATAGCCTAGCTGCACAATGAGCTTGGAGTGATTTTTGGAATGAGGCCTAAATATTTCAGTGTGAGCTTTTCCGGTTTTGCTTTATGCCTGTTTTGTGGTCTTCTACTTGTTTCCGCCTGGGTTGATGGGTCTGGGGGCATTGCTGGGAATGTCTAATACCGGATAAAAGTGTTTTGGAGAAAATCGGAGGTGAAAAAGTTTTTGCATTTTCAGGCATTTCGCTCACTTTAGCGTTTTCGGGGGCCTGTTTAGGGGGGTCCTGGTGTTTGGGGGTGGGTTTTGGGGTCTTGGAGCAATGCAGGGTATGGATACTTTTGATTGCAAGAGGTTTGAAGCAAATCCATGGTGGCAAAGGGGAGTTAGGACCTAGCTGCGGAGAGCGCGTGGAGTGATTTTGGAAATTTGCCTAAAAATGTCTAAGTCCCCATTTTTGTATATTTGCTTTTTGGCTGTTTGGGGGTCTTCTACTTGTTTCCACCTGGGTTGATGGGTCTGGGGGCATTGCTGGGAAGGTCTAATACCGGATAAAAGTGTTTTGCAGAAAATCGAAGGTGAAAAAGTGTTTGCATTTTTGCTCACTTGCTTGTTTTTGGGGTACTGTTTGGGGGGGTTCCTGGTGTTTGGGGGTGGGTTTTGGGGTCTGGGAGCACTGCTGGCACAGTCTAATGTTGATTGCATTTGTTTTTCAGGAAATCCATAGTGGAAAATGGGAGTTATAGCCTAGCTGCACAGCGCGCTTGGAGTGATTTTTGGAATGAGGCCTAAATATTTCAGTGTGAGCTTTTACGGTTTTGATTTATGCCTGTTTTGTGGTCTTCTACTTGTTTCCGCCTGGGTTGATGGGTCTGGGGGCATTGCTGGGAATGTCTAATACCGGATAAAAGTGTTTTGGAGAAAATCGGAGGTGAAAAAGTTTTTGCATTTTCAGGCATTTCGCTCACTTTAGCGTTTTTGGGGGCCTGTTTGGGGGGGTTCCTGGTGTTTGTGGGTGGGTTTTGGGGTCTTTGAGCAATGCTGGGTATGAATACTTTCGATTGCAAGAGGTTTGAAGTAAATCCATGGTGGCAAAGGGGAGTTAGGGCCTAGCTGCAGAGCGCGTGCGGAGTGATTTTGGAAATTTGCCTGAAAAGTTCTGTCCCCATTTTTGTATTTTTGCTTTTTGCCTGTTTGGGGGTCTTCTACTTGTTTCCGCCTGGGTTGACGGGTCTGGGGGCATTGCTGGGAAGGTCTAATACCGGATAAAAGTGTTTTGGAGAAAATCGAAGGTGAAAAAGTATTTGCATTTTTGCTCACTTGCTTGTCTTTGGGGTGCTGTTTGGGGGGGTTCCTGGTGTTTGGGGGTGGGTTTTGGGGTCTGGGAGCACTGCTGGCACAGTCTAATGTTGATTGCATTTGTTTTTCAGGAAATCCATGGTGGAAAACGGGAGTTATAGCCTAGCTGCACAACGCGTTTGGAGTGATTTTTGGAATGAGGCCTAAATATTTCAGTGTGAGCTTTTCCGGTTTTGCTTTATGCCTGTTTTGTGGTCTTCTACTTGTTTCCGCCTGGATTGATGGGTCTGGGGGCATTGCTGGGAATGTCTAATACCGGATAAAAGTGTTTTGGAGAAAATCCGAGGTGAAAAAGTTTTTGCATTTTCAGGCATTTCGCTCACTTTAGCGTTTTTGGGGGCCTGTTTGGGGGGGTTCCTGGTGTTTGTGGGTGGGTTTTGGGGTCTTTGAGCAATGCTGGGTATGAATACTTTCGATTGCAAGAGGTTTGAAGTAAATCCATGGTGGCAAAGGGGAGTTAGGGCCTAGCTGCAGAGCGCGTGCGGAGTGATTTTGGAAATTTGCCTGAAAATTTCTGTCCCCATTTTTGTATTTTTGCTTTTTGCCTGTTTGGGGGTCTTCTACTTGTTTCCGCCTGGGTTGAGGGGTCTGGGGGCATTGCTGGGAAGGTCTAATACCGGATAAAAGTGTTTTGGAGAAAATCGAAGGTGAAAAAGTGTTTGCATTTTTGCTCACTTGCTTGTCTTTGGGGTGCTGTTTGGGGGGGTTCCTGGTGTTTGGGGGTGGGTTTTGGGGTCTGGGAGCACTGCTGGCACAGTCTAATGTTGATTGCATTTGTTTTTCAGGAAATCCATGGTGGAAAACGGGAGTTATAGCCTAGCTGCACAACGAGCTTGGAGTGATTTTTGGAATGAGGCCTAAATATTTCAGTGTGAGCTTTTCCGGTTTTGCTTTATGCCTGTTTTGTGGTCTTCTACTTGTTTCCGCCTGGGTTGATGGGTCTGGGGGCATTGCTGGGAATGTCTAATACCGGATAAAAGTGTTTTGGAGAAAATCGGAGGTGAAAAAGTTTTTGCATTTTCAGGCATTTCGCTCACTTTAGCGTTTTCGGGGGCCTGTTTAGGGGGGTCCTGGTGTTTGGGGGTGGGTTTTGGGGTCTTGGAGCAATGCAGGGTATGGATACTTTTGATTGCAAGAGGTTTGAAGCAAATCCATGGTGGCAAAGGGGAGTTAGGACCTAGCTGCAGAGAGCGCGTGGAGTGATTTTGGAAATTTGCCTAAAAATTTCTAAGTCCCCATTTTTGTATATTTGCTTTTTGGCTGTTTGGGGGTCTTCTACTTGTTTCCACCTGGGTTGATGGGTCTGGGGGCATTGCTGGGAAGGTCTAATACCGGATAAAAGTGTTTTGGAGAAAATCGAAGGTGAAAAAGTGTTTGCATTTTTGCTCACTTGCTTGTTTTTGGGGTGCTGTTTGGGGGGGTTCCTGGTGTTTGGGGTGGGTTTTGGGGTCTGGGAGCACTGCTGGCACAGTCTAATGTTGATTGCATTTGTTTTTCAGGAAATCCATGGTGGAAAATGGGAGTTATAGCCTAGCTGCACAGCGCGCTTGGAGTGATTTTTGGAATGAGGCCTAAATATTTCAGTGTGAGCTTTTACGGTTTTGATTTATGCCTGTTTTGTGGTCTTCTACTTGTTTCTGCCTGGGTTGATGGGTCTGGGGGCATTGCTGGGAATGTCAAATACCGGATAAAAGTGTTTTGGAGAAAATCGGAGGTGAAAAAGTTTTAGCATTTTCAGGCATTTCGCTCACTTCAGCGTTTTTGGGGGCCTGTTTGGGGGGGTTCCTGGTGTTTGTGGGTGGGTTTTGGGGTCTTTGAGCAATGCTGGGTATGGATACTTTTGATTGCAAGAGGTTTGTAGTAAATCCATGGTGGCAAAGGGGAGTTAGGGCCTAGCTGCAGAGCGCGTGCGGAGTGATTTTGGAAATTTGCCTGAAAATTTCTGTCCCCATTTTTGTATTTTTGCTTTTTGCCTGTTTGGGGGTCTTCTACTTGTTTCCGCCTGGGTTGACGGGTCTGGGGGCATTGCTGGGAAAGTTTAATACCGGATAAAAGTGTTTTGGAGAAAATCGAAGGTGAAAAAGTGTTTGCATTTTTGCTCACTTGCTTGTCTTTGGGGTGCTGTTTGGGGGGGTTCCTGGTGTTTGGGGGTGGGTTTTGGGGTCTGGGAGCACTGCTGGCACAGTCTAATGTTGATTGCATTTGTTTTTCAGGAAATCCATGGTGGAAAACGGGAGTTATAGCCTAGCTGCACAACGCGCTTGGAGTGATTTTTGGAATGAGGCCTAAATATTTCAGTGTGAGCTTTTCCGGTTTTGCTTTATGCCTGTTTTGTGGTCTTCTACTTGTTTCCGCCTGGGTTGATGGGTCTGGGGGCATTGCTGGGAATGTCTAATACCGGATAAAAGTGTTTTGGAGAAAATCCGAGGTGAAAAAGTTTTTGCATTTTCAGGCATTTCGCTCACTTTAGCGTTTTTGGGGGCCTGTTTGGGGGGTTCCTGGTGTTTGTGGGTGGGTTTTGGGGTCTTTGAGCAATGCTGGGTATGGATACTTTTGATTGCAAGAGGTTTGAAGTAAATCCATGGTGGCAAAGGGGAGTTAGGGCCTAGCTGCAGAGCGCGTGCGGAGTGATTTTGGAAATTTGCCTGAAAATTTCTGTCCCCATTTTTGTATTTTTGCTTTTTGCCTGTTTGGGGGTCTTCTACTTGTTTCCGCCTGGGTTGACGGGTCTGGGGGCATTGCTGGGAAGGTCTAATACCGGATAAAAGTGTTTTGGAGAAAATCGAAGGTGAAAAAGTGTTTGCATTTTTGCTCACTTGCTTGTCTTTGGGGTGCTGTTTGGGGGGGTTCCTGGTGTTTGGGGGTGGGTTTTGGGGTCTGGGAGCACTACTGGCACAGTCTAATGTTGATTGCATTTGTTTTTCAGGAAATCCATGGTGGAAAACGGGAGTTATAGCCTAGCTGCACAACGCGCTTGGAGTGATTTTTGGAATGAGGCCTAAATATTTCAGTGTGAGCTTTTCCGGTTTTGCTTTATGCCTGTTTTGTGGTCTTCTACTTGTTTCTGCCTGGGTTGATGGGTCTGGGGCATTGCTGGGAATGTCTAATACCGGATAAAAGTGTTTTGGAGAAAATCGGAGGTGAAAAGTTTTTGCATTTTCAGGCATTTCGCTCACTTTAGCGTTTTCGGGGGCCTGTTTAGGGGGGGTCCTGGTGTTTGGGGGTGGGTTTTGGGGTCTTGGAGCAATGCAGGGTATGGATACTTTTGATTGCAAGAGGTTTGAAGCAAATCCATGGTGGCAAAGGGGAGTTAGGACCTAGCTGCAGAGAGCGCGTGGAGTGATTTTGGAAATTTGCCTAAAAATTTCTAAGTCCCCATTTTTGTATATTTGCTTTTTGGCTGTTTGGGGGTCTTCTACTTGTTTCCACCTGGGTTGATTGGTCTGGGGGCATTGCTGGGAAGGTCTAATACCGGATAAAAGTGTTTTGGAGAAAATCGAAGGTGAAAAAGTGTTTGCATTTTTGCTCACTTGCTTGTTTTTGGGGTGCTGTTTAGGGGGTTCCTGGTGTTTGGGGGTGGGTTTTGGGGTCTGGGAGCAATGCTGGCACAGTCTAATGTTGATTGCATTTGTTTTTCAGGAAATCCGTGGTGGAAAATGGGAGTTATAGCCTAGCTGCACAGCGCGCTTGGAGTGATTTTTGGAATGAGGCCTAAATATTTCAGTGTGAGCTTTTACGGTTTTGATTTATGCCTGTTTTCTGGTCTTCTACTTGTTTCCGCCTGGGTTGATGGGTCTGGGGGCATTGCTGGGAATGTCTAATACCGGATAAAAGTGTTTTGGAGAAAATCGGAGGTGAAAAAGTTTTTGCATTTTCAGGCATTTCGCTCACTTTAGCGTTTTTGGGGGCCTGTTTGGGGGGGTTCCTGGTGTTTGTGGGTAGGGTTTGGGGTCTTTGAGCAATGCTGGGTATGGATACTTTTGATTGCAAGAGGTTTGTAGTAAATCCATGGTGGCAAAGGGGAGTTAGGGCCTAGCTGCAAAGCGCGTGCGGAGTGATTTTGGAAATTTGCCTGAAAAGTTCTGTCCCCATTTTTGTATTTTTGCTTTTTGCCTGTTTGGGGGTCTTCTACTTGTTTCCGCCTGGGTTGACGGGTCTGGGGGCATTGCTGGGAAGGTCTAATACCGGATAAAAGTGTTTTGGAGAAAATCGAAGGTGAAAAAGTATTTGCATTTTTGCTCACTTGCTTGTCTTTGGGGTGCTGTTTGGGGGGGTTCCTGGTGTTTGGGGGTGGGTTTTGGGGTCTGGGAGCACTGCTGGCACAGTCTAATGTTGATTGCATTTGTTTTTCAGGAAATCCATGGTGGAAAACGGGAGTTATAGCCTAGCTGCACAACGCGCTTGGAGTGATTTTTGGAATGAGGCCTAAATATTTCAGTGTGAGCTTTTCCGGTTTTGCTTTATGCCTGTTTTGTGGTCTTCTACTTGTTTCCGCCTGGGTTGATGGGTCTGGGGGCATTGCTGGGAATGTCTAATACCGGATAAAAGTGTTTTGGAGAAAATCCGAGGTGAAAAAGTTTTTGCATTTTCAGGCATTTCGCTCACTTTAGCGTTTTTGGGGGCCTGTTTTGGGGGGTTCCTGGTGTTTGTGGGTGGGTTTTGGGGTCTTTGAGCAATGCTGGGTATGGATACTTTTGATTGCAAGAGGTTTGAAGTAAATCCATGGTGGCAAAGGGGAGTTAGGGTCTAGCTGCAGAGCGCGTGCGGAGTGATTTTGGAAATTTGCCTGAAAATTTCTGTCCCCATTTTTGTATTTTTGCTTTTTGCCTGTTTGGGGGTCTTCTACTTGTTTCCGCCTGGGTTGACGGGTCTGGGGGCATTGCTGGGAAGGTCTAATACCGGATAAAAGTGTTTTGGAGAAAATCGAAGGTGAAAAAGTGTTTGCATTTTTGCTCACTTGCTTGTCTTTAGGGTGCTGTTTGGGGGGGTTCCTGGTGTTTGGGGGTGGGTTTTGGGGTCTGGGAGCACTGCTGGCACAGTCTAATGTTGATTGCATTTGTTTTTCAGGAAATCCATGGTGGAAAACGGGAGTTATAGCCTAGCTGCACAATGAGCTTGGAGTGATTTTTGGAATGAGGCCTAAATATTTCAGTGTGAGCTTTTCCGGTTTTGCTTTATGCCTGTTTTGTGGTCTTCTACTTGTTTCCGCCTGGGTTGATGGGTCTGGGGGCATTGCTGGGAATGTCTAATACCGGATAAAAGTGTTTTGGAGAAAATCGGAGGTGAAAAAGTTTTTGCATTTTCAGGCATTTCGCTCACTTTAGCGTTTTCGGGGGCCTGTTTAGGGGGGTCCTGGTGTTTGGGGGTGGGTTTTGGGGTCTTGGAGCAATGCAGGGTATGGATACTTTTGATTGCAAGAGGTTTGAAGCAAATCCATGGTGGCAAAGGGGAGTTAGGACCTAGCTGCGGAGAGCGCGTGGAGTGATTTTGGAAATTTGCCTAAAAATGTCTAAGTCCCCATTTTTGTATATTTGCTTTTTGGCTGTTTGGGGGTCTTCTACTTGTTTCCACCTGGGTTGATGGGTCTGGGGGCATTGCTGGGAAGGTCTAATACCGGATAAAAGTGTTTTGCAGAAAATCGAAGGTGAAAAAGTGTTTGCATTTTTGCTCACTTGCTTGTTTTTGGGGTACTGTTTGGGGGGGTTCCTGGTGTTTGGGGGTGGGTTTTGGGGTCTGGGAGCACTGCTGGCACAGTCTAATGTTGATTGCATTTGTTTTTCAGGAAATCCATAGTGGAAAATGGGAGTTATAGCCTAGCTGCACAGCGCGCTTGGAGTGATTTTTGGAATGAGGCCTAAATATTTCAGTGTGAGCTTTTACGGTTTTGATTTATGCCTGTTTTGTGGTCTTCTACTTGTTTCCGCCTGGGTTGATGGGTCTGGGGGCATTGCTGGGAATGTCTAATACCGGATAAAAGTGTTTTGGAGAAAATCGGAGGTGAAAAAGTTTTTGCATTTTCAGGCATTTCGCTCACTTTAGCGTTTTTGGGGGCCTGTTTGGGGGGGTTCCTGGTGTTTGTGGGTGGGTTTTGGGGTCTTTGAGCAATGCTGGGTATGAATACTTTCGATTGCAAGAGGTTTGAAGTAAATCCATGGTGGCAAAGGGGAGTTAGGGCCTAGCTGCAGAGCGCGTGCGGAGTGATTTTGGAAATTTGCCTGAAAAGTTCTGTCCCCATTTTTGTATTTTTGCTTTTTGCCTGTTTGGGGGTCTTCTACTTGTTTCCGCCTGGGTTGACGGGTCTGGGGGCATTGCTGGGAAGGTCTAATACCGGATAAAAGTGTTTTGGAGAAAATCGAAGGTGAAAAAGTATTTGCATTTTTGCTCACTTGCTTGTCTTTGGGGTGCTGTTTGGGGGGGTTCCTGGTGTTTGGGGGTGGGTTTTGGGGTCTGGGAGCACTGCTGGCACAGTCTAATGTTGATTGCATTTGTTTTTCAGGAAATCCATGGTGGAAAACGGGAGTTATAGCCTAGCTGCACAACGCGTTTGGAGTGATTTTTGGAATGAGGCCTAAATATTTCAGTGTGAGCTTTTCCGGTTTTGCTTTATGCCTGTTTTGTGGTCTTCTACTTGTTTCCGCCTGGATTGATGGGTCTGGGGGCATTGCTGGGAATGTCTAATACCGGATAAAAGTGTTTTGGAGAAAATCCGAGGTGAAAAAGTTTTTGCATTTTCAGGCATTTCGCTCACTTTAGCGTTTTTGGGGGCCTGTTTGGGGGGGTTCCTGGTGTTTGTGGGTGGGTTTTGGGGTCTTTGAGCAATGCTGGGTATGAATACTTTCGATTGCAAGAGGTTTGAAGTAAATCCATGGTGGCAAAGGGGAGTTAGGGCCTAGCTGCAGAGCGCGTGCAGAGTGATTTTGGAAATTTGCCTGAAAATTTCTGTCCCCATTTTTGTATTTTTGCTTTTTGCCTGTTTGGGGGTCTTCTACTTGTTTCCGCCTGGGTTGAGGGGTCTGGGGGCATTGCTGGGAAGGTCTAATACCGGATAAAAGTGTTTTGGAGAAAATCGAAGGTGAAAAAGTGTTTGCATTTTTGCTCACTTGCTTGTCTTTGGGGTGCTGTTTGGGGGGGTTCCTGGTGTTTGGGGGTGGGTTTTGGGGTCTGGGAGCACTGCTGGCACAGTCTAATGTTGATTGCATTTGTTTTTCAGGAAATCCATGGTGGAAAACGGGAGTTATAGCCTAGCTGCACAACGAGCTTGGAGTGATTTTTGGAATGAGGCCTAAATATTTCAGTGTGAGCTTTTCCGGTTTTGCTTTATGCCTGTTTTGTGGTCTTCTACTTGTTTCCGCCTGGGTTGATGGGTCTGGGGGCATTGCTGGGAATGTCTAATACCGGATAAAAGTGTTTTGGAGAAAATCGGAGGTGAAAAAGTTTTTGCATTTTCAGGCATTTCGCTCACTTTAGCGTTTTCGGGGGCCTGTTTAGGGGGGTCCTGGTGTTTGGGGGTGGGTTTTGGGGTCTTGGAGCAATGCAGGGTATGGATACTTTTGATTGCAAGAGGTTTGAAGCAAATCCATGGTGGCAAAGGGGAGTTAGGACCTAGCTGCAGAGAGCGCGTGGAGTGATTTTGGAAATTTGCCTAAAAATTTCTAAGTCCCCATTTTTGTATATTTGCTTTTTGGCTGTTTGGGGGTCTTCTACTTGTTTCCACCTGGGTTGATGGGTCTGGGGGCATTGCTGGGAAGGTCTAATACCGGATAAAAGTGTTTTGGAGAAAATCGAAGGTGAAAAAGTGTTTGCATTTTTGCTCACTTGCTTGTTTTTGGGGTGCTGTTTGGGGGGGTTCCTGGTGTTTGGGGTGGGTTTTGGGGTCTGGGAGCACTGCTGGCACAGTCTAATGTTGATTGCATTTGTTTTTCAGGAAATCCATGGTGGAAAATGGGAGTTATAGCCTAGCTGCACAGCGCGCTTGGAGTGATTTTTGGAATGAGGCCTAAATATTTCAGTGTGAGCTTTTACGGTTTTGATTTATGCCTGTTTTGTGGTCTTCTACTTGTTTCTGCCTGGGTTGATGGGTCTGGGGGCATTGCTGGGAATGTCTAATACCGGATAAAAGTGTTTTGGAGAAAATCGGAGGTGAAAAAGTTTTAGCATTTTCAGGCATTTCGCTCACTTCAGCGTTTTTGGGGGCCTGTTTGGGGGGGTTCCTGGTGTTTGTGGGTGGGTTTTGGGGTCTTTGAGCAATGCTGGGTATGGATACTTTTGATTGCAAGAGGTTTGTAGTAAATCCATGGTGGCAAAGGGGAGTTAGGGCCTAGCTGCAGAGCGCGTGCGGAGTGATTTTGGAAATTTGCCTGAAAATTTCTGTCCCCATTTTTGTATTTTTGCTTTTTGCCTGTTTGGGGGTCTTCTACTTGTTTCCGCCTGGGTTGACGGGTCTGGGGGCATTGCTGGGAAAGTTTAATACCGGATAAAAGTGTTTTGGAGAAAATCGAAGGTGAAAAAGTGTTTGCATTTTTGCTCACTTGCTTGTCTTTGGGGTGCTGTTTGGGGGGGTTCCTGGTGTTTGGGGGTGGGTTTTGGGGTCTGGGAGCACTGCTGGCACAGTCTAATGTTGATTGCATTTGTTTTTCAGGAAATCCATGGTGGAAAACGGGAGTTATAGCCTAGCTGCACAACGCGCTTGGAGTGATTTTTGGAATGAGGCCTAAATATTTCAGTGTGAGCTTTTCCGGTTTTGCTTTATGCCTGTTTTGTGGTCTTCTACTTGTTTCCGCCTGGGTTGATGGGTCTGGGGGCATTGCTGGGAATGTCTAATACCGGATAAAAGTGTTTTGGAGAAAATCCGAGGTGAAAAAGTTTTTGCATTTTCAGGCATTTCGCTCACTTTAGCGTTTTTGGGGGCCTGTTTGGGGGGTTCCTGGTTTTTGTGGGTGGGTTTTGGGGTCTTTGAGCAATGCTGGGTATGGATACTTTTGATTGCAAGAGGTTTGAAGTAAATCCATGGTGGCAAAGGGGAGTTAGGGCCTAGCTGCAGAGCGCGTGCGGAGTGATTTTGGAAATTTGCCTGAAAATTTCTGTCCCCATTTTTGTATTTTTGCTTTTTGCCTGTTTGGGGGTCTTCTACTTGTTTCCGCCTGGGTTGACGGGTCTGGGGGCATTGCTGGGAAGGTCTAATACCGGATAAAAGTGTTTTGGAGAAAATCGAAGGTGAAAAAGTGTTTGCATTTTTGCTCACTTGCTTGTCTTTGGGGTGCTGTTTGGGGGGGTTCCTGGTGTTTGGGGGTGGGTTTTGGGGTCTGGGAGCACTACTGGCACAGTCTAATGTTGATTGCATTTGTTTTTCAGGAAATCCATGGTGGAAAACGGGAGTTATAGCCTAGCTGCACAACGCGCTTGGAGTGATTTTTGGAATGAGGCCTAAATATTTCAGTGTGAGCTTTTCCGGTTTTGCTTTATGCCTGTTTTGTGGTCTTCTACTTGTTTCTGCCTGGGTTGATGGGTCTGGGGCATTGCTGGGAATGTCTAATACCGGATAAAAGTGTTTTGGAGAAAATCGGAGGTGAAAAGTTTTTGCATTTTCAGGCATTTCGCTCACTTTAGCGTTTTCGGGGGCCTGTTTAGGGGGGGTCCTGGTGTTTGGGGGTGTGTTTTGGGGTCTTGGAGCAATGCAGGGTATGGATACTTTTGATTGCAAGAGGTTTGAAGCAAATCCATGGTGGCAAAGGGGAGTTAGGACCTAGCTGCAGAGAGCGCGTGGAGTGATTTTGGAAATTTGCCTAAAAATTTCTAAGTCCCCATTTTTGTATATTTGCTTTTTGGCTGTTTGGGGGTCTTCTACTTGTTTCCACCTGGGTTGATTGGTCTGGGGGCATTGCTGGGAAGGTCTAATACCGGATAAAAGTGTTTTGGAGAAAATCGAAGGTGAAAAAGTGTTTGCATTTTTGCTCACTTGCTTGTTTTTGGGGTGCTGTTTAGGGGGTTCCTGGTGTTTGGGGGTGGGTTTTGGGGTCTGGGAGCAATGCTGGCACAGTCTAATGTTGATTGCATTTGTTTTTCAGGAAATCCGTGGTGGAAAATGGGAGTTATAGCCTAGCTGCACAGCGCGCTTGGAGTGATTTTTGGAATGAGGCCTAAATATTTCAGTGTGAGCTTTTACGGTTTTGATTTATGCCTGTTTTCTGGTCTTCTACTTGTTTCCGCCTGGGTTGATGGGTCTGGGGGCATTGCTGGGAATGTCTAATACCGGATAAAAGTGTTTTGGAGAAAATCGGAGGTGAAAAAGTTTTTGCATTTTCAGGCATTTCGCTCACTTTAGCGTTTTTGGGGGCCTGTTTGGGGGGTTCCTGGTGTTTGTGGGTGGGTTTTGGGGTCTTTGAGCAATGCTGGGTATGGATACTTTTGATTGCAAGAGGTTTGTAGTAAATCCATGGTGGCAAAGGGGAGTTAGGGCCTAGCTGCAGAGCGCGTGTGGAGTGATTTTGGAAATTTGCCTGAAAATTTCTGTCCCCATTTTTGTATTTTTGCTTTTTGCCTGTTTGGGGGTCTTCTACTTGTTTCCGCCTGGGTTGACGGGTCTGGGGGCATTGCTGGGAAGGTCTAATACCGGATAAAAGTGTTTTGGAGAAAATCGAAGGTGAAAAAGTGTTTGCATTTTTGCTCACTTGCTTGTCTTTGGGGTGCTGTTTGGGGGGGTTCCTGGTGTTTGGGGGTGGGTTTTGGGGTCTGGGAGCACTGCTGGCACAGTCTAATGTTGATTGCATTTGTTTTTCAGGAAATCCATGGTGGAAAACGGGAGTTATAGCCTAGCTGCACAACGCGCTTGGAGTGATTTTTGGAATGAGGCCTAAATATTTCAGTGTGAGCTTTTCCGGTTTTGCTTTATGCCTGTTTTGTGGTCTTCTACTTGTTTCCGCCTGGGTTGATGGGTCTGGGGGCATTGCTGGGAATGTCTAATACCGGATAAAAGTGTTTTGGAGAAAATCGGAGGTGA
Organism: Lissotriton helveticus; assembly: GCF_964261635.1. NCBI lineage: Eukaryota > Metazoa > Chordata > Amphibia > Caudata > Salamandridae > Lissotriton > Lissotriton helveticus. The sequence continues at coordinate 1,420,325,806 of NC_136059.1, read as the reverse complement.
AAAAGTTTTAGCATTTTCAGGCATTTCGCTCACTTCAGCGTTTTTGGGGGCCTGTTTGGGGGGGTTCCTGGTGTTTGTGGGTGGGTTTTGGGGTCTTTGAGCAATGCTGGGTATGGATACTTTTGATTGCAAGAGGTTTGTAGTAAATCCATGGTGGCAAAGGGGAGTTAGGGCCTAGCTGCAGAGCGCGTGCGGAGTGATTTTGGAAATTTGCCTGAAAATTTCTGTCCCCATTTTTGTATTTTTGCTTTTTGCCTGTTTGGGGGTCTTCTACTTGTTTCCGCCTGGGTTGACGGGTCTGGGGGCATTGCTGGGAAAGTTTAATACCGGATAAAAGTGTTTTGGAGAAAATCGAAGGTGAAAAAGTGTTTGCATTTTTGCTCACTTGCTTGTATTTGGGGTGCTGTTTGGGGGGGTTCCTGGTGTTTGGGGGTGGGTTTTGGGGTCTGGGAGCACTGCTGGCACAGTCTAATGTTGATTGCATTTGTTTTTCAGGAAATCCATGGTGGAAAACGGGAGTTATAGCCTAGCTGCACAACGCGCTTGGAGTGATTTTTGGAATGAGGCCTAAATATTTCAGTGTGAGCTTTTCCGGTTTTGCTTTATGCCTGTTTTGTGGTCTTCTACTTGTTTCCGCCTGGGTTGATGGGTCTGGGGGCATTGCTGGGAATGTCTAATACCGGATAAAAGTGTTTTGGAGAAAATCCGAGGTGAAAAAGTTTTTGCATTTTCAGGCATTTCGCTCACTTTAGCGTTTTTGGGGGCCTGTTTGGGGGGGTTCCTGGTGTTTGTGGGTGGGTTTTGGGGTCTTTGAGCAATGCTGGGTATGGATACTTTTGATTGCAAGAGGTTTGAAGTAAATCCATGGTGGCAAAGGGGAGTTAGGGCCTAGCTGCAGAGCGCGTGCGGAGTGATTTTGGAAATTTGCCTGAAAATTTCTGTCCCCATTTTTGTATTTTTGCTTTTTGCCTGTTTGGGGGTCTTCTACTTGTTTCCGCCTGGGTTGACGGGTCTGGGGGCATTGCTGGGAAGGTCTAATACCGGATAAAAGTGTTTTGGAGAAAATCGAAGGTGAAAAAGTGTTTGCATTTTTGCTCACTTGCTTGTCTTTGGGGTGCTGTTTGGGGGGGTTCCTGGTGTTTGGGGGTGGGTTTTGGGGTCTGGGAGCACTACTGGCACAGTCTAATGTTGATTGCATTTGTTTTTCAGGAAATCCATGGTGGAAAACGGGAGTTATAGCCTAGCTGCACAACGCGCTTGGAGTGATTTTTGGAATGAGGCCTAAATATTTCAGTGTGAGCTTTTCCGGTTTTGCTTTATGCCTGTTTTGTGGTCTTCTACTTGTTTCTGCCTGGGTTGATGGGTCTGGGGCATTGCTGGGAATGTCTAATACCGGATAAAAGTGTTTTGGAGAAAATCGGAGGTGAAAAAGTTTTTGCATTTTCAGGCATTTCGCTCACTTTAGCGTTTTCGGGGGCCTGTTTAGGGGGGGTCCTGGTGTTTGGGGGTGGGTTTTGGGGTCTTGGAGCAATGCAGGGTATGGATACTTTTGATTGCAAGAGGTTTGAAGCAAATCCATGGTGGCAAAGGGGAGTTAGGACCTAGCTGCAGAGAGCGCGTGGAGTGATTTTGGAAATTTGCCTAAAAATTTCTAAGTCCCCATTTTTGTATATTTGCTTTTTGGCTGTTTGGGGGTCTTCTACTTGTTTCCACCTGGGTTGATGGGTCTGGGGGCATTGCTGGGAAGGTCTAATACCGGATAAAAGTGTTTTGGAGAAAATCGAAGGTGAAAAAGTGTTTGCATTTTTGCTCACTTGCTTGTTTTTGGGGTGCTGTTTAGGGGGTTCCTGGTGTTTGGGGGTGGGTTTTGGGGTCTGGGAGCACTGCTGGCACAGTCTAATGTTGATTGCATTTGTTTTTCAGGAAATCCGTGGTGGAAAATGGGAGTTATAGCCTAGCTGCACAGCGCGCTTGGAGTGATTTTTGGAATGAGGCCTAAATATTTCAGTGTGAGCTTTTACGGTTTTGATTTATGCCTGTTTTCTGGTCTTCTACTTGTTTCCGCCTGGGTTGATGGGTCTGGGGGCATTGCTGGGAATGTCTAATACCGGATAAATGTGTTTTGGAGAAAATCGGAGGTGAAAAAGTTTTTGCATTTTCAGGCATTTCGCTCACTTTAGCGTTTTTGGGGGCCTGTTTGGGGGGGTTCCTGGTGTTTGTGGGTGGGTTTTGGGGTCTTTGAGCAATGCTGGGTATGGATACTTTTGATTGCAAGAGGTTTGTAGTAAATCCATGGTGGCAAAGGGGAGTTAGGGCCTAGCTGCAGAGCGCGTGCGGAGTGATTTTGGAAATTTGCCTGAAAATTTCTGTCCCCATTTTTGTATTTTTGCTTTTTGCCTGTTTGGGGGTCTTCTACTTGTTTCCGCCTGGGTTGACGGGTCTGGGGGCATTGCTGGGAAGGTCTAATACCGGATAAAAGTGTTTTGGAGAAAATCGAAGGTGAAAAAGTGTTTGCATTTTTGCTCACTTGCTTGTCTTTGGGGTGCTGTTTGGGGGGGTTCCTGGTGTTTGGGGGTGGGTTTTGGGGTCTGGGAGCACTGCTGGCACAGTCTAATGTTGATTGCATTTGTTTTTCAGGAAATCCATGGTGGAAAACGGGAGTTATAGCCTAGCTGCACAACGCGCTTGGAGTGATTTTTGGAATGAGGCCTAAATATTTCAGTGTGAGCTTTTCCGGTTTTGCTTTATGCCTGTTTTGTGGTCTTCTACTTGTTTCCGCCTGGGTTGATGGGTCTGGGGGCATTGCTGGGAATGTCTAATACCGGATAAAAGTGTTTTAGAGAAAATCGGAGGTGAAAAAGTTTTTGCATTTTCAGGCATTTCGCTAACTTTAGCGTTTTTGGGGGCCTGTTTGGGGGGGTTCCTGGTGTTTGTGGGTGGGTTTTGGGGTCTTTGAGCAATGCTGGGTATGGATACTTTTGATTGCAAGAGGTTTGAAGTAAATCCATGGTGGCAAAGGGGAGTTAGGGCCTAGCTGCAGAGCGCGTGCGGAGTGATTTTGGAAATTTGCCAGAAAATTTCTGTCCCCATTTTTGTATTTTTGCTTTTTGACTGTTTGGGGGTCTTCTACTTGTTTCCGCCTGGGTTGACGGGTCTGGGGGCATTGCTGGGAATGTCTAATACCGGATAAAAGTGTTTTGGAGAAAATCGGAAGTGAAAAAGTTTTTACGTTTTTGCTCACTTGCTTGTCTTTGGGATGCTGTTTGGGGGGTTCCTGGTGTTTGTGGGTGGGTTTTGAGGTTCTGGGAGCACTGCTGGCACAGTCTAATTTTGATTGCATTCGTTTTTCAGGAAATCCATGGTGGAAAACGGGAGTTATGGCCTAGCTGCACTGCGCGCTTGGAGTGATTTTGGAATGAGGCCTAAATATTTCAGTGTGAGCTTTTCCGGTTTTGCTTTTTGCCTGTTTGGGGGCCTTCTATTTGTTTCCGCCTGGGTTGACGGGTCTGGGGGCATTGCTGGGAAGGTCTAATACCGGATAAAAGTGTTTTGGATAAAATACATGGTGAAAAAGCTTTTCACTTTTTAGCGTTTTCGCTCACTTTTGTGTTTTCGGGGGCCTGCTTAGGGGGGTTCCTGGTGTTTGGGGGTGGGTTTTGGAGTCTTGGAGCAACGCTGGGTATGGATACTTTTGATTGCAAGAGGTTTGAAGCAAATCCATGGTGGCAAAGGGGAGTTAGGGCCTAGCTGCAGAGCGCGCGTGGAGTGATTTTGGAAATTTGCCTAAAAATTTCTGTGTCCCCATTTTTGTATATTTGCTTTTTGGCTGTTTGGGGGTCTTCTACTTGTTTCCGCCTGGGTTGATGCGTCTGGGGGCATTGCTGGGAATGTCTAATACCGGATAAAAGTGTTTTGGAGAAAATCGGAGGTGAAAAAGTGTTTGCATTTTTGCTCACTTGCTTGTCTTTGGGGTGCTGTTTGGGGGGGTGCCTGGTGTTTGGGGGTGGGTTTTGGGGTCTGGGAGCACTGCTGGCACAGTCTAATGTTGATTGCATTTGTTTTTCAGGAAATCCATGGTGGAAAACGAGAGTTATAGCCTAGCTGCACAATGCGCTTGGAGTGATTTTTGGAATGAGGCCTAAATATTTCAGTGTGAGCTTTTCCGGTTTTGCTTTATGCCTGTTTTGTGGTCTTCTACTTGTTTCCGCCTGGGTTGATGGGTCTGGGGCCATTGCTGGGAATGTCTAATACCGGATAAAAGTGTTTTGGAGAAAATCGGAGGTGAAAAAGTTTTTGCATTTTCAGGCATTTCGCTCACTTTAGCGTTTTCGGGGGCCTGTTTGGGGAGTTCCTGGTGTTTGGGGGTGGGTTTTGGGGTCTTGGAGCAATGCAGGGTATGGATACTTTTGATTGCAAGAGGTTTGAAGCAAATCCATGGTGGCAAAGGGGAGTTAGGACCTAGCTGCAGAGCGCGCGTGGAGTGATTTTGGAAATTTGCCTAAAAATTTCTGTGTCCCCATTTTTGTATATTTGCTTTTTGGCTGTTTGGGGGTCTTCTACTTGTTTCCGCCTGGGTTGATGGGTCTGGGGGCATTGCTGGGAAGGTCTAATACCGGATAAAAGTGTTTTGGAGAAAATCGAAGGTGAAAAAGTGTTTGCATTTTTGCTCACTTGCTTGTCTTTGGGGTGCTGTTTGGGGGGGTTCCTGGTGTTTGGGGGTGGGTTTTGGGGTCTGGGAGCACTGCTGGCACAGTCTAATGTTGATTGCATTTGTTTTTCAGGAAATCCATGGTGGAAAACGGGAGTTATAGCCTAGCTGCACAGCGCGCTTGGAGTGATTTTTGGAATGAGGCCTAAATATTTCAGTGTGAGCTTTTCCGGTTTTGATTTATGCCTGTTTGGGGGCCTTCTATTTGTTTCCGCCTGGGTTGACGGGTCTGGGGGCATTGCTGGGAAGGTCTAATACCAAATAAAAGTGTTTTGGATAAAATACATGGTGAAATTTTCTTTCACTTTTTAGCGTTTTCGCTCACTTTTGTGTTTTCTGGGGGCTGCTTAGGGGGGTTCCTGGTGTTTGGGGGTGGGTTTTGGAGTCTTGGAGCAACGCTGGGTATGGATACTTTTGATTGCAAGAGGTTTGAAGCAAATCCATGGTGGCAAAGGGGAGTTAGGGCCTAGCTGCAGAGCGCGCGCGGAGTGATTTTGGAAATTTGCCTAAAAAGTTCTGTCCCCATTTTTGTATTTTTGCTTTTTGGCTGTTTGGGGGTCTTCTACTTGTTTCCGCCTGGATTGACGGATCTGGGGGCATTGCTGGGAATGTCTAATACCGGATAAAAGTGTTTTGGAGAAAATCGGAGATGAAAAAGTGTTTGCGTTTTTGCTCACTTGATTATCTATGGGGTGCTGTTTGAGGGGGTTCCTGGTGTTTGGGGGTGGGTTTTGGGGTCTGGGAGCACTGCTGGCACAGTCTAATTTTGATTGCATTTGTATTTCAAGAAATCGATAGTGGAAAACGGGAGTTATGGCCTAGCTGCACAACGTGTTTGAACAGAATTGAATGAAGGCCGAAAAATTTCTAAGTATGAAATTTTCCATATTTGCTTTTTGCCGGTTTGGGGGTGTTCTGCTTTTTTGCGGGTGGGTTGGCGGGTCTTGGAGCATTGCTGGGAAGGTCTAATACCGGATAAAAGTGGTTTGGAGAAAATCCATGCTGAAAAGCGTTTGCCACTTTTTTTAACTTAGGCCCGTTAAGGTTAGCAGCAGTATTGCATGTGTTTGAGGGTGTTCTAGATTTGTGCAACTGGGTTCTGGGGTCTTAGAGCACTCGTGGGAATGTGTAATTTTGGTTGCAAGTGGTTTGAAGAAAATCCATTGTTGGAAAGGGGGGATTTGGCCTAGTTAAAGAAAGCGTTTGCCACTATTCTTAACTTAGGGCTTGTTAGGGTTAGCAGTATTGTATTGCATGTGTTTGGGCGGGGGTTCTAGACTTTTACGACTGGGTGGGGTCTTAGAACACTTGTTGGAATGTCTAATTTTGATTGCAAGTGGTTTGAAGAAAATCCATGGTGGGAAAGGGGGGTTTTGGGCATACTTTCTGAGTGTGTTTTGGCACGATTTGAAATTAGGCCTCTGCGAGGTAGCAGCAGTATTCTGCACGTTTTTGGGAGGGTAATGTGGGGTGTTCTAGATTTTGGGGATTGTCATCTCTGAAAGTGACAGTATAATTTTTGCACTACACAGCGTGCCTTATATATTTTTTTCTCCGAGGTGTCTTTAACACTTACTGTTGTGTTTTTCCATCATCAATTACAGACAGGCTTTTACCCTGTGCCATCGATGTACTACTCAGGCTTACAATTAGCGATCCGCAAATCCGCATCAGGCAGGCAGTGGACAGTCAGTGTGTCTGGTCACCAAGATTGATCGACAGAGCATCCGATGGAATGAAGGAGTACCGCGAATAAGAGGAATGGCTGGATGCATCAACTTCACAAATTCAACGGGACAACTACAAAAAACAGTAACAGTATCCATAATTCTCCTTATCTTTTAAATGATATTCTTGTGAACTTGAACTTACTTCTACGAGTGTGACTCTGTGCGTTTGTTTGATCTCTGCTTCAAATTCATCCCTCCAGCTATTTGATACGTCTTCGCTATGTTTAACACTAATTTAATGTTCTAAGTGTTTATTCTCTGAGGGCAGAGAGGCAAGTGAAATTGCGTAATGACTGCAGCCCTTTACTGTCAACTTGTTCCTTTGTAGTTACTAGTAAGTTGCAGTAAGTAGTAGTACTACTTTTCAGTAAGCTAACCATCCATTTAGTAAACAACTTCTGGCATGCAGTAGTGCACTTCCTTTATGTCCCTTTAAAGATTTATCAATATCTTCAAATCCAAAGATTTGTTTCTCTTCATTTGTTGTTTGACTGTCCATGCTGTGTTTTTTTTCCTCTCTACCAAACTTTCCCAAAAAAAACCATTCCCATCCAATTTTCAAACCCTAACCCTCTTCCCCCGGGCTGTGTGGTATTTCATGGAGGTGTGACTGACAACAACAATAAATTCCACACACTTGCTGGGGAGGATAAGGTCAAAGCAACCAGAAGTTCATGTGCGCCATCGTGTATTGATAAGAACATCCTCCTCCTACACTACGTGAACAATCTAGGGTGCTTGTTTTGAAGAAATGCATGAGGTATTTACAAATTGTCTAACTAAAAATGTGGTTTATGGGATCACGTGCCCGTGTCCCAAATTATACATAGGGAAGACCACACAGAAGGTACGACAACGAATGACGCAACACAAATCCAGAATACGAAAAGAGACACCCAACGCTCCTCTGGTTCAACACTGGACGTTAAATAAACACAAAGAGGAAGATTTACGATGGACTATTATTTCTAAAATAGAAAGGGACCTACGTCGAGGCGACATTGAAAGCAAGCTAAATCAGCGTGAAGCATTACTTATAATGAAATACAACACAGCTGTAACAGGACTGAATGAGATTTCAGAGATCTTCAAAATGAATACATGAATATCTGAATCAGTTCAGTAAGGGCTTACATTCTTAGAGGACTTTGTACTTAATCAATTGGACCACCGTTCAGATATGTATTAGACTGATTATAACAACATTGGAGATGGGGCGAGGATTCGTGAGCATGCACTCAAACAGCTGCTTGGGACTAGCACCACATGACAACATCCACGATCTGCTTTACTAGGTGTAATTGCCTAAAGGGACTCACATTCAACCATTTGGACCAAATTTCAGATATGCATCTGATTTATTACAGCAACATTGGCGACGACTTGCAAGCATGCAATGCTCAATTTAAGCATATTATTGTATTTCCACGAACTAATGGTACTGAGGATTCCACCAGCCCGTGACTAAGTGAAGTTTGTAGGACACGAGGATACAATAAAGTTTTTTTGTAAGGAGGCGGCATATTGTGCACTGTTACTTTAAAACTCACGCAAGCGAGAGAGAAGGCGATCATGTGACCGCGCCACACACCAATGATATAGAGTGTTTCAACATTGCAGCAGCTACGGAGCATCGGAATACTGTTTGAGATTCGAATTGGTCTGAACTAAGGTAACACACTCCTTGCCGCCACACGGAATATACCGGCTCGGATCAAGCCAGCGTCCCCGAACTAATTACATTTTCGTTCTTGGTTTCAGGACGCCTGTAGAGAAAATTACTACACGCCCGAATATTATAGCCGGGTGAAGCCCGTTGACTCATCCCCACGCGGTAAGTTGGCCTGAATGGTGCATCTCCAACTTTCCGCTATCCGCCAATTACATATAGCGTTCTATCTTGGCTCATAAGTTTCCCTTTTGCCCATTTGTAGATCTTGCCGCTGCACCATTAAATAGGTGAGTTCACCGCAATGCAGACCCTCTAATATAGCTTAATGAATTTAGGAATATGATATGTGTTAAAGTGCTGTTAATGTCTCTTTTGTCTAGAGTTCCTTATTACATCTTACCACTTGGACTAAAAGTGCATTTTTTCATCAATAAGGTAGGTAGAAGGCATCGACAGGTGGTGCCATTTTGTAGTAACTTTATTGGTTTTTGGACGTCACACTGACACGAGTATTTGTTTGTTTCTTTAGAGATTGTCGGTCCTGAGGAGAACCCCGCATTTGGGAGTTCGAAACGCGTCGACCTGTTGTGGTGCCTTCTGTCAATTGAAAATATAGTTTAAAATATTGAGAAAGCAGGGTTTCCTTCTTAAACTACTTGTTGAAACTACATTCAAACTGAGAAGCTTTTTTCATTTATATGGACAGATAATCCATTATTGACATTAGGCCCAAAGTGTACATTTTGTATGAAAGGGAAGGATGATTGATTTGGCCAGTGTGTGAGTTGGATGTGTTGTAAATTTGTAAATTGTATTTTGTATTTTTATGTATTGTAATGTTTTTCAAATGTAATATATTTGTACATATGCAAAAAAGTCTTGATTCAAATTGAAAAAATTATGTTCCACTAGTGAAAAAAGTAATCAATAAACTAGTGTTGTGAGTCAACACATGGACCGGTATGCTTCTTTCTCATAAAGGTCTGCCTCAGTAAGTTAAAGTGACGTCCAGTACTGGCATTTTTGTTGTTCTTTAGGCTACAATTTAGGGCACTGTTCTGTACCGTACTATCTATTGTACTGTTTCTAATGCTACGCTCAGGCCACTCAATGTTTAATTTCCTCTTTTTTTCATATGGTGATACTGCAAGTGTGTACCACTACTGCTACCAGCACAACAATGATATTGCATCCGTCGAGGATTCAAGTCAACAACCAACCTTAATCACCATTTGCAATGCAGCCAGCCCTGGGGCTACCCCGATTCTCAAACACGAATCACAGGTAAGATAAGCATTTTGGAGAGGTAGAATAATGGGCTAGGACTGGGAGGAGAGCAGAGATTGCCAGTACTACTAGTAAAGTACTAGTAGGGCTACTGAATTCACTAACTCGGTTACTGGCACTTTGGTACATTTCAGGACTAGATGTTTCATTCATGCTGGTAAGTTGGAAGAAACCAAACGTCCAGTAACCACAGCCCTCCCCCACACAAAATAATATGAACGCGTATACTATGTTTTGGTATGAAAAATAATTATTAAGAAATATATTGAGGTAGTCAAAAAATGAAATAAATTAACCCAACTCACCCCCCTACCTAACCCCAACCAATGTCCAAAAGTCCAAAAGTCCCCTTTCCCAAACACCCAATTCCCACCCCCCCCAACAGTCTTTAAAAAAGGGGCAAGGGATAGTCACTTCCTCTGGTGGCGTAGTTTGGTAAGCTGTTGCTTCATGTCCCGCTGCTCTTTGCGGAGGTCCCGGAGCTGGCGCTGATGTTTTTCGGCCAACCGCTCCAGGTAGTCCACTCTTTTGCGTAGTCGGCGCACACGAACGATCCAGGATCTGGGGGGGGGCGCTGATGTTGCTGCTGCTGTGCGGCAGCGGCGGGAGGCTGTCGGGCCACGGCTCCGTTTGGCTGGAGGCTTCTGGCTGATGGGCCCGGGGGCAGTGGAGGAGGATGTAGATGTTGATGTCTCCTCATGCTCCCGATCCCACAACTGCCGATACTCGGCACAAATAGCCTCCAGCTTACGGGCCCTGGCCCGGACAGCCATCTCCTTACGGATGAGCTTTTTGGGAGTAGCATCTATGAAGAAAGAAAGAAAAATACTGTAGCCAATAGTCTTTAACATAAAGTCAAAATAATTCAACGGAAGGTTGACACTCAGTAACACCAGCAAGTAGCAAACACAGTATAACATTTTGGCATGTATCTTTCCGCCGTCTTTGTAAGCCTGTGACACTGTGAGTTTCAGGAATTCCACTAGCAGCACTATAGGTGGACTCACTACTACATACATAGTCAGAGAGTACTAAAAAAAGGCCTTTTTTACTTTTTTTCTCTTGTTTTGCAAAAGAAATTACTGGTACGTGAACTTGTGGTAGCCGCCATAATGGCAGCTCACTCAGCTTTCACCCAAGAAATACAGACACAGGCCAGGATGATGCAGACTCGCAGTACTTTAAGCAGTACATGCAGGTGGGGATAGGAATGTCTTACTTTTCTATAGGGGTGGCACTGCCACTGGCCATACTTCAACCACTCAGCGTCTGCTCTACTACATCATACACCTCTGCTATCGACGAGGAGGATAAAGAAGATAACATCCAGGCTTTCAAAGTACGTCTATGATTCTTCTTAATGTCTCAAATGTACCAAAATTTCTTTTTGTCAACAACCAACTAACACCCTTTTCATTATATTTTGGAAACCGCCGTCTTCTTTCTTATGTTGAATTGCATTAAACAAAACCATTCTTTACAGTCATAAATAAATATTAAGACTCGCTCGTCCTTCGTTTCACCCTTCTTTAACTTTTCGTTCTTCACATCCCTAAACTACATCTGATATGACTTGGCTTCACAATAAAAATTTGCCAGCTGAGTTGAAGTGAAATAGAGGGGGCCATTGGTTACCAGAGAAGTACCGCCACTAATGCTATTAAAAGTCAAGGTTGACTGTCTACTCCGTGATAGCCCAAAAAGTCGTTCTGAATTAGTAAATGTTCTTGACAGTACAGTGTACTTATACTAGTGTACTGTGTACTACTGTACAGTACATCATACACTCCTTTGCGAGCCTACTCAAAAAAAATTCAATAAGTAACGAGTATAATAACTTACCACCGTCCACGCCGCTGAGTCTTCCCCCCAGCTCCTCCTGTTGGCGCCGCCGCATCCAGAGTGGACCCCTCCGCACTGCTGGCCCCGGCACTGGTGGTCATCTGTGCCGCATCAGATGTTGTGACATCTAGGAAAAACGTGTCATATTTTCAGATGCCATACACAACCCCCTATTTCGTCTCGTAATGGAAGAAAATGTTACATAACACATTTTTTATTACTGGGATTGAAAAAAAGTAACGGTTTTGGGGAGGGTGTTAACCTTTTATATGCTTATTCCATTAAATGCTACACTTCTTCTTATGACAACTGATGAATGCTTGCTTAACGTGCACCATTTTTCTCATTACAGAAAGAAGATTCCATTGCCCTTCTGCCAGACTACTCACCAACTTCTACTGAGTCATCACCCGCAGTACTTTAAGTACTTTAAAGAAGGTGGGGGCTCCCGCACAGTTATTCTAATAATTTCATGTGTCTGTTAACTATTATTAAGTTTGAGTCATACTAATTTCATTCATGGGAATGTTGTTTAAACTTTAACGTCATTTTCATCCATCAGAATACTACGCTATTAAAAATAAAGAAATAATGTTTTCATTTCCTAATTGAAAATAAAACTTTAAAAGTAACAAACACTGTGTGGTTTTTGTTTACGAATGAGTGAGCGGAAAGGTTTGAACTACTGCACTTGGCAGTTATGTTTCAGTGACTCAGATAGGCCGGGACTCGGAGGTAGTCTTCTTCTGTTCTTCTGGGCCGTAAAATCCTTGGTCAGACATTCTAGATAGTCGGTCAGGGGATTGGGGGTTCAACTTTTGTTCGGACTGAGGTATGTCGAAAGTCGAACTGCACCTATCATCAACAATGTTCTATTTATCTTGTCCATACTTCTTTGTGTGCAGAATAGTCCCTGAAACACTAGCGGTATGGGAAGTGCTCCTCTCAAATCAAAAAGGCAACTGCTACCTTTTACTTGGTGTAAACAATGACATTTTGTTGTTGGAAATTGTCAAAGCACTTACATTAAGAAGACTGGAATAGACAGCAAGGGCAACCCAGAGGACTGCACTCAGTGCCTAGAGCTATTGCTGTATCAGAGTTTTGTTTCACACCGTTTGCCGAATGGGCAAGCTTAGCTACCTACACAGACCGACTCATAATTGTAAATAGTAGTAGCACAGAGAGTGATGGTAGACGCAGGATAAGAATGTATAAAGTAGTCTACGTTAGAAGAAGATCAAAGACTATTTTGGTAAACATAGAATTATTAGAAACCAGTTTGTAATGAATAGGAGCTGTAAAAGTTAGGGAAGTTTAAGTATTAATATAACAATAGAACAACTTACTGGGGCCAGCAGAAGAGCCTGCAAGGGACAGAGCCCCTCCACCTTCTGCCACCGGAGTCTCTGTTGCCCCCGGCGCCTTGCCCCTGGGAGGTCCTGGTGATCATAAAATAAAGAAACACAACATGGATGATTGTTTTTTGGGAAATATTTGATTTCTCTGTACTCAATCTAAAATTATGTCAGGGAAACAAATTAACATCAATTGCATCTGATCTGGTCAACTAGGAGGATAGTAGTACAGTATTGCAGGATTCGCAGACCATCTAATAGGAAAGTTATGTAATTTACTAACTACATCAACAACAAAAAGGTTCTACTACGACTGCCATCACTCAGCAGCACGAGACGTCGTGTGACAGACACAGTCCGTCATCATGATTGCAGACCACTAACAAATGTCCTATAACAAGTAATAAATAATATACTCAACGTGTCAATCCACCACTATCTCTTCAAAGTGGCAGCAGCAGGAGTACAAAGAAGGACTAGACTTGAGTCTACTGTCTCTAGCATTACGCAGTAATGCTCTCAAATGACTAAAAAGTTGCAAACAAGTATGCAAAGTAGCAACGCCAGTAACCAGGCCAGCACCTGCAATGACAGAAGCTATTTAAACATTAATTTACCTGTAATGTAATCGAATCAGCAGCATTCGTACTCTTCAGGAAAAAAATAGATTAGCAATATAAAAGTGCAGAAGGAAAAATAGTAGTTATTAAATATCTACTTACCAAGGCCAGGGATCTCCACACCGAGCAGGTCGAGCATGTCATGCTCCCGGTCCAAGATGTCACTCCACCGGTGCGTCACTTGCTGGTAGGTGCGCCAGACCCCAGACTCCTTATACATGCACCGGCACACCTTCTCCCACATCTGGTGACGCTCCCGGAGGCCGTAACCGGAAGCAATCTGCCCACCTGCTGCCACGGTCTTAGGGAGGTGGACTTGGACAAAAACCATCAAGGCGGCCACCTCCACCGCGGAGAAGATCTCCCTAGCCTGGACTTCCTCCCCCTCAAACGCCCGCAAGGGAGCCGGGTACGGGGTGCTGGGCCCTTCCCCTTGCCCTTGTCACCTCCCTTAGCCATGGTCCTGGGCACAAGAAGAAGGAAAGAAGAATAGGAGTGAAAAAAAATAAAAGAGAGAGCGAGAGAAATAAAGTAGGTAATAAAGTAACAAAAAGTTAAAAAAACACAAAATATAGATGTAGGAAATTGAAGAGAGAGATAATAAGCAAAAAAAGACAAAAAAAGTTCAGATAAACATAGGATTACGAAGATGTGAGATGGATAGAAAGGTAGCATGCCCAAAACCAAAGCAGTGAATGAAAAACAAGATGGCCGCGCCCATAGAGGACCGCGTGGGTAAGTTTGCCCGATATTTTCCCAGCGAGCACGCAAAAACACCCACGAACACATAATCGCGCGCCGCATACAACGCGAGCATGCAACGAGCGCCCGGAAACGGAAACACGTCACGCAAACAAGATGGCCACGCCCATACACGACCGCATGGGCAACCTCGGGGTCAGTGCGCTGCAAGCGGTTCGCAAATAAGCAGAAAAGCGCGCGAACACGCAAAAAAAAGAAATCAGCAAATTCGCACGAATCTCGCGAAATGGCAGAAAAACGAATTTTGGAAAACTGAAAGCACTTAGCAGGTGCAAAAGTTCAAGCTAATTTGTAACCATTCCCTGTAGTGCTTCCTGAGGGGCCCCTCCAGAGTTCAGTTGCCTACTTGCAACTATTCTCTGACCCTGCTCCGATCCTCAAAGCAGGGTCAGAGAATAGTTACAAGTATGGCACAATGCTCCTGTAAAAAAAATTAAACTGCACCAGGAAGCACTTACAGCTAAGGAAGCAGGTGCCAGCCTTGAAGCTCAAATTCAGTGACACATTAACCAGCCCCAAATTAATTCATCTCCGTTGGGCAGGTGTGCTTTCCCCCCATAATCTACAGTGGTGAACCAGAGGGTGCTGTGATGAACCAAAGGGTGGCAGTGCTGAACCAGAGGCTGGCAGTGCTGAGCCAGAGGGTGGCAGTGATGAACCAGAGGGTGGCAGGGATGAACCAGAGGGTGGCAGGGATGAACCAGAGGGTGGCACTGGTGAACCAGAGAGTGGCAGGGATGAACCAGAGGGTGGCAGGGAAGAACCAGAGGGTGGCACTGGTGAACCAGAGGGTGCTGTGATGAACCAGAGGGTGGCAGTGAAGAACCAGAGGGTGCTGTGATGAACCAGAGGGTGGCAGTGAAGTACCAGAGGGTGGTACTGGCGAACCAGAGGGTGCTGTGATGAACCAGAGGGTGGCAGTAATGAACCGGAAGGTGGCAGTGATGATCCAGAGGGGGGCAGTGGCGAACCAGAGGGTGGCAGTCTTGAGCCAGAGGGTGGCAGTGATCAACCAGAGGGTGGCAGTGATGAACCAGAGGGTGGCACTGATGAACCAGAGGGTGCTGTGATGAACCAGAGGGTGGCAGTTGTGAACCAGAGGGTGGCAGTGGTGAACCAGAGGGTGGCAGTGATGAACCAGAGGGTGGCAGTGGTGAGTGCTGAACCAGAGGGTGGCAGCAGGGGTGAACCAGAGGGCGCTGTGATGAACCAGAGGGTGGCAGTGGTGAGTGCTGAACCAGAGGGTGGCAGCAGGGGTGAACCAGAGGCCCCTGTGATGAACCAGAGGGTGGCAGTGGTGAGTGCTGAACCTGAGGCTGGCAGGGGTGAACCAGAGGGTGTCAGTGGTGAACCAGAGGGTGCTGTGATGAACCAGAGGGTGGCAGTGGTGAACCAGAGGGCGCTGTGATGAACCAGAGGGTGGCAGTGATGAACCAGAGGGGGACAGTGATGATCCAGAGGGTGGCACTGGTGAACCAGAGGGTGCTGTGATGAACCAGAGGGTGGCAGTGATGAACCAGAGGGGGACAGTGATGATCCAGAGGGGGGCAGTGGCAAACCAGAGGGTGGCAGTGATGAACCAGAGGGTGACAGTGGTGAACCAGAGGGTGCTGTGATGAACCAGAGGGTGGCAGTGGTGAGTGCTGAACCAGAGGGTAGCAGTAGGGTTGAACCAGAGGGTGCTGTGATGAACCAGAGGGTGGCAGTGGTGAGTGCTGAACCTGAGGGTGGCAAGGGTGAACCAGAGGGTGGCAGTGGTGAACCAGAGGGTGCTGTGATGAACCAGAGGGTGGCAGTGGTGAGTGCTGAACCAGAGGGTGGCAGCAGGGGTGGACCAGAGGGTGTTGTGATGAACCAGAGGGTGGCAGTGGTGAGTGCTGAACCAGAGGGTGGAAGCAGGGGTGAACCAGAGGGCGCTGTGATGAACCAGAGGGTGGCAATGGTGAGTGCTGAACCAGAGGGTGGCAGCAGGGCTGAACCAGAGGGTGCTGTGATGAACCAGAGGGTGGCAGTGGTGAGTGCTGAACCTGAGGGTGGCAGGGGTGAACCAAAGGGTGGCAGTGATGAACCAGAGGGTGGCAGTGGTGAACCAGAGGGTGGCAGTGGTGAACCAGAGGGTGGCACTGGTGAACCAGAGGGTGCTGTGATGAACCAGAGGGTGGCAGTAATGAACCAGAGGGTGGCAGTGATGATCCTGAGGGTGGCAGTGGCGAACCAGAGGGTGGCAGTAATGAACCAGAGGGTGGCAGTGATGAACCAGAGGGTGGCAGTGGTGAACCAGAGGGTGCTGTGCCCATACACGACCGCATGTGTAACTTCGCCATGCAAGCGGCTCGCGAACACGCAAAAAGCCCCACGAACACGCAAAAAAACAAAAATTCGCAATTTCGTGCGAATTATGCGGATCGCGAATTCGTATTCGCATGATTTTGCGGACCGCGATTTCGCTGATTTTGCCCATACTTACTGAAGGAAGGTCAGAAGAGGTGGTCCAAATGAGGCCAGATGGGCAAAAAAGTGACATTTTCATTTTGGCAAACAATGGCCAACCAACCAAAACAAAATCTAACACCAACAACCAACAAATAAAAGGAAGCAGGGCAGACACCGGGTCCCAAACACCATCTGAAGCACAATGCAAAGTCTGCTGTTTCCCCAACCCAACAATGCATGAGGTTACTCTGGCAGCAAACTCACACAGGGACGTCAACCATCTCATTTTCAGTCCTGAATACACATCCAGAGGACTGCGCGACACTCTGAACCGAGGAAACATACTTAATTTGCTGTCCAACATACCAACCCTGACAGATCTTTCTACAACAGACCTGGACTCAATAGTATTTATTTGAAGCAAAGACCCAGTGCAGGGAGAAGACACAAAGGCCACATGAAAACTTCAACCATCGCACAGAAAGTCTTCACAGAAAGATCCATATTCAGGAACTAGGGGATAAACATCTCTCCCTTCTCCGAACCTGGCTACGTTGTACCACTGATTCTAGAGGGTAAGGGGTCTCCACCAGCGGGCTTAAAGATTTATGCTCAGAATAGCAAAAGGTCTCTCACTGACTAAGAAAGGGACCTCCCACGATACACACAGTAGTCGACTGGAGCCTGCCTATCCACTGTATCTGTATGATGACCTGAGATGGATATCAAGGACAATCAACAGTCAAGCAAGCAACAACTGACAAGACCAGATCCAACCATCACCAACTCAAGGAAATAACATACTACGGATTTTCTCATGGAAGATCAACGAACTCGCCAACAAGATGGTATTATTATTTTTTTCTTTGCTTTTTCAATACATCTTAATGTACAAAACATAGATACAATTAACATATGACATATGCCAACAATACCCACGCATTATCCTTGCCTTTACAAAGTGTGTCTACATTCACTCCTAGCTTTACCCCTTTTTTCCTCTAGATAGTTAAACAGAAGTTAACAGGAATATATATATAGGCCTTACACTAGGTGACACATTCATATTTAGTGCAGTAATGATTTCAGACATTGTATATAACTTGACTGCTGGCACTTTAGTGTCGTCTACACATTGCCTTACCCACCCTTCCCACTGTTTGATTGCAAATAAGCCAACAGTGGTCCCAAATAGTCATTTGGTCTAGACGTAATTGGTTGTTCCCCAGCA
The DNA here is from genome assembly GCF_964261635.1 of Lissotriton helveticus. Taxonomy (NCBI): domain Eukaryota; kingdom Metazoa; phylum Chordata; class Amphibia; order Caudata; family Salamandridae; genus Lissotriton; species Lissotriton helveticus. Next base: position 1,420,308,163 of record NC_136059.1, on the reverse strand, counting down.
TACAGTTCAAGTTGTTTCTTGCAATGTGCCATGTCAGCCAGTCATGCCACCTTTGTTGGATTAGATTTACTCCCCCAGTGAAGTGCCACTCTGCGTTTGACCAACAGTAAGCTCACGGACAGTAATTTCTTATTCAGTGACTTGAAGTCTTTTAGTAATCCCAGTAAGCAAATAGTTGGCTCACACATCACTCGCACTCCTACCATTTTGGATAGTGTTTCTGTGACTTGCACCCAGAATTGCCTTACACGCGGGCAGCCCCATTCCAAAAGCATAAAATATGCCTCCCTGGCCCCACATCTGGCACGGTGTCACCCTTTAGCCTATATTTATATAGTTGCATAGGGGTATAGTTCATTTGATGGATAAATGTAAACTGTATTACTCGTACGTTACAATTTCATGACAGTGTAGGTAATTGGTTACAGCAATATCTCCAGTATTCTTCCCCTATTGACTGTAAAAATCCTACATTCCACTTCACCATTGCCTTCCCGCCAGCGGGTGTCCTCCCCTTCTGTGCGGCAGCATATTATTTGGTGATAAGGTGTTGACATGTCATACTGGTGAGCAGCACCTGTAGTGCCATGAAGGTAGATGGTTCTCTTTGAAAGTGGAGGCAGTATTAGAGAAAAGCGGATAGTGGGGTGTTATCACGTGATGCCTTTGCATCTGTCAATGTCAAAAAGCATTCTTGTATAAATCACCCATAGTATGCACACCCGCCTCCCGCAGCCACCGCAGCGATCTACTTTCCTGTATCACCGTTATGTCCAGGTCATGTTAGAAAGGCACCGCCGAAGCATAAATCAGCTCCTTCCCCGCAAGCTTAGCCAACCCACATTATGTCAACGATGTTGTGTGCAGCGTGTTTATTTCAGTGCGGAGAATCTGCCCACACTGGTGCTGTAAAACTGCCCTAAGTGGCACCATGGTAGCGTCATCATGCTTGATTGCCTCATCAGGTAATAACTCATGCGTTGTGTACCAGAAGTGCGTGAAGTGCGCCTGTGCACACAGATAATACAGTTTAAAATCTGGGGCTCAGAACCCCCCATCTTTGTTCAGTAGGATGAGAACCTCCCAGCTAATCCTCGGCTTCTTCACACCCATACAAGTGTGGTCAACAGAGACCGTAGGTGCTTAAAGAAGGACTTGGACAGTACTATTGGGATTTTAATGAATAAATATAAGAATTGTGGTAGGACTACCATTTTAATGACAGCCAGTCTATCCGCCAAGAAAAGTGGGAGTGTCATCCATCACGCCACTCGATCTTCCAGACTGGACATTGCCTTACCATAATTTTCCCATAGCACAATGGTAAGGTCCCTATGCACCCACACTAAGTATTTAACAGACCCTGTTGCCCACACCAGCGTGTGTCTGGTGTTAGTGGTAAGATAATGGATTTCATCCAATTAATACCCAACCCAGGGTAATACTCAAATTTTACGTATTCTCTAATAACCGGAGCCAGGTAGGTGGAAGGCTCTCTGATATGGAGCACTATGTCATCTGCATATAGTGAGATAATCAGGGGTCGCAACTGGAATCGTAACGCAGCTGCAGCATGCTTCAGCCAGATAATGCAGGTGAGTGGCTCGATTACTAGCGCAAATAGGAGTGGCGACATGGGGCAACCCTGTCGCAATCCCCTGCCGATCTCGATAACACATGATATGTGTCCATTGATACGTACACATGCTGCTGGGCTTTCGTATAAGAGGTGAATCCATCTAATAAAGGACTATGGCCCAGTAATTCAAACATGTATGTCCATGCAATTGAATCAAAGGCGTTAGGCCCATCTAGTAACCCCGCCGCTGCCTGTAAATTAGACTCTATCTGGTGCAACAGTGCAAATATAGTGCACAGGTTATGTGTAGTTGATCTAGCAGGTATGAAGCCTGACTGGTCAGGCAACACCAATTGGGATACCAGGTGTTGTAGGCGCAACGCAATTACTTTGGCCAGGATGTTGGCACCTGTATTAATTAAAGACAATGGCCTGTAGGACTCACACCTTTCCAGGGCTTTATCCAGTATTAGCAATGCCACTATCAGTACCTCTCCAAGTGATGGCGGTAGTACGTGACTGAGGTACGCCTTCTCATATACTGAATGGAACTGTGGTGTTATCAAATCAATATATTCCTTATAGAATTCTCCAGTGATACCATCTATACCAGGGGCCTTACCATTTGGTAGGGTGCAGTTAACATCTTTAACTTTGTCAACTCTCACTGGTTGTGCTAAGTATTCTCTCTGCTCTGGTGAATGCCACGCCAGTGCCATCTCTTCCAAGTATTGACCTAAGTCGGTCGACGATACTGAGGGCTTTGCCCCATAAAATATAGCATAGAATTGTCAGAACGACTCCACTATATCTGAGTTAGAGTAATGTGCAGTGTTTTCATCGTCCACTAAATAGACCATGGAGTCTACGCCCCTGTGGAACTGCAATTTTTGTGCAAGGCTATGTGTCGGTCTCCCGCCCTAAGCATATGCCCTTGCGACGTATCTCTTAGCCAGGAATTATGCCTGTTGTTCTGCCAGCATCTCAAATTCTGTCAGCTGTTCCCTGATAGATGCCAAGATCCCCGCTGTCGGTAGGCGATCATATTCTCTCTCCAGGGAGTTTAGTTTATCTTCAGTGTTTTTTAGCTGCGTCCTTATGGTTTTCAGTACCCCTGTCTGTGTGCTTATGCATTTACCACATATTGTTACTTTAAAAGGTTTCCACAGAGTGCACTTGCTAGCAACAGAGCCGGTATTCAATGCAAAGTATTCAATTATCGCACTCCGCAACTCTTCTTTGAAGGCTACATCTAGTAATGCTGCGTGGCAGAAACGCAAAGTGAAAGCTGCGACAGTTACATTAGTCATCCTCAGTCTCAAAAGCACCGGCACATGTCCAATAGCATTTTGGATAAATGATGAACTTCCACTATCCACTGGCACACTTCTACAGAAGTGAGTAAGTAGTCCCATCCGACCTACGTGCCGTGGACAGAAGATACAAATGTGCCTTCCTTCTGTGTAGGGTTTCTTAATCACCAGGAATCTACCAGGCCATATTTCTCCTTCCTACCTCTGATCATCTTGGCTGCCTGCTTCCCGCGCCACTCTGTATCAGCAGATCGGTCCATCCCTGGGTCTAAGTATGTATTAAGATCCCCTCCCAACATGACGTGTGTCGGAGAGTATCTGTCACCACGTTGTCTGTATTTGGTGCATATGTATTAACTAATGTGAAAGCCCTACCTGCCAACATTCCTGGTGCGATTCTAAGTCTGCCCTGATCATCCGTATAATGATCCGTTAGCGTGAAGGGGACCCCCCCCGGCTTGATCAATAGTAGTTCCCCCCTCGAGTACATGGAGTAGGAGGAGGCCAACTGAAACTGCGCCCAACGTGAGTCCACATTACATTACGAGTGTGTGTCCAAGTGTGTTTCTTGCAGAAACCCCACGTGTATATATCAGCCGATCGGTCCATCCCTAGGTCTAAGTATGTATTAAGATCCCCTCCCAACATGACGTGTGTCGGAGAGTATCTGTCACCAGGTTATCTGTATTTGGTGCATATGTATTAACTAATGTGAAATCTCTACCTGACAACAGTCCTGGTGCGATTCTAGGTCTGCCCTGATCATCCGCATAATGATCCATCAGTGTGAAGGGGACCCCCCTCGGCTTGATCAGTAGTAGTTCCCCCCCTCGAGTACGTTGAGTAGGAGGAGGCCAGCTGAAACTGCGCCCAACGTGAGTCCACATTACAATCCGAGTGTCTGTCCAAGTGTCTTTCTTGCAGAAACCCCACGTGTATATTATGTTTGTCTAGGAACCAGAGCACCAATCTAACTTTAGGAGAGTCGTTGAGGCCACGTACGTTCCATGTGATGCAGATTTTACTATCTCTTAGGCTTGCCATCTCGTTCTCGTTGGTTGATGCATGTGCCTGTATGTGTGCGTGAGTGTATTTTCCAGAAAATTATATATGTAATGTGTGGATATACAACTTACAAACAACCCAACAATCTCCCCTAACCATTCCGGCTGCCCTATCTGGCCAAAGACATCCCTGTTTAACAATAAACATACTACATTTCAGCATTAGTATTACACACAAAAACAAAATATTGTAGCACAATGTGCTACACTCATCTGGGGTGCTCCCTCGCGGGGTGCACCAGGCTCCCAGTCTCCCTCCTGGTGTACGGAGGTGGTCAGGTTCTCAGTAGCAGCAGTTAACCATCTCCAGCCAATCGGCCTTTGTTCAATAATATTCTGTGGCTCCCCATGCCAGCCCCCCAACATCGCCATATTCTCTAATGTCCTCCCAGTGCATCTTGTGCTGCTCCAGATGAGATGTCATGTTCAGTCAGGTCGAACACATTTCTTTCTTGTCTGCGTCCATGGTGCTTCAAGCTTTTCTGCAAGGCGAGATGTCTTTAGGTATTCTTTAGCTGCTTTAGGCATCGTGAAGATCTTTTGTTGGCCTTTATGTTCCACCCAAAGGCACGCCGGGTACAGCATGGCATATGGTATATTTGCTTTTTGTAACTGTTGTTTGACTGGCAGAAACTCTCTCCTTGCCGATTGTACTGCAACTGTGAAATCAGAGTAGAAGGCGATCTGATTCCCCTGGTATTGTATCTCGCCTTTTTCTCTGGCCATATGGAGCACTGCATCCCTATCTCTATCATTCAATAATTTTGCCATTATAGGGCCAAGGGGGCTCCCGGCGGATGCCGAGCCATGAGTGCATAGTGTGCACGCTCCACCACCAGCAGTCACGACAAATTCTCAGCACCAAATACCGTTGTTAGCATATTTTCAATGTAGGTTTCCATTTTTCTGGTATTTGTGGATTCTGGCACCCCAATTATTCGTAAGTTATTATGGTGGGAGCGTGCTTCTAAGTTTAAATTTTTGTCTTGAATGACTGCCAAGACGTGCTCGTTGTTCAAGCTTTTCTAACTTAGTTTGCAACTCATCCTCAACTTTCCATATCCTCTGATCTGTCTCAGCAATCCATGTAGATTGTCCATTTTTGCTGCTATGTCATCCATATGTATAGTTAGTGTATCTATCTTGCCGTCTATAGATTGCAGGCTATTCTGCATGGCTAGCAGAGTTGTATCTAGGGCACTCGCCTCCATCGTCCCAGTAGGCTGTCTGCCCTCTGCAACATTGCCTAGGGGTTGTTGAGCTGAGCCTCTCACTTCGAAGTTGAGCTTTGCTTGCGTTTTATCCACCTTTCCCATTATGTGCCTTTTCAATGGGAACACAATGCAATTTTATCTTATGTTCTGCAATAACTACCCACAATGTCCTCTTGCTCCGCAACAGGTGTGATTTGTAGTTGAGATCTACTGCCCAGCACTTTTGTTTACACTCTATCCAAATAACAGTATTGGATGTGAGGGCAGGCATCACACGGTGCTGAAGTTTATCAGGCAATGGCGTCTGTAGCTGTACTAAGGCACCCGCACCTCCTTAGTTAAGTATAGTCTGCCAGTATTGTGTGTGCTTATGTGGCTTGCCAGTACTTATCATTAATGCCACTGTCCTCTGAGCACCAGTGCCACATAATGAGTAATGTTCTGCTTTCCAGTGTTGTGTCGATAGGATGTGGTCCGGGGACGTATTCTGAAGCCCCCACTCCCGGTGTGGCTGCTGTCCATATTTATTCATTATGTGGTATATACAGCTCAATTTCTGCCACTATATGCATGCAGCTTTCGATTGCCCCAGGTGAACTTACTGCATATTTCCTTGTCTCAGTCGTTGATCCCTCCTTGCCAGGCCTGCATTTATAACTGCGTAGAGCCTCTGCTGCCCAGCGTCGGGGATTTCACCACACTCACAGCACTCAGGGCCTCACCGCCGCTCTTTGCTGTTGCATTGCTGTCTCTGCCCTGTAATGCCCCTGGCAGTCTCCATTCAGTTTCTTTGGCTGATATTCTTAGCGCTAGCGCAGCAACATGGAGGCAGCCAGACCCGCTTCACCTTCATCTTGTTCCTGCGTCACACTTGGGCTCAGCCTGCCAGTCCCTCTGACTCAACTCATTCTCAGGCTTTCCCCGCGGCCACTCGTAGTTGGCGTGACCTGCGGAGTCCTGCTTTCGCCCTCGCCCGCCGAGTCACCAATAAGGTTCATGCTCCTGAAAGGCACTCCTCATCCCCGCTGCCAGCAGGATCCACTCCACTCTTTCTTGCTTGCGGCAGTTGCCACATGTTTCCATTGGTCAGTGAGCCAGAAATCTCCACAGCACTGCAGCAATCAGAAGACGCCCGCAGCCTTGAGTTCCTGTGACGGCTGCGCCGCACCCTTCGCCGCCTGTTCCTCAAAGTATCTCTCTGCCCTTTGTTTTTCGGCACACACAGTGTGCACCGGATAGCTCAGGGTAGCCTGGAGAGTATTTACTGCTCGATGCGAGTCAGATGGCAGGATCAATGTCAGATTTTCAAAACCCAACCGGTGAAGCTGCACTAATGTGCAGCCATCTTGCCGTGGGCTCTCTGTCGTCCTTCGCCAACAAGATGTTGGACTCAGATTTCAGCATTTACCAAAAATCATTTGACATCATCGCACCTCAGGAGACTTACCTAGCAGATCCACCGCCAAGGAAACTGCGTTTCTTTACGCCAGCCATCAGGGGGGCAGAATATAGCCCACCTACAAGGGGACTCGCTATCTATGTTTTTATCACAAGCACTATCTCAGCTCGCACAGTAGGCCCGGCCTACCTGGCATCCATTGCAATAAAAATATCCATGCCGCCTGCAATGCCGAAAAACAAGAGCTCAGACATTATACTAATTAATGCTTACATTCACCCAAAAAGGAAAACAAAGGCAGCCCAGCAACTAATAGACCACTGGTGATCTAAATCTACACTTATTAGGCTCCTCAACTGCTGATGAAGTGTCTGCCCAAACTTCATTCTGGGACATTCCAATGCAGGGAAAAAGCACACTGGGACACCTAACTAAAACTGGTTGGCGCCTATTAGCGGACTTGAACATCTCATCCTCAGAGTCACCAACAGCAGATTTGCTGATGACAACCTTCCAGCAGTTACCCACTACTCCTCAACCGCAAGCTCAATACTAGACTATACCTTTGTCTCTCTATTACTTTTCAATCAAATTGTCTCATTCCATCTGGGTGACAAAGCCGACAATGACTATTGCCCTCAAAAACTCTCTCTCCAAATGACCATGCCCATGTTTGAACGACCTCGAACTTCCCCGTAAACACATTTCACAATCAATTATAGAAGAGTCAGATTGGCACAAGCATCAGTGGGAAGCTTCTTGGAATCTGCTCTACTTCTCTTTGAGACATGGTCTGAAAAAAGCGAAACGGAGAAATGGGAGAGTTTCACCACTTAAATGGCAGAGTCTTTTGCCGCCCGACTAAACCAAAGGCGCATCATAACCATAGTAGGATGGAGTGCATCCCAAAAGTGCAATGGGCCCAAATTAAGAACACCAAAACCACAATCTACCACACATTGAGATCTCTCTGTCCAAATCCAACTGACAAAGCCTATCTAGCACTACTAAGACAGCAAAAAGTTCAGCTCTAGAGACTGAAATGGGTTGCCAACAGAGAATTAGAGGAGGAGGTCTGGGCAAAACTGCATGCCGACAGCAAGCAGAAAGACAGTGCAAGTTTCTGGGGAACAATAAACAGACTAATTCGCCCCACACATAAGGGTGTCTGATCCAACTTCTCTGAAGAAGATTGGGGAAGATAAATTGGGGGCCACGTCTAACAAGATTACATCCTACAAACCACCGGACCAACATTTACAATACACACATGAGGAACCCAGCCCGCAATCCATCCAGAGGAAGGGAGTGCAACAGACCCTCTTGCAAAATAGAGAAACAGAACGACCATTGCATCTCCAAGTCGTAACATCACAGCAATCAAAAGGCAAATGGGAAAAGGAAGGAGAGAAGGGACCCCGAGCCAAAATGGAAATCCATCCAGCACTTTTCAAACAAGACACAGAACTCTGGCCAAAACACGCGAACCTCTCTTGATCAAGATAAGGCAATTCGGCATACTGCCAGCATCCTGGAGGGGCTCAATAGTCTCCCCAATAATCAAAACAGGAGACAAGTCCTTGCCGCAAAACTACTGTCTAGTCCCTCACCTAGATGGGGCAACATACTTCATAGGAGCACTCCTAGAAGAGCTCCAGTAATGGGACAAAGAGAAATCAATCATCCCTCTCGATCAGACAGGCTCTGCAAAGTCTGTCGGAATAACAAAAATCATCTTGGCCATGGCACTGCTGATTGACAAGGCAGAAGCAACAAAAATGCAGATACACCTATGATTTATAGACTATAAAGCCGCTTTTGATCATGTGAACCACAACAGACTCTGGGTCAAATTGGCACAATGAGGGATCCCACTGACTATGCTGAACCTGGTAATCAATCTTCAGACAGATATATCGGTCCAGATAAAGCTGGGCGAAGGCTCTTCTCTGCCAAGATGCATACCAACTAACAAGGGGCTTTAACAGGGGTGCGCACTTGCTCCGACCTCTTCTTAGCAGATCTGGTACCTCCACTGAATGCCTGCAACTCACATACCCCAAGATTACGAGGAATAGCACTGCCATGCCTTCTCTATGCAGAAGATATAGTCCTGATCAGCCGCACGCAGCTGGGCCTTCAGCTTCCCCACAACACAGGAATTCTCTGAAGTTAACAGCCTAACCATCAACCTGGAGAAAACAAGGACAATAATGATAAGGAAAAACTTAAAGAAGTCATGGGTCTGGCATTAGGGCAAAACACGTATTGAACCTGCGATGGAATACAAATGCCTAGGCATGAACATAGACAAGGGAGGCCACGTTGTCCCCCAGAAGGACTCCATTAGAAGGAAGGGCCTTGCCCTGGAAGTTACACTAAGGACACTCAGATCAAAACTGACCAGTCCATCACTACTCCCCTTAGCTCTAGTAACACAAGCCAAGCTTTTACCAACGATAGCCTATGGCACTGAACTACAGAGGAGCAGGGATTCAAAGATCCTGGACAGTACAATCATAACAGTGTACAGAATTATCTTTGGTTTGCCCAACTACACCTCACCAGCACAGATCAGGTTGGAGTTTGGACTACAAAAACAGACCCTGGCAAGATAAGGAGCATTTATCATCACCTGGGACAAAGTCCGGAAAGCCACACCTGAAACCCTCAATCGTTACTTATGGTTAGAATCACAACGGAGACACCCATCACCTGCTTCGTCCTAACTCAAAAGATGCCTGAGTAACACAGGGATATTGCAGGTCTGTAAAACACCCACCAACAACATCGTATTAAAAAAACTTGTATGAAAAACAGTATTTTTTTTATAGTTGATCGAAGACAAAGCTGCACTATCAAAGAGGGCTCACGGTTGGATGGCCCTGAGCACCTACACGGCCCTCGCCCCTCAAAAATACTTCAATTCAAATTCAAATAATCTTTATTCGGATAAGAATATCCATAAAAGTACAATTCATCACCACCAATAAAGATGCAGTAAATTTTAAAACATATAGATATACATTATCATCCAATACAGATACAAAATACAAGGATAAAATCACATTAGAAAAAAAAAAAAAGTTGGACGGGCCTAAACTAGCAGCTTGAATGGCATAGTGCAGAATGTAAGTTTGAAACAGTTTGTGCAAATCAGCAAAGGATGGTAAATAAAGTGTGATACGATTAATTTGTGAAAAGTCAGCAATAATTTACATGTAAAGTGCATTATTATTCAATAAGACAACAGTATCTTCCAGACAAATTCGAAAATTATTCACTAGGACTTCTTGCAACAACATCAAGATATTGGTTATGAGCAGGGTAATAAAGGCATTGCACTTGACCATCTTACAGAATTTATTGCTCGTCTTACAAAATTTATACCACATTAGGATTCATTCATTGAGGCACGGGAGCGTACCGCAGCTTGTAGGAATGTGCTTACATGAAAAATCAGATCATCACTTCCTAGTTTTAAAATGTCAAAGTATGCTAATTTAAAATCCAAGATAGCCCGTGCCTTGAAATATGGAGCGAAGTACTGTTTTGTGTATCTTACATAAAATTTACAAAAGAGTAAAAAATGTAACAAAGTTTGTTTACTACCAATGCCGCAGGGGCAATTCAGTTGCTCCAAATTGCTATTAAAGCCTATTGGAAAGCAGAGTAAATATTTTATGCTGCCATCCCTAAGACGGTAGAGTAAACTCCTTTTCCATCTCCCTATATTCTTCCTAAGATATTGTTGCGGCATATGATGTTGAATGCTCGGTGTCTCCAAAAGGGGCATATATCTAATAATCGATGGTTTGTGGTGCTCAATGTCCTGTCCTTCTTTATGATACAGGTCGTAAAGCGCCCCCCTGACTGATCGTATATTCATTCCTTCTGCTGCTAGTGTGCATGAAAAAATGTGCTCCAAGTTCACGCTAGCTAAACTATTTTTTACTGCAGCTAGCCAGGGTATACAGCCACCTTTGTCGCACTTAAGACAGTCTATGATTATTTTTCTTGTTAAAATTGCTGCAGGATTCTGCCATATTTTCAACCAAAATATCACTGGGCGTGACCTGATAAAATCCTCCACATATTGTAAATTCAATTCCTTATGACATATGTAATTTGGGGATGAAATTTGCGCACCAAGAATTTTCCTACAGAATCTGTCCTCTTCAATTTGAATCCCACTACAATTCACGTGCCCCCAGACTTCGGCACCATAAGTGGCCGTTGGGACACACTGCGATTTATATATCTGAATCAATGGTACCACTACCTCGGATTGTTTTGGTTGCCGAAGGCTAACGATAGAATTTACCGCTATGGAAAGTTTACTTCTACCGTGGGCCGGATGGGCTTGCCACGAGCCTGATTCTGAGAAAACTAGGCCCAAATAAGGAAAAGTGCTTGCGCATGTTAACGATTCACTGCCCAATGTAATGGACTTAATCCAGTGTTTTTTTGGCCCACAGGTCATTATATAAGATTTTTTTAAATTTGTGCAAAGATCCAGATCCGCCATAAAAGACACAAATCCCGTAACTAAAGTGCGAAGTGCGTTGGGAGTGCGACCAATAAGAACCGCATCATCTGCGTATAAAAGCACAGGCAGTAATTTACCATTAATTTTGGGTACATCACTAGTCAATTTTGATAAGTAATTGTGTAATTCATTTATATAGAGGATAAAAAGCAGAGGGGCCAGAACACAACCTTGTCTGACCCCTCTGCCAATGGTGATGTCCCCAGAGACTTCTCCATCATTACTTATCCTCACCCGTGCCTTCAGATCCCTGTGCAAATACGCCAAAAAACAAACCAATGCCTCATCCAACCCATAGTTTAAAAGAATTTCCCATAACCGCGATCTATTAACAAAATCAAATGCTGAGGTTAAATCCATAAAACCCAAATAAAGTGGAACTTTTTGTGCAACCGTATATTTCCCCAAAATAAGATTCAAATTCAGGCACTGTTCCACAGTTCCAACATTGCTTCTAAAACCCAGCTGGCAACAATTTAAAATATGGTTGTCTTCCGCCCAATTCCTAATTTTGTGAAAGACAACCCTGCCCAAGATCTTCAAAGTATTGTCTATCAGAGAAATTGGGCGATAACAGCTGGGGTAGATTGGTCACCTTGTTTAAAAATGGGCACAATAATACTGGTCGACCAAGAGCTCGGGATAGCTACATTAGTCAAATTATTAAAAACATTACATAAAAGGGGGGTCCAAAAGTTTGGTTCATGTTTTATAAGATCAATTGATAGCCCATCCGAACCTGGTGCTTTATTCCCTAAACTTTGGTGTATGGCATCTCTGACTTCAGATATAGTTATAGCAACCTTTAGGACTGGGGAACAGGTATAGCTACTGGAGATTTTTGTGGGAGCAGTATAAATTCTGGCAAAGTGCTCCTCCCATAGCTCACTAGATATGTTGCAGCTTATCGGAGTAATATTCGTGTCCATAGACCTCATACTTTTAACTTCCTTCCAGAATCCAGTTACATCCTTTAGAGAAGCAGCCCTGGCAAGATTATCCCAGCGTTCTTTCAGTATCTCCTCTGAGCGTATCTTAGTTGCTTTTTTGTAACAGGCTCTTAATGATCTGACTAGAGTTATGTCCCTGGGTGAAGCCGCTAATGCTTCATGCAGTTCTCTATTAGCCCGCGAGCAAGAGCTATCAAACCATCTGGGATTCTTGCTTAGATTAGTAATAGGTTTAGAGATTATATGTGTAATGCCAATACATAAACCACTAAAAGCCTCAATAATCTCACCACCCGAGGTGCTACTTGACAGACACATATCTACGAGTGTGGGATGCGTTCTTATCATACGAACAAAGAGGGCTTTATTGTCTATCCCCTTCCATATCAATCAGAGCTTGTCAGTAGATGCCACCAGATGTTTAGCCCCTATTTCCTTTTGAACAATGAATTTAGAGGAAAATCTAATAGTTGTTAAAATTGGGTTATGGTCACCTTGACTCGTGCATAAAACCTCAGCCTTTACTAAAAAAAAATTCCAATGAGGATGATATAAAAACATAGTCTATAATAGATGAGCAACCACGTCCTCTGTAGGTAGGCAATAGACCCTTAGTTGGTTTAGTGTGGAAAATGACTAAAATCGGTATACATAAGCGGCGTTCATTTATGTTCACCACAGCCACTGTTGAAAGTAGAGCGACAATCATGAAAACAGTAGCCACGCCATCTTGTCCCTTTTAGGCCCCATCGCGAAAGTAGGTGGCAGCCATTTTTGTGTCACGACCTCTCTGCCCACTGCCAATAGCCTGCGCGCCTCTCCCCCTCACACCCCAGCCTCGCAAGCATTCCCCCGCGCCCGACAGCCCCCGGTTTCTCCTGCTTGGACCATAAGCGCACCTCTAGCGCGACCCTGTCTCCGAGTCACATCCCGTGCTGAACCCCCTCGCTCTTTCATCTCATTCAAAGAACAGGCCCCTTTTCGATAACCTCTTCCTCCCTGCCCGATTGTCCAGCCCGATCCCAGGCCATCACCTAGCCCGGCAGATGCAGTTTATTGTCCCCTACAGTAGGGCCCCGCCTCACATCAAAGGAGCGGTGGTTAATCAATACCCTCACACCTCCAGATCCGACCGATCGCCCACTTTCCCATTCCCAGCAGAATGTCCAGCTGCGCGACAACCACCACATGCTGAGGTCGAGGTGGGAACTCTACTGTAAATATGTGTGGGAACGGGGGTGAAGCGGGGATTCCGAGGATGTCTTTCCGTACATCAAGTATTGACAAGAATGTGTTTCATGTAATAAAGCAATAAACCTGTGTATAAGAGGCCAGGCCTCAAGGATGCGTTTAGAGCACCTCGAGAAGATACCCTGTTGTCCGATTTGACGTGTTCTGCTCCGTCGGAATAAACTCCTGTTTCCTGCCTTCTGTCTCCAGCGCCTGCCTCTTTGTTTGGTAATCTCGAATGGTATGAGAGGCGGCTAATGCCGGGCAAATACTGAAGGGTTCTTGGTCGAACTCGGCCCTACCTTTCGACAATAGCATCAACCTTTTCCATTACATTAATCAGATTACGGGGGGATAAATAGTTACAAAGTTCCTCCCCTCTATTACATGGGATCGCCCTATCCTGGGTAATGGTAATGTTATCAATACCACTATACAGTCGGGTGTTAAAATCCCCACCTAAGAGTATTCCGTCTATTTTGCCATACCTCTGCTCGTCATTCAGTTCATCAATAAATTCAAACAATTTAATAAAATTTCTATTTGGTAGTGACATAAAATCATTATTATAAAAATTGATTAAACATATCGAAGCCCCCGGTGAATAAATAGTGGCTTGGAAATTTGCATTATTTGTTGTTACAGATTTTATGCTGACCTCAGCCGATATCTTTAGCCATGTTGATAGCCCCCTCCACATGGTCGGCATATTTTTGGTCTATTTACAATACTATTATGACACACGAATCCTTCTAAAAACAATTCACTTGTGGAATTCTCCTGGAACATCAAAATATCATAATTACTAACCAGATCAACCCACTCTGTGGAATTCAGTTTAGATCTTAATCCTGCAATATTCCAACTTCAAACATTTAAATTCGAATCTGGTGTTGTAAGTTTGCTAGCAACTGGGCGTGGTATTGAGGGGTCTGCTGTCTCCGCTATAATAGTCGGTTGGTGATTCAATAGTCAATCCTGGCTCTCCAAACTAGACAGAGCAGTAAACCGATTCAGTGTATTCCATGTTGGTATAGAAGGATTACGTGGGCCCAATGGGGGTTTGTAAAAAAAATCCCAGTGGTACAGAATGTACATGGGTTTGGGCAGTATTGTGATTGACTTGTGCTCGCAATAGCCATTTCACCAGTGGGGGACGTCTAAAATTCACGACTATACAGTCGCCTGAAATATTCTTTTCTGTAGATCCGACCCAACCTACACGTCGCATCATTAGAATTTCATTGGCGTTTACCATCCCTAAGCCCTTATATTTTGTTAGCCAATCAGTGCTCTTGTTTTTAAGTTGTTCCCATGATTCTGATTGGTCTTTTTTCAGGGGAGGAACACCAGCTAAGATTACAACGTATGGGCAGGCTTCTGGAGGTAAGTTAAGAACATCTTTAGATGGATTCCTAGCCTGATTTTTATAGGTTGGGATATCTTCCGAAGCAGTTGCTATAGTTGTAGGAACAGGGGTCGGTGGTACAGGAGTGGCTGGCACTAGATTTCGTGACTGACTATTACTAGTGGTCCCATTGCCAACAGCTGTATTTGGCAAGGGCATTAGAATGGGAGTGGATTTAAGAGGGTAACTATCCTTAAAATTGCCACACTTATCACATGCAGCGTTAACAGTTGGAGGTGTACAGACACCACTCACCTTTAACATGCCATGGTCCGTTACTTCTATTTGTTTATTACCCCCCACAATAGTGGCATTATTTTTCTTTGTATCGGGTTTCTTGACCAGGTTTTCCAGTCTGTCCAGCCGTTTAAACAAAGCGTTGAATTGTTTATCTACTAATAATTTTAATCGATCATAAACAGAATCCATTACAGTGTCAATGGAATGTCACCCGATGTTCCCTGTATACCATGTATAATCATATGTTCAGTTTGTGTATGGGTTGAGTTAACCCCTTCGACGCTCATGACGAGCCCAGCTCGTCATGGAGTTTCCATTGACTTCAATGGAAATTACATTCAAAGCCATAAAACACCTTAGCATCCAAGTGGTTAATACCATCTTCAGCTGTGGTCAAGTCTACGGTGTTATCCTGAGTTTGCTCGATTGGGCCTGTTGTAACAGCAATGGATCCACGCCTCCACATGCTTAGGGGAGTAGGTTGAGTTTTTAGGCGAGCAGGCTGTTTTCTCTTACTGCTAGTGGGTTTAGTTACTCCTCTCTTCCTTTTTCCCCCCACTGTTTTAGTGACTGAGGCCAAATCCCCACTACTGACATTGACTTGAAGCCCCAATTGGCGTTCTAAGTTGTCTGCATCAACATCAGCAGTCTCAATCTCATTCTCAAGGCCATTGGACAACATTTCTTGCTGACTGGGGGTGGTAATCAGTACATTTGGGGACAATGGGAGAGGGATAGATGAATTGCCCTGTTCAGCTCTGCCCGAAAAATGCAGATGGGGTGCCGGTAGGTTCATGGAGAGTCTTCTTTCAGTTAACTCGATCTCTGTTGAGACCATATTAACAGCTTCTACAAGCATGCTTTCAATGGTGGTGGCAGTTGATGTCTTAGTACCAGATATAACTGTACGCTTCCCCATGGTGTTTTGATGTCACTCACCTTCTAATGAAGCTTAGGGGGGTTGCCCGGCCCGGCCTCTTCTGGCCCCTGACGGCCACAGACGGCCCGCCCTTTGCCCGTGCTTAGCCCGGCGCCGCCCGCGTGCGTCCCGCGATGCGTGGGGGCGGGAGCGCTTTTGAGTGCTGGTGCCAGCGCAGGAATCAGGTGTCTCCCCTGCAAAGAATGCTGGGAGATGTAGGCAATGCTGGAAGCTGTTCCCCTCACGACGCGTGAGCAATGCTGGGAGCCGTTTCCCTCACGGCGCAGGAGCTGCGATGGAAGCCGTTCCCCTCATGGCGCGGCCCAGCGGAACCTAAGATCAGCCGTTCCCCTCACGTCAAGATGGTGAGTCTTGAAGCACGTTTAAATTCAAATAATCTTTATTCGGATAAGAATATCCATAAAAAGTACTTCAACATAGGATATGCCACAATTGTCAAAATCAAATTCCTGAAATATAGTCTGGAATTGCTACCATGCACACAGCACCACACACACTAGCTCAGGAATCAAGTGAGCTCCACTTGCCGCTTATGTGGCAGGGCACCGGAAGACCTGTTGCACCTCTTATGCACCTGCAAAGATCTTCTGAAGGAACGGAAACAACTACTGCCACCTCACTTAAATCAAAGAGGGATCCAGACACCGAGGGAAGCCATGTTGGCATGCTACGCACCAGGGGACCCACAGCTCAATTGTCGACTGGTAAATTTTTTTACACTGGTGGACAAAAAATGCCAGCTCACTGGGGGAGGGATGCCAAGCCAAAACAACCCAGCAAACCTAAAGCTTTTTAAATTAAATCATTACACTCACTCCACACTTCATTCCTTTCAGTGGCCCAAAAGTATAACAACACCAAACTGACCTGAGGGGGAAACAGGATTTCATTGATGGCTACTTCTCTAAAGACGTACAAAACTGAACTCAAAACCCAATTCGTAATGAAAATGGCTGACAATTTATTTTAACATTATTTGATCTTTTTTTAAATAAATTTGAATGATGTACCTTTATGCAATCATTTTAAGTAACTACGCTAATAAAATAAACGTGAAACTTGAAAATCAGTAATACTTTGCTTACATAATGATAGGCTATTTCTCTCAGATCAGCTTCAGCATCTGGCACCTACTGAATCCCTGAAGTCAAACCCTGCTCTGCCCAAAAATAAGATAATGTATCACAGACGGCATAACTTCTCATATTGAGCTGCTGCTCTGTGAAATAATCTTGAAGTAATCATTCAGTCAATGGAAGAACACTACACTTTGAATACATTGATGAAATGTTCCTCTTCTCAGCACCGTAGAGATCAGATTTTTTTGTGATCTGTGTTTTTGGTTGTGCTTGCTTATGCTAACTCCACTCTCAGCACCAAGAAGACGTGTGGATGGAAGTGTGCTTCCGATCTAGGGTGCAGCGCACATAGACTGGGCAAAGCTAGTAACCCACTGCCCTCTCCTGAGCTATCGGGCACTGCCCTACTGAGAATGGGGTCATTTTCACCTGTGTTTGACCAGCTACAAACGATTCCTGGATCTGTATGGACTGGACAGTCAGAAATCACATAAATGGGACAGTGACTCTCAGGTTATGGGATGGTCCTTGGGGTGCAAACCCACTCTGTATGAGCGGTTCTGACTCTTTTGTTCTTGCCCTACCAAGCCTCTCGGTTCCCACTACATGTGAGTCTAGCTCACAAATAACTAGCTAGTCCTACCAGCCCCGACATTTACTTTGAATGTTGGTGACGTGTTTGTTTCTTCAAAAATGCTCCGTCTTTCAAATAACTTCTACTTTTTGCATACGAGGGGGACGGGTTTGTTTGGAAAGGTAACAGTCCATCATCACTTTCTACAGGTTGGAACACTTCAACTTTACTGCATATAGGATTGCACACATTCAAAATGTTCGCAGGTGAAAGCTCTAGCTCGGATTCCTTTGCAATGTTCGAGATGTCAATATTATTTTAATAAATAATGTATGTTTATGTGATGGGTTGACAGTGGTAACTTCATAAATACGTTCTGTACATTTGTATCAATAAATGTGATCAAAACTTTGCCACAAAAACTGACACAGTGTGACATTCTTATGGGTGATGGTAGGAGTTCTCATTCTGGTCTTCGTCCTACGTATGCCCCTCAGCTTGGCAGCAGTTAGCTTAGGCTGGGGTAAGGCAGCAGGCTTACTGTCCTGCTCAAAGCATAAGGGCACTGCCCCGTTGAGAGTGGGGTCATCATCTCCTGCCGCTGATCAGTAAGAAAATTACTTCTAGGTCTGCTCCTAGCCTGGTCCTCAGCCCATAAATTGGCACTTTTTTAAAGTTATACTCTTCTCTGTACTGAGTAGAGCATATTTCATAAATCATGACATTTTTGACTCTACTTCGCAATAGCAACTCCCCATGTAAAAATCTGTTTATTTCCCCAGAACAGAGATCATTCAGTCTTCACTGCATGTGTGTAGTTTGTTGTGTATTTCGTATATGTATTTTGTACTTGGTGCACGTGAGCAGTATGGTGTTTTCCAGTCTGAATCTTCTATGGAGACATAGGGCATGCGGCACAAGATGGCGGTTCCCAGCACAGGGCAAAGTAATCCATGCTTCCTTATCCTTCAAGCAAACCACGACTGCATCCCAGGCCCCACAGCAAGCTATACATGTCTGGTTACTCAGCCCACCACCCAACCTAAATGCAACAGACTGAACTAAATTGGTCTGGTCACCTGGGAAAATCTGAGAGCATAGCTACCTCGAGATATCCGACATCTTGTGGAAGGTGACTGTCTTGTGTGAGGTCTGATGCACATCCTAACATAACAGCTTCCCGTACATAGTGCACTACTAAGGGCCAGCCAGAAAATGCAGCAACAGTATTCCCTCCTTTGTGAGGCCCAGGACGAAAGTCATTAAAGATGTCATCTACTTTAAATGTCTGGAGTTGTGATTTTTTTAGTTTTTTACCTAAAATATAGTTTAGCTGGCCATAGCTTCCAGTCAGTGCCCTCAGTTTGCCCTTAACATAAGCCTCCTTGAGGCAATAAGGTGAATTCACATTTGGACAAATGCTTCGGCATCCATACTGAGGGATATCTAACACGAAACATGCATCTGAAGTAGTTTTTCAAAAGCTGGAAACATGTTTAGGGCTTAAATGAAACCGTGCTGTGACCTGGCCTGGAAGAACAGGAAGCTTGACTATGCGTTGCATGGAAAGATGAATGCGCCTGACTAGATCAACGAGCACGGCTCAGATGATCGTAAACTGCATGGGTGGATGTCAGCGCGAGGAAGGGAATCATGCATGGGCAGGCTGACAGGAACTGATGACATCTGTTTGGTAAATTGCTTGAAGGCCTGCAGGAGACAGCAAGTGGTGTTAAACTGTGTCATCCCTACCCACTGAGAACCTTACCAGATGGTTTGAGAGTCTAATGACTCTATTACGCACCCAAGACTAACTCTTTCATACTTTACTTACAGTAGTTGACTGAGGTTGTTTGCTTTAATTTTGCAACCCTTCAAAACCATTTCCATTGCCCACATGGTTCTGTATCTATGTGGGTTTATCGACACGCCTCAGTCCAAAACCTAAATCACAGTTTCACCGTTTTTAGAGGGACCAATGTTTCCATCATGTGTCCCTGCCATCTGGAATCATCACCCATGATCATTCGCCACTTACAGGCCTCAGTAGTTAGGCACCAGCACAGGACCTACTAGAAGGCCCACCTACCCACTAATTTCCATCCCCAACAATCCTGTTGATGTCACTTTCTTGCACTACTTGGACTAGAATTCTGCTGCTGCTGACCGACATCGCGGATGGGTGCAGGTCCGAGTGTGCCAATTGTTTGGATGTGCCGTGGCTTTGTGCACTGAGGTTGTTTTTGGAAAGGAGCAGAACGAAATACACTGTTGACCCTGTGTGAATCTCTTGACGTTACTTGGGACATTCGAGCGGGCGCTCCCTTTGACTGGAGATGTGTACTACAGGCTAGGAGATTGCCTCCCCTACCTGGGATCATCTGTGCTGTGGGCAGGTCCTTTAAGTACCCGTGTCCTGATGAAGCCTTAAGAAATATTTGGCGGAAACGCGACCGCGACTGCGTGGACACCATTCTAAGGAGTCCCCGTACATTGATTTTTGTGCTTGATTGCTGGCGCCGTCTTTTCTTGTATTATTGTGTATAAAGAATTTATAACTTAGGCGCTGAGAGGACTTCCTTTGTAGCTTTTTATCACTTAAAGGTTTTGTGAATATTGTTGATTCTATATTATTTTTTCTTTGTTTTTGGTAGGGTACATCATGTTTGTTTTCATGTAATGTATATAATGTATTTGTATAATGTATATAGATAAGAATGTATAACGTATTTATTTTTTCTTATGTTGTGTACCACCTTGTCCTGTGATGCGTAAATTTGTGTTTGTAAAATTGTGAAATTTAAGGGTTGATAAATAACAGTATACCACAAGGTAATTAAAGATATCTTGTGAGAGAAAAAAAGTTTCTTTGTATCCATCCCTCCACATCTCTTTTGTTCTACTTTTTCATCTCTGTGATTGACCTAGCCCAGGCTTTGGAGGGTTATTTGGGCAGAACCCCTGTATAATTTTTTCAGCTGCTGACCACTGGAGCTCAGATAAATGAACCCTGAACGTGGGTGGGGGATTTTTAGATGGTTCGTACATATTTCTGCTTTGTTCTTGTTTTTGACAGCATGTTTAATCTGTTTGGGTTTAAGCCAACTGAATGTTTCCCAAGCATCGAGGCTGACTGAAAAACGTGAATAAAGGGCAGATGTATGTTTTATAGCCCACTTAATGGATTATGACTGACATCTTCAACACACGGATTGCAAATATAAAAAGATTAATCGTAAAGGACACAGACTTAAAGGTTTATAAATACAGCAAAGAACTCAGACACGCACCCTCAGATAACATCCTTCATAAATGCTTGCGTAATTTTAAATGTAGCAGCACAAATGTGGAAACGTTGTAAAATTGTTCCACCACAATGTGGAAACTTTGTAAAATTGTTCGAGATTGCACTTTAACGCCATCAAACATGCAAAAACCGTCTGGCTTGTTTTTTTTATCATCATTCAAACTACACTGCATTTCCTTTGTACATTTTCATAGCTATTCTTTTTGAAAACAGTGTAGCCATGACTGACTGGACATTGAAGTTTATTATTATGCGGACTATTGTGTCATACTGTATGTGAGTTCCAAATCTATTGCAACAGCCCTGACGTGGACCTTCACCATTGGCAATGGCTACTCCCGGAGCGTAAAGTGGCAAAGGCAATAACTAGGTTATGCAGTTAGTGTGCCCTTGGACACCACTGTTGAACGACACTATTCGTACGCTGCTCCAGGTGGTAGGGGCATGGTCTCAAACACTGTTTGCAGTGTAATATTTTCCATGCTATTGACTTAAACTCCTGTTTATGATGTTGTTTCACCTATTTTCGCAGGTATGTGTGTAGTGTACCTATAAGAAACAAGCATTGGCAAAGCCAATAGATCTCGCCTATGCAAGAGCTACTGTCTTTGCCAATATGTTGTAACCATGTGGTACACCAGTGTGGCTGCTGTTCAGCATGGCTAAATGTTAGTAGGGTAATGGAGAGTGGAGTGTTGTAAAGTGTAGTACAGTGAAGTCTTGTGGAGTGGCATAGAGTGGTGTAGAGTTGAGTTGAGTTGCTTGGAGTGAAGTGGAGTGTCGTGGAGTGGCATAGTGTGAAGTGTTGTATAGTGTCATAGAGCGAGAAAAGTGTCATAAAGTGGAAGAGTGTGGAGTAGAGTAGAGTTGTGTAGGGAGCAGAGTGTGAAAGTGGAGTAGAGTGCTGTAGAATGGAGTGGCATAGAGTGTTGTGGAGTGGTGTAGAGTAGAGTGGAGTGGCAGAGAGGATGTTACGTAGAGTGTTGTAGAGTAGAGTGACAGAGTGGAGTAGGTTGTTGTAGAGTGGTGTGGCATAGAGTGGAGAAGTGTAGAGGAGCGGAATGGCATAGAGTAGAGTGTTGTGGAGTTGAGTGGCATAGAGTGAAGTGGAGTGGCGTAGAGTATCAGATTGGAGTGGCATAGAGAGGAATGAAGTCTTGTAGAGTGAAGCAGTGTGGTAAAGTAGAGTGGAGTAGTGTGTCTTTAAATAAAGTGGAGTATAAGGACATGAAGTAGCTTTGAAGGAGTTGCATAGAGCATCGCAGAGTGGAGTTGTATTGTAGAGTTGCATGTAACTGAGTGGAGTGGCATAGAGTGGAGTAAAGTGTAATTGAGTAGAGCATCATAGAGTGGAGTATTGTGTAGTGTCGAGGAGTGTCATAGAGTGGAGTAGAGTGGAATAAAGTGAAGTGGCATAAAGTACAGTGGTGCAGAGTAGATTGGTGTAGGGTGCACTGGCTTTGAGTAAAGAGATATACAGTCCACTGGCATAGAGTGCAGTGATGTAGAGTAGAGTGGTGCAGAGTGGATTGCAGTGGCATAGAGTGCAATGGCTTCGAGTGGAGTGGCGCAAAGTGGAGTAGAGTGAATTGGTGTAGAGAGGATTGGTGCACTGTAGAGTGGAGCAGTGCAGGGTAGAGTGCAGATGTGTAGAGTGGGGAAGAGTGGAGTGATGCAAAGTTAAGTGGTGTAGAGAGTAGTGGTTTAGAGTGCACTGGCATAGAGTGCAGTAGAGTTTAGTGGTGCAGAGCAGAGTGCAGTGGCAAAACGTAGAGTGGCAGAGAGTGCAGTGACATAGAGTACATTGGCATAGAGTAGAGTGGTGCAGTGGTGAAAAGTGCAGTGGTATAGTAGAGTGTGGTAGAGTGGTACTGAGAAGAGAGACTTAGTGATGTGTCATAGAGAGCAGTGGTACACAGTAGATTAGAGTGGCAAAAAGTGTAGTGGCATAGAATGCTTTGGAACTGAGTAGAGTAGAATGGTGCAGAGTAGAGTGCAGTGGCATAGAGTGAATTGGTGCAGAGTAGATTGGCATAGAGTTCAGTGGCAGAGAGTGCAGTACCGTAGAGTGTCATAGAGTGCACTGGTGTAGAGTGCTGTGGCGTAGAGGGTTGCAGAGTAAAGTGATGTATAGTACAATGGTGTAGAGTAGAGTGATGAGGCATAGACTGTTGCAGATTAGAGTACAGTGTCGTATAGTTTAATGGTGCGTGCTAGAGTATAGTGACGTACAGTGGAGTGGTGCAGAGTAGATTGGCGTAGAATGCAGTGGCATCGAGTATGTTGTTTTTGAGTGCGTTGGTGTGCAGCGGCATAGAATGGTGTCGAATGCAGTGGGATAGAGTCTAGTGGTGCTGGCTAGATTGCTGTGGCATAGAGTGGAGTAGCATAGAATGGAATGGCGATGAGTGAAATAGAGAGGTGTAGGGTAGATTGTTGCAGGGTTGAGTGAGGTGACGTAGAGTGCAGTAGCGTAGATTGACATAGAGTGCAGTGGTGTAGAGTGCAGTGGTGCAGAGTGGATTAGAGTGGCTTAAGTGGAGTGGTGTAGAGTGGATTGGCATAGAGCGCAGTGGTGAAAAGAGCAGTGTTTCATTATGAGTAGTGTGGGGTAGAGCGCATTGGCACAGGGAAGAGTGGTGTGGAGTAGGGAGGCACCGAGTGAAGAGGCATAGAGTTCGAGTGGCGCAGAGTAGAGTGCAGGTAAGCAGTGTGGAATTGTATAGTGTGGAGTTGTGCAGAGCATAGGGCAGTGACGCCATATGGAGAGGAGTTGAGTGGCGTAGTATGAAGTGGTGCACAGAAGAGTGCAGTGTCATGGAGTGGTGCAGAGTAGAGTGGGGTAAAGAGGATTATGCAAGGGGAGGTTGCACACTGCCATTACAAACAACACATCTTCAATTGAAATGAGCATTACCTTTGCACAGACATACAGTTTTAGTGCTAGAAGTATACAACGCACAAATGATAATGTGTGGAAATGGCATCACCTAGTGCACTGATTCTGTTTTCATCGTATTCAAATATTTGTTTCCACCACACTTCAGAATTACCAAATCATATGCTTCATTTGTGCTTTCCATATTTGGAAATATCTGCACAGTTAATTTACAGACATCTAAATGTTGTTTTGTGCTAGAACAAAAAAATAACATTGTACAGCATACCCTGAATATCCAGCATGACTGTCACATACGTCCTCTCACTTTTAACCCGTTGGCTGCTTCGAACGTTCAGCTCCAGTGCTGAACGTTCAAAAAACGGGTGGGGCAGCGTCGGCCAACGGACGTGCGCAGCACTACCAAGGTAGTGCTCGCGACGACCGTTGGCCGGCGGCAGCAGCCAACGGGTTAAGTCAGAGAAAGAAAGGTAAACACCAAGCTCCTTGGAAGACAGACCCTGACATTTGACTTCTGTCTTTGAATACACAGCAAATGTGACAAGATAAGAACAATGCCTTTTTACAGAAATTCAGTACTGCTGGAAGAATATATTAAATAAGGCTTTGGCAAGGGAAGGGAAGAACTCAAGCTGGACAGCATAAAACAAATAAAGTCAGCAATAGAAAGTAAAGAAATGTGAGTCACAAACTACAAAGTCAATGGGAAGCAATTGACGGAATGCAATCCCAGAGAAGCTTTTCGAATGTCCTCAAGATGTTGTCAGTAAACCAGGCAGATGTCTAGTAGGCTTCGACCTAAAAATTATCCACTTTAACAATTACGTTTGTAATTCGATTCTTTCTTTCAAGGTTTAATCAACTGCATAAAAAGTGGTAGGGCATTTTGAAAATCCATCATTCCACTCACATGTATCTGAGAGTTGGGTGTAATTTTAGGCATGGTAGGTGGCCCGCCAACCTGCTGGGTTGGTTGAGGCCCCTCTTCCCTTTCACCCCCTACAGTAAATTGCCTGACATAGTAAGTGATTCTCGCCTTTGTGGCAGGGATTCAATGCTAAAAGCACATCTGCAAGTGTTACTGAATACAGAGCGAATGCAATTATCAGCATTTATTTTTTCTAACTTTCGCAAACAAACTCGCATTTCTGAAAAACAAAGATCACTGTACTTGGGCCATTGTTTCTTTTCTCTGCAGTGAACCGCCATGCCGCACATCGCAGACCAAGACAGGAAAT
This sequence comes from Lissotriton helveticus, assembly GCF_964261635.1. Lineage (NCBI taxonomy): Eukaryota > Metazoa > Chordata > Amphibia > Caudata > Salamandridae > Lissotriton > Lissotriton helveticus. The sequence continues at coordinate 1,420,283,180 of NC_136059.1, read as the reverse complement.
GTATGCATTGGGAAGAAATAGAGCTGGGCTCTTGATGCATGAGAAGAAGCAATTCTGCGGCAGGCGGGTCACCACATCTGATTTAACGCCAGCATATTACAGCAAAGTTGTTCCCGTACAGAGGAATTTACAGCATTATTTTACTTCTATGCCCATGAAAGTTAGAGAAAAATCCCCACAGTTCACAGATGCAGCCAATTAATGTTCTCCCTAGCTCACTTCTCCTCTGGTTCTGAAAAATGATTTGAGTTGGTTTACACAGTCTTTTAGAGCCATTACTGTTTGTGGGTAGCCTATTCTATCTCAGAACATCCACACTCTTTTGTGGCTGTTGGTGACAAAGCTCCTGAGATAGGAACATTTACTGCCTTTGCCACCAAAGCCCTTGTATGTGATACATAGTCTGCTAATACAGCTGCACGTACCAAACGCAGTAGCGTCTTATCGACATATGTGATAGCCTTAGTTTTCTCTATTCAGTTTTCCCTAGACAGTAGAGGGAGACAACAACCAGTGCCACATATTCCCCTTCAACCTAATTCACAGAGCTCCCTGTTCGGTAATGCAGCAGTACATTTCCTGGAGAACCCCCACATAGCATTTACTCACACAGAATTTCCTCCAGATGGAAAATTCTGCATGCATAACAATGAGGCATAAGTTAGGATTTTGTTTTGTTTTTCTCACTTCTGAAATACATACATTTTAACTTTTTTTGTTTCACTTAGGAAATATGTTTCCTCTCGGAGAAGCCTCTTCGCATGCCCCTTTCTAAATATAGTGGTTGCCACCCTTCTTGACCAGGAAGGAGTACATGAATACGGACAAGCTTACTTTTACAAGCTAACCTACTCAAAATGTCCCGCAATCCGATTGCGATTCATGAATACACAAATAAAACCAATCTGGAGGAATTCCAACATTTCTGAGTAACCCTTGCAAACACTAAATCCACTAATTGTTAATCTGTGAATTAGGCGTGGGGTTTTAATTGTGCAAAAAGTCTATTAAGTTAACAAAAAAGTAAAGAAAATAAGTCATGCCAATCATTTTTCAGTCTTGTGAGTAGTGAACACATTGTTCATCTGTCGCTTAAATGGGTGAATTTCTACTTTTTACTCACCTGATCCCAAAGTGAAATTTGTCTGTGATTCCACCTAGAGATGCCTGTGGACAGGACCCGCTTTATGTTTCCTAGGAACAGCACTTTGCTTGCCTTGTGAGATTTGCAGTTGGATTCCTAGGTAAAAATAACACATCACATTAGAAGGTTGAACTCGTTAGAGACCTTGGCTTTGCTACATTTTTTGCTAAATTTTTTCATGCCGATGCTACTGCTATTTATTTATATTTCATTGATAATGCTCAGATCCATAACTTTTTACTCGAATGCAGCTGTACACTTGACCGCCCCAGAAATAGTCAACCAGGGAACAAGCAGCATTTATAACTTTGAATCCTTTAAACTAACGTTCATATCACTAATCTACAGGAGCACAAGGCCATTTGTACCAGTCAACATGAAATGTTTAATTATTTAGCATCCACAAGAGTGGGTAGTCAACAATCTGTTAGTCTTCAAACCATATTTCGGAGACTATGACATTCTCCAAGGCACAGAAGGTTTAGTAATGCATTGTTGATCCATTCAAGCCATGAAGTCAGCCTTTTGCTGTGGAATACCAAACACCAAGTTAAAGTCTGGCATTCAATAAATGTAGAAGTTGCAGGTTTCTGAACAGGCTCTTTCTTCAAACAATCTGAAGTGATACAAAGCTCAGCGAGTTAAGCACTGAGTACCCTTATAGTGCTAGTATTGTAAGAAAGTGCTGCAAATGCCCCTCAAAAGCGGAAAATGAAATCCAGCTTGTTTTAGGTACGAAAGACACTGCCCGATTGCCCAACGGCCATGCATTAGAGATTTTTTTTTTTTACTTTAGGTTTAGTCAGGTTTAGTCAGGTTCACCAATCCCAGTGCTTTCAGGACGTTCTACTAATATAATCAACCGATCACACGAACCACGACCGATCAGAGCTCACATTATGAGGCTCCTCTCTCAATATCCCTTGAGCATCTGAAGTAAGGTTTTAAAATGTGCATTAAAAAGGGCATGTGCAAAACTTTGTGTATTTCTTGGCTCTGCAGTGATAAACGGGTCATTTGAAAAACGTACACAGCACAACAGAGCTGGTTGCACAAATTGAGCAAACGAATCGACTAGGGAAGCCATGTTAGGTTACTCTTTCTTAGTCACTCAACTACTACTGCACATATACACACTCCTACTATCAGAGACAAACCGTGAACAGAGTGCATGAATCCTAGATCTTCTTTCTTGACATTCATGCACAATAGTAGTATTTTTACCTACGAAATACCTCAATTCCACATACCATCTTCTTTGCAATAAATACCTTGACTTTTTCATGGTGTCAATATTAATTTTTAGCTTCACTGCTAATTCAGCTAACAGTACTGCCTAAACTAAATTTTACTGAATACTGCAATAGCTTGTGTTATGTTAGCCCATGACTCCTCATTCAGCTCATTGTTGCAGAGTCCAGCATATCTTGCTTTTAAACAACCAAACCAACTTCTTTCTTTCCTATATGAATCCATCCCTGGGGCTCTTCATAAATCACCCAGGATTAATTCCTGTGTTCTTAGGGTAAGTAAGAATCCACATTATAGAAAATGGGTTAATTTTTGGAAGACAGATACCAAAGTGGAATGGTAATTTCACAAGTATTCCTTTGCCTCCTAGAGTTCAAATGTCCCCTGCTTTTCCCGGGTATCACAAACCCTTCAGTATACGAATCAAGTCCATCCATTGAACCCCAGCCTGTCTATATGTCCTATTACTTACCGGTAATCTTCATTACTCCGGGTCCCGTTGTCCTCGTCCCCTTCATTAATAACAAGTGAGATATGTCCATCTCACGACAGAAAAAAGAAAGAAGGAATGCTGGTACGCCCCTCCCTCTCCCTATAGGGAGTACATAAGGGTACAGTACCCAGCATGCCTCCTGAACCACCAAGCCCAAGATGAGGGCTGGAAAGCCCGGGAGGGAGGGAGGGATGCAATGAAGGGGACGAGGACAACGGGACCCGGAGTAATGAAGATTACCGGTAAGTAATAGGACATTACCCCCAGGTCCCTCCTGTCCTCGTCCCCTTCATTAATAACAAGTGAGAATACCCAAGCAGCAACAGGCCATCATCAAACAACAAACCACCAGGACACAGCAGAACAGCAAAAACCCAGCAATTTATTGAAATAACAGCACAGCACAAAGGAAAACAAGGGGAATCAGGAACATACCGCCCGAAGAACCCCCAAACCAAAGTTAGTGTCATCCCCCAGAACATTCTGGATACGGGAATGCCTAACAAAGGTATTAGCAGAAGCCCAAGTGGCGGCCCTACAAATTTCAGAAAGGGACACCCCACGAACCTCCGCCCAGGAAGCAGCCATCCCCCTAGTAGAACGCCCCTGAACCCCAGCCGGGGGAGGGGAACCAGAAAGGGAATAGGCCAGAACAATAACCTGCTTCAACCAACGCCCAATGGAAGAAGATGAAGCACGGTTACCCCTGGAGCCAGCACCAAAAGAGACAAACAGGGAGTCAGAAAGCCGAAATTCACGGGTCCGATCAACATAGACCCTCAAAGCCCGGCAAACATCAAGCAGAGACCAGGGAAGATCACCCACGTCCACCTGATCAGAAACCAAAGCCGGAAGGACCAGCTCCTGAGAACGATGAAACTGAGAGGAGACCTTAGGCACAAAGGAGGAATCCAAACGAAGAATCACCCCATCAGCAGAAAAGGACAGAAAAGGCTCCCGAGCCATCAGGGCACCCAACTCCCCAGGCGACGAGCCGAGGTGATAGCAACTAGAAAAACCACCTTCAGGGTGACAAACTTCATATCCACCTCCTCCAACGGCTCAAAGGGAGCAGCCACCAAAACCTTCAAAACCAAGGGAAGATCCCAGAGAGGAAAAGAAGGACGCACCACAGGGCGAGAAATCGCAAAACTGCGCAACAAACGAGAAACAAACCCATCAACATCAGGAAGGTTACCCCAAGGCGCTCTAAAAGCCCTGATAGCAGCCCATTGAGCCCGGAGAGTAGAGACAGATAAACGCTTCTCGAACCCATCCCAAAGGAACTGAAGAACATCCGGCAAAGGACAAACCAAAGGGGACAAAGCCAGGCCAAGACACCAACGCTCAAAGTTACCCCAATGCCTACCATAAGATTGAAGGGTAGAAGGCTTCCGAGACTGCTGAATAGCCAAGGCTAAATGGTCAGGGAGGCCCCTATTACGCCACCCCTGCCTCTCAACCGCCAAACCGACAGCCGAAGCCGACGCAGGGGCAACATCGGAGAGGACCTCAACGGGGACGGAGGGAATGGGAGGAACCATGGACCCCGAACAGCCAACAGCCGGAGAGTGGGAAACCACGATCTGCGGGGCCAGAAAGGCACCACCACCACCACCTCCCGATCCTCCACCATCAGGCGAGCCAGGAACCGAGGAATCAGAACCAGAGGGGGAAATGCGTAAAGCAGGTGAGCAGGCCACGGAAGGGACAGGGCATCCACCCCCCAAGACCCCTCCTGAGGAATCCGGGAGAAGAACCGGGGAAGCTGCGCATTGAGCCGGGAAGCAAAGAGGTCCAGAAATGGAAGACCAAACCTCCCGCACACCAGAAGAAAGGCCGCCGGTGTCAAGGCCAACTCCAGGGAGGCAGGAAAAAAACGACTGAGGGCATCCGCCACCCCATTGTCCACCCCCCGGACATGAACAGCCGCCAGGGACAAAAGATGGCCCTCCGCCCAGCAAAACAAGGGGGACACCACCGCGTTCAGGGACCGAGAACGGATGCCTCCCTGGTGATTTAAGTAGGCCACCGTCACCGAGTTGTCCGACCGAACCAACACATGCTGGTCCAACAGAAGGAGCCGAAACCCTTGGACAGCCCGACACACAGCAGACAACTCCCGCCAGTTCGAAGACTGACAACCCTCTAAGAGGGACCACCGCCCCTGAAGGCACTCCGACCCCAAAGTCGCCCCCCAGCCCAAAGTGCTGGCATCCGTCGTAAGGACCACCGGAGGATGACACTGCAGAGGCAAGCCCCTGTCCAGACTGGACGGCAGAGTCCACCAGCGCAGGGCCGGAAGGATCGACAGAGACACAGGAACCAAAATGGACAAGTCCCCCGACAAGGGATTCCACCGGGCCAACAGGTAGGACCAAAGAGGACGAAGATGGAAACGCGCCCAAGGCACCGTGAACACAGTCGCCGCCATCAACCCTAGAAGGCGCAACCAAAGACGGACCGGAAAGGACCGACCCAACAGAAACCGCCAAGCCAGCGCACACAGGGTCACGGCCCGGGCTACGGGCAGGAACACACGATTCAAATCCGTGCGGAAACAGGCCCCTATGAACTGCAAGTCCTGAGAGGGGAGAAGCTGACACTTGGGGAAGTTGATCAGGAACCCATGGTCCCGCAAGGCCGCACACACCAACCCCTGATCCACCAACAACTGCTCCGTGGAGGGGGCATGCAGGAGCCAGTCGTCCAGATAAGGATAAACCAACATCCCCTGGAGGAGCAAGAAGGCCACCAAGGGAGCCACCACCTTGGTGAACACCCTCGGAGCCGATCTCAGGCCGAAAGGAAGAACAACAAACTGGTAATGGACCCCCAGAAGACAAAAGCGAAGATAGGTACTGGAGAGAGGATGCACAGGCATGTGATAATACGCATCCTGAAGATCCAGAGTGCACATGTAATGACCCTGGAGAACCAAGGGAACAATCCTCTGAAGAGTCTCCATCTTGAACGGAATCCGCAGCACAAATTTGTTCAGGGCCTTGAGATCCAGAACAAGGCGAAACCCCCCAGTCACCTTGGGCACCAGAAAAATGATGGAGTAAAACCCCTGGCCCCGCTCCCCCGGAGGAACCACCCGAACCGCCCCTTCGTCCAACAGCGACTGAACCCCCCGAGAAAGTTCCGCACGTTTGGACGGGCAGGATGGCCAAGGAGTCGGACGGACCCCCGAGACTGGAGGCAGGCTTGAGAACTCCACACGGTATCCCAAGCGGATCACGTCCAGGACCCACAAGTCCAAACAGGAGGACATCCAGGCTGGAAGAAACAACCGAAGCCGACCACCTACCAAGGATCCGACCTCGGACCCCAGATAGTCAGGAATGAGGCTTCGCAGGAGGGGACTTCGCCTTCTTGTCCTGTCCCCGACCAGGCTGAAAACGGCCACGACCCCGGGAAAACTGCCTGCGAGAAGAGGGCCGAAAAAAGGGCCTAGGCTTAGAAAAAGCAGGAGCAGCCGAGGGCATCTTGAAAGAAGAGGAATGTTTCTTCTCCTTAAAAAGACGATGAAGCTTCCCCTCCAACTCCGCCCCAAACAACATGGAACCCTGAAACGGCAGACGCAGGGCAGCAGTCTTCTGGGCAGAATCGGTCTTCCAATCCTTGAGGACCACATTCCGACGAGCCGCTATACAAGCACCCCCAGACAGAGCAGAGGCACGAACCACATCAAAGGAAATGTCAGACAAAAACTCCAACTGACGTTCGATGTGTGCCAGAATGTCAGCGCAGTCAGTGGTATTATCCATAGAGCCATACAAAGCCTTCAAGTCAGACAGAAGAGACTGCGCCACATAGGTCCCATAAATACCCGCCCTCAGGGCCAAATGGGAGCCAGAATAAACCTTACGAAGAGAGGCGTCAACCCTCTTATCCACAGGGTCACCCACCACAGCAACCTCGGCCAAAGAAGTGCGACCAACCAGACTAGCCACCACAGAATCCACAGGGACCGAGTCCGGCAAGTCCTTCTCCATATCCTGAAGAGGATACAGCTTTGCCATGAAGCGGGGCAGCAGAATGCGATCGGGATCCTTCCACTCCCAATCCAAAACCTCCCTCACACAAGGATGCACAGGCATGACCGCAGGAGCAGAATACTGGAACTGGCGAAGGAGAGAACCTCCAGACGTACCAGGGACAACATCCGCAGGAAACCCCATATTCTCCTTGACATGGCTCAGCAAATCCGGTAACATGTCCTTGTCAACATACTTGCCCTTGACCAAATCAGCGTCCAAACCACCATCCTCAGAGCCAGAGGGCGAAGAAGAGGAGGGAGAAGGAGGAGGCACACCCCTGGACCGCGACTTGGACTTAGCCTTAGAACCTCCAGGCCTGGAACCACCCATCTCCAGCAAGGTCTCCTGGATGAGAGCCTTCAACTTTGCATCACCCCTCGAGTGACGCCTGGAGCGACTGGGAACAGGAGAAGAGGAGGAGGAGGAAGCCGAGGAAGCCGAGGACTCCTCGACATGCTTGCGCTTACGTGAATGTTTCCCCATCTGAGAAAGCCCCAGCAAGCAGGACAAACCAGCAGGCAGGAAAACCAGCAAAAAATGAGGAGCCCAGGCAGCAGCAGGAGAAACAGCAACAAATCGCCTGCAGTAGCACAAACCAGCACAGCGACCGTGATCCACAAGAAAAAGGACGAAATGCAGGGAACAAAGAACACCCAGTCCATTTGAATGCCCCCAAACCGCTATGCGGTACTTACGCCAGGAACCGGCAAACAAGCCTCTCACCGCCCGCAGCCGGGAACCACAAACGCCCGACTTCCGCTTCCAAATCCAGGAAGTCAGGCAAGGGCCGGAAGGAAGTGCCCCAGCAACCACGGAGCCGCCGCACCTCCCAGAGCCACACACGAGAATGGCCGCGTCTCGCACAGCCCGGCAGCACAGAGACGCGGCCCGACACTGCCTCCATGCCTCCAGAGCCTCACCCCGCCCGAACAGACCTCGACTCCAACGAGCAGGCAGACAGCGTCACGGGAGACTCCCCAAGCCCGGCAGGAGGAGTCAGCCCGGAAGATCCAGCACCCACCCGAGGCCAAGTCACAGGTGAGACTCCAGGAGCCCACCGGCTCCTGGACCTAAAAACAGAAAAATTTCGTCAGACAGAAAAAAGAACAGGAGGCATGCTGGGTACTGTACCCTTATGTACTCCCTATAGGGAGAGGGAGGGGCGTACCAGCATTCCTTCTTTCTTTTTTCTGTCGTGAGATGGACATATCTCACTTGTTATTAATGAAGGGGACGAGGACAGGAGGGACCTGGGGGTAATGGCAACCATCCACTCAGACGAAATGTATTATCCACACAGAGGACATTTGAATAACTAGAGGAAAATGACAAATTTCTCCTGTAGGGACTGAGTTTGCTACACCTCTTCTCAGTTGCTTTCCTTTTCTCCCCACCTTCAATGTGTGCTTGGTTTATGCAAGGTTTTATTGTATTATTAAGGTGCCAACAAGGTGAGATTTGTGCCTCAGTGATACACAGCAAAAATATATAGCTATTAAAAGAACAACAAATGCAAAGCAAATTATAACAAGCATTAGCAATGCAACGGCCTCGGCTTTAATTAAGCTTAATCAATTCTGTTTGTAATTAGGTCGCTTTTAGCTTTGCTTTTATTAGTGTTTTTTAAACGTTTATGTACATACTATGCATATGTATGTATATGTATGCATGCATTAATATTGGTATTTATATAGATATGCATTTGTTTATATATGTTTATCTATGTATGTGTGTGTGTATATATATATATTTTTTTCTCCAAACGACCTGAATCAATATGTATATATATTATCATATATGGTACCCACTTCCCCCTTTTGTTTACCTTTCTTCTCACCTCTATAACTCTGACACTATGTCGAAAGAATAATTGAACAATAACAACAAAAGAATTAGGAAATTATACACATATATGAATTTGTGAATGTGTAAATATGTAAATATCGTCTAGTATTCTACACACATACCCTAAATAATAGAGGAATATGGGGAATTGTAACCATAGAAGGATTGTGCCACTATGGCTGTTGATATAACTTATATTTTCTGTTTCACGAACACATTAGCGCTCTTTATTATGTATATTTGTACACCGTTTTAAGATGGACGCCAGGTTAAGCTAGACACCACTTACCAAACAAACAGTCCTTCGTTGGTGTCTAAAACCTATGTATTGACTTCCTGTAACATTAAGCAATTGGTGTGATCAAGACAGCTCGCTGTCGAAACGCGTAGCCTTTGATAAATAAACTGTGGCATGTTCCGAGTGCGAGTGTTTTCTTTGAAGAAAGCTGCTGTGGGATATATATATATATATATATTCACTAAAAAAAACATTGGTTTCACAATCGTTATAGTTAGGAATTAGCATTTAATAAACCTTTGAAATTCACTGAAAAAAACATAGGTTTCACACTCGTTATAGTTAGGAATTAGCATTTAAAAAACCTTTCAAATTCACTGAAAAAACCATAGGTTTCACACCAGTTATAGGTAGCTGAACATTTTACTCATACAAAACCATTGAAATTCCCACGTTATAGTTAGTTGGACTCACTATAACTTGTGCGCCCACAATCCACTGATGATGATGTCACATATTACATCATTCATGACATGGTCAGTGACATCACTGATGACATCACTGATGACATCTCAAATGACATCACTGATGACATCTCAAATGACATCACTGATGACATCACTGATGACATCATCCATGTGATATTATGATGCACCTCCTCACACTCTAATCTAACCTTTGATACACCCAGTGTAAATACAAACTACCATTCCTGAAATTATTGACACACCAATACCAGTAACTACATACGCACTCACTGATTTCTAGGTCTACACACACATCCACTCATTCACCCATACAATCACTCATACATACAGTCACTCATCAATAGAACACTATCATATCCACTCATACACCTATACAGACACTCGCACGCTGACACTCATCCACAGAGTTACTCACACACCTAGTCAGTTATGCAAATAATCAATCACACTCCCATTTCCTCAACTACACAGTTTTACACACTAAACGTTACTTATTCAAACATATACTAACACATACATACTATCTTTTACAATCACTGATACAAGTACACATTGATCCATACAGTCACTTACACAATCACAGCCTCTCATATATAGTCATTTATATATGCCAACTCTCACATGCACTGTGTTTTACATATGTACTTACTTGGACATGGAGGACTGAGATAGCCATTCACTCACCAACACACCCATGCAGACAGTCAACCACCCATAGAGTTCTTTCCACATGCACTTTTGAACCCATATACCAAGTGAATCAACTGCTCACACATCTATGCACAGAGTCACACACCTCCCAGCCACCCACACACACACTCACCCTCACATACAAATACTTGGACAACCAATCAATAACCCATACAGCCACTCATATAGCTACTGATCAACACATGTAGCAGCTTACACAACAACAGACATACTGATGCACACATTCAGACAGTTTAGTCACTAGCCAATGCATTCAGTAAGACACATTTAATCACTCACTCATACAGTCAGTCATGCACCTACTAAATCCTTCATCCATTTTAGTGAATTTCAAAGGTTTTTTAAAAGCGAATTCCTAACTATAACGTTTGTGAAACCTATGGTTTTTTTCAGTGAATTTGAAAGGTTTTTTAAATGCTAATTCCTAACTATAACGAGTGTGAAACCTATGGTTTTTTCAGCGAATTTCATAGTTTTAAAAAAAAGTTAATTCCTTTGTATATCGACTTTTTTATTTTTTATTAGCTGTTTTTTATAACTATTAATTATAATTATTTAAAATATATATATTTGTTCACTGTATTTTTCTTTTTTTTATCATTTTCTCTTGGTGCGCTCAGGGTGCGCGCACCGGTAAGCTCTCCCGAGAGCACAGCGAGAGCGCTATTTCTGCGTTCGTAAAAAAAAATATGCAAGAAAACTAAATAATAATGCAAGACATTCTGTACCATACTTATAAAGCAGTATTTTTGATTTTCCGAATGAAAATGATTTTGCATTTCCGTAAAGCTACCAAAACGTCACTCAGGCACGCCGCGTAAGCGCCCCCGGAAGCGTCTACGTTCGCGCCGCGTGATCGCCCCCGGAAGCGCTCCGGTGCGCGTAGCGTAAGCGCGTCAAGTCATGTGACCTTCAAATAACAATTTTCATTGGTTGCTAACAGATTTTTTTTCCAAAGAATGAAAACCCAACCCTTTTCCTTCACTTCTTCTTTCACTTTGGTGAGAGCAAGACCTCTTTTTTTCTCTGCTTATCATCTGTGGATACAATGGCTGCCAGAGCATCCAGCAGCAGTGATGACTCTGATGGATTCATAGATGAAGAGCCTCCTCAGCCGAAGGTGAAAGAACATTTCATCTGGAAATTTTTTGATATACCTGAGGGACGTAAGAAAGTAAATGCTCCAAAGGTGGAGTGTAAGATCTGCCATACTGTACTTTCCCGAGGAGACCCCACAAGGAAGTACAGTTTTGGTAATTCTACCATGATCCGCCACGTCCAGAGAAGGCATCCCCAGAACTATGCCCGGGAGAGTGTCAGGGCTCTGGCACGAGAGGCTCCAAGAGATGGTGCCTCTACTTCAACTGGAGGAGCAACTGCATCGGTGAGGGGGCGACCAGAGCAGCTGATCCCCAATATTCAGCGTATTTTTAATGAGGCCTCCATCAAATGCAAGCATTGTGATGCTCTACTTTGTTATGGGGAACAAAGTATTACGATCATTGCTCGAGCATTAGAGAACCACAGCTGCCGTCCCCAGCCCTAATTTTGATTTTTTTTTTGCTCCAGTTGAGCAGTTTGCCATTCCCTGTTTTTGTTTTTGTTGAAAAAAAAGAAAAAAGAAGAAAAAAAAGGTTCTTTTCAGAACTACCTCCTATTCTCAAAAAAGAGCTGTATTCTTAAAAAATGAAAAAGAGTAACTGAAGTGGAGTGCAGTGAGAGAGGAGAGGAAAATGAGTGACAAAGCAAAGAAAGGTACGACAGGGGAAGGGAAGTGAAGTAGGGGGACTGAAAGAAGGTGAGTGTGGGGAAGGAGAGTGAGGAGAAGGAGAGTGAATATGGGGAATGAAGATAAGTGAAGAAAATGTAGTAAAGGAACGGGGGTGTGGAAGGGTAAGAAAAGAGCAGTTATGTTTAGGAAAGAGTAGAGATACAGACTGGATAAAGACAAGTGAGTGTGAGACAAGGTGAGTAAGGGAGTGAAGAGACAGAGAAAGTGAAAGAAAAAGTGAGAGTAGAAGACTGAAGGCCTCATTTATGACGCCATGCGTCACTTTTACGCCGTCGACGCATCACTTTTTGTGACGCACCAGTGGTGTAAAAAATGTACCTTGTTGAGTCATATTTACAAAGTGACGCATCTAGGTAGATGTGTCACTTTGTAAACCCCTGCGCCACATTATACCTGCGCCAGGTGTAATGTATGCAAAGGGGCGTATTGACGCAAGGAAGGGTCGTGGAAGTGACGCAGTGAAATCTATGAGATTTCACTGCATCTCTTTTAAGACGCTGTTGCGTCAAAGTCTTGCATCTGCCTCACAGCAGGCGTAAGACTGATGCAGGCCCTTTCACATGGGGCTGGCCCCATGTGAAAGGATGCATTGCTGAAGTTGCGTCACTTTTGTGACACACTCCAGCAATGCATCACTTTTGCGCTTACAAATACGTCAGAAATACTGATGTATCTGTAACTCCTTGTGAGAGTGGAGATACAGACTGGATAAAGACAAGTGAGTGTGAGGCATGGTGAGTAAAGGAGTGAAGAGACAGAGAAAGTGAAAGAAAAAGTGAGAGTAGGAGACTGAAGCATCACTTTTACGCCGCCGACGCGTCACTTTTTATGACGCACCAGTGGTGTAAAAAATGCACCTTGTTGAGTCATATTTACAAAGTGACGCATCTAGGTACATGCGTCACTTTGTAAACCCCTGCGCCACATTATACCTGCGCCAGGTGTAATGTATGCAAAGGGGCGTATTGACGCAAGGAAGGGTCGTAGAAGTGACGCAGTGAAATCTATGAGATTTCAGTGCGTCACTTTTAGGACGCCATTGCGTCAAAGTCTTGCGCCTGCCTCACAGCAGGCGTAAGACTGACGCAGGCCCTTTCACATGGGGCTGGCTCCATGTGAAAGGATGCATTGCTGGAGTTGCGTCATTTTTGTGACACACTCCAGCAATGCATTACTTTCCTCTAAACTCTCTACTTTATTTCTTTACACTGTTTTTCCCTGTGGTGCGCTCAGGGTGCCCGTACCAGAGAGCGTACCTGGGAACGCACCCAGCGCTTGTTTGTCCTTCAGGGTCCTTCTAGGCCCCCCTCACAAAACCTAGGGGGTCAGGGGGTGTCTACCCTGCCCCCTTTTAATAATTTTCCCCTTTCTTTTTCACCTCTTGTGTCTCGATTCTACCGAGACACAAGATGGCGGACTCTCCGGACTGTTTAGAATGTTCACAGACACCCGAGAGCCAATCAGCTTTCCGCTCGCGCACTCCCGTAGCGCGCCGGGTGCGCTCCCCGGTGAGCGCTCGGAGCGCGCCTATAGATATATATGTGTTTTTGAAGTTAATTTTCAAAAAAACCACTGGAGCAATTTTCACCAAACATAGCAAAGGCACATCTGCGTACCAGTCCCTACAATTTTCCAAGTTTGGCGTGATTCCATTCAGCGGTTCGGGCTGTAGACTTGTCAGACCGTCCTATGGAAATGAACATGGGGAAAACACGTTTTGGGACCCCCTTTTTTCTCAGCCCCCACTTCACGAATCCCCCCGAAACTTCCAGGGAAGGAGAGGAGCGGAGCTGGCCAAAATTCTGGAAAATTACACGCAACTTCCTCAACCGGCGCCAGAGTTATTCTCAATAGAATGTTGCGAATTTCCTATGGTAGCCAATCCTAACTATAACTACCTACTGGCGACCGCCAGTAGGTAATATATATGTATATATATATATATATATATATATATATATATATATATATATATATATATTCACTGAAAAAACCATAGGTTTCACACCAGTTATAGTTAGCTGGAAATTTTACTCGCATAAAACCATTGAAATTCCCACGTTATAGTTAGTTGGCCTCACTATAACTTGCACGTCTGCAATGCACTGCTGATGACGTCACATATTACATCACTCATGACAGTGTTTTTAAAAAAAAAATTGATTGGTTAACTGGCTTATTAAGTGTATCTTAGTGAATACATATATTAGGGAGTAATGTTTAAATATTTAAATATATGCATGAGTGATGTAATATGTGACGTCATCAGCAGTGCATTGCAGACGTGCAAGTTATAGTGAGTCCAACTAACTATAACGTGGGAATGTCAATGGTTTTATGCGAGTAAAATTTCCAGCTAACTATAACTGGTGTGAAACCTATGGTTTTTTCAGTGAATTTCAAAGGTTTTTTAAATGCTAATTCCTAACTATAACTGGTGTGTAACCTATGGTTTTTTCAGTGAATATATATATATATAAAATTTCTATGGCAAAATGAAACCCCTCATTTTGTTCCTTTTCAAATTAAATGTATTAAGTGTTACCACTTTATTCCAATCAAGATGACTTCAGGTGTGCCATACTTTGTCATAAGTAAGACTGTTAGCGTTCTAGTTGTTCTTTAGAACACTCAGGGACATTCTGTCATTGGGCTATAGTTGGGCTACATCTGGCTGATATTTGGGCTACATTTGGGCTCTTTTGTCTCTGGTGGCCATCTTGGGAGACTGCATATCAGAATGTTTTTAATGAAATATAAGAGGATTTGAGAAGTCACTCAAAATGTGCCCTAATTTTTCTTTCTTCAGCACTAATCATAATTTCTATGGCAAAATGAACCCCCTCATTTTGTTCCTTTGAAAATTAAATGTTTTAAGTGTTAACACTTTATTCCAATCAAGATGACTTCAGGTGTGTGTTGGAATTGGCCCTTAGGGCAGGTTCACCCCTAAACTTTTTGCTTTTAGTTGTGACCCAGTGTTAGTGATTTTTGGGTCTCTGCGCACTTTTTCCCTGTGTCCCAGGGTAAAGTGCTTGCGTGTAGTATGGCTGGCCTGTCCTCCCATAGGAATGCATGGGGAATGTGTGTGTCCATGTTAGTTCCTGATGCGTGGGGAGTGCAGGCTCGAGTTTGGTATGTGTGAACTCGTGAGAATGAATGCTGCGCGATGGTATGTGCGGCTTGTATGTGTCTAGAAGGGAAGTGCTACTTCTGGACATTGATGTATGTGTGCAGTAAGGGTGCTGGAGCGTGATTGGCTGGAGCTGGCTGGCATGCCAGGCTCCAGGAAGTCTGGATGGGTCTGCCCGGTGGTGAGTGTGAGATCAGCATGCTGATGGCTGGGGAGGAGTGCACCTGGTCCTTGATGGGCTGGGGTTTTCCCCACACAATGCTGGCTCCGCCCCCCTGTAGTGCGACTGATGTCCCTAGCCTCCCCAGTGAATGAAAGGGGTGGTTGGGCCATCAAGGGCTCCCAAGCCAGCTGCAACTGGTTTCCCCCCACCCTGCACCCTGAAGACAAAGGACTTTGTAGTATAAGAAGGGGCTGTGTCCCCTTACAATTTGTTCTCTGTTCTACTTTTGGATCCTGCCAGAGGGGGCTGCTGCTGCTGGGGCCAGGAGGACCGCCACTTGGACTGTCTCCCTGCCTGGAGACCCAGTGTGCTGGCTCTGGCCCAGCCTTGCCCCCCTGCCTGCCTCCAGACCCTGCTGGAGCTTTGCTTTTGGCCAGAGCGCCTAGAAGCGCTTTATTTTCTCCCCTCAGCGCTGGGAGCGCTTTGCTTATATTTCTAGCGCTGGGAGCGCTTTATTCAGCCCCTAAGCGCTTGGGAGCGCTTTGTGTGCAGCCGGTGCCCACCCGGCGTCTGCCCGTTGTGTTTGGCCGGTTTTCGGCATAGCGAGTGCCTACCTCACTTTATATTTAATTTGGGAGCCGGTGCCCACCCGGCATTGCCCCGTGGTTATTTTATTTAAAGCCGGAGCCCACCCGGCATTGCCCAGTGATCACCGCCGCAGCCGGGGAGCATTGAAAACTGTTGCCGGGCCGCTGCCTAGTGCGACCCGGAAGTCCCGCCTCCTGACCCCCTGGGCCGCGCTGCCATTGGCGGCTCCAGCGGAAGTCAGGCGGAGTGCAGCGAGACCAGGCCAGGCGGGAGACGAAGGAAGCAGCCGCCCGGGTCCAAAGCTCCCTCGAGGAAGAGGAAGCCCCGGAGTAGCAGAGGAGCCGGGGGACCGTCTCACCAGCAAGAGAAGCCGGTGAGTGGGGCAGCGGGTTCCCGTGTGGTGGAGGGGGCGTCGGGACACACTGTCGGTGCCCGCCCCTCCCCTCCAGGACAGAGGCCAGTTGGGTTCGAGCCCCGAGAGGCTCGCAGAGGCCCCTTGTTGATTCGAGCCCTGAGAAGCTCGCAGGTGATTGTTGTCGAGTCCCGAGAGACTCGAGGGGCCAGTTCTTCGTTTGACGAGTCCCGAGAGACTCCCCACGCCCATATTTGTGCTTTGAGCCCGAGAGGCTCCCGCCCCAATTGATTTGAGAGTCCTTGGAGAGGCTGGGGCATTTTCTCTAATCGGAGCCCCGAGAGGCTCAGCGCCCATATTGTTCTTGCGCCCTGAAGAGAGGCTCGGGTGCCAGTTCATTGTTTTAGAGCGCAGAAGCTCTTCAGTGCCCTCCTATTTACTTTGCAGAGCCCCGAGGCTCTGAGGTGCCAGTTGTTCTACAGAGCCTGAGAAGGCTCACAGCGCCCACATTTGTTTTAGAGCCCGAGAGGCTCTGGGGCGCCATTCCTTGTTCTTGAGCCCACGAGGCTCCAACGTTGGCCATCTTTGATTCACAACTGTCCAGCACTTAGTGGACAGTTGCTACGTTTAGGCTTTGTGTTCTGTGCTGCCTGCACAGCTTCCCTGACATTGAGACTCAGGGCATTTCAGCCCTTTCGAGGCCAGTTGGCCTGAGGGACAGTTCTAGTATTGTGCAACGTGCACCCTGCGCAATTTATTATTTACTGCTTAATTGATTCCTGCGCAAATGTTCTACCTGCACCTCTGAATGTGTTTTAATACCTCATGTGCCATGTTCTTTATGTTTTATCCCCTTTGCTAAAAGTGACCTGCTTAGAGGATTGTTTGTTATTACCTTTGCTAAAAGTGACCTGCCTAGGTAATTGTTTATGTTTTATTCCCCTTTGCTAAAAGTGACCTGCTTAGAGGATTGTTGATGTTTTATTGCCTTTGCTAAATGTGACTTGCTTAGGTGATTATTTTAGGTTTCCTTCCCTTTGCTAAATGTGACTTGCTTAGGTGATGGTTTTCCTTCCATAGGTCCTGATGATAAGGTCCTAGTTCCCTGCGTGATTTTCCTACAGTGTTTAGGGTTGCGTGGGAGGTATTTACCCTTTACCAGGAAGTCCTGGTTGTATGCTACATTTACTATTTTGTGTGCTACATTCATTATATGTTTATGTGCTAAGTGTTATACCTACAAGTATTATTTCTAAAAAGTGCATACCCCTGACAGTGGTCCAGGTGGCCCTGTCCTGTACATAATCCCTTGTAAATCTTGCCCGTGCCTGTTGGCACATTGTAAAGTGTGTGTCTTATCTAATGTGTTTTTATTATAATACAAAGGCTATTTTTGATATAACCTTGTGTGGAGTTTCCTTTGTGGTGGGCCTAGGGTGTTGTCGCTGGGGTGCGCGCGCAAACGCTTTACACATCGCCTCCGAGATTAGCCTTGCTGCTCGCGTCACGTTACCTAGAGGGTGAGCAGGGGTTATCTTGGTGTGTAACTCCCTTGCCCTGACCTTAGAAATGGCGATCCCTGGCTGACTTTGGCGTGAGCTTGGCCGGCCGGGGGTCCCGTTTCTAACAGTGTGCCATACTTTTGTCATAAGTAAGACTGTTAGCGCTCTAGTTGTTCTTTAGAACACTCTGGGACATTCTGTCATTGGGCTATGGTTGGGCTACATCTGGCTGATATTAGGGCTACATTTGTTTTTTTTTGTCTCTGGTGGCCATCTTTGGGCTACATTGGGCTACATTGGGCTACATTTGGGCTCTAACATATATATAGCCCAATGTAGCCCAATATATATTTTTTCAAAGTTAATTTTCGTAAAAACCACTGGAGCATATATCTTGAGACATAGCAAAGGCACATCGGGGTACCAGTCCCTACAATTTTGCCAAGTTTGGTGGAAATCCATTCAGCCGTTCGGGCTAAAAGTGAGTCCAACCGCCCTATGGAAATTAACATGGGGAAAACACGTTTTGCAACCCCCTTTTATCTCGGCCCCCGCTTGACGGATCCCCCCGAAACTTTCAGGGAAGGAGCGGAGCGCAGCGAGGCAAAGTTAAGGAAAATTACAGGCAGATCCCTCATTCGGCGCCAAAGTTATTCCCAATAGAATGTTGCGGATTTCCTATGGAAAACGATCCTAACTATAACTACCTACTGGCGACCGCCAGTAGGTAATATACATATATATATATACGAAGCCCTAGTGGCGAAACGCGTTTGTCGTGGGGGCAGGGGGTCTGCCTAATAAAATTCTTTTCTTGGACAAGAGACTTGGAGTGCCGTCTATCTTTCGCTTAAAAACGAAACATGATGTACATATATATATATATATATATATATATATATATATATATATATATATATATATATATATATATATATATATTCACTGAAAAAACCATAGGTTATAGACCATATATAGTTAGGAATTAGCATTTAGAAAACCTTATTTTACTCACACAAAACCATTGAAATTCCATATATAGTTAGTTGCACTAACTATATATCGCGCACCCGCAATCCACTGCTGATGATGTCACATATTACATCATTCATGACATGGTCAGTGACATCACTGATGACATCACTGATGACATCTCAAATGACATCACTGATGACATCACTGATGACATCTCAAATGACATCACTGATGACATCATGACACACCAATACCAGTTACTACATACGCACTCACTGATTCCTACGTCTACACACACATTCACTCATTCACCCATACAATCACTCATACATACAGTCACTCATTATTACAACACTATCATATGCAATCATACACCTATGCAGACAGTCACACACTGCCACTCATCCATGGAGTTACTCACACACCAAGTCAGTCCTGTAAAGAATCAATCACACTTCCATTTCTTCATCTATACAGTTAAACACAGAACACCATACTTCAGTGACATCACTGATGACATCACTGATGACATCTCAAATGACATCACTGATGACATCTCAAATGACATCACTGATGACATCATGACACACCAATACCAGTTACTACATACGCACTCACTGATTCGTACGTCTACACACACATTCACTCATTCACCCATACAATTACTCATACATACAGTCAGTTATTATTAGAACACTATCATATGCACTCATACACCTAGTCAGTCCTGTGAAGAATCAATCACACTTCGATTTCCTCATCTATAGTTAAACACAGAACACCATACTTTTCACACATATACTAACACATACTTACTCTCTTATACAATCACTGATACAAGTACACATTGATATGCACAGAGTCACACACCTCCCAGCCAGCCACACACACACTCAGTCTTCCATACATCCACTCATTCTTCAATATGTAAAACGTATTTAAACTTTACAAAAACACACAGACACTAGATGATGTCATCAGTGATGTCATTTGAGATGTCATCAGTGATGTCATCAGTGATGTCACTGACCATGTCATGAATGATGTAATATGTGACATCATCAGCAGTGGATTGCGGGTGCGCGATATATAGTTAGTGCAACTAACTATATATGGAATTTCAATGGTTTTGTGTGAGTAAAATAAGGTTTTCTAAATGCTAATTCCTAACTATATATGGTCTATAACCTATGGTTTTTTCAGTGAATTTTCAAGGTTTTGTAAATGCTAATTCCTAACTATATATGGTCTATAACCTATGGTTTTTTCTGTGAATTTCATTGGTTTTTTAACAGCTAATATCTGTAGCTGTAAAATGTATTCTTTAGGTAGTGCTTTTCTTCATGAGGTCTGGTCGCTTCCATACACATACAGATGTTTCAAAGATGATCAAGAAGTTTATCTGAATGGAGAGGAATGCACTGAGACGCCAGATCATTCACTAATGTGTAGGCACATACAGTTACATGGTTCATGCAACAAACACCGACCAAATATGGCTTGCGTGTTGCAAGGCACGCCAGTTCCTGCTATCATCCCCACGTTCAAGTTGTTGGAAAATGGTAGTTATTTGATGCTCAATAATGAAGATTGTTCTGAGTTAATTAAAAGTATTCCTTTTATCGTAACAGTAAGTGAACGGGTTATTTGCTGCAGAAATGTTCTATTTCCTCCCACACATGAACATAGGGAGTTTTCAATCTGGCCACAAATACCAACCTTGGGACACGTTTCAACGGCATGGCAAGAATAAGAGCTCTTTTGTCTCAGAGAGAGGTGGCCTTGAGTTCGGCCCGTGAAACTTTCGTACTTCACATAGCGAACACCCGTACAGAGGTGCACACCCTTTTAAATTAAGATTTGCCTTTCAATTTCAGCAACATGTTTCCGACTATCTTTAACGCATCCTCCACAAAGTCCCTGGCGCACTTTTTTAAAGTTGTTACCAGTGGTCTCGTGACTTCATTTGAGAAAATCTTTGGAGTCATCCCTACTTCCTTTCATTTCATTTTCTCCACTCTGGTTCGTGGATTGGCATTTTTACTTGCATTACCAGCGGACGCTCTTGTGCTTTTTTACATTTTTAAATATGGATGTCCCTCCTATGCAACCTCACACCCTGCAGCTGCTGACACTGTTCCGCAATCGCATGCTAGAATATTATGGCACAATGCCGTTGGCGATATTAAGCACGGCATATGGATTATCTTTTCGATTCTCCTACTTCACCTGTGTCCAGCCTGTATTTCACTGCCTGACCTGTGATTTCGATTGGGCCATTGATTTGTGTCTCTGCGGACCGGTTTCTCCTGACGTCGACTTTAATCAGCTAATGACTCCTATCATTACTCACGAGTTGGTTTGTCCTGGCGAAAGGATTATGGCTGTGGCATTGATGCATGGACTACTTGGTCCCTGGAATTTACTGGCGGCAGCACAGTCTTTCTTGGAACAGAGCTTTCTTGAAAACCCACCGAGCTGTCCTCTGATGGTGATAGAGGATCCGGTGCTGGGAGAGCACGTATGTTCTTTTCCGCTTTTAAATTGGATGGCTGAACTGTTTTCGGATGAAGACGGTGACTTCCTATTGGAGGCTGTTGCAGCTTATTTTGCATACACAGTTATGTCATAGACCTTTTTCATGTTTGATATGCTGAGTACTAGCATTTCATTGACAATTCATTGACTTATTTGTCAAGTTTTTATTATTTACCTTGCCTATTGGCTTAAGACTCGATAAAGTACTTGGCTGTTTTATTTTTCTTTAGCATTAAATTTTCCTAGTTTTTAATGCTTTACCTTGCGGACCGTCCACATATAAACTTGCAATCTGCTCTCATGAGATGGCACTTCTATTATCTTATTCAGTTCGTTTCCGGATCATGGGGAGGTGTCATCTAGGTCCTGGATATCTTTACACCGTGTTAAGTTAGCATGGGCTCATTACCGGTTTAAACGCCATTTTTCCTTTTTTGCAACTTCTGCACAAGACACTTAGTTGTTGCTTTAGCTTTCCACCTAGTAGTTCATCGTGGTTTACATGAGAATAATATGTTATTGGTCTACTATCTGCTTTACTTGTTAAACTATATCTGTACAGCGAGTGCTAAAGTTTCAAGAACAACACGATACAGAATTGTTATGAGGTCTGATCTCCACGACTTCATACTCATAACATAAGTGCAACTTCTGCCAATTCTGGGCATGAGGCGGGTTTTATATTGCTTTGCCGAACACACATACACAATAGTTGATGCGGTTCACATGAAGAGAGAGCTGGTGTATGCTGATGTGATTCCTTCAAATCTAAGACACTAAAGTATGGGCACGCCCTAAACCAACACAAAGAGACCTTCTTAGCAAATAATATAATATGTGTATTAGGGAGGGTGAGATATAAGCAGCCGCGGGCCGTGGAGGGAGTTACGATGGGGCAGGGAGGCGGGGAGGGGGAGAAGCAGGGTGGAGCCCTCTCTACCTTGCCCCTCCCCCTCCCCGCCTCCCTGCCCCACCGTAACTCCCTCCACGGCCCGCGGCTGCTTATAAGTGTTGCTAACTCTTATTCATTTACAGCATGTTAACATACTGTCACCATTCGCTTTTTATGTACTAGTAACTATGCTGGTAATTTTGCTACTGATAATATGTGTACTTGTATTCTCCACCCTGCTTCTCCCCCTCCCCGCCTCCCTGCCTCACCGTAACTCCCTCCACGGCCCGCGGCTGCTTATAAGTGTTGCTAACTCTTATTCATTTACAGCATGTTAACATACTATCACCATTCACTTTTTATGTACTAGTAACTATGCTGGTAATTTTGCTACTGATAATATGTGTACTTTTATTATCTAAGGTACTACGCCTGAGAAGACGGCATTAGTAAATAAACATTTCAAATACACATCTGTTCTTCTTAACTCCATGTTCTGGTTTCTAAGAAATCTATAACGACCGACTGTTCATGAGTTCCACGTATCCTGAGGTACTATAAGTTCATATTCTGGATTGTCTAAACATTGAGAGTTTGTTATATCCAATGTGACACTGTACCTAGCTTGCTAAGGAGTTTTTGATTACTAACGTGAGTTTTGGGACACCCTAATTCGCCGAGGTTCCAATCCTCTGTCCACAGTTCTGTGTGAGAACAGAAACCCTGCGACAGGGGCACCCCCGACCCTTGCTGGAGCTTCATCACACTTGCGATACAACTCCAGCAATGCATTCGCCGAGGTTCCAATCCTCTGCCCACAGTTCTGTGTGAGAACAGAAACCCTGCGACAGGGGCACCCCCGACCCTTGCTGGAGCTTCATCACACTTGCGATACAACTCCAGCAATGCGCCACCTTTACGGCACAGATACATCACGCATCTGTGCTGTTTTTGCCCCATGATGCGCCGCATTGTAAATGCAGCACACCATAGGTGACGGAACAGCGGCACAGAATGACTAACACATCCCTGGTGATGCGCCAGTCATCATAAATGTATCCCTATGCTTCTTATCTTGTTAGAGATGAACCGCCATATGTATCATCAAAGTTTTTTGCATTTCCTAAATAGCGAACTTTAAGGAATAAATAGCGATTCTTTACCATTCCTAGTTTGCGATGAGCTATTTGCTAATTAGCCGAATGTAGCCCAATGAAGCCCAATGTAGCCCAATGTAGCCCAAAGATGGCCGCCAGACACACAAAAAAACAAATGTAGCCCAAATATCAGCCAGATGTAGCCCAACTATAGCCCAGTGACAGAATGACCAATCAGCTTCGCAAACCTCCGTTACGCGAAGCGGAGCGCTGTTACAGATATATATCTTTTTTTGAACGTTAATTTCTCAAAATCCACTGGAGCACATATATTGAGACCTAGCAAAGGCACATCGGGCTACCAGTCCCTAATATTTTGCCAAGTTTCGTGCAAATCCATTCAGCCGTTCGATTATTATTATTATTATTTTTTTTTGCCCCGCGGGGCCCTTTTAAAACCTCCACATCAAACCTAGGGGGTCAGCGAGGATCTACTATGCCCCCTTATAGTTATTTCCCCCTTTGTTTTGACCTCCTCTTGTCTCTCGATCCTACCGAGAGACAAGATGGCGGCCGCTACGGACTGTTTGGAATGTTGACAGACGCCGGAGAACCAATCAGCTTCGCTTCACAAAGCTCCGTTGCGCGAAAAGTACGCGTCCTGGGCCGCTGCCCAGTCCGCTGTTACAGATATATATCTTTTTTTAAACGTTAATTTCTCAAAATCCACTGCAGCACATATATTGAGACCTACAAAAGGCACATCGGGCTACCAGTCCCTACAATTTTGCCAAGTTTCGTGCAAATCCATTCAGCCGTTCGGGCTAAAAGTGAGGCCAACCGCCCTATGGAAATTAACATGGGAAAAACGCGTTTTGGGACCCCCCTTTTTTCTCGGCCCCCCCTTGACGAACCCCCCCAAAATTTTCAGGGGCTGCTCAGAAACAAAATGTGCCATTTTCCTGAAAATTTCAGCCAATTCCGTCCACAAACGCCAAAGTTATTAGACATAGAATTTTCAAAAAACCCATAGAGAAAAAATCCTAACTATATATACCTACTGGCGACCGCCAGTAGGTAATATATATATATATATTCACTGAAAAAACCATAGGTTATAGACCATATATAGTTAGGAATTAGCATTTACAAAACCTTGAAAATTCACTGAAAAAACCATAGGTTATAGACCATATATAGTTAGGAATTAGCATTTAAAAAACCTTATTTTACTCACACAAAACCATTGAAATTCCATATATAGTTAGTTGCACTAACTATATATCGCGCACCCGCAATCCACTGCTGATGATGTCACATATTACATCATTCATGACATGGTCAGTGACATCACTGATGACATCACTGATGACATCTCAAATGACATCACTGATGACATCATCCAGTGACTGTGTGTTTCTGAAAAGTTTAAATATGTTTTACATATTGAAGAATGAGTAGATGTAGAAGTGTCTGGATGAAGGATTTAGTAGGTGCGTGACTGACTGTATGAGTGAGTGATTAAATGTGTCTCACTGAGTGCATGGGTTAGTGACTAAACTGTCTTAATTTGTGCATCATTATGTCTGTTGTTCTGTAAACTGCTGCATGTGTTGGTCAGTAGCTATATGAGTAACTATATGGGTTATTGATTGATTGCCCAAGTATTTGTATGGGAGACTGAGTGTGTGTGTGGCTGGCTGGGAGGTGTGTGACTCTGTGCAGATCAATGTGTACTTGTATCAATGATTGTATAAGAGAGTAAGTATGTGTTAGTATATGTTTCAAAATGTAAGGTGCTCTATGTTTAACTGTATAGATTAGAAAATGGAAATGTGATTGATTATTTACAGGACTGACTAGGTGTGTGAGTAACTCCATGGATGAGTGACAGAGTGTGAGAATCTGTATAGGTGTATGAGTGCATATGATAGTGTTGTAAAGATGAGTGATTGTATGTATGAATGATTGTATGGGTAAATGAGTGAATGTGTGTGTAAACATAGGAATCACTGAGTGCGTATGTAGTAACTAGTATTGGTGTGTCAATGGTTACAAAAATTATACTCTGTATTTAACACTGGGTGTAACAGAGGTTATATTAAAGTGTGAGGAAATGCATTGTATTGTCACATGAATGATATCATCAGTGATGTGGTCATTGATGTCAAATGAGATGTCATCAGTGATGTCATCAGTGATGTCATTTGAGATGTCATCAGTGATGTCATTTGAGATGTTATCAGTGATGTCATTTGAGATGTCATCAGTGATGTCATCAGTGATGTCATTTGAGATGTCATCAGTGATGTCATCAGTGATGTCACTGACCATGTCATGAATGATGTAATATGTGACATCATCAGCAGTGGATTGCGGGTGCGCGATATATAGTTAGTGCAACTAACTTTATATGGAATTTCAATGGTTTTGTGTGAGTAAAATAAGGTTTTTTAAATGCTAATTCCTAACTATATATGGTCTATAACCTATGGTTTTTTCAGTGAATTTTCAAGGTTTTGTAAATGCTAATTCCTAACTATATATGGTCTATAACCTATGGTTTTTTCAGTGAATTTCAATGGTTTTTTAATAGCAAATATCATAAGCTGTCGAATGTCAAGTACGTGGTAAGTGAAAACATTTTCGTGTTTATGCACACTGATCTGCTTTGAATGGTGCCCCCCCCCCCTCATTTCTATTAGGAGTACTCTCTCTTTGCACATAGTGAAGGGTAGTTAACGCAGGCCTTTGCCCCCGTTGTAATACGTCGTGCCTGCTTCTCTCTCCATTTGATTGATTGTTATCCAAGTATTTACTGTTGTAGAATTGGTTCTCTTTGGTTCATTCTCTATTTACAAACAAACACAGAGTCGCAATACTCTGTTTAGTCTTTGCAGATAACGAAAAATCGTGTAAAAAAAAAAGAAAAGGAATCGAGCAAAATCAGTAGGCCACTAATGGGATCTCTTTTTGACCTCGCTAAAATAGAAACATTAGGAACAACCACTCATGACAAATACAAAACTAGTGAGATGAACTGAACTCCACACAATGATGGCTGCAAAACAGCTCGGCTCCGCCGCCCACCCCGCCCAAAATAACGATAAAGAGCGGCTGCCATGATTGGTTGCGGAATGGCCACGACGGAGCTACGAAATGGTGCTGCTCTCATGCTAACCCCAGCTTCAGTCTGAAACATCCAGAAACACTGTAGACTACCAATTCGATCAGTTCCGGTAGCGCCCCAATGTAACCCGGTAGAGAAGAACTAGCCCTCCCCTCTTTGACTGATGGTTCTTGTTGCCTGTCCCTTCTGTTGTCATTTAACAGAACTATTTAGCCTGCTGAAAGGGGTTGTGTTCCGACCGCTGGTTGGTGGAGACATTTTGACTATATTCTGGACCTGCGTTGTCGCGTAATGCGTCATATGACGTGCCGCGTTAGCGCATCCGGAAGTCATCCGGGGCGCGCAGCGCGTAACATAAGCATAACAAGTCATGTGACTTGTTAATAAAACTTTTCATTGGTTCATTTTACTTTCCTTATTCTAATGATAAAAGGCTTGGTCATATGACCTAAAAATTACGCTTTTTATTACTTCCGAACATTATTTTTTCTTAAATATATGTTATAATGTTCCAGGCTAATGTACTTTCCCGGAAAATTTACAACTGTCCTGCAAGTAAAATATATTCTTTTTTCGAGAAAAAGAGCGTTTCTTCGTCCCATGACGGAGCCGTTGAGCAAAAGAGGGTCGACCTGCTGTCTTAGTCGCCGATACGCCTGAATATGAGATTCTTATCGATCACTTTATGTTGCAGGAGTAGAAAACACAACAGCCCTTGACCATTTATCTTTACTGCGTTCCTTCGTATTATACCTTTTACCCTTCATGTAATTGGTCTGCTTTATTTCACTTGCCTTTTAATGATTCTAAAACAGTGACTATTATTAAAAACTTTACCAATGTATATACTACTACCATGTTTTCTTTTAAAAACCTTTATTGTGAAAATTTCATTATACAAATACGAGCCTATAACCACGTGGGTCGGCCACGGAGCAAACTGTAATCGTATATGATGAGTAGACATTTACACTGTAGAGGAACGTAACGGGCGGGCCATTAGGTTGCAAGAACTAAGGTTTCTAACAGTTACGGAATCGGTGGACGTACATTTTATAATTAAAATACGACAGGGCCAGTTACAATAAAATTATCTAGATATACATTTGCGGGCAAGTACCATGGGTGACGTTAATTCGAACTTTCAATAGTACAGTAATCAATAACACATCAGAACTTAATATCAATAGGGATGTCGAAATATTCAATCAATTCTCGTCCCCGCCCGCCATGTGCTTCAAAACTGCATACGTATCTCGTGATTTCAAGGTTCTGCAACCAGTACACAACAAGGAGTTACGAGTCCCATTTATTCCGGCGCCATTTTGGGCGAGGACGGGCAGGTCCAGGATATAGTCAAAATGTCTCTACCAACCATCGACTATGATGATGTTCATATGCTGTATTTATTAGAGTAACACTCATCTGTCCACATGAAATTAATTTGCCACAATCTAAACATGTCATTTTAATCTTTCCAAAGTTCTTCTAAATATTTGGGACCGTTTCCCTTGCCTCTGATGCTGTCAGTGCCACTTCTTTGATGAATGTACTAGCAGGTCAGGGGTTCTCCTCCAAATCTCTCTTTTATGCAGCACTATAATTAATTGGTGCCACCTCTCCATATGACGATGCATGGTATAGTTACCATAACTATATTTTTTTTCGGTTCCTCTGGAGAGTTCATCGTGGCAGATGAAGCGTGTAACGTACCGGGCATTTACCTTTTTTTGCATGTACAGGAAAGGAAAAAAAATCGAGCGTCCGAGTTCTAAGGTGTCCCAGGGCCATTTTAGTGGACCAGGCCCAAATCCAAAGAACAGGCCGCCATTTTGAGAGTCCTGTTGCAGCCGCCTGTTGCTGTAGCATCAAGAGCAGCCGAAACTCAGCTGAATGGCAACTGAAACGGTAAAGGGGCGCCCCACTACAGCAGACGAGCCTCCACCTAGGAAGGCCCGTTCACGCCGCCTCCCCCCCCCTTCGGGCACCCCACGCCGTTATTCGGAGCAGTATTGTAGGATGGCCACACCAGTGCGGCAACTTGCTAGACATCACCTTGGTGGTAACCGAATCTCAGCGCCTTGTGGTGTCTTCTATTCAGAAAACATTGTTGTGCTGCCTTCGACCTATTCGCCGCAAGTGCGCACGCAACTCAGCTGCATAGCTTGCTAGACACCACCTCGGTGCTAACCGAATCTCAGCGCCTTGTGGTCTCTTCTATTCCAAAAATATTGTTGCGCTGCCTTTGGCCCCATTCGCACATCGGTCCGCTACTGCCGCCATCTCACAGGCCAACGGGGCGCCCCACGCCGACTTTCAGCATTGTAGGATGGCCACACCAGTGCACCTTACTAGACACCACCTCGGTGCCATCCGGATCTTGGCATCTCAGCGCCTTGTGGTGTCTTCTATTCAGAAAATATTCTTGCGCTACCTTTGCCCCATTCACACATCGGTCCGCTACTGACGCCATCTCACAGGCTAATGGGGCGCCCCACGCAGAGTTTCAGCATTGTAGGATGACCACACCAGTACAGCAACTTGCTAGACATCACCTCGGTGCCATCCGGATCTCGGCGCCCCACTGCAGATGAAGTGCCTCTCAACTATGAAACCACCACGGTGACATCCGGATCTTGGCGCCTTGTGCTGGTTCCGGCCTATAAAACTTTTCATTGGTTCATTTTACTTTTGGTTTCCTAATGATGGAAGGCTTGATCATATGACCTAAAAACAACACTTTTCATTGGATGAAAACTTTTTTTTTTCCCAAACGATGAAAGCCCCACCTTGTTTCTGGATGTTTCAGACTGAAGCTGGCGTCAGCATGAGAGCACCACCATCTCGTGGCTCCGTCGTGGTCATTCCGCGAGCAATCATGGCAGCCTCTCCCCACCGGAAGCCTACAGGAGTCGGGGGCCCCCAAAACTTTTGATGAATCCTCAAGGCGGAGGGGACGCTTTCGAGAATGGGGTCCAAGACCTAGCAGACAAGCGTCCGATTTCCAAGGTGTCCCAGGGCCATTTCAGTGGACCAGGCCCAAAAAGGAAACAGCCTGCCGCCATTTTGAGAGTCCTGTGACAGCCGCCTATCGCTGCACCGCAAGAGTGGGCGCAACTCAGCTGAATTGCGGCTTTTGACACAGTGGACCAAAAGCGGACGGAATGGCAACTGAAACGGTAAAGGGGCGCCCCACTACAACAGACGAGACTCCACCTGGAGAGGCCCGTTCACGCCGCCTCCCCCGGGGCGCCCCACGCCGTTATTCGGAGCAGCATTGTAGGATACCAAAACCAGTGCGGCAACTTACTGGACATCACCTTGGTGCCATCGTTCTGCTGCCTTGGAACTATTCGCACAACAGTTTGCTACTGATGACCCACCCCCCGCGACGCCCCACGCCAGAAATCTGGACGTTGTGCTGCGTTGGGACTATTCGCACAGCCGACCGCTACTTCGTTGTTTTCCCTAAAAATGTTTATATGTTATTACTGTTTTTGTTTTCTTCTATATATTTATAAGTTATTAAAGTTTTATAATCTTACTACTTTGTTGAAGTGCTATATATTTTTAATGTGACACATAATTGTAAAAACTTTGATGTACAAAGAGTCATCCCTGGAATCTTCCGCTTCAGGCTCGGTCCCCTCCCCAATCACAATACAGGATGGTTTTCAGATAATAGGAACGCGTCTGCTGTGACGGATCTCATCGAGTGTGGGCCTTGATCTACTATAACTCCTTTGAAGAGGGGTGATTCTTTACAGCTGGGGCCATAAACTACATCTGCAGGGCTAGCTGATACCCTAGGACCGGCCTGGACAATCGTACACAGAGGAAAAGGAGTGTCAGAGGGTGCGGTAGTGAATAGGGCGAAAGGGAGGTGTCGGGCGGGCACAGGGTGTGATTCTCAGGGAAGAGCAGCGCAGATGGGGGGTGGTTTATTACCCATGCATAAGACAGAGAGCGGGGGTGACCACTGCCTGGGGGAGATGCTTGCGAGGGTGGGGAGCCATGCTAAGGATCGACAGCGTGCACAGAGTGGGTCTGGTCAAGGCATCTAAAATGACTGCCGTGCACGACAAAAGTGTGGCATTTGAAAAAAGGCAAGATGGCGCAGACAATGTTTTTCAACACTTCCTGATTTCCTTCGAATCGAACGTTAACAGACGTTGGGGCATATTACCAAAGTTAAGCGATATTTATCCCTAACGATGCATTGCAAAGATTTTTTTACCGTCAGAAATTATCGCAGATAAACCTTGCTATTATCAAGGTTTATCGCAAATACGATAAAAAACGACCGCAATGCATTAATATCGCTGAAAACTCAGCGATATTCATGCATTACCGAGCTAATGCTCTTAGCCATGTTATCCACCTCCCATTGGATAACATGGCTAAGAACTGCTCAGGGCAGCTGTTACTTTTTGGAGATATTCGCGCTTATCTCGAATATTTCCAAAAGTTGATAATAGGAGATAGCGATGTTAGCGACTGTTTCCAGTCGCTAACATCTTGGCATGCCCACTTTGCATGTCATTAGTGATAAATATCACTCACATGCAAAGTGGGGCCCAAGATGGTCGCTATCTCCTACTAGCCGTCGCTAACTGGTGTTAGCAACAGCTAGGTAATACAGATATAATTTTATCTCCGCGAAGCGGAGCGCTGTTACAGATATATATCTTGTTTTTGAACGTTAATTTCTCAAAATCCACTGAAGCACATATATTGAGACCTAGCAAAGGCACATCGAGCTACCAGTCCCTACAATTTTGCCAAGTTTCGTGCAAATCCATTCAGCCGTTCGATTATTATTATTATTTTTTTTTTTGCTCCGCGGGGCCCTTTTAAAACCTCCACATCAAACCTAACAGGTCAAGGAGGATCTACTATGCCCCCTTATGGTCATTTGCCCCTTCGCTTTGGCCTCCTCTTGTCTCTCGATCCTACCGAGAGACAAGATGGCGGCCGCTACGGACTGTTTGCAATGTTTACAGACGCCGGAGAACCAATCAGCTTCGCAAACCTCCGTTACGCGAAGCGGAGCGCTGTTACAGATATATATCTTTTTTTGAACGTTAATTTCTCAAAATCCACTGGAGCACATATATTGAGACCTAGCAAAGGCACATCGGGCTACCAGTCCCTAATATTTTACCAAGTTTCGTGCAAATCCATTCAGCCGTTCGATTATTATTATTATTATTTTTTTTTGCCCCGCGGGGCCCTTTTAAAACCTCCACATCAAACCTAGGGGGTCAGCGAGGATCTACTATGCCCCCTTATGGTCATTTGCCCCTTCGCTTTGGCCTCCTCTTGTCTCTCGATCCTACCGAGAGACAAGATGGCGGCCGCTACGGACTGTTTGGAATGTTCACAGACGCCGGAGAACCAATCAGCTTCGCTTCACAAAGCTCCGTACCGCGAAAAGTCCGCGAACCGGAGCGCTGCCCGGTCCGCTGTTACAGATATATATCTTTTTTTGAACGTTAATTTCTCAAAATCCACTGGAGCACATATATTGAGACCTAGCAAAGGCACATCGGGCTACCAGTCCCTACAATTTTGCCAAGTTTCGTGCAAATCCATTCAGCCGTTCGGGCTAAAAGTGAGGCCAACCGCCCTATGGAAAACTCAATGTTAAAAACACGTTTTGGGACCCCCCTTTTTTCTCGGCCCCCCCTTGACGAACCCCCCCCAAATTTTCAAGGGCTGCTCAGAAACAAAATGTGCCATTTTCCTGAAAATGTCAGCCAATTTCGTCCACAAACGCCAAAGTTATTAGACATAGAATTTTCAAAAATCCCATAGAGAAAAAATCCTAACTATATATACCTACTGGCGACCGCCAGTAGGTAATATATATATATATATATATATATATATATATACACATACACATACATATGCATATGCTATTGGCATTGTAAATGACAAACTTTTTATTCCTGTGTTGATTTTGAAAACAGATAAATAAATCGCATTGTCATTTACAATGCCAATCGCTGCCCCCCCCCCATACCCGGCCCCGTAAAAGATGCGTGGGGGGGCTCCACGCTGTTCAAAACTGGAGACTTCCCGACTGAACACAGGTAGTGCATCTTACACTGTCAGCTTGTTCACACCTTGGCACTGCCTGCTCGGAGTATGGACTCTGTGCACTGCACTCACTGTATGGCATCTCTTGAACCCCAGGTCTGCGCGCGAGTTACTAGCACCCTTGCTCAGAAAGGGGACTGCGTGAGCTCACGCGAAGGCATGCCAAGAGGAAGGGCAGTGTGTACGTGCCCATGGTGAGCAGGGGGGAGGCGCTGGGGGGAGAGGGGATGGGATGGAGGAGAGTGTGGAAGAGGCAAAGAAGGGGAGGTAGAGATCGCGCCGGAGCTTGTCTTTTGAGGTCATGTGTTTGAAACACATGGCCTCATATAAATAAGGATCCTTTTGCGATGGGAGGAAGTCAAGTGAACCTTCCTCCAATAGTTCAATCCATACCCCTCACTGCACTCTACCTTCCCTCTTGCCTCGCGCCCTCAGAGTCCTGTTGACATGCTCTTCCCCTCCACCCACCCCCACCCAGAGGGGACCCGGAGATTCCTTAAAATATTCATGCTATGAGCACGGGAAAGACACACAGACTCCTGGAAAACACACCGGGACCAGGGTGACACACCGTTGAGGATGCACAGAAACACACTTCAGAAAGGATCCACCGAAGCACAAACTGGATCTGATCCACTGAAATACACACCGGATCCAAGAAAACACGTGCTAGAGGCATGGAAACAGACACCAGATCCATGAAAGCACACACCAGGAAGGATCCACTGAAATACGACCCACAAACAATCTACACAAAGACACATCAGAAACAATCAGCAGAAACACACCGCAGAGAGGGTCCGTGCAACACAATGTATGACGCAGAGACACCAATGTATGACAGAGAGACACACACCAAAGCCGAGGAGCGCACAAATGAAGGATGCACGGAAACACCCACCAGAAGCACGGAAGCACCCATCGGAAGCACTGAAGCACACATGGGAAGCACGGAACACTCATCAGAAGGACGGAAGCACACACAAAAAAGGATCCACTGAAACACACCCCACAAAGAATATACAGAAATACATACACATCAGAAACAATCAGCAGAGAGGGTCCATGGAGTAAGAAAAGGACAATTAGGCAGAGAACAGCAGAATTATAAAGAGAAGAGGAAAGTTAAAAATACGAGAGAAGGCGACAAAGAGGAATAAAATGGGAAAGGGGAAAAGAGAAAAAAAACAGCGTTAATACACATCAGGTCTGAACCGTGAAGCATTAATACAGCGCGGCGCGCGTTGCAGGTGAGGCCGAGAAGTGTGAATGCGGTTCTTGTTCATTTTCACAGCTTCCCTCATCTCCGTTGAGCCCGTCAGAAGGTTGCCGGGGGCCGTAAAGAGAGCCTCCTCCCCCTCGCGCTGGGTCGAGGGTGGAGGGGGTAGGATTAGGTCAACGGAGACCCAAAGCTCTGCTCTGCCTGCGTTTATTTTAAAATAAACATGTGTGCAGGTAACTGGCGTTTGCACGCGTTACAAGGGGCTGCTTCAATCAAACCCAATACCAAGCCCTCCAGCAGACACTGGAAGCCCCCGGCTTCACAAAGAGGCCCGTCCTCTCAGCAAGGACATTCTTTGCCTTAAATTATCCGTAATTGCTGCACAATGGCTTAATTATAGAGCAGGCTAACAAAGTGAGTGCAGCACAGGTCGGCGAGGCACGCAGGGGGTATCAGCCTGGCTCCGTTACAGGGATCTCTCTGCACCGGCAGAAGACGAGGGGGGCTGCAGGCCAGGGGTGCGTGCACACCCGTCCCCGCTGGGCACCGGGGGTGTATGGGCATACCCCCTTCTGTACATGTGCACACCCAGCTGTGAGACCTCTAAGATACGCAGGTAGGATCTCGTGGCTGGAGGGGTGAAGTGAGGTGGCTGAGGCAGCGGGTCACATGTGGAGGGGATATCTAAAATCGGTGACTGACAGGATTAAGCACAAGCGCTCGCCAGGCAGCCGCAGCACCCGACATGCTGCTTTCTCTTTTAGAGCCCGACTTACTGCTGGAGAAAAAGGTTCCTTATGTTTTTTATGGGGCTAAACAGATGGCCCCATAAAGAAGATAAGAAAGCTTTTACCACAGCAGTAAGTAAAGGAACCCAGTCTGAAAAGTACGGGGCTTGAAGAGAAAGAAGAACGTCACTAGGACCTCTTCTCCAATGGCTGGTCACCGTTTAGGTGACGCCAGCCAATGGAAAAGAGGGGCAGGGGCTTTACCTTGCTAGTGAAATATACTCTAAGTCATTAAATCTCGCAGCTCGCTGAGCATGTCTGCGCAGCCATCGCAGGCCGAGACCTAAAAAGAGAACCCAAATGTAGATTATTTTACATGCACATAAACGCTTGCAATTGCATTTATTTAAACAAAGGAAATGACCCGATTTGCTATGGCAGCAACCATGAAGTATTTAACACAGTGCCATGGATTGTGTTTAAGTTCTCAGTTTCTACCACCTCAATATTTGAAGATGCTTTGGAACTTTGCTATGCAAGCCTTTCGACTCACCAGAGTCTATTTGTCTGATTAGAACTAAATTGCAAACCATGTCTAGAGTTCTACATGTAAAACATGACATATTATACGACAGCTTAGCTCACGAGGCTGAACATGTAGATACTTCAATACTAGGGCATATTGTTGAACATCTGAGTACTTGACACTAGCCCGTCTGTAGTACATAGGATTGCCTTCGTGTGGGAAAATGGAATTTAGTAAGTTAACCAGTCCTACAAAGCACTGATGCCTGGCTACAGTCATAAGGATGAACTATTTTTTTTTTTTTTTTTAAAACCTTTATTAGCAGGAAAGAAGATACAATTACAGGACGACAACCCGTTGGGCCGGCCAGTGACATATCATAGAGGCAGTATAGCATTACACAGCTCATCAGCCGACAACCAAGGGTCCGGCAGCAATGGTGCATGATATTGCTCAAATCAATAACGATAAGATATGTGAAAGGTTTCATTTTTTTAAAACAATCAAACAAGGGTATCTAATAAAAGGGAAAAAACGAGGCTGTATCCTAAATTGTTGTGTCTGTTTCATACGATACGGGGAGAGGCAGTCAAAGACCATATGGAAAAGCAGGAGAACCTCCAGGAGATAAGGGGGGGAGGGGACCCAGAGCCAGAAACATATCAATAACGTGATACAGGAGGGAGCCGAAACGTATAGTCAAGTGGAACAAGGAGGGTCAGGGGGATCAATGAAGGGGGGATCACATATCTCCCCACGGTATGAGTTCCATTGGTCCCATATCCTACCCCATTTTTTGGGCCTGCCACGGGAGATATAAACAATCTTCTCTCTGAACATGCACCAGTCCATATTGTCTTCCCACTTGGAAACTGATGGTGCCCTCTGAGATCCCCACAACTGTGCAATGTCCCTTTTCGCAACCATGTTTCCCAACGTAGCCCACTGAGTCTGAGCAACAGTGCAATCGTTCGGTTCCCATATGTTCAATAAACAGCGCCTGGCTTTAGGAAGCAATTCAACATTCGTCACCTCACTCATCACCGCATGCACTCCAGTCCAGAAAGACACAGCTTCCGGACATTCCCATACGATGTGGAGGAAGGTAGCAATCAAACCACAGCCACGTCGACACAGTCCATCCTCAGAAAAACCCATATGCATCAGTCGCGGACCCGTGACATAGACTCGGTGCAGAATCTTCAGCTGAACGAGCCGCAGACGCGCCGGAATCGCGACC
Source organism: Lissotriton helveticus (assembly GCF_964261635.1). NCBI lineage: Eukaryota > Metazoa > Chordata > Amphibia > Caudata > Salamandridae > Lissotriton > Lissotriton helveticus. Next base: position 1,420,246,981 of record NC_136059.1, on the reverse strand, counting down.
TCTTTGGGAGAGGATATCGCAGCCTGACAATCCTCATCATCCAGTTCCAGCCCATCGGCAGTCCAGGCACCACGAAGCTGAACAAGCAAGTCTGATCGAGTATTGATATGTTTTTTATAAATAAGGGAGATAGTGCTGTCTGGAACATGTCCGTCCAGCACCCTGTCTTCCAGGGGGGAGCTCTCCGGAATATCAGAACCGGCCGGAAAAACCGACCCAATAGCATGACGAACCTGGAGGTATCGAAAATATTCCGAGTCATTCAGACTGTATTCCTGTTTCAATTCAGCAAAGGTCTTAACTCTATTCTTAACCCAGAGGTCACCCACCTTGCTGATTCCGATGTGGTCCCACCTATCGAAACCCTTTGACGTCCACAATTCACCAAGCCTCTCCGCGGCAAACAGAGGGGTCGCCCTGGTCAGCCTATCTACCCATCCAGTAGCCGCGGTCGCGCTGCCCCACACCCGCACAGCCACTCCAGTGGGTCCTGTCAAGTTCTTTCTAGCGCCACGAGAGTAGAGCGCCCTGTAGTAATCCCCCCCGGGTAACAGCCACCGGTCCATCTCGAATGCAGGATTCGGGACTGGACCGTACATGACATGGTTCACAGCGCTTAGTTGAGATGCCCAGTAGTACCTTCTTATATCAGGTAACGCTATGCCCCCATCGTACCAGGGCAACGTAAGCTTAGCCATCGCAATACGAGGTCGGCCAGTCCAAACTAGCTTTCTCTGGAGGCACTCGATTTCACGGAAGTAGCTAGCCGGCACTAGATCAAGTGTGTTTTGTACGGCATACAAAAAACGGGGAAGAGACATCATTTTGAACAGGGCTGCTCGTCCCAGGGGGGACAAGGGCAGACCACACCACGCAGCGACGTCCGACCGAAGCCGGGCGAGTGGAGGCAACAAGTTATGTCGTAGCGTATCACAGGGTCAAGTGAGATATAGATCCCTAAATACTTAAAGCCATCCTTAGAAACCGGGATCGGGCAAACTCGGGGCAGAGATAGAGGGTCACTGGTCAGCGGGAAGATACAAGACTTGGACCAATTGATAACCAACCCGGAGTTACATCCAAAGGAATTCAAAACATCAAAGAGGACTCCTAATGACTTACGGGGGGACGTCAGGTATAACAAAATGTCGTCGGCATACAGTGATATACGATCTTCGAAGTCAGGGGACCACCGAATACCCTTCAGTGAGGGCTCCCAATGGAGCCAAGCGGCAAGGGGCTCGAGCGCAAGTGCAAACAATAGCGGTGACAAAGGACAACCCTGCCTCGTGCCTCGCCCGAGAACAAAGGGCTACGAGGCTCTACCGTTAACCACAACCTGTGCCAACGGCTGCTCATACAGGAGTTTAACCCATGCATTAAACTTCGGACCAAAACCGAATTTGGCAAGCGTAGCCCACAAATATGGCCACTCAACCGTATCAAAGGCCATCGAGGCATCAAGAGAAACCAAGATGGCCGGCTCGCTGAGAGACCCCGCCCTCGCGATGACGCCGTGAAGACGACGAAGATTGAGCGCAGTATTGCGTCGGGGGATAAAACCAGACTGATCAGGGTGAACCAATCCGCTAATCACCGTGACCAGTCGGTTTGCCAAAAGTTTCGCCAATATTTTGGGTTCAGCATTCAAAAGTGAGATCGGGCGGTACGATGAACAGCGCTCGCGGGGCTTGCCATCTTTATGGATAACCACAATAGAGGCCAGCCTCTGGTCCCTGGGAAGGAATCCAAGGTCTCGCGATGCCGCAAACATACTAAGCAGATACGGCGCCATTTTATCCGGGCATAGCTTATATAACTCAACCGGTATACCGTTAGGACCAGAGGCCCTCCCCGACCGAAGGGAGCGTATAGCGAGCGCAACCTCATCAACGGAAAAATCAGTCTCCATAAACACCCCGTCCGACTCCGAGAGACTAGGCAACTCAAGATCACGAAGTAGCAAGTGCGAGTCCTCCTCCGGCATGGCCGAAACCGGCGCGTATACAACCCGAAAGTGCTGGGCAAACACCTCAACTATCTCAACCGGGTCCACAACACGCGTTCCATCAACTTTCTCAACTACATGCACAACACGATTCATTCTGTCTCGCCTATCCAGCCAAGCAATCAACTTCCCCGCTTTATCACCCACATCATACAGACGCCCCTGCTGCACACGATTCATTGCCTCAGCCGAGTCAGTCACCAAGGCCCTGTAATCAGATTGCTTGAAAGCCAAGACATGCAATTTCTCAGGTGTAACCCCAGCCTCCAACTGTTCCTCCAACACGGCAATCTCAGACTCCAAGTTCACCACCTCCTCATTGTTGCGCCTCCTCTCACCAGCAACCAAAGACAGGGTTTGACCACGGATCACAGTTTTATAAGCCTCCCATAGGGAGACCGGGAGGACACCGATCCCTCATTCTCAGCAAAGTAAAAGTTCAAACACTTGACCACCTCACATCTGATTTTGGGGTTCTGAAAATGCCATGGATTGATCGGGGTGATCCGGCCCCCGGCCCCCAGATGTATATTGATGTGGAACCATAGCGGGGAGTGATCCGAAATTCCTCTAGCCAAATGCTTGATTTCACGCACCGAGACCAACTGCACCACCGGCACGAGGATATAATCAAGTCTCGAGAGACTTCCATGGGCTCCCGAGTGGAAAGTATACTGAAGCCGGCCAGGGTGCAGTTGTCTCCAACAGTCTGCCAACCCAAAGGCATCCAAAAATTTCCCCAGCCATAGCTGCGAGGCAGGGAGGAGCCTGGGGGGGCTACGATCACTCTCCCCATTCACCACTGAATTAAAGTCTCCACCCACCACTAGCAAGCCATCGGGCAGACCCAGAAGCACCTCCCCCAGGTCGGTGAAGGTAGTAGATTGCAAACCAGGCGGAACATAAATAGACAGCATGGAAATCAACTTCCCTTCTCATCTCCCCACAATAGCTGCGTAACGGCCTCTATCGTCCAACACCGTGCCATCTATCTCCAGGGGGAGGGAGTTCCGAACCAGGATACCAGTCCCCCTAGATCCAGAGGTGAAACCGGAATGGGCCACCAAACGATAACCTCGTCTGTTCAGTGCATGACATGTATTGCCCACCAAGTGGGTCTCCTGGAGCAAGACCACATCCGGGGAACATCTCTTCAAGTATTGTAGTACAATCCCACGTTTTATCCTGTCCCCAAGACCATTAACATTCCAGCTCAACACCCTAAGTCCCTTACCCCCCATCCCAGAAGGAAACGGACCGCTTTCCCCACCTCGAAACAGCCACAGGATAGCAAATGTAAAACAAAGCACAGCCTCAAAACAAACAAAGAGAAAGGAACCCCCCCACCACCCCCAGAGAACCCATCAAACTCAAACCCCCCTCCCTGCACCCCTGCGGTAGACTTAAGAGCCACCCCAACTTGCAGTGTGCCTGTCGCCCCATTAAACTAACCTACAAAAAGAGAGAAAAGTTCCCAGAGGAGGAAGATCCCCTAAACCCCCCCACCCCCGGGCATTCACACCATAACAGAACATAGTCTCTGAGCCACTGCCATAGGATCAGGCTCGCCGATGTAGACTCACTGCTCCTGGTCCTCCAACCACCTTCAGCACCTCTCGAGTTCTCCGGGCCCTCATGGCGCATCGATAAAGTGTCCAACCAGTCACTGACCACCTCGGGGCGGTCGAAGAAGAACGCACGATCGTCATGCTCAATTCTCAGGCGGGCCGGGAAAAGCATAGCATATTTCAGTCCCAGTTCCCTGAGGCGCCTCTTCACTCCCGTAAAGCCCATTCGTTGTTTCTGCACTGCCTGAGTAAAGTCCGGGTAAAAACTGATTGACACGTTCTCAAATTTAGTGGGTCCATTCGTTCGTGAAGCTTGTAGGATAGCGTCTCTGTCACGGAAGTTGAAAAGTCTGGCAATTATAGGCCACGGAGCGGCTCCCAACTTCGGCTTACCACCCGGGACGCGATGAGCTCGCTCCACAGCAAAGAATTTACTTAGGCCTTTTGGTGCCAAATGTTTCAGCACGAGGTCCTCCACCAGGATGTCAACAGGCAAATCAGCAGAGTTCTCCGGGACACCCACGATGCGGACGGTATTGCGTCTGGCCCGGCCCTCGAAATCTTCCAGCCGATCGGCAAACAGATCACAAGTAGTCCGAAGATTGCGGACTGTGGTCTGGAGATCCGAGACATCCGTGGTCAAACTAGCAGTCTTGATATCAAGGGATTTGACACGCTCGTTGGTTTTCCCCAGGTCCGCTCTGATGAGGGTGACATCGATCGCCACCGTATCTATCTTGGCCGCCAAGGTTTCATATTGCTGGCCCATGGTGGATTGGACACTCGCAATAGCGCCCATAATGTCCTTCAGAGTCGGCTCCTTGTTGTCAGGAGTACCATCACCAGCTTCCTCTAGGGCACCACTCGATCCGCCCGCGGAGCCCCTAGGTCGAGTAAACCGATCGATGGTCTGAGATTGGGTGACCCCCCCTCGGGACGGGCCTCTAGCGGTGCGCCTCTCGATAACCGCCCAGCCCGCCATGTCGGGTAATTAACTCCAACGGGAGCTGTAGGATCTAGTCAAACCGATCTCCGTCGTGGCAATCTCGGAGCGGCGAGAGGATAGGGACACAGCGCTGGCGGAAGGTTGACAGCGAGAACAGATCTGGAGCGCCGATCGGCGACTGGGCGTTCACAACAGCAACCAAAAATGAAACCGAAAGTACACCAGGGGCAGAGGGCGTGGCTCATCAGCCGTTGTTGTTCAATTGCCACCTGGGTACCTCGGGGACTCAAGCCCCCGGCTGGCATACGATGTAGGCCGCAAACTCCAGAGTGCAGTAAGTCCGGCATCCAGCGGCCAAATCGATTTTTGAACAGGACGTGGACATCAGCAGGGCATCAATAAAAAGTACCCGTCGTCATAATCAGGATCATTCGCAGGATAGCCGCGGGAGATGGAAAGGGTCTCGGGAGCCCTTAGCTCACGTGTCCATCTTGGAATCGCGCGAAGCTCCTCCCCCCAAGGATGAACTATTGAATAAAAGACTGAAGAATTCCTCAAAGAGTCAAAGGGTGAAAATTAGCAAAACATGCTTGATTTTTACATGATATGTTGGGCTTCTGTAACCAATCTAAATAAAATCATAAAGATTAAGCTTTTGTGGCAAATGCGGGGTTGAAACCTTCACAAAAGGTAGGTAGTGTATCATATTTCCTGTTAAAACTGAACCTCCAGCTCGTAATCTCTTTTACAGGATGTACTTCTAGTACCGGATTTCCTCAACCAGGACATTCCTTGGGAGATGGCTGTCACTCAAATACTAGTACATGGGCACACACAAGTTTGCTAGGAGACATCTAAGCATTCTTTGTAGAATCTATTCACTATGGGTGACAGACGAAAGCCAAAGGACACAGAGATCATGAAAGTTTCAGTAAACACCTTCCTGATCAATTGGAGATGATTAATCCGTAATGCTGAGAACCTGCCCACCATCCTGCACTGGATACCTATGTATTTATCTAAGACATTAATGAGTACCCTCTCATCCACCATCCCTCAGCATTCCAACAAACCCAGAAGACAAGTACAACCTGCATGCAAGCCTGAAGCCGGGAGATTATGACAGCAAGGGGGTGTATTCTTAGATGTATGTAGCGAAGAACACATATACGTTCACGCACATTTATCCATACTGCTACAAAGACATGTGAAAAGAGGCATGGCACAAGCCTGTCACATGCATAGGCACACTGCTGGAGTGAACAGATAAAATATTTAAGCTAAAGATTGAGCAACAGCAAAATATGTTATTTTGCAGATAGTGACTTTGAGGTGTATCAGTCTCTCCCTGGGATCAGACTAAACTCACACAAAATGTTACTGGGGCGAATAGCTCTGAAAGTTATCTGCATCATTGTGGATCTGCAAAATTGTTACCTTCCCTAACCTATGGCAGTGAAGCACTGAACGGAAAGGACGCAATAACAATAAACAAAGAAATCTCGAAAACCTTTCGATCTCTTTTCTGTTTACCTAAAAATGCCTCACAGTCCCAAATTAGACTACAATTTGGCTTGAATAATCAACTACATGCTCGGATGGGTAACCCAATTAAAGTATGGTATAGGGTAAAAAATGACAAGGACAATTTAATCTTAGAGCTTTTATGGAAAGAAGTAGAGGGCAATAATAAATTATCTGTTTGGAAGTATCTTGAGAAGGCTTTGGATGAATTTGGGCTTAAGGAGATTTGGATGACCACTATTCCTCAGGAATCTTTTTAAAAAATTGTAAATAAGACAACTGATATCCTATGTGTGATAAGTGACAAAGAGTCCCTGGTTAAAAGGAAACATGCTTGGTCCATAATAAACAGTTACAAAAAAAAGAGTCCGCAACAATATTTGAATACAGCTTGGACTTGGAAATATAAAAATATATTCATGAAAGCCCGGTTCGGAATCCTGCCCGGAGAATCTCATGCACTGCCATGGAAAAAGCTTGAAAATAATATATCATGTCGGTTGTGTAACACAGGAGAGGAAAATATCATACATCTATTGTGCCCCAGAACTAAAAAATGAAAGATTAACACTTTTGAAAAGGCACTTCAATAAAAGATCAATAAGGACATGTAGACAAGCACTAATCCAGTGTCTTTGCCTGCAAGATATACATATTAACTCTGCCCTGGCAAAATTCTTAACAAGTGCATGGAAAAAACTGGAATTTTTAAAACATTAACTATTATACTGTTTGTATTTCAAAATTTTTAATATTATGAAATTATCGATCATTTTTTAAAGTCATCGCCCTTTTACTGTATTACAATAATTGAAATGTTATATTGTGCATTTTCTTTTGGTAAAGATTTTAAATAATCAATCAATAAACATTTATCGGATTTAGCATCATTGTGGTCAAACAGCTTCAATCTTTCCCTAAATACATGTTATTTTCTCCTCCTTCCTAGCCCCTACTTTTGTTTGCCTTATGCTGCCAACATCCTGTCCCATCAGGCCTCATCATACAGTCCTGTCATTGTGAGGTTCTGCTTGTCTCTGTTGATGTGAGTACTTCTGTCAGTACAGTTATTACTTGGAGGTAGAAAGCAGGAATTACTTCATTTATAACCTAACAGCCCAGCTTGAGTAGTAGGGCGAAATATTCTCTCTGTGCTTTATTTCAATTATTATTGCCAATGATCAGCATGTTCCTGCTCAACAGTTTGGTCATCAGCATATGTTAGCGTTCAGAAAGTGTTTTTTTCTACAGCAGTAGCATTGCATCATGCTGGTCTTGATTTGTTCATCTCAAAATGTATTTTGAAGTTGAATACACATCTTCGAAAATTTGCTATTTACTTCTTGCCTGTAGGGGTCGATCCCCAGCTGCGCTTGCAAAGTGATACGTCTCAAATAAGACGAAAATCCATCCATTCCATCAGTCTTCCAAATATCTACCAATCGGACATTGAACTATTTTGTAAGAATGTCAGGTGGCATAGAGCTAACATTATCCAATAGTGCTTAGACATTTAAATAATATGAAAATATTGGTGTTACAGTGAAGACACAAAATAAAATGTGTCGATATCGTGGTAGGGTGCACTGAATGACGCAATTACCTGTATAACTTTTCCTGAGCGTGCATCTAGGATCCGTATTTTTCGGTCTTTGCAGGATGTTGCGAGATAGCTCCCATCTGTGTTAAAGGACATGGAGATGATAACATCTTGATGCACATCGATTGTCTTCACTGGATCATAAAGTACTGACTCCGAAGTAGCTAGATTCCATATATTTATCTGAAAGAAACAGCAGCAGAAAACGTCATCTCAGGGGGCTAGAAAGTTGGACACAACATAGGAAGGAATGAATGCTATTTTCCTCTTATATCAGTGGAGGTATTGGATTCGAGTTTTTCAAGGTCGAAATCAATGGACAATACCTCAGTTCATGTTGGTGAAAGCACTAAAATCAGGTTGCTGGAGCGTCCATGGATAACCATATTACACTGAAGAACTCTCAATCACTAGTACACACTACAATAGATGTGTCCATAAGTAGTTAATCCCTCTTGTTTTTGTTCATTCTTACCTAAAACGTTGTGTAGCAGAATATTCCCCTGCAAATGTATACTCAAAATCTGAAAACCAAATGTATTTTTAAGCATGATAAATGTATTCTTTTTGTAAAGAAATGAAGGTAAACATTTTACACATATATGGAGTAACTCAGAAAAACACTGTTTAGGGTAAGAAAAAGATTAGCAACGAGGTTCCTGTGCACACGAAAATTCTCATGTAGTTCTCAGGTGAGAACCAAAATATAGTAAGCCTTTAGAGAAATGTTTTCACAAACCATCGGTGTGGAATGAAAGAAATTTAATAGTTCTGCATAAATCAGTACAAACAAGAGCAAAAGCCGACACGTGTTTCGTCACACCGTGTACGGGTAATGACTCATCAGGGCTGTGCGTGAAAAGCGGCCTTGTGTAAATGGCGTGCCAAGCGTGTAAGGAGGGAGGGTAAATGGAAGCGATGGAAGATGATTCCTGGGTGAGGAAAATAAATAATAAGAATACACGGGCACTACCCGGATGATGAGATCCTTCACTGCACTTATCCGTGCCCATTTTCACTTCAGCACGCTTAGGAGGACAGAGCCGCCCTGAGACGTGCCCGTGTATTCTTATTATTTCTTTTCCTCACCAAGGAATCATCTTCCATCGCTTCCATTTACCCTCCCTACTTACACGCTTGTCGCGCCATTTACACGAGGCCGCTTTTCGCGCACAGCCCTGATGAGTCATTACCTCAACATCATCTCCTACGCCGACGACACCCAGCTGATTCTCTCCCTCACCAACGACCCCGTTACCGCCAGAGCCAGCCTACACGAAGGGATGAAAGACGTCGCAGAGTGGATGAAGAACAGCTGCCTGAAACTGAACTCAGACAAGACGGAAGTCCTCATCCTGGGATCATCGCCCTCCGCCTGGGACAACTCCTGGTGGCCCCCTGCCCTGGGCACCACCCCCAAGCCAACGGACCACGCACGAAACCTGGGCTTCATCCTGGACTCCTCCCTCACGATGACCAGACAAGTCTACGCCATGTCGTCATCGCGCTTCAACACCCTGCGCATGCTCCGTAAGATCTTCCGATGGATCCCCAACGAAACCAGGAAGACGGTCACCCAGGCTCTCGTCACCAGCCGACTGGACTATGGGAACACCCTCTAGGCGGGAACCACTGCCAAACTACAGAAAAGGCTCCAGCGCATAGAGAACGCCTCCGCATGACTCATCCTGGACATCCCTCACCACAGCCACATCTCGACTCACAGGAGAGACCTGCACTGGCTCCCCGTCAACAAGAGGATCACGTTCAGACTCCTCACCCACGCACACAAGGCTCTCCACGACATGGGCCCGAAGTACCTCAACAACCGCCTCACTTTCTACACGCCCACCCGCCAGCTATGATCGGCCAGCCTCGCACTCGCCGCCGTACCACACATCCGCAGAGCCACCGCTGGAGGAAGATCCTTCTCCTACCTGGCGGCCAAGACATGGAACTCCCTCCTCATCCACCTACGGCTGACCCAGGACCACCTCTCCTTCAGGAAACAACTCAAGACCTGGCTTTTCGAGCAGTAACGGACCCCCCACCCCAAGCGCCTTGAGACCCTACTGGGTGAGTAGCGCGCTATACAAATTTCTGATTGATTGATTACCCGTACATGGTGTGACGAAACACGTGTCGCCTTTTGCTCTTGTTTGTACTGATTTATGCGGAACTATTAAATTTCGTTCATTCCACACTGATGGTTTGTGAAAACATTTCTCTAAAGGCTTACTATATTTTGGTTCTCACCTGAGAACTACATAAGAATTTTCGTGTGCACAGGAACCTCGTTGCTTTTCACTTGACAAGGGATTCATATCTCTGTCTACGCAGGGGTTGTTTTTCTGCTGGTTTTGTTCCCCTGACCTGCTCGCACCGAACATAAAAGTACCTCATCACCTCCTATATACTGGAAATTTGCTGAGCGCCATCTTTCCTGACACTCTTCAAAACCTTTCTAAGAAAAAGATTAATTTGCGTGCATTTAAAGTGCACACAGAAATTAATCCAAAAAAGGGATCAGAAGTGCAGTTGTCAGGACTGATGAATGCAACAGAGAGGTGTGAGAGAAGGGCTTGGAGCAAGCAGCAAGATGCGGGAGGAGATGCACTAATACAAATAGACTGGCAAAGGGGGTGGCGGTAGCACCACCCAAACACATTTAAAGCCATGCATGAGGGTAAGAGAGCCTAGTGTAAATATTTCTCAGCAGAGAATTCACTTAGAGGATTCTGCCTTTCTGACTGTCCTACATGAAATTAACCAGGAAACAGGTTTTTCTTCACTCTCTTCTTAGCACGCATTTTCCCAAGATGTCAAACCTAAGAAGAGTTTGCGCTGGCTGAGGTGGGGATGGGTGTTGGCCACTTTCTGTAGGGCTGTTGCTACGGGTGGGGCCACATCAAAGGAGATGAGAGACAGCTAGGTTTCACTGCAGCACGGGAAAACTTGCCCTAGTGAGATCTTGAGTCACTGCCTTCTCCACTCACCAGATGTACCAAATTCTGTGAGTGGAGTGGAACTTCTGTGTGCCTGTGGGCTGATATATCCAAGATGGAAATAGCCACCTTGACGTGTTGTGTGGCAAATGTATGTGATCTGGTGGACTCTGACACACACAGGTCCAGGTACACACAGAAAGACTGACACAAATTAACACCAATCTTCATACATTTTCCATATTTGGTAGCAGAGAACAATTGCGGGGGACTGAGAGGACCTTTTTCCGGTGGGCAGTCTTCCCCTGTGAGTGCTGATTGAGGGTTCAATGCCCTTGACGTGCTTCCATAGCTATGATTTCAAAAAGGGGGTGGTGATGGACAGAGTATCTGAGTTAATCAGAACACTCAAATTGCAAATTAGTCTGTCCCTGGCCCAGTGCATCATGGGAACAGGGCAGACCAAACTACCAAGCCAATTCTTCACTGGAAAGGAAACAAGCTTCCGGGGGTCGGTTTCTGGCATTACAGCCGTCTTCGGCCTGGCTTGCTTGAATCCTGATGGTGCAGTGAGCAAGGGACTCATGTCTGAGCATACCCTTTCACACTCATGGTGGCCAAAATATTTTCAAAAAGGGGGTGGTGATGGACAGAGTATCTGAGTTAATCAGAACACTCCTACCCAGTCAGCAGATCAGGGCTTGATCCATCACCGTTTTTTAGCTCACTGCACCATCCCAGTTCAGAACCTGGCTATATGCAAATTAGTCTGTCCCTGGCCCAGTGCATCATGGGAACAGGGCAGACCAAACTACCAAGCCAATTCTTCACTGGAAAGGAAACAAGCTTCCGGGGACCGGTTTCTGGCATTACAGCCGTCTTCGGCCCGGCTTGCTTGAATCCTGATGGTGCAGTGAGCAAGGGACTCATGTCTGAGCATACGCTTTCACACTCATGGTGGCCAAAATAATTTCAAAAAGGGGGTGGTGATGGGCAGAGTATCTGAGTTAATCAGAACACTCCTGCCCAGTCAGCAGATCAGGGCTTGATCCATCACCGTTTTTAGCTCACTGCACCATCCCAGTTCAGAACCTGGCTATATGCAAATTAGTCTGTCCCTGGCCCAGTGCATCATGGGAACAGGGCAGACCAAACTACCAAGCCAATTCTTCACTGGAAAGGAAAAAAGCTTCCGGGGACCGGTTTCTGGCATTACAGCCGTCTTCGGCCCGGCTTGCTTGAATCCTGATGGTGCAGTGAGCAAGGGACTCATGTCTGAGCATACCCTTCCACACTCATGGTGGCCAAAATAATTTCAAAAAGGGGGTGGTGATGGACAGAGTATCTGAGTTAATCAGAACACTCCTACCCAGTCAGCAGATCAGGGCTTGATCCATCACCGTTTTTTTGCTCACTGCACCAACCCAGTTCAAACACGGTGATGGATCAAGCCCTGATCTTTTGACTGGGTATGAGTGTTCTGTTTAACTCAGATGCTCTGTCCATCACCACCCCCTTTTCTGAATCCATAGCTATGAGTCACCATTTGACCTAGGTTGAGAGGTGAGTGGCTGCTCTAAGACAAGAAAGAGTGAGCTTTGGGTGTCCCCAAGATGTCAAAGCCAGTTGCTGTTGAGAGAACTGTGTGAAGGGAATTCTGGCGTGGGCATGGAGGACATACAGGGCTATCCAGAATCATGCAAGCACAATGACCATTGCATCCCAACACATGTCAATTGGCTGACGACTTTCGTCTGGAGGTAGGATTTAGCTGCTCTGCCAAAAACACTGACTAAGTCGAGGAGGACATCTAGCCCTTCACTGACCCACTACAAACAGAAGATCTCAGTGGTACTAGAACCTCAAGCAAGGATCAACAAACCTAGACTTCTGTGTGGAGTACTGGGATCTTAATACTTTGAATCTCAGAAATAGAAGAGGTATAATAACACTGCGTGAAGGTGGATGAGTATGTGGGAATGCACCAAACTTGTAAAACTGCCCTCATCCACAGCAAGTTGTGTCATGCTTCATCATAGGGCTGCTAACACACCTCTGCGCCAGCCCAACGCTGGAGGTGGAGCAATAGGGAGGAGAAGACAATTTAACATACAGTGTAAAATCACAGGTGAGAAATGGTGTAGAAAAAGTTATATAAAACTGATCTCAGGGAGTCCTTATTACATTTTTAATACTAGGTACCCTGTCCAGATTTAAAACAAAAGATGTGCATGCTGGGTTGGGGAGCTTATAATGAGACGCCAACCCCTCCACTCCGCATAAGTATCGACATGTTTCAGCTGGCAAAAACAATACCCCGGCTTTCCTCAGGCCTCTGACCACTGTGATCCCTGGGTGCTCACCCTCCCTTCTTTAAATCCAGAAGAAAAGGGGATGTAACCTTTGGTAGAGCCCCTCACTCTTGGAGAGGAAACTATATAATGATTAAAAAACATGGAACACGTGAAGTGTTATGTGCAGTGCCGTTCATACCACATTTAGTAAAAATAATCATGCTGTATCAACCCCACTCCCTCCTACCCCCCAATAAAGTTTGGTGCATTCTCACATACTCATCCACCTTCTGCAGTGTTATTATCCCTCTTCTATTTGTGAGATTTAATTACTGAGCGGGAGGTTGAAGAGGGTTCTCTATCCTCTCACACCTCATTCTCTTGTGTGTTTTTTGGCTAGTGTTCGGCGGCTGAGCCACAGGGATCTATCTTTTATCAACCCAAATTCTCTGTCAAATAAACTCAATACGGGACATACAAGGTGGGATTTCCACCTAGGAAGAATGGCAGATGATCAGATTTTGGCATTTGAGGACGATGCGGCTGCAGAAATCCTCAGAGGGCCATCTCTACTCGGAGACACCACAATCAACCAGGTTCTGACTCAAGAGGAAGGATGGGACACACTTCTAAAGCAAACAATATCCCATGTTAAAACTATCTTACACAGTGCAATTTTAACAGAATCCTTAAGAGGAAATGCAGCACCCAGAGGGCTTCTGGTGACTAATGAACTTCAGATTTTTCTAGAGGACCCTGTCTTCCGGAAGGATTGGTCCTTGATCGCCTGGAAATGTACAAGGGATTGGTTGATTCTCATTATAAATACAGCAAAGAGAACAGCCGATGCCCTCTACATCAAAATCGAGGAGAACGAACAGGGGATAAAGACGACAATTCTGTCTGCTACCTTCAATAAGAAATTGGAGGAAATAAATAATGATATAGCAGAGCATAAGGACTACTTATTAAGATCTAAAGTAGGTAAACTCCAGAAGGACTTGAAGACATTTTCAAGGGAAAAAGGTCTACCCCTATATCACTGACGAATATACCCAGAAACAAATGGATGATATGAAAAAGGGTACCAGTAGGGAGTATAGAACATCAGATGGAACCAGCTCCAGCAGTGAGGATAGCGAATATGAGAGAAAGCGTAGTAGAATGGGGAGAGGCAGAGGGTTCTTCAGAGGTCCCCATACCATGTTTAACACACCATATCCTCACTATCCCAACAACAATTTTGGCAGGACCCCACTGTACCAACCCCAATTCCCAGGTATGCCAGGAGGCCCAATGACACATTTCCCCCAGATGCCTAATCCTTTTTTAGGGAGGGGCTGGGGGAGAGGCAGTGGCAAACAGAAGGGTATGACAGGGGTGCAGTGGGAGGAGTTGGAACAGAGAGTGACCAGGAGTATGATGACGGAACCAACCCCAGGCATGAGCCGGGAATTACTTCTCTAGTGATAAATCTAACAGGAACCGAGCTGATGGATACACAAATTTAAGTACTTGAAAAGGGTTTGGGGTTTGTACCCACCAATATACCAGACAATTTCAAGATTAGACAAGAATTCGCGCGATTTTTCTGCAATTTCGTCTGAGAGTTTTCTTTGGTGACCCGAATGTGGAGGAAGTAGAGAGCGGAGATACTAACTTCCGCACAAAGTCTAAATTCACCCCAGCCTTAGGGCAACTCCCTATTGAGGAAGAGGCCTTTGAATAGGCAGTCATTCATGAAGTGGAAACATTGTCTAGGCAGAATAACACCACCTTCATGAATCTTTCTAAAAAGGAAAGAAGAGCCCTGGATGAACTCAGAAATAATGATGGCCTCGTGATAAAGCAGGCAGACAAGGGGGGAGTGACTGTGATACAGAGCAGAACTGCTTATGAAACTGAATGCCTGAGACTGCTTGCCCATAGAAGAAACTACATGGTGTTGAGACAGGATCCAACAGAGGCCATTAAGAGAGATATAACATTGGTGGTGGAAGAAGCCATTCAAAATGAATGGATTACAGAAAAGGAGGGTAGTTTCCTTTGTCAACCCCAACCAGTAACCTCGTATTTTTATACTCTCCCGAAGGTTCATAAACCGACTAGGCCCCCACCAGGGAGACCCATTGTATCAGGGATGGGATCGTTACTGGAGCCTTTGTCACAATTTTGTGACTTCTTCTTCAAACCTATAGTTCAATCCAGACCAGCTTATCTGAAGGACACTACAGAGGTCCTAATACTACTCAAGGATGTGGAATTTGATCCTACCGAAGATTCCCTGGTCGGTCTGGACGTGCAGTCCCTGTATACAAGTATACAACAGATGGAGACATTAAGAGTGGTTGAAGACATCCTGTATACGATGGAATGGGAATACAGCATGCCCACCATTTATTTTACATTTGGCAGAAATCGCCCTAACTAAAAATTTCTTCGGGTTTCAGGGGACCTATTACCTCCAGACTCACGGGACCTCCATGGGGAGTGCTTTCGCTCCAAGCCTGGCAGGGCTGTATATGTCTGCTTTTGAGGACCAGTACATCTATACCCATGGAGGTCCCTGGTTTCATCACATTAAACTCTGGAGGCGTCTTATTGACAATGTCCTTCTGGTACGGAAGGGGGAGAGAGAATCACTAGATCATTTTCTGACCTGGCTCAACAATAGGAATCCCTTACTTCTTTTCACCTCAACTGTCACTAAGGAGGGTCCATTCTTGAACCTCACTATTTTTCCTGAAGGAGGAGATTTGCACACAAAAATGTTCCATAAAGCAACAGACAGTAACATTTTGCTTTCGTTTAAAAGTTTTCACCCTAAGTTCCTTAGGGAGAACCTCCCTGTGAGACAATTGTTGCACCTTCGGCGCCACTGCTCCAGTCTAACTGACTATGGGTCAGAAGCGGAGTCCCTACAAAAGAAACTCCTACAAAGGCATTATCCCCCACGAATTGTAAAGACGGCAAGGAAAAGAGCTACCAACTGCCCCCGAGATGCACTCCTCGAGTCAAACAAAAAACCGTCTTCAGAGAGAACAGTTTGTCTTACAACATTCAACACAGCTTCGAGTAGTATTCCAAAAATCATCTTACCAGTGGCGGCTGGTGACAATTGAAAGTGGTGGGGGCGTAAAATGACTGCCTTACTTGACCGCAGCGAGCGAGCGTAGCGAGCGAGCCCGAACAACTTAAGGAGGGTTCGGGGGGGTTTCCCCCAGAGAAAATTTTGAAAAAAGAGTGGACAAATGGTGCATTTTCAAGCAAATTTGAGAAAGCAGGAAGGTTAATAAAGCAATTGCGAAAGTGCAGTTATTACCTTAATAAAGAGATGTCATATAACATAGGTAGCTTATTCAGTATAGGGAACTGCTTATTCAGTATAACCACAGATCTTCATAACAGACTTCGAGATAAAATGCATTTCCGAGTACCTCACATATGTTTTTTATTAAACAAACAACTAAACATCTAAACATCATGTGCATTTTGTGATCTGCAACAGGTACATGTTCTTTGCAGCAGGCACATTAACCTTCTGCGCTACCTTTCCATGAGTCAAAACTTCCACTAGACAAAACTCTGATCTCTCTCTAGGAAAAACATTAACCATCAGCGTTATCATGACATGTTTATTATTTCTGTGAATAAAATCAATCTAGCCACTTTGCGAACACTCTGACTTGCTTTATTTCGGTTTTTATTTATTTTTCATAGTTTGAACCTTTTATTCCCAAAGCGCACTGTGAAAACAAAAATGTTGACCTCCCCCTTATTACTACAAGGAGACTGAGGCCTGTTGCTATATAACGGCGTTGTAGAAACAGCTCTCTTTCATAAATGAGCTCTTTAAACTAATCACAACCAAAATTAAATAAAATCAACCTCATACTTCCCACTGACACCACCCTGTTAAGGAACGTTCATAAAAGATCTGGACAGGATTAACAGTCTTCACCTATCGATTATAGGTAGAGGCAATTTTCTAAAAATGAATGTGCTGCCCAGGTTTTTATACCTATTTCGAGCAATTCCTTTGGCTATAGATGCTCACATATTAAGAACATTGAACTCTCTTATGTCTAAATTTATTAGGCAAAAAGGCAAGGTCAGGAGATCTCATAGGCTATTATCACTCCCCCAGGATAGAGGCGGTCTTGCCATTCCCTGTGCCATTTTATATCATTGGGCTACCTTTCTTCATCAAATGGCCCCTCTTGTATGCCCCCCAGCTAATATAATTGATATTGGCACAAGTCCAATCCCCTCTATCTACGAGTTGATATTGGGACAGGCGTCCAAGGGTCTCTTTTTGAGGCACACAGATGCAATATATTACAGAAAGAATATCAAGCTAACAGTTATAACAAGTGCATGGAAGGTTTGGACTAATGCCTCTAAACATATGCTCATTGGGAAAATAAATGGATATACACCCCTTTGGCACTCAACAGCAGCAGTGGGCTTAGAGTATGATGTCATCTCTAGGAAATGGGAAGTGGCCGGAATTAGGACAGTGAATGATCTTTTGGTGAGGGGCTTTGCAACTACTTTCTCAGACGTAAAAGAGAAATATCAACTATCTAACGGAGATTATCTGAAATTTGTACAGGTATATGCTAAACTTAAAGCGAAAGAATCAACTATTTCTTTATCTAGAATAGAAATCATTGAAGCTTTGAATAGGTTGACCATCAGAATTGGTGTTATATATAATATGTTGCTGATTAGAAGTCAGGATGACTTAGAAAAAATAGAAACAAGCTGGGCAGTTAAATTAGGGAATCCCAACGTCGACATTCTGGCGGTCTATAACTTTGAAACAGCTATTTATGCTACTAGGGCCCCAAAAGCTAGGAAAAAGGGTGAGGCGATCTGGCTCGCAGTCTCTAACTGGAAAGCCGGCATTAGGTCAGCTCCTATTAATGGTAACCCTAGATGAGGTATTATTTTGCTTTTTACAGGTGCCGCCGTATTGTATTTAATTTGTTAATCCTGACAATGTTATTTTTCCTCCATTATTTAATTGATTGTCGTAAGTTTATTTTTAATTTTTATTTTTTCTCTCTCTTTTTGAAATACTTTGCTTGTTCGCTGTGTCGAGATTATTTTTTGTGTATTGTTTAATATTACTCCTATATGACCTGGTTCAATAAAAAAAAAAAGAAACTTTCATACCGGGTTAACTATATCTTCCGATTGGAATACTTCTGAAGTTCCACATATGACCCCAGCTAATGACCTCCTTGTGAAGCTTAGAGTCGAAATTCAAGCTTCAAAAGGTCCAAAGGTTCTGAAATGCGCTTCCATACATTTAGACATTTTCCTCCCTAATTAATATCCCATCACCCCAGTCTGTGAGTCAGAGTGCTGTGAGCTCAACCGTGGCAGAGCTAAAGCTGATTGGTGTAACACTGTACAGCAAAGCACAGACTGTATACATCAATAGTGCGCAGTATAGCGCAGCGCAGCAAGTAAAACACCACAAAGTATAGTGTAGCAAAGCACAGCACAGTCCAGCAAGCCTCAGAACTATGAGCAAACATAAGACTGGTATAGAAAGCACAGTGCACAATGTTACCGCACAATACAGTACAGAAAACTATAGCATACAACAGTGCAATACAGTGCAACATAGCACACGACGAAAGCACAAATCCTGACATCCGTTTCAATACGGGAAACCCCTTGGCACTCGATTAGAGCACTGAACATCAAAGCAGAAAATAACATAACACAACAATACACAGCACATTAAAATACAGCCCTGTACGTAATGCAATGCAAAACAGCAAAGCTTAATAGAGCACATCCTTATTGAACCCTTCCACAATATGTAAATGCCTTTAGGCCTATTGCCCCGTATGTACATGATTGGTGGCATTGATGTTGCTTTCTCTATATATGGGAACTATGTCTCATGTGCATAGATTATGTGTCTGTGTTAGAGCATATGTATTGGCTATGCTGTTGGTTTTCAGGACTGGCTTGACAGTGCAGCTGTCTGAAAGACCTATTGTTACCAATTCTTTAAAATACCCAGGGTATTTTGCCTCTATTCATAGGAGTGTTAGTCTTTCATGTTGTTCTGTTGGCTGTTTGGGATCAGGAATGTGAGAACTCTTGACTCCCCAGACTTCGCACGCCGTGAGACCTTGTGCTGTCGTCCTGAGCGAAGTGTGGAATCGCGTTGGGTGCCAGCAAAAAATCCAGGTGGAATACGCACATACCCTCCCAAACAACACCAAACATGCGCACTGGGGCAGAAAACTACAAGCAAACCACTGGCAGGATTGGAGAGGGTCATGACATGCATGCATAAGAAGGAAATATTTCCGCAGCTGTGCCCCAGACACATGCAGAACTGGAACACCAACAGGGCATGTATGTAACAGCACCACTCCGCTGCTCCCTAGTGTACATCCGAATCCCCCCCAGGTACCCCCACTTCTAGCTTTCCACAATTTAAACAATAGATCAGAATAATGTGACAACCTAAATGAAGGGTTTCTGTAAAAGTGACTTTGCCAGGCAAAGGAAGACATCTCTCAGAGTGAGACGTGTAACACTGATGGGCGCATTTCCCCTTTATGGGCCCCTTCTGTAGCTAACCTGCTCTAAACAACAATGAAGCTTGAACGGCGGCTAATGATTATAAACAACATTTAGCGGGCAAAAGAAAGCTTTATTTCAATACATTACAGCGTGTTTTACCCCATTCGTTAATTGCAGTAATAGAGACAGAAAGAGGGAAGAGAGCAAAACTGATGGACAGGGAGACATAAAAAGAGGGAGAGAGAACGAGAAGGAAAGCAATTGATTTAGAAAGAAAGGGAGACAGAAGAGGGCGAAAGACCCAGAAAGCGAGGTAGAGAGAGTGAAAGTGATGGAGAGAGACAGAAAGAAAGGGAGAGAGAGAGTGAAAGTGATGGAGAGACAGAAAGAAAGGGGGAGAGAGTAAAAGTGATGGGGAGAGAGACAGAGAGAGAGAGAGAGAGAGAACGAACAAAAGTGAGAGAGAGAGACAGGAAGAGAGGGAGAGAGATCTAGAATGAAAGTGAGAGAGATAGAGAGAGAGAGGAAGCGAGGGAGGGAGAAAACGAGAACAGAGAAAGGGAGAAATGAGGAAAAATGGGAAAGGGAAGAGAGAGAGATGGATGGAAAATGGAGAGGGGATGGAGGCGGAGATAAAAATTGAGAAATATAGAGTGGGCCAGGTGGAAGAGAGAGGGAGAAGGGAGAAGCTTATGAAGAAAAAAGGAGAAGCTTATGAAGAAAAAGCGAGGCAAACAGGAGCGAGAGAGAGATAGGAGAGTGCAAGAGGTGGAGATAGACGAGAAAGAGTGGCAAAGATGGAAAAGGAGAAAGGGGGGAGAGGAGCACATAATGAGAAAGAGAGAACCAGATAAAGGTGTGAAAGGGAGGTGGAAAGGGAAGAGATGAGAGTGGAACGGGGAGCCAGAGAAAATGTGAGAGAGCGCAAGAGGCCGAGAAATGGGGAGGGAGCGAGAGCGCGAACAAGAGGAGATAAGGAGCGAGAGAGACAGAGTGAGAGGGGTAGAGGAGGCGAGAATGGAAGAAAAACAGAGAACGAGATCAAAGAAATCAGTGAGAATATAAAACAGGGTGCTGCTCCCATTACCGATTTTATAACATCATTCCGAAGTCATGTTTTATCAAACATATCGTTAATGTGCAAACGATATTTAGGACACAATATTTATGAATATTTACACATTCACGAATACACAAGATATTCATATTATACATGAGGAAACATTGTATATACACCCACAGTGGTTAAAGTACATTTTGTTAGTTGCTGCTATGTTATTTCCCATGATTATTCCCACCACCAACGCCAAGTAATGTACCTGCCCTGGGTGCCAACCTTTCAAAACTTAAACAATTTAATACCATGCCACTGCAAACTTTGAAGTAGAAGCAAATTGCATATGTGTAAGTAGAGTTTCGCCATAAGAATGCTTACTAGGTAGATTAACTTTATTTTAGCCAATGAGACAAAAATCTATACGCTCTGAAAAAATTAAAGATAAACCCACTCCGAGCCCATTCGGCATCCTGAGGTTTCTTGCAGAAGGAGAGAAAAAAACAACTGACTTAGGAGGACTTTATTTAGTTTTCAGGCACGTAAATAACATTCCTGTAAACATTGTAAAAACATCTAGACATGTGTTCAACTGAACACACTTTAGGGCGCTGTATCCATCACACTGAGATTCTGTCATGAAGAAAGACCCTCCGGCGATTCCAATACAAGAACTTCACGAAGTCTAAACACATTACTTCTGCAGTAGTTATTTTTGAAAACATTATGGCAGGATTAAAATAATGGATCGGGTGGCAGAGTAGATGACAACAAAATGTTTCTGACATGTTCCTTTCAGTCACCACAAATGTGAAGAGAGTCGCGGCCGGCATGAATCCGGGTGGTACGCGGGGGGGGGGGAGGGATTTAATTACATTAAATACAAACAAATAAACTTACCAGGATGAGGAATCTCCTCTGCCGGTCCCGCCGCGCATCACGTCTCCGAGTCCTCTCATGGCAAGTGGCAAATCATGAGACTGGATGTGACTCGGGGGCAGCTACTCAACTGTATCCTGCCTGTTGACAGGGCATGGGGCGACCATACGTCACCGCCCGTGCAGGATCCTATCTTCGAGCTCCTGTACTACAATAGGCATGCGCAGCATGCCTAATGTAATGTCAATGGAGCGGGGAGCTGAAATTAAAAGCGCCCCTTGCAGATGCGCAGTCGGAGTCTGCTGGACTCCTGCTGCTCTCGCCTGGTGCACGTTTATTGGTGAATGACGACTGACTGTGCTCATGCACAGTTGAATCTGTGAAGCAGCTGCCAGCACAGGTAGGAAATGTAAACAGACGAATTGCGTCTGCCGTCTTTTTACATTTCCTGCTGTCCGTGAGCAGTTTTGCTTGTTGAATCTGCCTAGTGGGGCGCTGCCCCGACGCCCCTATGGACCAGCCGCCCCAGCATCTTACACAACTGGAGGATCTTAAATTCCAATGGACTTGCTTTAGAGAAACCCCTGTTCTAATTCAAAAGGAGCCAGAATATTAAAGATATCCTGGTGCATACTAGACCGAGAAATGCCAGAAAGAGACAAGAGGGCATAGAGTGAGAAAATCTGATGGGGTTCCTCCCCACAGTGTCTGGTCACACAAGATGTGAAATGTGTGATGTGTGCCATTTGACAGCTAATACAAAGACAATAGATGTCTGGCTGACCCATCTGTGTAAGCAAATGAGACATACTAATTGTAACTCCTCCTATGTAATTTATATGCTGAAATGCCCGTGTGATCTAGTGTACCTGGTTATGACCACCATTAGACGGGTAAAAACAAGGATCATGGAGCACAGATCCACGTTTAGATGCCAACGGACTGTGAGTAGATTGATGAACCATTTCAAGGAGAAGAATGACTCGGCTGAGGACTTCTTCTGGACTGTTATTGACAAACCAAATATCAATATGAGCAGGGGTAACCCAGAAAGAGCCCTATTTGTACGAGAACAGAAATGGATTTATAAGGTGCAGAGTTTTTCCAGGGGATTGAATGATGATATCCCCTGGAACAGTCTCCATAACCCTTGAGCATTATCTGACATATGAGATGACTGAATGTTAATGGGTGATTCCCTTTAGCAATACCGAGTGTTAATAAGTAATAACTGGGGAGGTCTGGAGCAGGAATATTCAATCATTAAATTTAGCATTTTTCCTAATTTTTATTAGGAGTGGAATTTCTCAAATCAATGCCAAACAATCAACTGATAACAACAATATTCCTCGATTACATATACCTCCCCCACCATTTGGTTGGCTCCCTTCTTGACTTTTTCCAAGACTTATATTAATTTCTCTTCCCCTTACTTTGTTAACCGTATTGTCACAGAGGCATATCAATGCTTCCCCCGATTTAGCCCGAATACTAACTCACTGCCTTATGAAGTGTACCGCCTGGACCCGCCCACCTCTTAATGGTAGGGAACTTTTCCCGGTATCATGAAACTTGCCACCGCTGAATGGAGGAGGGGTGGTTCTGTTACGGGTTGTTTTAAACATTAATTGGAATGAGCACTCTAGTGTTTTAGGGTTTCCGCTGGACACGTTAATCACGTGGGACTGTACGTCATTGGGGGCGTGTGTTGGCTGCCTTCAAGAGAGCCACAGTGAACACCAGTGAGTGTTCTACGCAGCGCTGAGGGAGAGACGGATTGCGTTGGGCGACAGGGGACCTCGCAAACAGTAAGTGGAATTAGAGAGGCTAATGGGGCCGAGGATATTGGAAGGAGAGGTTGTAGCCATAGTAGGTTAATAAAGAGACCTTTGTCTGTGGGAAACTGCACTGGGAGAATCTATGTTGATAACGGCTACCTCACGTGTACGCCATAATCTGACTGGAACTCATTAAGGCTTGGAGAAACGGGGCACTGTGTACATTCAGGTTTTAACATGAATAGGAAGAGAGAAACCATCCAGATGGAGATTTCTCGTGTGTCGGAAATGTGGGCTTAATGTATTGGACCCACCCATAACATATGGCCCTTTAACCCCTTCCATGCTGATGATGAGCTCAGCTCGTCATCAGCGTTACCTACCGTGTGTTGATGACGAGCTGAGCTCGTCATGTAACGCGGTAATCTGAAAAATGCCGCATACCGCGGAAAAAACGGCCACACGCATGCGGTTAATGAGAGGGAGTCAGTAGAGGTGATAAGTTTAGTTTGGCCCACCTCATCATGGCGTTTTTGTAACAGCGCCTAAACTAACCAGACACAATTTGCAATAGACTACGGGAAGTGGGACCTTGATTACAGGTGTTGGGATAGAACAACAGGAAAGGGGAACGTTCCGGATGGAGCTTTATCCCCTCTCAGTTAATGATAAAGCTGAGGTCTCTGACTACATCTCGCATATGGGTCTCTAACAAACTTTTTATTTCCCTTCAGAGGGTGCTAACAGTGCGGGTTTTAAAATTTAAAAAACTTGGTAAGTTTCATCACTAACTGGCACAGGTTGAATGTGATGTCTTCTGGGTGTTCGCGATGCCCAAGTGCATCTTTATGTAATTCAATACTTCTTAAAATTGAGAGTGAGCACGGCAATAATTTTGCTACTGAATACGTATGTATTTGTCATAAAACGCCATTTAGGTGAGACAAAATTTGAGAGAGAAAAAACCGCCCCACCCTGAACTTTGGGGAGGAGGGGTGCCCATGTATCTTAATTGGGGACTAAAAGTGAGTGGGGTTGATGCACCATAATTATTTTTACTAAAGGTAGTATGAAGGGCACTGCACATAACACTTCACGGGTTCCATGTTTTTAAATCATTTTATAGGTTCCTCTCCAAGAGTGAGGGACTCTACGAAAGGTGAAATCCCCTTTTCTTCTGGATTTAAAGAAGGGAGGGTGAGTACCCAGGGATCACATTGGTGAGAGTCCTGAGGAAAGCCGGGGTATTGTTTTATCCAGCTGAAACATGTCGACACTTATGCAGAGTGGAGGGATTGGCATCTCATTATAAGCTACCCAACCCAGCATCCACATTTAATATTAAAACTGTAATAAGGACTCCCTGAGACCAGTTTTATATCACTTTTTCTGGACCATTTCTCACCTGTGCTCTTACACTGTATGGTGTATTGTCTTCTCCTCTCTTTTGCTCCACCTCCAGCGTTGGACACAGTGGTGTGTTAGCAGCCCTATAATGAAACATGACACAGCTTGCTATGTGTGAGGGCAGTTTTATAAGTTTGGTGCATTCCCACATACTCATCCACCTTCTCGCAGTATTATTATCCCTCTTCTATTTTTGAGATTTAATTACTGAGAGGGAGATTGAAAAAGGTTCTCTATCCTCTTACCCCTCATTCTCTTGTGTGTTTTTTATCTTACTACTTTGACCATGAGAGATACTCAATCCATTTCTCAGGATGACAAGATTGAGGATAGGTAGTGCAGAAAGAAACACCTCAATACTTTTGATTTGATATTGTCCCTGAACATGTGCGAGAGGAGATACCAATCAAAAGATAATGTGCTTATCCAGCAACTGAGGGCCTTATAAAGCCCTTGTTAGAACTTGGGGTCTCTAGTTGGCAATGGCTTGCACCTTTGACCAAATAGGGACCCTTGCTTCTAATCAGGGAGAGGGGATTACACTCCTGGATAACCCCTGCTCACCCCCTTGGTAGCTTGGCATGAGCAGACAGGCTTATCTCAGAGGCACTGTGTAAAGCATTTGTGAACACATACAGGAATACAGTGAAAACACTACAGATGGACACCACACAGGTTTTTATAAAATAAGTATTATTTATATAGACTTAACACAAGACCGCAAACGACAAAAAACCATAATACTGTAATCGAAAATAATACTTCAAGATGGTAGAGGTAGTTCAATAAATAGGTTATTCATTTAAAAGCAGTCTTTATCAACAGATAACCCCAACTGGAGTTATCACGACATCAAGGTCAAAGAAATCCCAAAGTACGGTGCCGACCGCGAGATGCGCGGCATCGGGCCTTGTGTCAAAACAGACCTACACAGACAGTACCTTGGAGAAGTGAAAAAAAAGACAGCTCACAGCGCCGGGAGATGCGGTGTTGTTGGCACTGTGCGGCGTCAGTTCCTTGCTTCGGGGGCAATGCGTCAGTGCTTGCGCAAAGCAGGGGAGGCGATGGCTCCTTACCGGAGAAGAGGTGACATCACGAAAGCGCCGAAACCACAGTTCCGTACGATGTCACGATGTCGATGGATTCTTGACCACCCATGTCGCGGATTGGCTCAGCGATGATGTCGGCTTTGTAGTTGATGTGGCACAGCAGCAGGCGTCGGGCCTACGCCGCAAGTCGGAGCAGCGCTCACGGCTTATGGCAGGTTACGATGTTGCTCGCTGGTGTTGATGTGGCACGGCGGCCGGTGTTGGGTCTATGTTGTAAGTCGGAGCAGCGCTCACGGCTTCGATGCAGAGTACGGCGTCACTCGCCGGCGTTGGTGTTGCAATTTCCTTCTGTAGCAGCTAGAACAGCAGGTTCCAGATGCAGGCAAACAGAAGGGGTGACATCTTTTGTATCCCTGAGACTTCAGACAGGAGGCAAGCTCAAATTCAAGCCCTTGGAGAAATATTCTTCAAGATCATGAAAGTTCCTTAAAAGTTCTTTCTCCTTTCCTTGGCAATAAAGAAACCACTGCAGGCCAACCCAGCAAAGAACGCACTGGCAGAGGGGAAGTCCAAACTCCTGCAGCTTCCTTGGTTCTTCTCCTTGGCAAAGGTTTGTCTTGTTTTCCCAGATGTGATCTAAAGCCCCGAGGTCTGGACCCCAATATTTATAGCAGTAAATCCTTTGTCATTTGAAGGTAGAGGGTCCTGTACCTAGTCCAAACCAGTTCTGGGTGCATTCTGCCAGTGTGCATCTTCTTCCTTTGTCAGTGTGGGCCAGAGTCCTCAGACACACCACAGGAGGTGGAGCCAGCATTGTGTAAGGCAGGAACAGTCCTATTCAAGCCCAGGTGCTACTCCTCCCACCACTCTACATGCAGATAGGTCTATTCAGCCTTGGGCTGACTCACCCTGTCTCCTGGAGTCTCCCCAGTCTCGGTCACTCACAAACCAGGCATGCAATACACAACTTAGCAGGAAGGCTTGTATGGTTAGGCAAGAAAATACCTACTTTCTAAAAGTGGTATTTTCAAACACAGAATGATAAAACCAACTTCACTGAAAGAGGCATTTGGTCATTCTGAGTTTAGGCATACTAAACTCGAATTCTACCATGTTACCTGGGTCAGTTAGGATTATAAGGTGTTATAATCAAACTGCCCATTCTGGCCTATGGGGACAGGTAGCCTTGCAATAGTGAAAAACGAAATGGGCTCTAATTCACTATAAGGACAAGCTACGCACATCAGATGAT
The DNA here is from genome assembly GCF_964261635.1 of Lissotriton helveticus. Lineage (NCBI taxonomy): Eukaryota > Metazoa > Chordata > Amphibia > Caudata > Salamandridae > Lissotriton > Lissotriton helveticus. Next base: position 1,420,220,119 of record NC_136059.1, on the reverse strand, counting down.
GTCTTACCTTTCACATACGATGCACCCTGCCTGAGGGCCTACCTTAGGGGTGTCTAACATGTAGAAAAGGGAAGGTTTAGGGACTGGTAAGTGGGTGCACAAACCAAGTCGACATGGAAGTACTCGACTGCACACAGGCTCTGCAATGGCAGGCCTTAGACACACTTTCCAAGCTGCTTTTGTGTCTGGCACAATCAGTGCTGCAAGCCCACTAGCAACATTTGATCTACAGGCCCTGGGCACACATGGTGCACTGTACTAGGGTCTCACAAGTAAATCAAATAAGCCAATCATGGAGTCACTAATCCATTACATCAATTTAACATAGGGAGCACTTGCACTGTGGCACTGAATAGCAGTGGCACAGTGCTCAAAGCGTCTAACCAGCAAAAACATATAAAAAACAGAAGAGACAACAGCAAGAAAATGGAAGGGAGACTCACGTCAATGGTACCAGTTCTAACAGCCTCAATCACATAGTGCTATTGAAATGTTTATGCACAATTGCCAGATTTTTATGGCAGTACTACATGCACTCATTAAAGTGGACGCTTTGTTTTTGTAACTTTTTATAGCTTCAGGTGCATGTCCTTGGCTTCTTTCTCAGTTTCTGAGCTCGGACCCTCACTCGATTCACGTGAGTCACCTGAGCATCCTACGAGTGGCCACAGAACTCATTAGTGCCCTGATCACCAATTCACATACGTACTAGTGCATGTGCTAATGACTACATCTCAGACTTTGGAAGCAGGAGTCATGCTCCAATATTGTGATTTAACCCAATAAACAATTGCACGATCCAAAATAAATCACTTTGTGTCCTTGTTTTGTAGTGAGATTGTTTGCCAGAAACCTGGAGCTGGATTACATATGCAGTAGGCCCTTAAAAAAATCCTTTTTCGTGTATTCTCAATTTGGTCTATTCTAAGCTAAAAGGGAATCACATCCAATGGTCCTTAGACATCTAATGCATTGGGAATCGTGTATGATGACTTATCATTTATTTACAGGTTAACACGTGTTTCAACAGTATTGGGCCACTGGTGGGCTCATACAAATAGCTAATATTATCACTTGCACATAGTGCTGCTGTTAGGTAGATGTGTTCTTACAATTTAGGTCTGATAATATTGATTAACCTATATGCCTTCACTTATAAACTTTCAGGTAAAATTATGGCTGAATAATATTCAACCAAGAGTATATTTATATTGCTTTTTCACTTTTTATTGCCACACAATACACATCCCAGAATTTTTTTAAAGAATAGGTACAGAATTAAGGGCTTCTTCTGTCCTGACTAAGGTCACAGACCTAAAGAGGACTTTGGGTGTTGGCTAAAACATATTAATCGGTGGATGGTGGTACTAAATGTACTACATGTCCTGTATAGAAAGAATAACTTTAGACCCTAAGTCCATGGAGAGAATCATATTTACAAAGCAATTTAAGGCTCCGGAAAAACAACATTTCATGTCAAGTTCGATTGTGTGACCATGGTTAATAGCTATATTGTCAATAAATGTGTCATTCAGGCTAGCTAATAGAAATCAGTTCTTGGAAACCCAATTTCTGTATTTTTAACTCCCCAAAAAAAGTTATTCCACTATTTACACTGCCACTTTACAGTTAAAGGTAAAGGTTGATCTGTGCAAATACACACACCCAAGAACTGCACACAAAATCAACCAAACCTCCAAGGCATACAACAGATTACTTTGCAAGGCCTCCTTATGTTTTTTGTTACCAACATTTTGGAATCTCTGAAAAGCAAAAGAATGTTGACAGAGAAGAACATTAAGTTATTATCTGGTTAATGAGAACAGATTGGATGCGTGGTTACATATTAATCGCTACACAAAATACGAGGCCAAATAAAGGTGAAGGGAAAATGCCTGAAAGAGTTTGTGACTTTTTGATTTTAAATTTTTAAGTTTGAAATTTCTGAAGATGGATGTGATGGATAGTATTCTAATTTATTGACTAATTTAATTAAAACTGATAAAGCGGCCTAATAAATAATAGGTTGCGAGAAACTATACTTAAAATACACTGGACTAGAAAACTTTCAGAAGGGTACAACATAAACTGTTGGTAGATTACAATAACGGCAACCATTCAAAATAGAAATGTAAATCAGGACATGGTTCCAGGGGGAGAGATAAAGTGTACATAGGATATAAGGGGTCAGGATAGAGTCATCCTTACCCTATGTAACTGATCGATGGGTCTGTGAAGGACCATTCATGGGCAAGAAATTGTCGCAAAATGTATTTTTGGGTGCACGCAAGGATCTGCAGATACACCGTGGTGCATGAAGCGGCTCCATGTGTGAACCCTTAGCAGATCCGTGGATACAGAACCCAGTTAAAAAAAAGTTACAGCTAGGTTCAGATTTTACACACACGAAACAATAGAAATTCAGCAGTTATAGGTATCTCAAGTGACTATAGCTCGTGCCCTAAGTTAACTATAACTTGCGCCCTCACCATGCACTGCTAATTACCCCACAAATTACATTACTCATGACATCTTCTTTGACATCATTTATAATATCACTGCAACATTTGCAGTGGAATTATTGGTGAGAAAACTGTGATGACAGGTGCACAACTTATAGTTACCTTAAGTCATGAGTTATAGTTACCTGACATAACTACAACTGCTAAATTTCTATGGTTTCCAGTGAGTAAAATCTGAACCTAACTATAACGTCCCTGTAATCTAAGATTTTTTTAGTGAATTTCAAAGGTTTTATTAAAATTCTATCTACTAACTATAACGTCCCTGTAACCTTTTTTAAATTAATTATATATATATATATATATTACCTACTGGCGGTCGCCAGTAGGTATATATAGTTAGGATTTTTTCTCTATGGGTTTTTTGAAAATTCTATGTCTAATAACTTTGGCGTTTGTGGACGGAATTGGCTGAAATTTTCAGGAAAATGGCACATTTTGTTTCTGAGCAGCCCTTGAAAATTTGGGGGGGGTTCGTCCAGTGGGGGCCGAGAAAAAAGGGGGGTCCCAAAACGTGTTTTTAACATTGAGTTTTCCATAGGGCGGTTGGCCTCACTTTTAGCCCGAACGGCTGAATGGATTTGCACGAAACTTGGCAAAATTGTAGGGACTGGTAGCCCGATGTGCCTTTTGTAGGTCTCAATATATGTGCTCCAGTGGATTTTGAGAAATTAACGTTTAAAAAAAGATATATATCTGTAAGCGCGGACCAGGCAGCGCACTGGTTCGCGAACTTTTCGCGCAACGGAGCTTTGTGAAGCGAAGCTGATTGGTTCTCCGGCGTCTGTCAACATTCCAAACAGTCCGTAGCGGCCGCCATCTTGTCTCTCGGTAGGATCGAGAGACAAGAGGAGGTCAAAACAAAGGGGGAAATAACTATAAGGGGGCATAGTAGATCCTCGCTGACCCCCTAGGTTTGATGTGGAGGTTTTAAAAGGGCCCCGCGGGGCAAAAAAAAAACAAAATAATAATAATCGAACGGCTGAATGGATTTGCACGAAACTTGGCAAAATATTAGGGACTGGTAGCCCGATGTGCCTTTGCTAGGTCTCAATATATGTGCTCCAGTGGATTTTGAGAAATTAACGTTGAAAAAAAGATATATATCTGTAACAGCGCTCCGCTTCGCGTACTTTTCGCGTTACGGAGCTTTGCGAAGCTGATTGGTTCTCCGGCGTCTGTCAACATTCCAAACAGTCCGTAGCGGCCGCCATCTTGTCCCTCGGTAGGATTGAGAGACAAGAGGAGGCCAAAGCGAAGGGGGAAATGACCATAAGGGGGCATAGTAGATCCTTCCTGACCTCTTAGGTTTGATGTACCATTTTGCCAAGTTTGGTGTAATTCCGTTCAGCCATTCAGGCTGTAGACGTATGTAAATGTCCTATGGAAAATTGCATGGGGAAAACACATTTGAAAGTGTTGAAATTTAGAACCAATTAAAATGTTACTTTGGTTTTGTATTTGTGTGTGATGAAAGTTAATTGGTTATGTATATATGTCAAATGAGAGGAAACCACAGCCATTTTGTGATACTACTGTCTGAGGTACATTTGTGAGGAATTTTTGGTGGTGAATTTCTGGTGTTTGATTTACACAGTACTAACACTTCTGCTACTTTTAAAAAGGTGAGTTGTTAATTTGTATGGGGAACTATGTTGTACACTTGAAGATAATTTGAAAAATGTTTTCTGTTATTTATTTGCAGTCCTTCTGTTATACTAAATACTTGATAAAGTTAGTTTTATATTATGTATTACTAAAGATGATAAATGAAAGTGATTATTTTTTTCTGCAATTTACAGCAAGCAATTTCAAAATAAAATGGCTCACAATGAAGAGACCGTGGCAATTTCTTTTGAATTGTCCAACACATTGATTGAAATTGAGAGCACCAATAATGAAATATTGTCACAAGGAGGACATGACTTGTATGATTCCATTAGATTGATTGAAATGGACAGCACCAAGAATGAAATATTGTCACAAGGAGATGACTTGAATGATTCCACTACATTGATTGAAATTGAGAGCACCAATAATGAAATATTGTCACAAGGAGGAGATGGCTTGTATGATTCCATTAGATTGATTGAAATGGACAGCACCAATAATGAAATATTGTCACAAGGAGGAGATGACTTGAATGATTCCACTACATTGATTGAAATTGAGAGCACCAATAATGAAATATTGTCACGAGGAGATGACTTGAATGATTCCACTACATTGATTGAAATTGACAGCACCAATAATGAAATATTGTCACAAGGAGGAGATGACTTGAATGATTTTTTTGATCAATCTCTTGATGGCGAATTTATCGAGTGTTTGGAGACCATAGAGTTACAAGAATCATCATTGGAGACTTTTAATGAGGACATTGCTGATGAGGACATGTTACTAGTTCTTTCAAATTTAGAAAATTCTGAAGAATAAATTTATATTTAGAAATCAAAAATTGTTTGAGACATTATTCATTTTTATTTTTAATTTATGAGGTTGTAGCAAAGTGATTGTAGTATAAAATGAGACTTATAGTATAGAGTGCAACATTTTTATGTTACATGGTAAGTTTACTCATATTTACTTCCCTTCTGCCACTATATTATCTCCAATGTGTATTTGACATGTCTTCTTCATCTCCGGCCTCCTTTCTCTCACTGTGTGTCTCCGATGCATCTTATCGCTGGTATTTTGTGTAATTACAGAAGAGAGTAAAATAAAATAGTTCGGAACGTGAAAAGGGGGCAAAGTAGAGTACTCCTCACCCCCTAGGCCTTTTTAGGCGGTCCCAAAAGGATCAGTTTCTGCTTTCCTGAGAGATTATGGTATGAGTTCCATATACCACAATAACTTGCATTACAACATGCAAGATATCTATCTCCTATTACCAACTTTTGGAGATATTCGCGCTAAGCGCGAATATCTCCAAAAAGTAACACCTGCCCTGAGCAGTTCTTAGCCATGTTATCCAATGGGAGGTGGATAACATGGCTAAGAGTATTAGCTTGGTAATGCATGAATATCGCTGAGTTTTTAGCGATATTCATGCATTGCGGCCGTTTATTATCGCATTTGCGATAAACCTTGATAATAGTAAGGTTTATCTTCGATAATTTCTGACGATGCTTAGTGGTAAAAAATTGGTTGGTAAGCATCGTTAGCGATAAATATCGCTTAACTTTGGTAATATGCCCCAACGTCTGTTAACGTTCGATTCGAAGGAAATGAGGAAGTGTTGAAAAACATTGTCTGCGCCATCTTGCCTTTTTTGAAATGCCACACTTTTGTCGTGCACGGCAGCCATTTTAGATGTCTTGACCAGACCCACTCTCTGCACGCTGTCGATTCGTAGCATGGCTCCTCACCCTCGTAAGCATCTCCCCCAGGCACTGGTCACCACCGCTCTCTGTCTTATGCATGGGCAATAAACCTCCCCCCATCTGCGCTGCTCTTCCCTGAGAAAAGGGGGTGGTGATGAACAGAGTGTCTGAATTAAGCAGACCACTCTTACCCAGTCCAAAGATCAGGGCTTGATCCATCACCGTTATTTATCTCACTGCCCCATCCCAGCTCAGAACCTGGCTGTATGCAAATTAGTCTGTCCCTGGCCCAGTGCATCATGGGAACAGGGCAGACCAAACTACAAAGCCAATTCTTCACCAGAAAGGAGACAAGCTACCGGGGACCGGTTTCTGGCATTTCAGCCTCTTCGGCCCGGCTTGCTTGAATCCTGATGGAGCAGTGAGAAAGGGACTCATGTCTGAGTATACCCTGCCACACCTATAGTGGCCAAAAACGATACAGAAAAGGGGGTGGTGATGAACAGAGTGTCTGAATTAAGCAGACCACTCTTACCCAGTCCAAAGATCAGGGCTTGATCCATCACCGTTATTTATCTCACTGCCCCATCCCAGCTCAGAACCTGGCTGTATGCAAATTAGTCTGTCCCTGGCCCAGTGCATCATGGGAACAGGGCAGACCAAACTACAAAGCCAATTCTTCACCAGAAAGGAGACAAGCTACCGGGGACCGGTTTCTGGCATTTCAGCCTCTTCGGCCCGGCTTGCTTGAATCCTGATGGAGCAGTGAGAAAGGGACTCATGTCTGAGTATACCCTGCCACACCTATAGTGGCCAAAAACGATACAGAAAAGGGGGTGGTGATGAACAGAGTGTCTGAATTAAGCAGACCACTCTTACCCAGTCCAAAGATCAGGGCTTGATCCATCACCGTTATTTATCTCACTGCCCCATCCCAGCTCAGAACCTGGCTGTATGCAAATTAGTCTGTCCCTGGCCCAGTGCATCATGGGAACAGGGCAGACCAAACTACAAAGCCAATTCTTCACCAGAAAGGAGACAAGCTACCGGGGACCGGTTTCTGGCATTTCAGCCTCTTCGGCCCGGCTTGCTTGAATCCTGATGGAGCAGTGAGAAAGGGACTCATGTCTGAGTATACCCTGCCACACCTATAGTGGCCAAAAACGATACAGAAAAGGGGGTGGTGATGAACAGAGTGTCTGAATTAAGCAGACCACTCTTACCCAGTCCAAAGATCAGGGCTTGATCCATCACCGTTATTTATCTCACTGCCCCATCCCAGCTCAGAACCTGGCTGTATGCAAATTAGTCTGTCCCTGGCCCAGTGCATCATGGGAACAGGGCAGACCAAACTACAAAGCCAATTCTTCACCAGAAAGGAGACAAGCTACCGGGGACCGGTTTCTGGCATTTCAGCCTCTTCGGCCCGGCTTGCTTGAATCCTGATGGAGCAGTGAGAAAGGGACTCATGTCTGAGTATACCCTGCCACACCTATAGTGGCCAAAAACGATACAGAAAAGGGGGTGGTGATGAACAGAGTGTCTGAATTAAGCAGACCACTCTTACCCAGTCCAAAGATCAGGGCTTGATCCATCACCGTTATTTATCTCACTGCCCCATCCCAGCTCAGAACCTGGCTGTATGCAAATTAGTCTGTCCCTGGCCCAGTGCATCATGGGAACAGGGCAGACCAAACTACAAAGCCAATTCTTCACCAGAAAGGAGACAAGCTACCGGGGACCGGTTTCTGGCATTTCAGCCTCTTCGGCCCGGCTTGCTTGAATCCTGATGGAGCAGTGAGAAAGGGACTCATGTCTGAGTATACCCTGCCACACCTATAGTGGCCAAAAACGATACAGAAAAGGGGGTGGTGATGAACAGAGTGTCTGAATTAAGCAGACCACTCTTACCCAGTCCAAAGATCAGGGCTTGATCCATCACCGTTATTTATCTCACTGCCCCATCCCAGCTCAGAACCTGGCTGTATGCAAATTAGTCTGTCCCTGGCCCAGTGCATCATGGGAACAGGGCAGACCAAACTACAAAGCCAATTCTTCACCAGAAAGGAGACAAGCTACCGGGGACCGGTTTCTGGCATTTCAGCCTCTTCGGCCCGGCTTGCTTGAATCCTGATGGAGCAGTGAGAAAGGGACTCATGTCTGAGTATACCCTGCCACACCTATAGTGGCCAAAAACGATACAGAAAAGGGGGTGGTGATGAACAGAGTGTCTGAATTAAGCAGACCACTCTTACCCAGTCCAAAGATCAGGGCTTGATCCATCACCGTTATTTATCTCACTGCCCCATCCCAGCTCAGAACCTGGCTGTATGCAAATTAGTCTGTCCCTGGCCCAGTGCATCATGGGAACAGGGCAGACCAAACTACAAAGCCAATTCTTCACCAGAAAGGAGACAAGCTACCGGGGACCGGTTTCTGGCATTTCAGCCTCTTCGGCCCGGCTTGCTTGAATCCTGATGGAGCAGTGAGAAAGGGACTCATGTCTGAGTATACCCTGCCACACCTATAGTGGCCAAAAACGATACAGAAAAGGGGGTGGTGATGAACAGAGTGTCTGAATTAAGCAGACCACTCTTACCCAGTCCAAAGATCAGGGCTTGATCCATCACCGTTATTTATCTCACTGCCCCATCCCAGCTCAGAACCTGGCTGTATGCAAATTAGTCTGTCCCTGGCCCAGTGCATCATGGGAACAGGGCAGACCAAACTACAAAGCCAATTCTTCACCAGAAAGGAGACAAGCTACCGGGGACCGGTTTCTGGCATTTCAGCCTCTTCGGCCCGGCTTGCTTGAATCCTGATGGAGCAGTGAGAAAGGGACTCATGTCTGAGTATACCCTGCCACACCTATAGTGGCCAAAAACGATACAGAAAAGGGGGTGGTGATGAACAGAGTGTCTGAATTAAGCAGACCACTCTTACCCAGTCCAAAGATCAGGGCTTGATCCATCACCGTTATTTATCTCACTGCCCCATCCCAGCTCAGAACCTGGCTGTATGCAAATTAGTCTGTCCCTGGCCCAGTGCATCATGGGAACAGGGCAGACCAAACTACAAAGCCAATTCTTCACCAGAAAGGAGACAAGCTACCGGGGACCGGTTTCTGGCATTTCAGCCTCTTCGGCCCGGCTTGCTTGAATCCTGATGGAGCAGTGAGAAAGGGACTCATGTCTGAGTATACCCTGCCACACCTATAGTGGCCAAAAACGATACAGAAAAGGGGGTGGTGATGAACAGAGTGTCTGAATTAAGCAGACCACTCTTACCCAGTCCAAAGATCAGGGCTTGATCCATCACCGTTATTTATCTCACTGCCCCATCCCAGCTCAGAACCTGGCTGTATGCAAATTAGTCTGTCCCTGGCCCAGTGCATCATGGGAACAGGGCAGACCAAACTACAAAGCCAATTCTTCACCAGAAAGGAGACAAGCTACCGGGGACCGGTTTCTGGCATTTCAGCCTCTTCGGCCCGGCTTGCTTGAATCCTGATGGAGCAGTGAGAAAGGGACTCATGTCTGAGTATACCCTGCCACACCTATAGTGGCCAAAAACGATACAGAAAAGGGGGTGGTGATGAACAGAGTGTCTGAATTAAGCAGACCACTCTTACCCAGTCCAAAGATCAGGGCTTGATCCATCACCGTTATTTATCTCACTGCCCCATCCCAGCTCAGAACCTGGCTGTATGCAAATTAGTCTGTCCCTGGCCCAGTGCATCATGGGAACAGGGCAGACCAAACTACAAAGCCAATTCTTCACCAGAAAGGAGACAAGCTACCGGGGACCGGTTTCTGGCATTTCAGCCTCTTCGGCCCGGCTTGCTTGAATCCTGATGGAGCAGTGAGAAAGGGACTCATGTCTGAGTATACCCTGCCACACCTATAGTGGCCAAAAACGATACAGAAAAGGGGGTGGTGATGAACAGAGTGTCTGAATTAAGCAGACCACTCTTACCCAGTCCAAAGATCAGGGCTTGATCCATCACCGTTATTTATCTCACTGCCCCATCCCAGCTCAGAACCTGGCTGTATGCAAATTAGTCTGTCCCTGGCCCAGTGCATCATGGGAACAGGGCAGACCAAACTACAAAGCCAATTCTTCACCAGAAAGGAGACAAGCTACCGGGGACCGGTTTCTGGCATTTCAGCCTCTTCGGCCCGGCTTGCTTGAATCCTGATGGAGCAGTGAGAAAGGGACTCATGTCTGAGTATACCCTGCCACACCTATAGTGGCCAAAAACGATACAGAAAAGGGGGTGGTGATGAACAGAGTGTCTGAATTAAGCAGACCACTCTTACCCAGTCCAAAGATCAGGGCTTGATCCATCACCGTTATTTATCTCACTGCCCCATCCCAGCTCAGAACCTGGCTGTATGCAAATTAGTCTGTCCCTGGCCCAGTGCATCATGGGAACAGGGCAGACCAAACTACAAAGCCAATTCTTCACCAGAAAGGAGACAAGCTACCGGGGACCGGTTTCTGGCATTTCAGCCTCTTCGGCCCGGCTTGCTTGAATCCTGATGGAGCAGTGAGAAAGGGACTCATGTCTGAGTATACCCTGCCACACCTATAGTGGCCAAAAACGATACAGAAAAGGGGGTGGTGATGAACAGAGTGTCTGAATTAAGCAGACCACTCTTACCCAGTCCAAAGATCAGGGCTTGATCCATCACCGTTATTTATCTCACTGCCCCATCCCAGCTCAGAACCTGGCTGTATGCAAATTAGTCTGTCCCTGGCCCAGTGCATCATGGGAACAGGGCAGACCAAACTACAAAGCCAATTCTTCACCAGAAAGGAGACAAGCTACCGGGGACCGGTTTCTGGCATTTCAGCCTCTTCGGCCCGGCTTGCTTGAATCCTGATGGAGCAGTGAGAAAGGGACTCATGTCTGAGTATACCCTGCCACACCTATAGTGGCCAAAAACGATACAGAAAAGGGGGTGGTGATGAACAGAGTGTCTGAATTAAGCAGACCACTCTTACCCAGTCCAAAGATCAGGGCTTGATCCATCACCGTTATTTATCTCACTGCCCCATCCCAGCTCAGAACCTGGCTGTATGCAAATTAGTCTGTCCCTGGCCCAGTGCATCATGGGAACAGGGCAGACCAAACTACAAAGCCAATTCTTCACCAGAAAGGAGACAAGCTACCGGGGACCGGTTTCTGGCATTTCAGCCTCTTCGGCCCGGCTTGCTTGAATCCTGATGGAGCAGTGAGAAAGGGACTCATGTCTGAGTATACCCTGCCACACCTATAGTGGCCAAAAACGATACAGAAAAGGGGGTGGTGATGAACAGAGTGTCTGAATTAAGCAGACCACTCTTACCCAGTCCAAAGATCAGGGCTTGATCCATCACCGTTATTTATCTCACTGCCCCATCCCAGCTCAGAACCTGGCTGTATGCAAATTAGTCTGTCCCTGGCCCAGTGCATCATGGGAACAGGGCAGACCAAACTACAAAGCCAATTCTTCACCAGAAAGGAGACAAGCTACCGGGGACCGGTTTCTGGCATTTCAGCCTCTTCGGCCCGGCTTGCTTGAATCCTGATGGAGCAGTGAGAAAGGGACTCATGTCTGAGTATACCCTGCCACACCTATAGTGGCCAAAAACGATACAGAAAAGGGGGTGGTGATGAACAGAGTGTCTGAATTAAGCAGACCACTCTTACCCAGTCCAAAGATCAGGGCTTGATCCATCACCGTTATTTATCTCACTGCCCCATCCCAGCTCAGAACCTGGCTGTATGCAAATTAGTCTGTCCCTGGCCCAGTGCATCATGGGAACAGGGCAGACCAAACTACAAAGCCAATTCTTCACCAGAAAGGAGACAAGCTACCGGGGACCGGTTTCTGGCATTTCAGCCTCTTCGGCCCGGCTTGCTTGAATCCTGATGGAGCAGTGAGAAAGGGACTCATGTCTAAGTATACCCTGCCACACCTATAGTGGCCAAAAACGATACAGAAAAGGGGGTGGTGATGAACAGAGTGTCTGAATTAAGCAGACCACTCTTACCCAGTCCAAAGATCAGGGCTTGATCCATCACCGTTATTTATCTCACTGCCCCATCCCAGCTCAGAACCTGGCTGTATGCAAATTAGTCTGTCCCTGGCCCAGTGCATCATGGGAACAGGGCAGACCAAACTACAAAGCCAATTCTTCACCAGAAAGGAGACAAGCTACCGGGGACCGGTTTCTGGCATTTCAGCCTCTTCGGCCCGGCTTGCTTGAATCCTGATGGAGCAGTGAGAAAGGGACTCATGTCTGAGTATACCCTGCCACACCTATAGTGGCCAAAAACGATACAGAAAAGGGGGTGGTGATGAACAGAGTGTCTGAATTAAGCAGACCACTCTTACCCAGTCCAAAGATCAGGGCTTGATCCATCACCGTTATTTATCTCACTGCCCCATCCCAGCTCAGAACCTGGCTGTATGCAAATTAGTCTGTCCCTGGCCCAGTGCATCATGGGAACAGGGCAGACCAAACTACAAAGCCAATTCTTCACCAGAAAGGAGACAAGCTACCGGGGACCGGTTTCTGGCATTTCAGCCTCTTCGGCCCGGCTTGCTTGAATCCTGATGGAGCAGTGAGAAAGGGACTCATGTCTGAGTATACCCTGCCACACCTATAGTGGCCAAAAACGATACAGAAAAGGGGGTGGTGATGAACAGAGTGTCTGAATTAAGCAGACCACTCTTACCCAGTCCAAAGATCAGGGCTTGATCCATCACCGTTATTTATCTCACTGCCCCATCCCAGCTCAGAACCTGGCTGTATGCAAATTAGTCTGTCCCTGGCCCAGTGCATCATGGGAACAGGGCAGACCAAACTACAAAGCCAATTCTTCACCAGAAAGGAGACAAGCTACCGGGGACCGGTTTCTGGCATTTCAGCCTCTTCGGCCCGGCTTGCTTGAATCCTGATGGAGCAGTGAGAAAGGGACTCATGTCTGAGTATACCCTGCCACACCTATAGTGGCCAAAAACGATACAGAAAAGGGGGTGGTGATGAACAGAGTGTCTGAATTAAGCAGACCACTCTTACCCAGTCCAAAGATCAGGGCTTGATCCATCACCGTTATTTATCTCACTGCCCCATCCCAGCTCAGAACCTGGCTGTATGCAAATTAGTCTGTCCCTGGCCCAGTGCATCATGGGAACAGGGCAGACCAAACTACAAAGCCAATTCTTCACCAGAAAGGAGACAAGCTACCGGGGACCGGTTTCTGGCATTTCAGCCTCTTCGGCCCGGCTTGCTTGAATCCTGATGGAGCAGTGAGAAAGGGACTCATGTCTGAGTATACCCTGCCACACCTATAGTGGCCAAAAACGATACAGAAAAGGGGGTGGTGATGAACAGAGTGTCTGAATTAAGCAGACCACTCTTACCCAGTCCAAAGATCAGGGCTTGATCCATCACCGTTATTTATCTCACTGCCCCATCCCAGCTCAGAACCTGGCTGTATGCAAATTAGTCTGTCCCTGGCCCAGTGCATCATGGGAACAGGGCAGACCAAACTACAAAGCCAATTCTTCACCAGAAAGGAGACAAGCTACCGGGGACCGGTTTCTGGCATTTCAGCCTCTTCGGCCCGGCTTGCTTGAATCCTGATGGAGCAGTGAGAAAGGGACTCATGTCTAAGTATACCCTGCCACACCTATAGTGGCCAAAAACGATACAGAAAAGGGGGTGGTGATGAACAGAGTGTCTGAATTAAGCAGACCACTCTTACCCAGTCCAAAGATCAGGGCTTGATCCATCACCGTTATTTATCTCACTGCCCCATCCCAGCTCAGAACCTGGCTGTATGCAAATTAGTCTGTCCCTGGCCCAGTGCATCATGGGAACAGGGCAGACCAAACTACAAAGCCAATTCTTCACCAGAAAGGAGACAAGCTACCGGGGACCGGTTTCTGGCATTTCAGCCTCTTCGGCCCGGCTTGCTTGAATCCTGATGGAGCAGTGAGAAAGGGACTCATGTCTGAGTATACCCTGCCACACCTATAGTGGCCAAAAACGATACAGAAAAGGGGGTGGTGATGAACAGAGTGTCTGAATTAAGCAGACCACTCTTACCCAGTCCAAAGATCAGGGCTTGATCCATCACCGTTATTTATCTCACTGCCCCATCCCAGCTCAGAACCTGGCTGTATGCAAATTAGTCTGTCCCTGGCCCAGTGCATCATGGGAACAGGGCAGACCAAACTACAAAGCCAATTCTTCACCAGAAAGGAGACAAGCTACCGGGGACCGGTTTCTGGCATTTCAGCCTCTTCGGCCCGGCTTGCTTGAATCCTGATGGAGCAGTGAGAAAGGGACTCATGTCTGAGTATACCCTGCCACACCTATAGTGGCCAAAAACGATACAGAAAAGGGGGTGGTGATGAACAGAGTGTCTGAATTAAGCAGACCACTCTTACCCAGTCCAAAGATCAGGGCTTGATCCATCACCGTTATTTATCTCACTGCCCCATCCCAGCTCAGAACCTGGCTGTATGCAAATTAGTCTGTCCCTGGCCCAGTGCATCATGGGAACAGGGCAGACCAAACTACAAAGCCAATTCTTCACCAGAAAGGAGACAAGCTACCGGGGACCGGTTTCTGGCATTTCAGCCTCTTCGGCCCGGCTTGCTTGAATCCTGATGGAGCAGTGAGAAAGGGACTCATGTCTGAGTATACCCTGCCACACCTATAGTGGCCAAAAACGATACAGAAAAGGGGGTGGTGATGAACAGAGTGTCTGAATTAAGCAGACCACTCTTACCCAGTCCAAAGATCAGGGCTTGATCCATCACCGTTATTTATCTCACTGCCCCATCCCAGCTCAGAACCTGGCTGTATGCAAATTAGTCTGTCCCTGGCCCAGTGCATCATGGGAACAGGGCAGACCAAACTACAAAGCCAATTCTTCACCAGAAAGGAGACAAGCTACCGGGGACCGGTTTCTGGCATTTCAGCCTCTTCGGCCCGGCTTGCTTGAATCCTGATGGAGCAGTGAGAAAGGGACTCATGTCTGAGTATACCCTGCCACACCTATAGTGGCCAAAAACGATACAGAAAAGGGGGTGGTGATGAACAGAGTGTCTGAATTAAGCAGACCACTCTTACCCAGTCCAAAGATCAGGGCTTGATCCATCACCGTTATTTATCTCACTGCCCCATCCCAGCTCAGAACCTGGCTGTATGCAAATTAGTCTGTCCCTGGCCCAGTGCATCATGGGAACAGGGCAGACCAAACTACAAAGCCAATTCTTCACCAGAAAGGAGACAAGCTACCGGGGACCGGTTTCTGGCATTTCAGCCTCTTCGGCCCGGCTTGCTTGAATCCTGATGGAGCAGTGAGAAAGGGACTCATGTCTGAGTATACCCTGCCACACCTATAGTGGCCAAAAACGATACAGAAAAGGGGGTGGTGATGAACAGAGTGTCTGAATTAAGCAGACCACTCTTACCCATTCCAAAGATCAGGGCTTGATCCATCACCGTTATTTATCTCACTGCCCCATCCCAGCTCAGAACCTGGCTGTATGCAAATTAGTCTGTCCCTGGCCCAGTGCATCATGGGAACAGGGCAGACCAAACTACAAAGCCAATTCTTCACCAGAAAGGAGACAAGCTACCGGGGACCGGTTTCTGGCATTTCAGCCTCTTCGGCCCGGCTTGCTTGAATCCTGATGGAGCAGTGAGAAAGGGACTCATGTCTGAGTATACCCTGCCACACCTATAGTGGCCAAAAACGATACAGAAAAGGGGGTGGTGATGAACAGAGTGTCTGAATTAAGCAGACCACTCTTACCCAGTCCAAAGATCAGGGCTTGATCCATCACCGTTATTTATCTCACTGCCCCATCCCAGCTCAGAACCTGGCTGTATGCAAATTAGTCTGTCCCTGGCCCAGTGCATCATGGGAACAGGGCAGACCAAACTACAAA
Organism: Lissotriton helveticus; assembly: GCF_964261635.1. Lineage (NCBI taxonomy): Eukaryota > Metazoa > Chordata > Amphibia > Caudata > Salamandridae > Lissotriton > Lissotriton helveticus. The sequence goes on along the minus strand of NC_136059.1, from coordinate 1,420,204,315 downwards.
GCCAATTCTTCACCAGAAAGGAGACAAGCTACCGGGGACCGGTTTCTGGCATTTCAGCCTCTTCGGCCCGGCTTGCTTGAATCCTGATGGAGCAGTGAGAAAGGGACTCATGTCTGAGTATACCCTGCCACACCTATAGTGGCCAAAAACGATACAGAAAAGGGGGTGGTGATGAACAGAGTGTCTGAATTAAGCAGACCACTCTTACCCAGTCCAAAGATCAGGGCTTGATCCATCACCGTTATTTATCTCACTGCCCCATCCCAGCTCAGAACCTGGCTGTATGCAAATTAGTCTGTCCCTGGCCCAGTGCATCATGGGAACAGGGCAGACCAAACTACAAAGCCAATTCTTCACCAGAAAGGAGACAAGCTACCGGGGACCGGTTTCTGGCATTTCAGCCTCTTCGGCCCGGCTTGCTTGAATCCTGATGGAGCAGTGAGAAAGGGACTCATGTCTGAGTATACCCTGCCACACCTATAGTGGCCAAAAACGATACAGAAAAGGGGGTGGTGATGAACAGAGTGTCTGAATTAAGCAGACCACTCTTACCCAGTCCAAAGATCAGGGCTTGATCCATCACCGTTATTTATCTCACTGCCCCATCCCAGCTCAGAACCTGGCTGTATGCAAATTAGTCTGTCCCTGGCCCAGTGCATCATGGGAACATCACCACCCCCTTTTCTGAATCATTTTGTCCACCATAAGCGTGGAAGGGTATACTCAGATGTGAGTCCCTTGCTCATTGCACCATCAGGATTCAAGCAAGCCGGGCCGAAGACGCCTGAAATGGCAGAAACCGGTCCCCGGAAGCTTGTTTCCTTCCCAGTACAAGAATTGGCTTGGTAGTTTGGTTTGCCCTGTTCCCATCATGCACTGGGACAGGAACAGACTAATTTGCATATAGCCAAGTTCTGAGCTGGGATGGTGCAGTGAGCTAAAAAACGGTGATGGATCAAGCCCTGATCTTTGGACTGGGTAAGAGTGGTCTGCTTAATTCAGGCACTCTGTTCATCACCACCCCCTTTTCTGAATCATTTTGTCCACCATAAGCGTGGAAGGGTATACTCAGATGTGAGTCCCTTGCTCATTGCACCATCAGGATTCAAGCAAGCCGGGCCGAAGACGCCTGAAATGGCAGAAACCGGTCCCCGGAAGCTTGTTTCCTTCCCAGTACAAGAATTGGCTTGGTAGTTTGGTTTGCCCTGTTCCCATCATGCACTGGGACAGGAACAGACTAATTTGCATATAGCCAAGTTCTGAGCTGGGATGGTGCAGTGAGCTAAAAAACGGTGATGGATCAAGCCCTGATCTTTGGACTGGGTAAGAGTGGTCTGCTTAATTCAGGCACTCTGTTCATCACCACCCCCTTTTCTGAATCATTTTGTCCACCATAAGCGTGGAAGGGTATACTCAGATGTGAGTCCCTTGCTCATTGCACCATCAGGATTCAAGCAAGCCGGGCCGAAGACGCCTGAAATGGCAGAAACCGGTCCCCGGAAGCTTGTTTCCTTCCCAGTACAAGAATTGGCTTGGTAGTTTGGTTTGCCCTGTTCCCATCATGCACTGGGACAGGAACAGACTAATTTGCATATAGCCAAGTTCTGAGCTGGGATGGTGCAGTGAGCTAAAAAACGGTGATGGATCAAGCCCTGATCTTTGGACTGGGTAAGAGTGGTCTGCTTAATTCAGGCACTCTGTTCATCACCACCCCCTTTTCTGAATCATTTTGTCCACCATAAGCGTGGAAGGGTATACTCAGATGTGAGTCCCTTGCTCATTGCACCATCAGGATTCAAGCAAGCCGGGCCGAAGACGCCTGAAATGGCAGAAACCGGTCCCCGGAAGCTTGTTTCCTTCCCAGTACAAGAATTGGCTTGGTAGTTTGGTTTGCCCTGTTCCCATCATGCACTGGGACAGGAACAGACTAATTTGCATATAGCCAAGTTCTGAGCTGGGATGGTGCAGTGAGCTAAAAAACGGTGATGGATCAAGCCCTGATCTTTGGACTGGGTAAGAGTGGTCTGCTTAATTCAGGCACTCTGTTCATCACCACCCCCTTTTCTGAATCATTTTGTCCACCATAAGCGTGGAAGGGTATACTCAGATGTGAGTCCCTTGCTCATTGCACCATCAGGATTCAAGCAAGCCGGGCCGAAGACGCCTGAAATGGCAGAAACCGGTCCCCGGAAGCTTGTTTCCTTCCCAGTACAAGAATTGGCTTGGTAGTTTGGTTTGCCCTGTTCCCATCATGCACTGGGACAGGAACAGACTAATTTGCATATAGCCAAGTTCTGAGCTGGGATGGTGCAGTGAGCTAAAAAACGGTGATGGATCAAGCCCTGATCTTTGGACTGGGTAAGAGTGGTCTGCTTAATTCAGGCACTCTGTTCATCACCACCCCCTTTTCTGAATCATTTTGTCCACCATAAGCGTGGAAGGGTATACTCAGATGTGAGTCCCTTGCTCATTGCACCATCAGGATTCAAGCAAGCCGGGCCGAAGACGCCTGAAATGGCAGAAACCGGTCCCCGGAAGCTTGTTTCCTTCCCAGTACAAGAATTGGCTTGGTAGTTTGGTTTGCCCTGTTCCCATCATGCACTGGGACAGGAACAGACTAATTTGCATATAGCCAAGTTCTGAGCTGGGATGGTGCAGTGAGCTAAAAAACGATGATGGATCAAGCCCTGATCTTTGGACTGGGTAAGAGTGGTCTGCTTAATTCAGGCACTCTGTTCATCACCACCCCCTTTTCTGAATCATTTTGTCCACCATAAGCGTGGAAGGGTATACTCAGATGTGAGTCCCTTGCTCATTGCACCATCAGGATTCAAGCAAGCCGGGCCGAAGACGCCTGAAATGGCAGAAACCGGTCCCCGGAAGCTTGTTTCCTTCCCAGTACAAGAATTGGCTTGGTAGTTTGGTTTGCCCTGTTCCCATCATGCACTGGGACAGGAACAGACTAATTTGCATATAGCCAAGTTCTGAGCTGGGATGGTGCAGTGAGCTAAAAAACGGTGATGGATCAAGCCCTGATCTTTGGACTGGGTAAGAGTGGTCTGCTTAATTCAGGCACTCTGTTCATCACCACCCCCTTTTCTGAATCATTTTGTCCACCATAAGCGTGGAAGGGTATACTCAGATGTGAGTCCCTTGCTCATTGCACCATCAGGATTCAAGCAAGCCGGGCCGAAGACGCCTGAAATGGCAGAAACCGGTCCCCGGAAGCTTGTTTCCTTCCCAGTACAAGAATTGGCTTGGTAGTTTGGTTTGCCCTGTTCCCATCATGCACTGGGACAGGAACAGACTAATTTGCATATAGCCAAGTTCTGAGCTGGGATGGTGCAGTGAGCTAAAAAACGGTGATGGATCAAGCCCTGATCTTTGGACTGGGTAAGAGTGGTCTGCTTAATTCAGGCACTCTGTTCATCACCACCCCCTTTTCTGAATCATTTTGTCCACCATAAGCGTGGAAGGGTATACTCAGATGTGAGTCCCTTGCTCATTGCACCATCAGGATTCAAGCAAGCCGGGCCGAAGACGCCTGAAATGGCAGAAACCGGTCCCCGGAAGCTTGTTTCCTTCCCAGTACAAGAATTGGCTTGGTAGTTTGGTTTGCCCTGTTCCCATCATGCACTGGGACAGGAACAGACTAATTTGCATATAGCCAAGTTCTGAGCTGGGATGGTGCAGTGAGCTAAAAAACGGTGATGGATCAAGCCCTGATCTTTGGACTGGGTAAGAGTGGTCTGCTTAATTCAGGCACTCTGTTCATCACCACCCCCTTTTCTGAATCATTTTGTCCACCATAAGCGTGGAAGGGTATACTCAGATGTGAGTCCCTTGCTCATTGCACCATCAGGATTCAAGCAAGCCGGGCCGAAGACGCCTGAAATGGCAGAAACCGGTCCCCGGAAGCTTGTTTCCTTCCCAGTACAAGAATTGGCTTGGTAGTTTGGTTTGCCCTGTTCCCATCATGCACTGGGACAGGAACAGACTAATTTGCATATAGCCAAGTTCTGAGCTGGGATGGTGCAGTGAGCTAAAAAACGGTGATGGATCAAGCCCTGATCTTTGGACTGGGTAAGAGTGGTCTGCTTAATTCAGGCACTCTGTTCATCACCACCCCCTTTTCTGAATCATTTTGTCCACCATAAGCGTGGAAGGGTATACTCAGATGTGAGTCCCTTGCTCATTGCACCATCAGGATTCAAGCAAGCCGGGCCGAAGACGCCTGAAATGGCAGAAACCGGTCCCCGGAAGCTTGTTTCCTTTCCAGTACAAGAATTGGCTTGGTAGTTTGGTTTGCCCTGTTCCCATCATGCACTGGGACAGGAACAGACTAATTTGCATATAGCCAAGTTCTGAGCTGGGATGGTGCAGTGAGCTAAAAAACGGTGATGGATCAAGCCCTGATCTTTGGACTGGGTAAGAGTGGTCTGCTTAATTCAGGCACTCTGTTCATCACCACCCCCTTTTCTGAATCATTTTGTCCACCATAAGCGTGGAAGGGTATACTCAGATGTGAGTCCCTTGCTCATTGCACCATCAGGATTCAAGCAAGCCGGGCCGAAGACGCCTGAAATGGCAGAAACCGGTCCCCGGAAGCTTGTTTCCTTCCCAGTACAAGAATTGGCTTGGTAGTTTGGTTTGCCCTGTTCCCATCATGCACTGGGACAGGAACAGACTAATTTGCATATAGCCAAGTTCTGAGCTGGGATGGTGCAGTGAGCTAAAAAACGGTGATGGATCAAGCCCTGATCTTTGGACTGGGTAAGAGTGGTCTGCTTAATTCAGGCACTCTGTTCATCACCACCCCCTTTTCTGAATCATTTTGTCCACCATAAGCGTGGAAGGGTATACTCAGATGTGAGTCCCTTGCTCATTGCACCATCAGGATTCAAGCAAGCCGGGCCGAAGACGCCTGAAATGGCAGAAACCGGTCCCCGGAAGCTTGTTTCCTTCCCAGTACAAGAATTGGCTTGGTAGTTTGGTTTGCCCTGTTCCCATCATGCACTGGGACAGGAACAGACTAATTTGCATATAGCCAAGTTCTGAGCTGGGATGGTGCAGTGAGCTAAAAAACGGTGATGGATCAAGCCCTGATCTTTGGACTGGGTAAGAGTGGTCTGCTTAATTCAGGCACTCTGTTCATCACCACCCCCTTTTCTGAATCATTTTGTCCACCATAAGCGTGGAAGGGTATACTCAGATGTGAGTCCCTTGCTCATTGCACCATCAGGATTCAAGCAAGCCGGGCCGAAGACGCCTGAAATGGCAGAAACCGGTCCCCGGAAGCTTGTTTCCTTCCCAGTACAAGAATTGGCTTGGTAGTTTGGTTTGCCCTGTTCCCATCATGCACTGGGACAGGAACAGACTAATTTGCATATAGCCAAGTTCTGAGCTGGGATGGTGCAGTGAGCTAAAAAACGGTGATGGATCAAGCCCTGATCTTTGGACTGGGTAAGAGTGGTCTGCTTAATTCAGGCACTCTGTTCATCACCACCCCCTTTTCTGAATCATTTTGTCCACCATAAGCGTGGAAGGGTATACTCAGATGTGAGTCCCTTGCTCATTGCACCATCAGGATTCAAGCAAGCCGGGCCGAAGACGCCTGAAATGGCAGAAACCGGTCCCCGGAAGCTTGTTTCCTTCCCAGTACAAGAATTGGCTTGGTAGTTTGGTTTGCCCTGTTCCCATCATGCACTGGGACAGGAACAGACTAATTTGCATATAGCCAAGTTCTGAGCTGGGATGGTGCAGTGAGCTAAAAAACGGTGATGGATCAAGCCCTGATCTTTGGACTGGGTAAGAGTGGTCTGCTTAATTCAGGCACTCTGTTCATCACCACCCCCTTTTCTGAATCATTTTGTCCACCATAAGCGTGGAAGGGTATACTCAGATGTGAGTCCCTTGCTCATTGCACCATCAGGATTCAAGCAAGCCGGGCCGAAGACGCCTGAAATGGCAGAAACCGGTCCCCGGAAGCTTGTTTCCTTCCCAGTACAAGAATTGGCTTGGTAGTTTGGTTTGCCCTGTTCCCATCATGCACTGGGACAGGAACAGACTAATTTGCATATAGCCAAGTTCTGAGCTGGGATGGTGCAGTGAGCTAAAAAACGGTGATGGATCAAGCCCTGATCTTTGGACTGGGTAAGAGTGGTCTGCTTAATTCAGGCACTCTGTTCATCACCACCCCCTTTTCTGAATCATTTTGTCCACCATAAGCGTGGAAGGGTATACTCAGATGTGAGTCCCTTGCTCATTGCACCATCAGGATTCAAGCAAGCCGGGCCGAAGACGCCTGAAATGGCAGAAACCGGTCCCCGGAAGCTTGTTTCCTTCCCAGTACAAGAATTGGCTTGGTAGTTTGGTTTGCCCTGTTCCCATCATGCACTGGGACAGGAACAGACTAATTTGCATATAGCCAAGTTCTGAGCTGGGATGGTGCAGTGAGCTAAAAAACGGTGATGGATCAAGCCCTGATCTTTGGACTGGGTAAGAGTGGTCTGCTTAATTCAGGCACTCTGTTCATCACCACCCCCTTTTCTGAATCATTTTGTCCACCATAAGCGTGGAAGGGTATACTCAGATGTGAGTCCCTTGCTCATTGCACCATCAGGATTCAAGCAAGCCGGGCCGAAGACGCCTGAAATGGCAGAAACCGGTCCCCGGAAGCTTGTTTCCTTCCCAGTACAAGAATTGGCTTGGTAGTTTGGTTTGCCCTGTTCCCATCATGCACTGGGACAGGAACAGACTAATTTGCATATAGCCAAGTTCTGAGCTGGGATGGTGCAGTGAGCTAAAAAACGGTGATGGATCAAGCCCTGATCTTTGGACTGGGTAAGAGTGGTCTGCTTAATTCAGGCACTCTGTTCATCACCACCCCCTTTTCTGAATCATTTTGTCCACCATAAGCGTGGAAGGGTATACTCAGATGTGAGTCCCTTGCTCATTGCACCATCAGGATTCAAGCAAGCCGGGCCGAAGACGCCTGAAATGGCAGAAACCGGTCCCCGGAAGCTTGTTTCCTTCCCAGTACAAGAATTGGCTTGGTAGTTTGGTTTGCCCTGTTCCCATCATGCACTGGGACAGGAACAGACTAATTTGCATATAGCCAAGTTCTGAGCTGGGATGGTGCAGTGAGCTAAAAAACGGTGATGGATCAAGCCCTGATCTTTGGACTGGGTAAGAGTGGTCTGCTTAATTCAGGCACTCTGTTCATCACCACCCCCTTTTCTGAATCATTTTGTCCACCATAAGCGTGGAAGGGTATACTCAGATGTGAGTCCCTTGCTCATTGCACCATCAGGATTCAAGCAAGCCGGGCCGAAGACGCCTGAAATGGCAGAAACCGGTCCCCGGAAGCTTGTTTCCTTCCCAGTACAAGAATTGGCTTGGTAGTTTGGTTTGCCCTGTTCCCATCATGCACTGGGACAGGAACAGACTAATTTGCATATAGCCAAGTTCTGAGCTGGGATGGTGCAGTGAGCTAAAAAACGGTGATGGATCAAGCCCTGATCTTTGGACTGGGTAAGAGTGGTCTGCTTAATTCAGGCACTCTGTTCATCACCACCCCCTTTTCTGAATCATTTTGTCCACCATAAGCGTGGAAGGGTATACTCAGATGTGAGTCCCTTGCTCATTGCACCATCAGGATTCAAGCAAGCCGGGCCGAAGACGCCTGAAATGGCAGAAACCGGTCCCCGGAAGCTTGTTTCCTTCCCAGTACAAGAATTGGCTTGGTAGTTTGGTTTGCCCTGTTCCCATCATGCACTGGGACAGGAACAGACTAATTTGCATATAGCCAAGTTCTGAGCTGGGATGGTGCAGTGAGCTAAAAAACGGTGATGGATCAAGCCCTGATCTTTGGACTGGGTAAGAGTGGTCTGCTTAATTCAGGCACTCTGTTCATCACCACCCCCTTTTCTGAATCATTTTGTCCACCATAAGCGTGGAAGGGTATACTCAGATGTGAGTCCCTTGCTCATTGCACCATCAGGATTCAAGCAAGCCGGGCCGAAGACGCCTGAAATGGCAGAAACCGGTCCCCGGAAGCTTGTTTCCTTCCCAGTACAAGAATTGGCTTGGTAGTTTGGTTTGCCCTGTTCCCATCATGCACTGGGACAGGAACAGACTAATTTGCATATAGCCAAGTTCTGAGCTGGGATGGTGCAGTGAGCTAAAAAACGGTGATGGATCAAGCCCTGATCTTTGGACTGGGTAAGAGTGGTCTGCTTAATTCAGGCACTCTGTTCATCACCACCCCCTTTTCTGAATCATTTTGTCCACCATAAGCGTGGAAGGGTATACTCAGATGTGAGTCCCTTGCTCATTGCACCATCAGGATTCAAGCAAGCCGGGCCGAAGACGCCTGAAATGGCAGAAACCGGTCCCCGGAAGCTTGTTTCCTTCCCAGTACAAGAATTGGCTTGGTAGTTTGGTTTGCCCTGTTCCCATCATGCACTGGGACAGGAACAGACTAATTTGCATATAGCCAAGTTCTGAGCTGGGATGGTGCAGTGAGCTAAAAAACGGTGATGGATCAAGCCCTGATCTTTGGACTGGGTAAGAGTGGTCTGCTTAATTCAGGCACTCTGTTCATCACCACCCCCTTTTCTGAATCATTTTGTCCACCATAAGCGTGGAAGGGTATACTCAGATGTGAGTCCCTTGCTCATTGCACCATCAGGATTCAAGCAAGCCGGGCCGAAGACGCCTGAAATGGCAGAAACCGGTCCCCGGAAGCTTGTTTCCTTCCCAGTACAAGAATTGGCTTGGTAGTTTGGTTTGCCCTGTTCCCATCATGCACTGGGACAGGAACAGACTAATTTGCATATAGCCAAGTTCTGAGCTGGGATGGTGCAGTGAGCTAAAAAACGGTGATGGATCAAGCCCTGATCTTTGGACTGGGTAAGAGTGGTCTGCTTAATTCAGGCACTCTGTTCATCACCACCCCCTTTTCTGAATCATTTTGTCCACCATAAGCGTGGAAGGGTATACTCAGATGTGAGTCCCTTGCTCATTGCACCATCAGGATTCAAGCAAGCCGGGCCGAAGACGCCTGAAATGGCAGAAACCGGTCCCCGGAAGCTTGTTTCCTTCCCAGTACAAGAATTGGCTTGGTAGTTTGGTTTGCCCTGTTCCCATCATGCACTGGGACAGGAACAGACTAATTTGCATATAGCCAAGTTCTGAGCTGGGATGGTGCAGTGAGCTAAAAAACGGTGATGGATCAAGCCCTGATCTTTGGACTGGGTAAGAGTGGTCTGCTTAATTCAGGCACTCTGTTCATCACCACCCCCTTTTCTGAATCATTTTGTCCACCATAAGCGTGGAAGGGTATACTCAGATGTGAGTCCCTTGCTCATTGCACCATCAGGATTCAAGCAAGCCGGGCCGAAGACGCCTGAAATGGCAGAAACCGGTCCCCGGAAGCTTGTTTCCTTCCCAGTACAAGAATTGGCTTGGTAGTTTGGTTTGCCCTGTTCCCATCATGCACTGGGACAGGAACAGACTAATTTGCATATAGCCAAGTTCTGAGCTGGGATGGTGCAGTGAGCTAAAAAACGGTGATGGATCAAGCCCTGATCTTTGGACTGGGTAAGAGTGGTCTGCTTAATTCAGGCACTCTGTTCATCACCACCCCCTTTTCTGAATCATTTTGTCCACCATAAGCGTGGAAGGGTATACTCAGATGTGAGTCCCTTGCTCATTGCACCATCAGGATTCAAGCAAGCCGGGCCGAAGACGCCTGAAATGGCAGAAACCGGTCCCCGGAAGCTTGTTTCCTTCCCAGTACAAGAATTGGCTTGGTAGTTTGGTTTGCCCTGTTCCCATCATGCACTGGGACAGGAACAGACTAATTTGCATATAGCCAAGTTCTGAGCTGGGATGGTGCAGTGAGCTAAAAAACGGTGATGGATCAAGCCCTGATCTTTGGACTGGGTAAGAGTGGTCTGCTTAATTCAGGCACTCTGTTCATCACCACCCCCTTTTCTGAATCATTTTGTCCACCATAAGCGTGGAAGGGTATACTCAGATGTGAGTCCCTTGCTCATTGCACCATCAGGATTCAAGCAAGCCGGGCCGAAGACGCCTGAAATGGCAGAAACCGGTCCCCGGAAGCTTGTTTCCTTCCCAGTACAAGAGTTGGCTTGGTAGTTTGGTTTGCCCTGTTCCCATCATGCACTGGGACAGGAACAGACTAATTTGCATATAGCCAAGTTCTGAGCTGGGATGGTGCAGTGAGCTAAAAAACGGTGATGGATCAAGCCCTGATCTTTGGACTGGGTAAGAGTGGTCTGCTTAATTCAGGCACTCTGTTCCTCACCACCCCCTTTTCTGAATCATTTTGTCCACCATAAGCGTGGAAGGGTATACTCATATGTGAGTCCCTTGCTCATTGCACCATCAGGATTCAAGCAAGCCGGGCCGAAGACGCCTGAAATGGCAGAAACCGGTCCCCGGAAGCTTGTTTCCTTCCCAGTACAAGAATTGGCTTGGTAGTTTGGTTTGCCCTGTTCCCATCATGCACTGGGACAGGAACAGATTAATTTGCATATAGCCAAGTTCTGAGCTGGGATGGTGCAGTGAGCTAAAAAACGGTGATGGATCAAGCCCTGATCTTTGGACTGGGTAAGAGTGGTCTGCTTAATTCAGGCACTCTGTTCATCACCACCCCCTTTTCTGAATCATTTTGTCCACCATAAGCGTGGAAGGGTATACTCAGATGTGAGTCCCTTGCTCATTGCACCATCAGGATTCAAGCAAGCCGGGCCGAAGACGCCTGAAATGGCAGAAACCGGTCCCCGGAAGCTTGTTTCCTTCCCAGTACAAGAATTGGCTTGGTAGTTTGGTTTGCCCTGTTCCCATCATGCACTGGGACAGGAACAGACTAATTTGCATATAGCCAAGTTCTGAGCTGGGATGGTGCAGTGAGCTAAAAAACGGTGATGGATCAAGCCCTGATCTTTGGACTGGGTAAGAGTGGTCTGCTTAATTCAGGCACTCTGTTCATCACCACCCCCTTTTCTGAATCATTTTGTCCACCATAAGCGTGGAAGGGTATACTCAGATGTGAGTCCCTTGCTCATTGCACCATCAGGATTCAAGCAAGCCGGGCCGAAGACGCCTGAAATGGCAGAAACCGGTCCCCGGAAGCTTGTTTCCTTCCCAGTACAAGAATTGGCTTGGTAGTTTGGTTTGCCCTGTTCCCATCATGCACTGGGACAGGAACAGACTAATTTGCATATAGCCAAGTTCTGAGCTGGGATGGTGCAGTGAGCTAAAAAACGGTGATGGATCAAGCCCTGATCTTTGGACTGGGTAAGAGTGGTCTGCTTAATTCAGGCACTCTGTTCATCACCACCCCCTTTTCTGAATCATTTTGTCCACCATAAGCGTGGAAGGGTATACTCAGATGTGAGTCCCTTGCTCATTGCACCATCAGGATTCAAGCAAGCCGGGCCGAAGACGCCTGAAATGGCAGAAACCGGTCCCCGGAAGCTTGTTTCCTTCCCAGTACAAGAATTGGCTTGGTAGTTTGGTTTGCCCTGTTCCCATCATGCACTGGGACAGGAACAGACTAATTTGCATATAGCCAAGTTCTGAGCTGGGATGGTGCAGTGAGCTAAAAAACGGTGATGGATCAAGCCCTGATCTTTGGACTGGGTAAGAGTGGTCTGCTTAATTCAGGCACTCTGTTCATCACCACCCCCTTTTCTGAATCGCTCTTCCCTGAGAATCACACTCTGTGCCCGCCCGACACCTCCCTTTCGCCCTATTCACTACCGCACCCTCTGACACTCCTCTTTCTCTGTGTCCGATTGTCCAGGCTATCAGCTAGCCCTGCAGATGTAGTTTATGGCCCCAGCTGTAAAGAATCACCCCTCTTCAAAGGAGTTATAGTAGATCAAGGTCCACACTCGATGAGATCCGTCACACCACACGTGTTCCTACTATCTGAAAACCATCCTGTATTGTGATTGGGGAGGGGACCGAGCCTGAAGCGGAAGATTCCAGGAATGACTCTTTGTACATCAAAGTTTTTACAATTATGTGTCACATTAAAAATATATAGCACTCCAACAAAGTAGTAGGAATATAAAACTTTAATAACATATAAATATATACAACAAAACAAAAACAGTAAAAACATTTAAACAACGAAGAGACCGTGGCAATTTCTTTTTAATTATCCAATAGATTTATTGAAATTGACAGCACCAATAATGAAATATTCTTGTCAGTAGCGGTCTGTTGTGCGAATAGTTCCAAGGCAGCAGAACGTGCTGAAATCTAGATGGCACGAAAGTGATGTCTAGTAAGTTGCCGCCCAGCAAAAAACGGCGTGGGGCGCCGCGGGGGTGAGTGAGTCCAGTAGGCACCACAGCTATTCTTACCGGCATTGCAGAATTACTGCTGGGGACAATGCCTGTGCTGTAGCAGGGTCACAGCAGAAACAAAAAGGATTCTGTTGAAGATGTTGTTGGTTTTCAATTTGAAAACAGTTCTGGTGTCAACTGCTATGCTAATGTAGTGGTTAATGTTTTGTTTTCTCTAGAAAATGTAAAAGAGGGGGAGGCAGTCCAAAGTTCCGTTAAAAGGGCAAAGGAAAGGATCGGTGGTTTGAACTATCAGTCAAAAAGGGGAGGGGGTGCAATAATTTTTCCTACCGGGTCACACTGTGCTTTCACCGGAAGTGAGGTCTGCAGGATTGTAGTAATTCAAAGTGAGGCTGGCGCCAGCATGGGAGCGCCGACGTCCCGCGGATACAGTTTCGTCACTCCACGGGCGATCATGGCAGTCATTCCCCATCGGGGGTCGGAGACTCCCGCGGCTCCTCTAGAATCTTCAAGGTCGTGGAGGACTACGGTGGTGGAGTCAACCAGTGACCGGGCCATTTCTTTATGTTGGGCCCGCTCTTGCCAGGTCGACCGCCATTTTGAGAGTTCGGCAGCTACCGGCGATCGCGGGGTCACATGAGCGGACGGGCTCCACCCTGCCGGGCGAGACGTTGCAGCATGGCCACAGTGGAAGAACCGTTATCTAGGTCGTTCCGAAACTGTGCAGCACTGTAGTTGTTAGGATGCCACCGCCTGGAGCGCTGAGGGTGCAGCTGGGAAGTCTCCACCTGGGGAGGCGGGAGAGGCCTGTTCGCACCGTCTCTCCCTCCCAGTGCACCCCACGGCGTCTCGCTTGAGATTTGTTATGGCCGGACCAGGCGATGAGGACGGGGGGGGGTCGGAGGCATGTGCAAGACATCCCCCCCCAGTGTTGTCGCAGCCATTATAAAAGAAAGAAGTGTCCCGTCCGTCTTCGGGCCGGGCTTCCGGTGGATGTCGGCCGGACGCCCCTGGCTCTGGCCCCATGAACGGGTTTCTTGGTTTATCGGCTGCAGCCGGATCCCGTCGGCCTCGGCCCCCTGACCGTTGGTGGTCGGACCGGAAGAGCATGTGGCGGGACTACCTGCAACTCTCAAGGGCCACCGCGGCCGGACTGGGAGAGAGAGGGGAGGGTCGAGGAGACATTCCCCCCCCCTGCAACTGTTCAGCGTTGTAAAGGCAATCCCCTGGCCGGGTCCCGCTGGCCTCGGCCTCTCCTTCGGCTACACCCTACGTTAGGATCTCCTGGCCGAGGCGTGGCAGCAGGACCTGCCTTATATGGGCTGCTCCCGGCTGGGCGTAGCCGGAACCCTGCCCCACCTTGGAAGTTTCCAGAGTGGGGGTGGATGTTCTACTGACTTGCATTTTCCCTAGTCTATCGATTTTTTTGGCGTGGCAGGCGGTGGGACAGCGAGGGGTGATTTGGTTTCTCTTACTGTTTTTCTGGTCTCTCACCACTGGCATATTTTAACGTTTTCTTGTTTCTAGGACATTAATAGGTTTTATCATTACGTTATGTTATCGTTTCTTTGTTCGTTGTTTAATAAAAGTTCATGTTCATCAGTGGCCTACTGATTTTCGTTTTCCTATTTTTTTCTTTCCAGGTTGTTTCATGGTAAAGTTTCTGTTAACAGGATACAGTGATCACTTCGTTATTATTGCATATGTCCTTTTCACTAGGGGTGCTCTCTGGTCGGGCCAGATGACGTATCTCTAGTAAATGGTCCGGGTGAAAAAGGTGCATCAATCAGTGGGGAGTAGATAGGCATGACAGATTACAACGGGGGAGAACGGTCCGCATTACGTACCCTTTCACTACTTGCAAAGATTTTCCTACGTTTATTTGCAAACAGGGAATACCTCCAAAAAGAACTAATTCCCAAACAGTCAATGTTCGGACAATCAATCAATCAATGAGGAATGAAATAGGTACGACGTGTTAAAGGCTTGCGTTACCTACCCTTCACTATCTGCAAAGGGAGATAGAATATTCCTATTCTTCCTCGTTTGCAGGTAGAGAAGATCGTTAAGAGAATTAACTTCGAACAATTCAATGCTCGATTGAAACAATCAACAAGGGGTACTGTGAACACAAATGAACGCCGCTTATATACATACGCATTGCTATTTTCAACAGGTTGTTCCTAATGTTTCTATTTTAGCGAGGTCAAAAGAGATCCCATTAGTGGCCTACTGATTTTGCTCGATTCCTTTTGTTTTTTTACACGATTTTTCGCTATCTGCAAAGACTAAACAGAGTATTGCGACTCTGTGCTTGTTTGTAAATAGAGAATGAACCAAAGAGAACAATCAATCAAATGGAGAGAGAAGCAGGCACGACGGATTACAAAGGGGGAAAGGGCTGCGTTAACTACCCTTCACTATCTGCAAAGAGAGAGTACTCCTAATAGAAATGAGGGGTGGGGGGCAGCAATCAAAGCAGATCAGTGTGCATAAACACGAAAAAAAAAATTCTTACCACGTACTTGACATTCGACAGCTTATGATATTTGCTATTAAAAAACCATTGAAATTCACTGAAAAAACCATAGGTTATAGACCATATATAGTTAGGAATTAGCATTTACAAAACCTTGAAAATTCACTGAAAAAACCATAGGTTATAGACCATATATAGTTAGGAATTAGCATTTACAAAACCTTGAAAATTCCCTGAAAAAACCATAGGTTATAGACCATATATAGTTAGGAATTAGCATTTAAAAAACCTTATTTTACTCACACAAAACCATTGAAATTCCATATATAGTTAGTTGCACTAACTATATATCGCGCACCCGCAATCCACTGCTGATGATGTCACATATTACATCATTCATGACATGGTCAGTGACATCACTGATGACATCACTGATGACATCTCAAATGACATCACTGATGACATCACTGATGACATCTCATTTGACATCAATGACCACATCACTGATGATATCATTCATGTGACAATACAATGCATCTCTTCACACTTTAATATAACCTCTGTTACACCCAGTGTTAAATACAGAGTATAATTTTTGAAACCATTGACACACCAATACTAGTTACTACATACGCACTCAGTGATTCCTATGTTTACACACACATTCACTCATTTACCCATACAATCATTCATACATACAATCACTCATCTTTACAACACTATCATATGCACTCATACACCTATACAGACTCTCACACTCTGTCACTCATCCATGGAGTTACTCACACACCTAGTCAGTCCTGTAAAGAATCAATCACACTTCCATTTTCTAATCTATACAGTTAAACATAGAGCACCTTACATTTTGAAACATATACTAACACATAATTACTCTCTTATACAATCATTGATACAAGTACACATTGATCTGCACAGAGTCACACACCTCCCAGCCAGCCACACACACACTCAGTCTCCCATACAAATATTTGGGCAATCAATCAATAACCCATATAGTTACTCATATAGCTACTGATCAACACATGCAGCAGTTTACAGAACAACAGACATAATGATGCACAAATTAAGACAGTTTAGTCACTAACCCATGCACTCAGTGAGACACATTTAATCACTCACTCATACAGTCAGTCACGCACCTACTAAATCCTTCATCCAGACACTTCTACATCTACTCATTCTTCAATATGTAAAACATATTTAAACTTTACAGAAACACACAGTCACTGGATGATGTCATCAGTGATGTCATCAGTGATGTCATTTGAGATGTCATCAGTGATGTCATCAGTGATGTCACTGACCATGTCATGAATGATGTAATATGTGACATCATCAGCAGTGGATTGCGGGTGCGCGATATATAGTTAGTGCAACTAACTATATATGGAATTTCAATGGTTTTGTGTGAGTAAAATAAGGTTTTTTAAATGCTAATTCCTAACTATATATGGTCTATAACCTATGGTTTTTTCAGTGAATATATATATATATATATATGATCTATATTATAGACATAAATCCTAAAAAGTTACTCTCACCTAGACCTAAACCCATATTAGCCCTTACTCTAGCCAGCCCCAAACCATAAAAACGCTTACTGCTCCCATACTCCTACCCATGAACCAAATGATATTCCATATCCCTAATCAATTAGTTTATATATAACAACCTTAACCTATGAGCTGGGATCGTTTGAATCATACCACACACAGAGGGGGAACTAACATTTCAAAGAAGACTGTAGCTTACCAGGGTTTGGTGAGCTAAATGAAATACAAAACTACCTACTGAGAGGTCAGAGGGGCAGGAGGGCCTTTAAGCAGCCCTTGATATGCAAGTGGCGACTATGTGTGAGCCATGCCATCTTTATCTTTAGTTCTTAGGGAAGGGAAATCTATAGGGCAAATAAAAGAAGCATTAGTCCATATTCTGGGAAACCAGACACAGTAAGATTCTAGCTGAGAAACTTGGCCATGTGGATCCATCTAGTAAGGTACGCAATTGATATGGTGTCCCATCTAATGCGTATTGCAGCCCAATGAACACGCAATTCAACCAAAACTAGCACCTACATTTCAACGGTCCTTCCTCATTGAATATGTGACACTATTTCTTTGCCTAGCTGCCAGCACACTGCAAGGACAGTCAGAGAAAGATATCAACTGCCCTAACAAAACCTGAGTTACACAGGATTGTGAAAGACATACTCTTTGCCAGGATCTATTTCAGGTAAATTTTTCAGAAAGGCATGAGAGGAAAGTTCTCACTTCTGGCAGCCTGGACAATTCACATTTTGTGTAAAACATATACGTTTATGACGTTTGCCATGCACTTTTTCTTTGGAGGATTTCATGTTCATAGTATTAAAATATGCAATTGAATTATGCTGATAAAGGGAACGCAGGAAGCATACCAAATACTAGGGGACTAATATTTATAGAAGTGTTACAGAACCTTTGAAGATATGCAAGTGCATGTAAAAGTGTCACAGATTATCTGGCAAAAGCCTACAAACAGCACCAAAACTGAAGACGACAGTGCTGCATGACTACAATGAAAGACATCTCTTGGTTTCTTTGCAGCTGTGGCTTTGTTTCAGTATCCAAATTGAATGCACTATCAGGCTAGATGGCAGTTGTGTGAGACCACAGTGCGCACGGACCAGTGCTTTCAGGAGCAGTAATGCAAATTGTGCTGATACATGTACCGATAATCAACTAAATACATAGCTGGAGCATGGTGAGAATACGGCGCCGAAAAATCTGAGTTACACAAAGAAGTAATAAACAGAGTCGGAAGGTGTGGAGGAGAGGAGATGGTTGCGGAGCACTTCTCTGAAGAAATCAAGCCGGTTAGAAGTCAGTTACTAACCCTAGGCACTCTGATTGGCCTCGCGGTACTTCGGTACCTATGGACACCCAAGAATCTTAAAGCACAAGAAGGAACAGGAATCGGAGCATACCTTTTTGCAAGCGCCGAAGGGGAAGCTGACGCTGCCATGGCTCCTAAGAACGCAGCGGCTGCAGTCAAAGCGAGAGCGGCGAGGCTAGTACAACGAGAGACTGTTGAGCCGGCAGGCAACCAAGGTGGAGGGGTCACAGAGGAGACAGCCCTGGGCTCCAAAACACAGAAGCACGGAGGGTCTTCAGCCAGGAAGGGGAGTGTAACCGGCCCATCTGTGGCGGACCTGCTGCGGAGAGCACCTGCTAAACTCCTTCCGGGTCATGGAGGGAAGAGCAAAGCAGGAGACTCGGCCGAACTGGCTGTCGCTGCGTTGTTACTGGATGAACACCCTGACACTAGGGCTACATCGGCCGATGTCCCCAATGTGTCTGGCACCCCTGGAGTCCCCGAATCACTGAGCCCTTAGAGAATAGCTGTTTGGCACCGAAATTGAGCACAAGGGCCCAGTGTGATGGTGATCTCGGGGATAGAGACGGTTTGTCTCCTCCATTGCTCCCTACGATGGCAGAGTCTGATATTAACATTAATATTAACATGGGAGATGATGGGGGGAGGCCCTGCATTGACAATAGGGCTGGAGCTGGAGAAGCCAATCAGCAAGATGCTTGGGGTGGGTATGCTCATAAGCCTCTAACGCCTCAAGGAAGCCTAGTTGACCCCAAGACAGCGGTCAATATCGATAAGACTATTGTGCTTAATCGGAATAACATAGAAAGTAATGACATTGAACCAGATAAGGACCCCAGTGTTTTTTTTTCTTTTTTGGATGAACTTGAATGGTCTGATGATACAGAGTCTTGTCTGACTGATGAAAGGGTCAGTGATGAAAAAGCTGAAAATCCTGGGGTCAAACCAAAAACTGTGTTGAAACGCAAAAAAAGCCATCATGGGGCAGCAGAATTGGCCTGGGATTATACTCCGTCTACTCAGCTTGCTAGTCCATCTGGTTCGACAAGCTTACCGCAGCACCCAGACCGCCCAGCATATTTAAATCCATCAACGCCAACCCTTGACACTGTGCTCCAAGCCATCGCTGCACACCGCGAAGAGACATCTCAAGATGGGCGTAATGCTCAGGCAGCCCTACGAAAGGTGCAAGGGGTAGTGCGCAAATTGACCTGAACCGTCAACAGATTTGGGGATCGAATGACCGATCTGGAATCCAGAATTGTTTCCAACGAATCTGAGATTGCTGTGAACCAGGAGCGGGTCGAATCCCACGAGGCTGAGCTGGCAGATGTCAGATGGAAGCTAGAGGACTTCGAAAACCGCCAGCGTAGAAATAACTTCGCATTCTAGGGGTGCCTGAGGCGGCAGAGGGGGAGGATATTGTGGTGGATCTTCTTCGTGACTCTTTGACGGAACTCTCTGGCTGGAACTGGGCCACAAAAGTTCAGGACTCGCATCGTGTACCCCTCACCCTAAAACAACCAGCGAAACCTGGGGGATATCCCCGGGCCATTCTTGTTTTTTTGGGCAATTTCCTCCTCCGCCAGGCAATTTTTGAGAAAGCTAGGCCTGAAGCTAAGAGTGCTAGAGGTGGGATTTCTTATTTTGAGCGCCCCCATTTTTGCCATTCCACCGTCGAAAGGGGGTGGAGGCTATGTCAGCTAATTAAGCCATTCCAAAAAAAAAAAAGCACAGGTTTATCTCAATAACCCTGCTCGGCTTAAAGTGATTTACGGGGGTCAAACTAAGTTCTTTCTCTCTGAAATCAAAGCTAAATAATACCTTGATGGGCTAAAATAAATCTAGCAAGTGCTGAAAATATGGATAAACGTATAATGTATAGTTATGTTATGTTATGTTAACATTTTGGTAAAGCGCAACAGCTGCCCCAGCGAAGAGGCGTCCCGGCGCTAAAGAACCAGAATCAGGGCTGTACAAAGAGATGAGAGGAGGGAGACAGGGAATCCTAAGGAGAGGGGAACAGATGGGTCTTAATAGCTTTCCGGAAAGCAGACAGGTCCTCCAAAGAGCGAATGTTCAGTGGCAAGGAGTTCCAGAGCTTGGCTCCCAAAACCCTAAAGGAGCGGCCGCCGATTCGGCAAAGCTTTGTACGGAAGGAGCTGGCCTGAAGAGCGTAAATTGCGTAGTGGCTCGTAAGATGTAAGAAGCGGGTGCGGAAGTTCTGGACAGCCGAATTTGAGGATCTTGAATGTCATGATAAGGGTTTTGAACTGAATACGAGATTCAATGGGCAGCCAGTGCAGATTTCGGATGGCGGCCCGGACCGAGCATCTGCGGGGAAGACCAAGCAAGGCTCTTGCCGCAGAGTTCTGTACGCGCTGTAATCGCGCTATCTCCACTTTGTTGGCGCCCAACAGTAAGACATTGGCGTAGTCTAGACGGGAGAGGATAGAGGATTGAATAATGAGTTGGCGGACTTTAGAGTCAAAGAAACCGAGTATCGGGTTGAGGCTCCTCAGCATACCCACACAAGTAGCAGCCACTTTTTTTGTGTGGCTCTGGAAACTAAGCGAGGAGTCCATCCAGACGCCCAGGTTTTTTACCAAGGTTTTAGGTGGTGGAATGGTGCCCAACGACGAGGGCCACCAGTGTTCGTTCCAATAGCTGGAATTCTTCCAGAGGAGCAGCACCTCTGTCTTTCCTGCATTAAGCTGCAGGTAGTTGTCCGTCATCCACTGGGCTACGACTGCCAGGCCATCCCTAAATCTCGAGGCCGAGGTGGACGGGCCTACGGTAAGAGTGATGACCAGCTGCGTGTCATCTGTATATGACACCAGCGTTAGGTCCCACTCTTTAGTCACTGCCGCAAGTGGCTGAACATATAGATTAAAGAGGGATGGGCTAAGTGCAGAGCCCTGAGGGACTCCTTGGCCGATGGAGTGGGATTGGGAGAGAAACGGGGGGCTGACACCCGGAAGGATCTGTCCCTCAGGAATGAGCGGAACCATTCTAGGGCAAGACCGGTAATCCCAACTGTCGCCAGACGGTTTAACAGAATGTTATGAGAAACCATATCAAAGGCTGCGCTGAGAGCTAGTAAGATCAGCGCAGCACTCTGGCCGGCATCGAGGATTGTCCGGAGATGTTCAGTCGAGGACAGGAGGGCAGACTCGGTGCTATGGCCCGGCCGGAACCCGTTTTGAGATGGGTCCAGGATGTTATTATGGTCCATGTGTTGGGACAGAACGTTGTTTACATGAGCCTCTGCAAGTTTAGACAGCCATGGGAGCAACGAGATGGGTCCGACGTTTTCCAGTTTGGAGGGGTCTAAGGTGGGTTTTTTAATGATGGGGGAGACCCAGGCTTGTTTCCAAACCGCCGGGACACTAGCCGAGGAAAAGGAAAGGTTGAGTATATGGGCCAGGGAAGGTAGAAAGAATTCTAAAGATTGAATAAATTGGGCTGGCCTCATTGGGTCTGCTGGGGAGCCAGACTTAACCTTCCTGCAGAGTTTAGTTAGGTCCTCATAGGAGATTTCTGGTATGAGCGTCAGCGTCGTGCCATCAGTAGTGGAATTAGTGGAGTTAGGCAGGTCAGAGGAGTGCTGTGGGAATGATCTGTAAATTTTTTGAACTTTTTCTAGGAAGAAAATGGCAAGGTCCTCACACTGCTGCGCAGAGGTAATACTGGAGGCTGGGGTTATATTATTCTGTAGTTCTTGCACCAGTTTATAAATGACTTTGGCGGGGTTTGGGCTAGAGTTGATCGCTTCTGCGTAAAAGGAGGCGCGTGCGGAGCAAATAGCTTTATGATAAAGTTTTTGTGAGGCTAAATAAGAAGCTTTACTCCTGTCACTGTAATCCTTTCTCCAGATTCGCTCGGCTTTTTTACATTCTTTTCGCATGGATTTCAGCGTATCATTGCACCAAGGGTTGGAGGGGGAGCTACGCCCCTTAGTCCATTTGGCTGAGATGAGGGCATCTAGTCCTCTGGTAATCCAGTCATGGTAAGCAGCGTATGTCATGTCAATATCCATATTTGCCTCATGCTGGAATTCTCCTAGAGTGGCGTGGAGGTCGTTGGGTAAAAGTTTGTGCCGCGGCCTCTTTAGGCGTCGAGTTGGCTCGTCTTTGTTGAACGTTTCCCTAACCATCATGGTAATTTTGATTAGATAGTGGTCCGTCCATCCCAAGGGTTTGGGCACTTCTGTCCTGACCTCCGAGATGTTGGTAAAGACAGGGTCTAAAACATGCCCAGCCGAGTGTGTGGCAGCTTGGATTAAGGAATTTAATTGTAAGGCTGCAAAATCAGCCAGGAGGTTTTTGATGGTAGGGTCTTGAGTTGAGTCAAAGTGGAGGTTGAGATCTCCTAATATAGTGAAATTGGCCGAGCCCACCACTAAGGAGTTTGCCACCTCAAGGAGAGCTTCGATGAACTTTGAAGCAGGTCCAGGGGGTCGGTAGATGTAGAGCCCAGACAGGGCGAAGTGAGGGCCCGTTGTGATCTTGAATTGAGCACTTTCACAGCCCCAAAAATCTTCCTTAGTGAAAGAGCAGCTATATTGTTTTTTATAGATGACTGCTATGCCACCACCTCTAGCGTCTCTATTTAGAGTCTTCATTAAGTAGCCCTCTGGTTAGTTATACTGGTCATGTTATCACGGAGCCAGGTTTCACATAAAAAGAGGATGTCAGGGGTCTCATCAAGTAGGAGAGCATTTACCTCTAAGTGATGTTTAGCGAGGGACCTGACGTTCAGTTGGAGAACGGTGAGAGGGGTATAATTGGGCGAACCTAATCCGATCCCAGATAGGCAGGGGCTGGGAGTGGCAAAATGACAGGACTTACATTGTAGGCATGTCTGTCCGAGGTGGCCTGATATCTCCTCACAGCTCTGGCCAGGGTTCAGGGCGACAAGAAGTTCCCTATCATAGTGGAGTAGATCTCGTAGAGCTTGGCCAGGGGGACAGGCGAGAGGCGATGTCTTGGCGATGACGTGCGTAGACGGGCTTGCCTTTGGCGCGCCCGCTGCGCCCGTCCGCTGCGCATCCGGAAAATGCACATGATAAATAGGAAGGGTGGAACGGCGATAGGGGGGGGGTGGCCTCGAGGAACGCCGGTAATGGCGGCAAGAAGTGTGTCAGATTCTCGAGTCCGCGGCAGCGCTAAA
Organism: Lissotriton helveticus; assembly: GCF_964261635.1. NCBI lineage: Eukaryota > Metazoa > Chordata > Amphibia > Caudata > Salamandridae > Lissotriton > Lissotriton helveticus. Next base: position 1,420,181,422 of record NC_136059.1, on the reverse strand, counting down.
ATCCACTGCGCGAGCTAATGAGGAACAAGCTATGTCCTGAGAATGTCAGGAAAAGAGTGAGGTAAGTTTAAAATACAACAAATATAGTGACTCTCAATATTTTTAAAAATGCAAGTACAGGTTGTGCTCCCGGCTGTGCCTCAGGAGTGAGTGGTGAAGAGATTAAGAATGGGATCATACAGGGGATTAGTGCAATTCGGTATTTGTAGGTGTAAAATATGTAGTTTCACTTTATCTGTTTGTTCATGTAGTTGATAGATTAGATTGAGCACTGGTCATATGACGCATATACATCACAAACAGACTCTAATGGAGTCTGAATGCCTCACTTCGTGTGTCGGGGGAAGTAGGGAGGAGGGTTTGGAGAGGGGGGAGTGGTGGTGGGAAGACAGGGGGTAAAACTAAAAAAAACAACTCCAATACTAAAAATAAGAAAATAATTAAATGGATAAAATTGTTAGACTCTAATGGAGTCTGAATGCCTCACTTCGTGTGTCGGGGGAAGTAGGGAGGAGGGTTTGGAGAGGGGGGAGTGGTGGTGGGAAGACAGGGGGTAAAACTAAAAAAAACAACTCCAATACTAAAAATAAGAAAATAATTAAATGGATAAAATTGTTAGAAGATATGCAAAAGATCAAGATGCTGGAAATATTTGTAAAATTGAGAGGATTACAGATCCCTTGGAATTTAACAAGCAAGCTGTAATGGGGAAAATAAAGTTATGTTCTTGGAATGTGGCTGGACTTGATGACAGGGGTAAGAGGGCCCGGTTATATGAAATGATTTGACAAAACTCTTTTGATATAATCTGCCTCCAAGAGACTCACCTGCCTGGGGATAAAAAGGGACCTATTAAAAGTTGTGGTATACAATCTGCTTGCCTCTACTACACAAACATCGAATACTCGTGGGGTAGCCATTTTAGCTAAAAGTTCCTTTGGACAAGCCACACTTAAGGCAGTGGACACTCATGAAAGGTGGGCTATTATAGAACTCGAACTGGGTATCACTATCTGCTCAGTTTATGGGTCAAATCAAGATGACCCACAAATATTTGAAGATTTAGAATTAGAGTTTGCCTCCTGGCCAAGAAAGCTCATATTCTGTGGTGACTTTAATATCTCGCTGGGGTCCACTTGTAGAAGGCAGAGGCAGGATATATATACAGGCCGCAAGCCGAAGGTATTTAGAGCTATTAGCCAACTTAGTGATAGTCATGATCTTATAGATATTTGGGATGTTAAAAATCAATCTGATCCCGGGTATACATATTTTTCACACCCCCATGATAAATTTGTAAGAATTGACTATATATTAATAACAAGAGATCACTCTACTCAAGCAGAAATTATTAAATGCCAGAAGACAATCTCTGATCACAATTCATTGATCCTTACAATCAATATAGCTAACTTCAACAGGCTGCATTCAAACTGGACATTTGATAGAAAACTCTTGGTTAACAGAGACTATATAAACTATATAACTGCTTGGACACAGGGATTCTTTGATAGTAATCAGTTCAGTTCAGTTTCAATCTTTATTTTGATCAATTTTAGATCATAAAAGATGTGCAAACAAGTATACAGTTAAAACAAGCAGATGATATCCACCCATAATCATTAAAAGATACATTAAAAAAGTAATAATTTCATAGACTGTACATTACAATTCATTAGAACAATTCATTTATCCCATTGCTTGCTCTTGTTTCAAGGAGCGGGTGCGGATGTGCCACGTCGCAGTCAGGAATTTAGATACCGCGAACACAATGGGGGGTGAGAGGTCAGTTTTTAGAATCCTATAGGCAGGGAGGTGAATTTAAACCCCTAATTTTTAAGAAGAGTGACAAGCCAGTAGTTTCCTAGGTCTTTGGTACGCCTTGCAGAAAAATATAATATGCAGATCGTCTTCCCGATGATGTGGTCAAGACGGATAGTAATCAATTTAGTGCATCTAGGGGGGTTGTGTGGGACTGCTTTAAAGCCGCCCTCAGGGGAGAGACAATTAGCTATGTGGCTAGACGCAAAAAACAACAAGACAAGGCTATCTACCTGTTGATGCAAGAGCTGGCTAGAGCAGAAGAAGAACATACCGCATCAATAGCTCGGGGCGAAGACGGGGGACAAACCATGCCTCGAATGTTGGTTCTTAAAACAGAGCTTAATAATGGACTTACCCAGAAAGCAGCAGAAACCTTTCAGTCACACCAAAATAATACCTATGAAAATGGGGGGAGGGTGGGCAAGCAGCTGTCTCTGCGTACTCGTCAGAAGATTTCCTATAATACGATCACCGCTATTAAGTTAGAAGGTCAGGAATATACAAACCCGGAGATATTGTTAAAGTATTTCGGCAGGATTATCAAAAGCTCTATCAAAGCGATGGCATAACTGACTTGAATGAAATCAGAGAATATCTAAGGGAATTTCTAACTGACACCAGGCTGAGTAGGGCCATTGACACTATAACTAGAGAAGATCTGGAAAAAGAGATCACGGTCACCGAGTTGCAATTGGCCTTATCCGGTCTGGCCTCAGGGAAGGCTGCAGGTCCCGATAAAACTCCTCTAGAATTATATAGACTACTAGGAGGGCAAATAATACCTTTTTTATTAGATCTGTTTGTTGGGATACAGTGGAGCGGTATCCCGCCAGAATCATGGAAGGAAACTAACATAATTATTTTGTCGTGTATTTCTATAGGTTCTGAATCAGTCCCCCTATTCCTGACCCTATTCTGGTTAAACTAACTATCAAGTTAACTAACAGTCAGCCCATGAGGCAAGAAAACCCCCATGATGCAGATACCGTTATCTGACGCAGTCACACTACGGCACAGGAACGTGTTATCTGATTAGGTCATAACGCTTGAGATCTAATTAGACAAGCGACATTCCTCCAGCCCCTGATAAGGCATACGACGTTCTCATAACAAATCAAACCTATGACAACCTGGATAATCCGTGCGGCCATTGTTTTGATTTCACAGAGAACTTTAGTAAAGAATGTGCTAACGAGCAAGTCGTATGACATCTTTATTGACGTACCTATGTCCATCCTTACGTCAATCTCGGCACCTTTAAGGTATAAATATTGCCGACCTTGCCCTATGCAAACACACGCGTGGTGACAAGACGGAGCAGCCATACTTGCCGAAGCCGAGAGCAGAAGCAGACCCCGCAGGCAGCAGCCCCGCCTTCCTGACGCGCTGAGAGACGCGCTGCTATCTCAAGCCGAGAGACCCAGCACCGGCGCTTCCGGGTAGCCCTCGCAGGCAGCCTGGAATATCGAGAGCAGAGAAAGAGATACCATTCCTCATCCATCCTAACTTCCAGGTACAGAACTGAATAACCCCTCCTAGAGAATTCTTTAGTTATTCACTTGGCAAAAACAAACTTAACTTAAACTGTAACTTTCTATTCCCGCCCACGCATTAGACTTAGGTCAGGTACACGGGGTAGGCGTATTTAGAAACACCAGTTGAGTGCGTTTAGTCAAATGTATATGTGTATGTAAATATATTTTAATCATTTTAAACATCATATGGCTCAGAAACCATATCAATGTTTTTACAGTATTATTTTGTACTATTGCTTTTAACGTATGCACTTTACTTAACTATAAGTATTGCAATAATATCGATCCATTTCTCTTGTACGAGAAAAGAGACTGATCAATAAATAACATCTTTTATTGAACACGCCCGTCTCTTCCTTTTCTCTACATTCTGATGAGACTAAGAATGCACGTACTGACTGAGTAAAATAATTGCCTTGTGCTCACACGACTCTTGAGATTGACTCTTGATTAGGGGAGAGCAAAGTTGTCATGTTCTATGGTTGTCAGAAACTAAATCCCTTCTTGTCTAATCAGGGGAGTTAATTCCTTCCTTGAACATTCGAGAAAGTTTCTAGCGAACTCTGAGCTTAGCTGGCAAACCCAAAAATTAAGTCTAGTATCGACAGTAGTAGACCTAGTTAACGTCTGGCCTAGGCCTTTACTGCTGTAGGTACTATTCCAATGCGCAGAGCCTATTGGGAAAATAGGAGCTACACTACATGGCGCCCAACGCGTTTGGAAAGGGCGATAAAACTAACGTAAGACATTTAGAGTAACTCAGTCGTGCTTTCTCACTCAGACCCCTTTTCCCAAATACTCCAAAGACGTCTGGAGTGGGTGAAAGGTTATAATATCCTCCAAAACCTCGCAGGAGGGAACTCCTATGTATGGTTCTTGGTCTAGTCAACGTTGAAGGATAAAACAGTTCCAAAATATTGTGCATCTAATCTCTGTTTCCATAAAGAAACCTGATCTGCAAATAAACATAATACCATCCTGTCAGCAAAATGGACAGCGATGAAGAACGAGAGGTTACTAGATTAGCTACTGAAATAGCAGATGCTGATGCTACCATGCAAGCAGCAGACGCGGATATAATACTCATTCCGGTCGCCAAAAGGAGATCTATAACCTTAAAACTTATAGAAAATGGACTGACACCTAGAGGTGGCACAGTCATATTCGTAATCGAGGCACACGAATATCGGCAGACAGAGGTATACTATACATGGATACATTTTCCAGCAGCTAATACTATAACAAAGTACTTCCACTATTACAAAGTAGAGGAACCTCCTAATGAGTACACTCCTTTCGAGGAAGTGGAAGTACCACTCAAATTCCAAGAGCATTTGCTCTTATTTGATGGCGCCCTAAAACATAATAATCACATTACAAGGCTCGGTCCTTTAGGAAGACCAGGAGCAACGTGGCCGGTCCTAGCCGGATACACACCATATCCAGACATCGAAAGAATGCCTGCAGCAGAGCTGTTAATACAGCTAAAACAACTACTAAAAATTCACAGACAATTAGTTCAGTATGTAATGCGGACTTCAACAATTCAGCCAGCGATTAAACTTCCACAGCTGACCCCTCACCAGGGGAACACAAATAAAATTACACCACAGAACATCCAATCCTGCCTAGGTAAAGTTCCAGCTAAACGGGAACAGATACCATTCTGGTTGGCACAGAAAATTACCCAAATAGAGGCGGTGTTTCCTGACACCACCCCATTAGAAAAACACAGAATTCTGACTATATGTCTCCCAATGGGAATCGCACCACACATTGAGGACTGTGACACTTGGGGTACAGTCTTTGCTTCCATCTACACAAAAACGCACGGTGTTCCATCCATTTCGGTAATACCAGATGTGCTAAAACAAATTCAAGATGAATACGGTCCAGAACCTGCTTTAACTCTTGGTATGAAATTACTAAAAGACTTCAAGCAGGTCTCGGCTATATTACTAGCCAACATAAAGGGTGAAGCAGCAAACGTGGCGATCCGCCAGAGGTTAAAAGAGACAGATATAGCAGACCAACCAGCTGAAATTGCCAGAATCATAGAAAAATCCTATGAAGAACTAGGCAGAGATAGTCTAGGTGGAATACCAGTAAAACCGCAACTGACTACAAGTCCAGAAAAAATATTTTTTAATAATAATAATTCACCAAAAAAGAACTGGGATGGAAACAAACAATCCAATCCTAAAGAAAAGAAATTCCAGTCCAGAGGAAGGTCTCCTAGGCGAAGAGAGAAATCTCCAAACCCGAGACAAAGGTCACCTCAGAGTGAACCCTCTGGGAATAGATATAACCTTAGAAATAGGGATAATATTAAAAAACCTGATAGATATCAAGACATTGATACACGTCCCTCTCAATCTTTTCAGACTTCCTCGCAGAAATCGGAAAGAAGAGGACGATCAGAAGAGCACGCCAAGTCCAAAGACAAGGAACCTGCTCAACTGAAAAAGAAATTACAATTTCCCAAAAAGAAGGTAGCCAGTATCAAGGTAGTTAACAATGCCGAGAATACTGAGGACACAACTGAAAAACGGAGAATGGGCTCAGACAATGCTAGACAGCGCAGCAGAGGTGAGCATAGCTCGCAAAGTCCTGATGGATCATCTGGAGACAGTGGACACGAATGAATATCTTCAAGTGGAAACTGCAGATACCAGAGTTAGCAAGCCCCACAAAATATACGAGATAACATTACGTATAGAGGGAGATAAGACTAGGAAAATAAGGGGACTATTTTGGGATAACCTCTCAAAGGGTTATGACATACTTCTAGCTGAAAAAGACTGGCCACCAGAGTTTGTCAGGGAGTGCCCTCATGGCGAAGAAGTAATTATGCCTGCCTTCTCGAATCAAATACCGATTCATAAAAAATATACACTTGCTAGAAAGTGGGCAGTGGCCTTAGCACCTGCTTTATATAAAAATCATGTAGGATGGGATGAGGATTCTCCTCCTCACAAAATCCAGTTAAAATCACAACCTACTGCACAAAGGCAGTACCCAATTAAGCAAGAAGCTAAAAAACAAGTAAATGAAATACTAGATCAGCTAGAATACCAGGGGGTGATTGAAACTTGCACCTCACAAATGAACAATCCTTTGTTTCCGGTCTCCAAACCAGACAATTCGTACCGTCTAGTTTTGGATTACCGACACCTTAACACATGTTGCAAAACTTTTGCAGTGCAAAACTCACACAGTTCTGCACTAATGAATAACATAGTGCGCAAAAAATACAAAACAACCTTGGACATCTCCAACGGATTCTTTTGTCAAAACATAGCACCAGAGAGCAGATATTTAACTGCATTCTCAGTAAATGGCACTCAAAAACAATTCTGTTGGTTAGCCCAGGGGTACAAGAACAGCCCGGGGGTATTCTCAGCAAGAGTAACAGAATTACTACAACTATATGATGATGAAGCATTATCTTATGTCGATGACATTTACTTAACAGATGATGACTTGGAGACTCACTTGAAAAGAGTGAACACCATAATACTTGGTTTCGCTGCAGAGGGTTACAAATTCAACTTCAAAAAATCCAGAATTGCCCATCTGAAAATCCAGTACGGAGGATATGAATTATCAAGTATTGCCTGGTTGACAGTCTTTTAAGAACTAGAAGAATTAAAAAATTTAAAATATGAAAAGACGTATCCTCTGCCAATCGACATTCTGCCTCTACGACATTACGCCTGTGTAATATATACAGACGGACATGCTCAACCCTCAGTTTGGGGAGAACATGCATACAATCCCACATGTGAGATTACAAAAGAAGTGTGGCACGGAGGTAAACTAAGACCTCTATTAACAAAATCACACTCAGTAGAAACTAATTCAGAACTACAAACTGAAATATTAGCTTTGAAAATGGCGCTAGATAATGCGGATCGCGAATTCCCGACACTTATAGTGTCAGATTCATATTTCTGCGTCAAAGCATATAACAAGGATTTGCAGACCTGGATTCAGAACGGTTACAAAGATGAGACGGATGCACCAATAAAGCAGAGACTGCTCTGGGAACAGGTAGCTCTTTTGAAAAAAGAACTACCAAAGACTCACGTGACACACTCACTGAGTCACCAGCGTGATGGCGTTCACGTTGTAGGGAATTCATTGGCTGAAACAGCCGCAGCGGCAGCCAGTAAACCGGCTCCCGTAGATCGAAAAAAGCGTACATTAAAATACATTGACGGCGAAACATTGCTGGCGGTGAAAACGTCATCAAAAGGCGACTGCTCAGCGTTACCGATCAACTATCCACTCAATTACACATACATCATAGATGCAAACTCCATTCCTTTTGCTCGAATCCCTGGAGTGGGGGATAGAGTGATTCCAAACATGGACAGGAGAAACTTGTTAATCGCAGACGCACACATGGGCGAGGGTCTCAGACACCATAAATTAAAAGATTCTCTGGAAGAATTACAATCACGGTACTGGTGGCCAGGCATGAGCCTGCGCTACACCATGTTTGTAAAAAACTGCCCAAACTGCAACAGAGATCGCAGTGGGGAGAGAAGCAGTTTAATACCTCGTCGTAGCAAGGCGGATAATATTACCAACAAAAAGAATGGCTTGCGATTAACATATACAGGCTAGTTTCCACTTATAATATAGATCAACAGCACTCGGCTGACGTCCGGACTGTTATACAAGATTTGCGAGTCTAAATGGCATATACGCTAAGAGCATGCTACGTTCGACCATTTTTTTCTTTTTCTCAGGCAATCCAGCCTGGGGGGGGGAAAGAATGGCCAAATGAGCACAGCCCAGCGGGAATCTTCTCACTTCCTTCCTGAGGGTATGGGATGGTGTAAAGAAAAAACCAAGACAGAAAGCAATCTATAATAGAAAGGATATTAGGTTCGGGAGCTGGGTGGGTCAAACATCTAATAAGTGTCCAACGTAGTCTAAATAACTTGCCAAGAAATTCTCTGAAGGGATTCAGTCCGTACGAATTATTATTCGGAACTAGGATGTTGATCTCTGACCTTGATAGTCAGACTTCAGTGGTAACAGAAAAAAGCTTTGATGTCAAAGACCGTTTGGCTATTTTGCAGGACTTAAACAAAACAAGAAAAGACCTGAGCAACATACAGTTGAAACAACAGCCAACGACCACTGAAGATTCACCACCTGTCCCAGCAAGACCTGTCTGGATTCCAAAAGTCGGGGATCTAGTCAGGGAGAAGATCGCGGTAAAGAAGGAATTTGGGCCTTCTTACAGAAAAGCAGTTCCTGTATTGTCTGTCAACGGGACAAGATCAGTTGTACTACCGCCACTTGCTGGAAAAAAGGAGAACCGAGTTGTATCCATCGACCTGGTAAAACCACAACATGTGGCCGATAACCAACGGTAGGCCAAGTGGACTCCCAATAAGTAGCAGAACACCAAGGTTTGCTACCAGTACAGAGGTCCTATCAAAGAGGCTCATCACATTCGAAACGCCAACAGAAGAACAACAAGGACTATGCAACAATGCAATAGAACTAAGACCTCTGAAAACCCAAATAAAGACATTTAGCAGAGACACACCAATCTATACAGAAGTACCAAGTGAAAATGCAAGAAACAAAAATCCTGAACCAATTGGAACAATTGATAGAACTGCATCTGGTTACTTCATCAACTTCGATGATTCCTCTGACGGCTTCAGTGAACAAAAGACACAGCCATCACCAAAATCCTTTAAAGACAAAGCAAAGGAACTTTTGAAACAACTAAAAGAAACATATCTGATTTCTCCATGGATTGAATTTTGGGTGGGTTTTGGTGCATTTATCCTCATACTTTGGCTCATCATGGTATTTACCTTGGGACGCTTCATTGAGGGAAAATATGCTAAAATGGACACAGCAAGTCAGAACATCAACTTGGTCCTCAAACCACACACATCTTCACACGTCGAGAAACGAGAACTTTCTTCAGAACTTTCTTCAGCCAATTTTACAGCAATTCCAATACCTGGTGGGGTAGCCTGGGACAACACTGACTATGAAATTTATGGTCCGGTCGAGATCCTGAAATATCCACACCAAATTAAGATCTCTTTGAGTGACTTTGCAAAACCAAACTCATTTGCTGATGATTGGGACTTTGAAAGTATTAACAATATGATGTCTGACTTAGTAATGTCTGCTAAATTTACAAAACATGATTATTTGCAGGGTTCTACAAATTATGACAGCATGTACTGCTATAACCATTATGGTAACCATTTCTTGCATAAATCTGCACAACCTAGAAATGTTTTAAATTTTAATCAATGGGAACATTGTGCTACACCTCCAAAAGGGAGCTCAAGAACCGTGTATGGCAAATATTCATATTTTTCAGGTTTTAACACAAGTAATGCGGAAACATTTTATTTTAAATTGTCAAACAAGACAGGGACCAAAACCATGATAACCAACACAAAATTGATTTATTCTGACTTATTCTTTGAACAAATGAATACTTTTGGATTTAATTATTGGGACAAAAATGTTGATTTGAAAAGTGTTTGGGGTACAAAAGAATGGCAAGTACAGGGTATAGAAGCTTTGTTTAGAGCCTGCATGATCCCAGAACAAATGATATTTTTAAATGACACTGTTCAACAAACCACCTGTCTTGGCTTAGCCAAAATCAAAGATTTAAATAACCTGTCTATTCCAAAGCCAACAATGTTTAGCAATAACTCTGATACAGATGAAGAAATAGACATAAACCATATACTTAACCAAAACAGAACACATCCTGATTGGAAACAATGGTTGATCTGGCCCACAGATACAAATAACTGTCAAGATAGATTCCTGAATAAAACACAGGGTTTCAAAATGACCAGGCCAGACCCTAGATATCCCCAAAGACATCACCCAGGGATAATAACAACCTACAGTGTGGGCAAATTATGCCTTCAATGGCTACAAACTTCCACACTGCCTGAAATTAAGCAACACCTAACTTTACTTACTGATGGTGCTGACTTGCGTGATTTCATAATGGGACCACGCAAACAGCGTCAAAAGCGTTTCATAGCAGCCTCTGTATATGCAGCATACAATGAGGCCTGGAAGGTTACTCAAATTGAGACAGCAGAAAGAATACGGGAAATTGACCGTATTAATTTGGAAAAATCACTTTCTGTAGTGGACAATGGGTTAATGACTCTGTCCTCCAGAATTTTTTCATTGGACAGCATTGTGTCTTCAGCAATCGATATATTATCGCAAGACTTACTGTTATTACAACATGGTCAGTCACAATTGCGTTCTATTGTACAGCTTGGCTGGACGTTACAAAATCTGCGTTCAGGCTACGTGCCTTGGCGTTTAATCAACACAACGTCACTATTCCAAATCTTTAACCTTACTGATAGACAAATCGGTATGGCGCAGAAGGGTGCTGATTATACAATCTTGAGCATTGAAAAACTAGAAAGATTACCAATGACAATGTCAGAACGACCTGTCAGTGAATGGATAATCCACGGAATCATAAATATTCCAATCTCAACCTTCAGGTTTCAATACTGCCAAAAATATATACAGGCTGGCATGTACGAGAAATTGGGAAAGGGGTACCTTAAAACAACATGGAACCTGCCCTATTCACATGCATGTGTCAGTAATAAAGGACAGAAAGTGTTTCTTAGTGGCAACAATTGTGCTATGTCACTAAGCGGCACGCTTCTATGTAACGGTATTAGTTTGCACGGAGCCTGTGAAGGGAATTCATACAACCTTTCATGTCACCAGCAAGGCGCACCTGCAACTGAAATAGAACCATTCTTTCAAAGACTCTATAATGGGAGTTACATTCTTATTGTAGACCGCAGATGTTGCAGTCTTATGCCCGGGACTCCTTATCTAGTAACTACAACAGCGAAGGTCAAGTGCTGTGGACGTTCTTTGTTCCCCAGCTCCTTTCCAGACAGGGAGGCGAGGGCATGGCCCAGTTTGAAAATTACTTCTATTCGAATAGACACTTTAAGCAGAATGAAAACAGTGCTTCTTCAGACGCCTACAAGGCTCACGTCATCAAAAGAAACGTATGATCTACAAGTCGCAAGGACGACTGCAGAGATACATACATTATTATCAACCAATTCCCCCGTACATTTCGCGGAAATCCTGAGCGAAATCTTAAATATTTCTGATACCACTGGGGTCTCAAAGGTATTTAAGACAGTATTTTCGATGGCATTAACACCATTCAAAGCCATACTGGGTATTTTTCCAGATTTCGTCCATTCGATTTTTGGCGGACTTCCCCTGATCCTGGGACTAATTGCAGGAATCCTATTCCTAGTCCTTATTTTTCGTTATGGCAACCCATGTCACAGACCAAACTCTGACGACAATGGAAGAAACGATCCTAGCCATTGGATACCGGGACCGGATATCAAAAATCCTGGGACTCTCCCGGCTTAGAGACCTGAACATGACTTGGTTTCTATCATTTCGACCAATGTGGCAAAGGTGTGTTTTACCTGTACTAAGGTGTCTGCTATGCGGAGAAGAATGCGTGTTAGACACCTGTCTGACGCTACAATCGGATGCGCCGGTGGATGCAGATACACTGTTGGTTCCTACCAAGGTTCACGCACTGTGCTGCCCTCAAAGGCTGCCAATTCTGATGACGGCATTCCTGGAATCTTCACCACTGCGATTGAAGAGTAGTGAAGTTCAAGATGAAAGCAGCATCGAACAGGTACGACCTTCTGTCAGCAATGCAAATCAGAATGTCAATGGAGACAATCATGCGCACGAATGCATGGTTACCCCTATTTCCGACTTAGAGGAACTTTCCCATGAAGCTGTTGACAGTTTTTTCGAAAGCCTGAATGATATGATGTTCTCTCCGGAACAGAAATAGAGACTTTTGAGTAAACTCGCACACGGCGTTCCCTGAATTCGGCCTTCAACTTTAACAATAAAGTCACATGAACAATTACAATCCAGTTCACGGACAGCAACTTTTTTCAGCAAGCCCCTAAAATATTTTTCTATATATTTTTTCCCGGGACACTGATCTTCTGCTTAAAGTAAGAAACTATTCCTAGAGAACTAAGATTTCTATTTTTTTAGATACTTTATAGACTTTATATAGACTTTAGCTGCCCGCTGGTATGTTCACAATATATTTTATGTGATGAAATGGTTTCGACTTTTTTTCTGTATAGCCATATTAAGAGCCATTTCATGTGTATTTCTCATATACCAACAAGCAATAATGCATAAAATGCGTGTTTACTTTTGCATTTAATTCATAGCTTAAGTGCATACAATATATATGACTGCAATTTTTCAGTATATTTGAAAATTTCGAAATGCATTTATGTATTTTGGGGTGGTAAGGTATACACTATACTCTATAGTATGTTGTACTATGTTATACTATGCATAGTTTAGTAGATATGACCATAGTTAGCGTGGAGTGGGTGTCGTGTATTTCTATAGGTTCTGAATCAGTCCCCCTATTCCTGACCCTATTCTGGTTAAACTAACTATCAAGTTAACTAACAGTCAGCCCATGAGGCAAGAAAACCCCCATGATGCAGATACCGTTATCTGACGCAGTCACACTACGGCACAGGAACGTGTTATCTGATTAGGTCATAACGCTTGAGATCTAATTAGACAAGCGACATTCCTCCAGCCCCTGATAAGGCATACGACGTTCTCATAACAAATCAAACCTATGACAACCTGGATAATCCGTGCGGCCATTGTTTTGATTTCACAGAGAACTTTAGTAAAGAATGTGCTAACGAGCAAGTCGTATGACATCTTTATTGACGTACCTATGTCCATCCTTACGTCAATCTCGGCACCTTTAAGGTATAAATATTGCCGACCTTGCCCTATGCAAACACACGCGTGGTGACAAGACGGAGCAGCCATACTTGCCGAAGCCGAGAGCAGAAGCAGACCCCGCAGGCAGCAGCCCCGCCTTCCTGACGCGCTGAGAGACGCGCTGCTATCTCAAGCCGAGAGACCCAGCACCGGCGCTTCCGGGTAGCCCTCGCAGGCAGCCTGGAATATCGAGAGCAGAGAAAGAGATACCATTCCTCATCCATCCTAACTTCCAGGTACAGAACTGAATAACCCCTCCTAGAGAATTCTTTAGTTATTCACTTGGCAAAAACAAACTTAACTTAAACTGTAACTTTCTATTCCCGCCCACGCATTAGACTTAGGTCAGGTACACGGGGTAGGCGTATTTAGAAACACCAGTTGAGTGCGTTTAGTCAAATGTATATGTGTATGTAAATATATTTTAATCATTTTAAACATCATATGGCTCAGAAACCATATCAATGTTTTTACAGTATTATTTTGTACTATTGCTTTTAACGTATGCACTTTACTTAACTATAAGTATTGCAATAATATCGATCCATTTCTCTTGTACGAGAAAAGAGACTGATCAATAAATAACATCTTTTATTGAACACGCCCGTCTCTTCCTTTTCTCTACATTCTGATGAGACTAAGAATGCACGTACTGACTGAGTAAAATAATTGCCTTGTGCTCACACGACTCTTGAGATTGACTCTTGATTAGGGGAGAGCAAAGTTGTCATGTTCTATGGTTGTCAGAAACTAAATCCCTTCTTGTCTAATCAGGGGAGTTAATTCCTTCCTTGAACATTCGAGAAAGTTTCTAGCGAACTGTGAGCTTAGCTGGCAAACCCCAAAATTAAGTCTAGTATCGACAGTAGTAGACCTAGTTAACGTCTGGCCTAGGCCTTTACTGCTGTAGGTACTATTCCAATGCGCAGAGCCTATTGGGAAAATAGGAGCTACACTACAATTTTCCCTAAAAAGGGCAAACCTACTGAGCTTCCATCATCATACCGCCCAATCTCATTGATTAACTCTGATTGGAAGCTCTACGCAATGATCTTGGCTAATCGGCTTGGGGGGGGGGGTCATCGAACATCTGGTCTCCCCCTGGCAACATGGGTTCATTCCCGGCAAGGGCACAACGGATCATACCCGTAGAGTCATCTCCCTTTTTGATATCATGTGCGGCACTGGGGGCCGGATATCGATGATCCTCCTTGACGCTGAGAAAGCTTTCGATCGAGTGTCAGGGGATTTTTTATGGGGAGTGCTGGAGCTCAATAATTTTGGGCCCGGCTTTGCGAAATCAATCAAAGCAATGTATCAAGACCCAAGGGCCAAGCTTCATGTGATGGGTATTGAATCCAGCTCAATTAATATATCAAGAGGTACAAGGCAGGGATGTCCCTGCTCCCTGATATTGTTTGCCATGTACATTAACCCTCTGATTTTTAAATTAATACGATTCTGGGAAATCAAACCAATTATCATCGGTGCATATGAAACTAAGATACTCGCTTACGCCGATGATGTGGCAATAGTAACACCAAACCCCGCTGAGGCAATTGCAGAAATAGAAATCATTAACCAGTCGTTTGGCCACTATTCTGGATACTCGCTTAATCGAGACAAAACTGTGGTTCTATGCACCGATAATATTGAGTATGTAGATACTAGAAAAGCAGATAAAGCCACATATCTTGGAATATGTGTATCTCCAAAGGTTGAAGATAATAATAATCTAAACTACGAACCCCTAAGGAGGGTCATAATAAAGGATCTTACTAGGGATAATAGCCTACATCTGTCAATCATTGGTAGGGGAACCTTCTTAAAAATGAATATACTGCCCAGGCTACAATACTTGTTTCGAGCTATCCCTCTAATTGTAGAGGATAATATCATCAAATCCATTGAATCACAAATGTCTAAGTTTGTTTGGCAATACGGAAAAATCAGGAGGGCTATGAAATACCTATCTTTACCTCAATATAGGGGTGGCTTAGCAATTCCTAGTATGATGTTATACCTTTGGGCTGCTCTTCTCCATCAAATGGCACCGTTATTTAATACTACATCACCCACTGAGAGCACACAGAGCTGTGAAATACCATCTATTTATGAATTAGCAATTGGGAAAAAAGCACAAGGTTTTTTGCTGAGACAATTAGAACCAAATTATTATAAAAAAGTTAAGTTTAAAATCATTACAAGTGCTTGGAAAATATGGAAGAAGGCTTCTAGAAACATGGCAATTCCAACATTCAACAGATATACTCCATTGTGGCACTCCTCCTTATTGCCAATACAAGCTAATGATGATTTTGCTAAAAAATGGGAAAGTATGGGGATTACCACAGTTTGGGACTTCTTGGGTGGTGATTCAGATACTAGATTTCTGAACCTCCAGACAAACTTTGCTATCCCTAATATTGATTATTTTAAGTTCATTCAAGTTTATACTATTCTTAATTTTAAAATTCCTAGAATTACACTTGAGAATATTCCTTTCTTTGATAATATGGGTAAAAGCTCGACAAGAATTGGAACATTCTATGATTTGCTTTTGAAAAGACTTAAAGATGATTTGGAACATATAGAGACATCATGGGCGGGTAAACTTGTTAATCCCAATGTAGATATTGATATGTGTCTGCTGTTAACATCGCGATTACTCCTATCTTCCAATTTAAAAGCCCAGTTATACAAAACTATCTATGATTTATATTTCACTCCCGCTAAGTTACATGCATGGGGTAAAAGAATAAACGATGAGTGTCCAAGATGTGGAGTAGGTCCTGCCACCCTTGTACACATGTTTTATGAATGTGTTAACACCTTCACCACGGCGGCTATTCCGCCGCAGTGCTAAGGGTTTGGGGCGGCCGCGCGGCAGCCGCATGCTGGTGACGGAACCGCTCCGTCACCAGCGTCGGTTGAGCTGTGCTCGTGACGGAGCGGTTCCGTCACGACCCGCCCCGCTCAATAGAACCCTCAGCGCAGGCGCGGAATTCGCGCCGCGCATGAGCGCTCTATCGAGCTGGGCGGGCCATGATGGAACCGCTCCGTTATCAGCACAGCTCAACCGACGCTGATGACGGAGCGGTTCCGTCATCAGCGCCAAAGGGGTTAAATTAACAACATTGAAAAAATTTTTATCAGAATTCTGGGAGGAAGTGTTTGGCCATAAAGTGGCAGAATCACCCACACTTTTTGTTCTTGGTTTTGATAATACTCTTGGGCTTAGCACGGAAGAGGAAGCATGTATATTCCTAGGTACAGCAGTTTACAGAATAATACTGGCGGCCCGCTGGAAGGACGCGGGTTCCCCAAGTTTTCAAATGTGGATAACTCACTTTTTTGGGATCTATAAAACAAGAAAAAGCCATATATGCGGCTAGAGGAAGAAATTCTAGAATACATGGTATTAAGATTTGGTCTCCAATTGCTGCCTGGAGTAGGGATGTAAGAAATGTTTAAAGATGAATTGTTCCTATTTATATTAATATATACATTCTAGTCGTCCTGGTATGTGTTAACAAAAGTAAGGAATCGCTTACTCTAATTAATTTTATGAATGATGAAGGCTTTTTAAATACTTGATACCGATATATATGTATATTTCTATTACCTTGTGAGCAATATTTGGAGTTGTTTAATAATTTTTTTTTAAAAAAGAAAGACATCTCTTGTCCATTCTAGGCTGATTGAGAACCTCATAGTTAGAGAGATATGGAATTGGAGCACGAATCAAGCATTGTCGGATGGGGAAACATCCTTTACAACGCAACTTTTACCACGCAGTGCTATTACAACGCAGGTTTTTCAACGAAAACCATTACAACGCATTGCGCTGGGGGGGCGCTCTAGGATAGGGAATAGATTTAATTTACTATCCAACACCTTCCCTAGTGTCCACGGGGACTGGAGTTGGAATAGTAAATTAAACTATTCACTGCCCAGCACCCCAAAGCACTATGCGTTGTAATGGTATGCGTTGTAAAATCTGCGTTGTAACAGCATGCGTGGTAAAAGCATGCATTGTAACATCATACATCCGTCTGATGCTCATTGGTTCCAGGACTACTTCTTGCAGAAAGAGTTGTCTATTCTAAATTCATTTTGATGCAGTTTTACAATTGTAAACAGAATGCAGGTCACACCATAGCAACGCATGAGATTGATTGGTTTTAACAGGTTACAGTTCTGAGGTACAGGGTAGCACAGTGACACTCGCCTCCCTAGTTTATAGATGTGAAGACCTATTTTCATACTACAGGACAGCAACCAATTGTCTATTGATAGCCATTGGATAAATATGGCTCTTAGTTTCTAAGATTTGCCTGCTGAGCGGCACTGTCTAGGAGAGGAGGATTATTTTTGTTGTCTTGAATAGACAAAGGGGTATATTATCAACAACTAGCGATAATTTTTGTCTCTAACTTGTTTAGAGACAAAAATTATCGCCGCACATCGGCGATTTTTATCGCAGATAAACCTTGCTATTAGCAAGGTTTATCGCAAATGCGATAAAAAACGCCCGCAATGCATGAATATCGCTGAAAAGTCAGCGATATTCATGCATTATCGAGCAAATGCTCTTAGCCATGTTATCCACCTCCCATTGGATAACATGGCTAAGAACTGCTCAGGGCAGGTGTTAGCTTTTGGAGATATTCGCCCTTAGCGCAAATATCTCCAAAAGTTGGTAATAGGAGATAGCGATGTTAGCGACTGTTTCCAGTCGCTAACATCTTGGCACGCCCACTTTGCATATCATTAGTGATAAATATCACTGACATGCAAAGTGGGGCCCATGATGGTCGCTATCTCCTATTAGCTGTCGCTAACTGGTGTTAGCGACAGCTTGGTAATAGGGAGATAATTTTATCTCCGCTTTCTTGGCTTATAAAGCCAAAAAAGCGGAGATAAAACCCCTTGATAATATACCCCAAAGACAATTGACAAGGTAGTAGATGAGATGCAATGCCCAGTGCAGAGTACCTGCTTTAATTATGTTGAAATACAATTTATTGTGGAGAGCGTGTAAAGAAGTGGAAAGGTAGATGATTATAGATGCTAAATATTTATTTATACACATTACATAATTCCTATTCCCTTTGACTCTGATGATGCCCTAATTTAATAGCATTGTTACCAAGACATTTAAGCCACGTCTAGATTTTGCGATATGGAGGATGTTCCTTTGACTGATGTCCTCAAACTTTGGTATTTGTTCTCAGACATGTTGTGGAAATATGTGGTAACCCATTAGGCTAGTTGATGTATGGACAATACATAATGTTAATACCGACACAAAGATATTAAAACAGACACTGATATGTTATTAACAGACATGTAAGGAAAGTACTTATTCTCCTGTATTTAATTTCTGTATTCTTTTTGATGCACTGTGAAAAATGTTGATAGAAGTTGATCATGAACCTTTTATGACTTCACACAGTGATAGTCCCAAAATCATGCACAAGCTAACAGTTGAAAGGCTAATATTACAAACATTACATTGGCGCTGGATGTCCTTTTCCTGTAAAGCAGTCACCAGGGTGAGTCTAAACACAAAGGTGAGCATGTACTCTGTGCTGACATCATACATTAAATGAGATAATATTGAGAGGTTTTCGTAAAACGGAATGGAAAACGTGTTTAGTTCTGAGAAAAGGATTCCTTTACCTTGTAGTCATAACCAGTGCTGAAGAGAATGTTGCTTGCGGTGGGGTGCCACTCGATGAGTCCAACCCTTCGAGAATGACCTAGGAGCTCTTTTGCAGCAGTCGTGATACTTTTGGACAGGAAATGCTTTGGAATTTCCCAGATTTTTACCTTGCAAAAAAGAAAACAATAGGAAATGTAAATATAACAAGAATAGTTGTCTTAAAGCCTCCAGCCATCTTAGTATCATTACGTTTATTCTGTAAGGCTTTTCACCTGAAAGTTTGAGAAGTACACATTCTGCCTGATGACATTTGGTAAGAATATGTTGTTTGATGGCCTACAGAGGATGCTGCTCTCTTTGTGCTTGAGTCAAATCAGCTGTTCAATATAACACAGGGTGCTCTATCTTTCAGCAGTTAAAAGGTACTTGGAGGCTGCATTAGTACTGGGAGTAAACTGACAGCTTCAAAATCATTTCTCAATATTTTAGAACACTCACTAACCTAGAAACCTTCCAATATCGAGTACCTGGTAATTGTCTTTAAATCAAACACAACAAAAATCCTGAAAACTCAATCTAACCTGTACTCAATTATCTCACGTGCATTGTAATCCACTCACTCCATCTCTGGCTCTATAAAATTGGATGAAGTGATAAGATGCAATTTAAGATCAAAATATCCAGGAGAACCCTGTTGGGCAGCCTCACACTTGCTTCGGACACCAAGAGCCACATAAAGGTGTCTGTCCTCAAGAGAAGGTATTGGTCTTAAAGAGGATAATTCCTTGTTAAAACTGGCTTTCAACACCAATATCTAAAGGAATACAAGCGTGGCCTGCGACCCCTGCTATCCAGGCGCTTACTTCATACTTCCTCTATCTTTGTAAAAGAGAGGTAAGTCTAGAGAGAGCAGTAGAGTCTAGAAGATTAAATCATCTACTCATGTAAGGAATTGAAACTGCCCTGATAAAGATTGACGTGAACTTCATTGTCATAGATGAACACCACTGCTCTGATCCTAAAAGTGGTTCACTGCATTGTAGTCACCGCATTCGCCTAAAAACACTTTGGATAGGTGCAGATTTGAAAACAGAAAGTCTGGTGTATGCTCTGTTTGCCTGTGTGGAGCGGTTGTGTAACTCCGTGGAGAACAATGAAATCTCTCAATATGTACATATCCCCTTGAGAATTGGTGACACCCTCACATACGTGAAGCTCTCATAGAGTTTTTGGCCCCGTGGTGCAGAAGGATGCCCGTCTGTTATCTTTGTGTGTATTTATTTTGTTTTGGATTGGTTTTATTTTTTTATATTTTTATTTACTTTTTGACTTTTATATCATGTTTTTGGTCTTTTTTCCTGTTTTGGGCTTTCACACTAGGACCCTGACAGTGGCTTTGCAAGGTTTCAGTACATTGTTTAAGATGTTGCTCGTTTCTATGTGCTTTTGCACTCAATTATACTTTTGCTATCCTTGTATGTGCAACGTCTGTTGGTAACTGACTGTTAATTTTTTATATATAGCCCCTTGATGGGAGTTTTAAGGTCACGTCTCCCTTTTACGGCCCCTCTATTCGTTTTAGTTATTAGCTTAGGTTATATTTCCACCCAGACTGCCATTCCATTTATTGACCTATTTACCTCCCAAAGTTAATTAATTCGCTAGTAGTATGAAAAGATTGCGGCTTCAGCAGTACATTATGGTTTTTCAAGAAAGTGTACAATTTCTTCTTTAATTGCCTTTGTTAACAGTTGCCAAATTGTACACAGCAACATTTATTATTAGGCTAACTTAAATGTTGTCAAAGAACGTGCTCTTGAATGTCACTGTACTGTATTGCAGGCAAACTCGGCCAGGCTTTTGGATGACAGATGTTCCACTCCCTCTCCTCCTAGATCACATGCTGAGATATTCAGCAAACCAGTCGCCTTCCCTGAAGACTACTGACGCAAACGTTCTATAAATGTGCTTATGGAAGGTCCGCCCGCAGTTAGCTACGTGTTCAATGTTCACAGCCGAAACACAAGGGCTCCAGTGATCTAGCGCCTTACCGTGGCATCCTCGGAGCATGAGGCTATTACAAAGTCATCGAAAGGGTTCCACTTTATGTCCAGGACGTTGCCCTTGTGCCCGCAGACTCTCGGATGATGGGGATCGAGTTTTCCAGTCTAAAAAAACAAGGAAAAACTCAAAATTATTACATACCATGCATATATTAAATGTAAAATTTGTAAAAAAAAAGTGCGAGCCCTAGAGTTTTACATAGCAGCCCACTGACAGGGTTGCCTAGTGCCAGGGGTACCAACTACCAAGGCTGCATACTTTTGATTCCACCTCATGTCTCGCTCTTCCTTCCCCCACTCCATGTCTCTTAATCTCAAATAAAACTATTGCAGCTTCTTTTTCAATTTAGCTTTCTCCATTTATCCTGGTTTTCCTAACCTGCCCTCGATGGTCTACCTGGTTCACACAGACATACACATATTCACATTTTATTTCCACCTTCCACAGTACGATGCGGTGGGACTGCATTGATCACATATACATACCAGTCCAAAAAAGAAGAACACTTCAGTGCCAGGGCTAGAGGGTCAATACTCAAATCCACTTTTTTTCCTTCCATTTTTTTAACACATTGTATTGTGTTTAAACTAAGGTCACAATTATGAAAGTCTATATCTTGGAAGCAATATTGCACCAACAAAATTGACCTAATCCATGTCTTTCCCCCTCAAATGAAGCACAAAATGTGGATTTCATTGCTTACCGCATTCACCGGACATTTTCCCCCACAAACTATCAACAGGTTTGGCCTAACAAAATGTACTTGCACGGGGTGCCGTGTTTGCCAGAAATCTCCTAATTCCAATGTGTGCAGTAACAGCAGTTCCGAAGTCACCAAGGCACTCGTAATCAAGGCCTGTGTCTTCATGTTACTATCAAGTAATTACTAGCCGAAATTTTTTTTGAGCTAATTAAAAAAATCATATTTTCCTGTAATGTGCATTCAAATTAAAAACTATGGGCTTATTTATGTGCCCTTGCGTCAATTTTACGCCATGGGTGCATCACTTTTTGTGATGCACCAGCTGTGAAAAAAAGCGCTTTGTTGCACCATATATACAAAGTGACGCATCTAGGTAGATGCGTCACTTTGTAAACCCCTGCGCCACATTATACCTGCGCCAGATATAATGTATGCAGGGTGGGAGTTCCGATGCAAGAAAGGGTCATAGAGGTGACGTCGTGAAATCTATAAGATTTCACTGTGCCATTTCTAGGACGCAAATGCGTCAATCTCTTACGCCTGCCTCATGGCAGGCGTAAGACTGATGCAGGCACATTTCACATGGAACTTGCCCATGTGTAATGACCCATTGCTAGAGTTGCGTCATTTTTGTGACACACTCCAGCAATGCGTCATTTTTGCACCTACATATACGCCAGAAATACTGTAACTGTAACTCCTTGCGACATGATGCGTCATACTGTAAATATGACGCATCATTGGTTTCGCAAGGAGGGCGCAATGAAAAGTGACGCATCGCTGTGTTCTCGCCGCGATGCATCACTTTTCATAAATGAGGCCCGTAATCGATAACTGTTTTACGTAACTCCACTAGGAAGCATTTGTTCTGTTCTAATACAAGTATATGGATCTTTTTCTTTACATTTTTTAAATTCTTTATAGCTAACATACGGTCGCCAGGTTTAGGCAGCAGAATGTTATCCTTTCTTTTGTAGAATGTGATGCAAAAAAGAAAAAAATAAATAAATAACCAACACATTAGCTTACCAAGAACCAGTGGCACAAAGTACAAACAGCAGCACCATATCACTTCAGGAAAAAAAAACTTTAATCACATGACAGATATAGCATACTGGATATCAATGGAGGCATTGTTGGCTGGCTGTACACTATTTCCTTCATCAGGGATACCGGACACCAGGTGCACATGTGCTTTTGTATAAATACTCATTTTATCTTATCACTGCTTTGGTTATCCTTGGGAACCTGACAGGGAAGGAGTCTATGTATTCACGTATCATTGTGAGAATGTTATGGCTCTGTTTACTGCTAAGAAGCGAGTACTTGTTGGATAGAGCAACAAGAGAAAACAAAGAACAACGCAGCCAACAATATACAAATCACCGGCCTGACCAAAAAAGAACAAAAGCATTTCATCTGTACATAATATGTAGAACACGGTAATGGTGTCACACTAATGAAACCGTCTGACAGACACAAAGTGGCTTTCCAGCTTCTCTTTGGTGGCTGTAAGCAGCCGATGTTCATAGAGAGGTGTGAAAACACCCAAGGACATTGGCACAGCCTCGGCGACTCTTTGTTTTTTTTGGGGCGGGAGGAGGGGGGAGGGCTTGGTAAGGTAAAGAGTGTCTCATATGTAGTCCTCGGCGCGAGGCCCTGCCCCTTCCTCAAACAGTGACATTTATTTGTAAGTTGGCAGAGATGCGCCTGTCTGCCGGGCGTACTACAGTGGAAATAAACATCCACGAAGAGGAACTTCAGAAAACATCTGCCAGAAACAGTTACTGGCCGGCCAACTGTGCCTCAGTGCCCACTGACTCAATGCCATATAAGGCCCAAGAAGGGGCCGCGGCAGTTTGTGTGACGTCCAGTTAGAACGTATCAGTCATATAACTCACCGGCGTCGCTAGGGGGGGCCGAGGGGGGCGGTCCGCCCCAGGGGGCACCATTTTCGGGGCGGCGGCCACACGGCACTAAAGCCCATGGCGGTGACCTTTTGAAAAGATGGAACTTCAGACAATTTTTGTGGTTTGTATGTGGTTTATTAAATTCACAAACCATAGACCCACCGGAGCAGCAGGGCAAACATCCCAACTCTCCAGAAACCAACCGTCTACTCCCCACAGTGAACAAAGCTCTAACATTCTAGGTTGCATCATATGATTCCACAAATGACATAAGCATGTTCTACAAATGACTAAGCATAAACACAATATCATAGACATAAAGGAAAGGATATGACCTACTACCACATGTCTCTTTTTACAAAAAAACCCAAAATAAAATAAATCAAACATCCAAAATATAATCGTCAAATTTCTTAGGAATTCTAGAAATCCTTTTGTGAGGTGAAGGACTAACCTGAGGAGAAGATTCAATAGACTCCTGTAGGTTGGAAGCAGGAACAAAAGAAGCTTCGGAACAACCTTCACGAACATTAGGACACTCAGAAGAAACAACATTTTCAGTACCAACATCGTGTGCAGAATCATCAGTGAACACATCAGCAGCATGAAACTTTTTTTCTTGAACAAGATCATTCCAAGTGCAACCACCATCCTCATCTTCAGCAAAGAAACGTTCTTGCCCAGGTTTAAGAAGAATAACTGAACCCTTGCTCCACCAACCCTGCTCAGCAAGCAGAACAGCAGAATCAGTTACTCTTTCAACCTGAAAGGGATTGGAAAACTTAGAAGAACCTTTGCTAGATAAAGTGGGTTTCAAAACACGTACCCAATCGCCAACCTTGATGAACTTATCTTTGGACTTGAGAGAGGCATCTTGATAACTTTTGCCAGCAATGCGAGACTCTTGAATGTTCTGTTTGACTTCATCAATAATAACTTTCATGTTGACCTCATGCCCAACACCTTTAACAAAGTTAGGACTTAAGACAGATTTTGCTTGTCTGCCTCTCATCAGTAGATAGGGTGAAAAACCAGTGGAAGAATTCGGAGTAATGTGGTAACTCCACAATTTTTCCTTCAAGAATTGTAAAACGTCCAACTTGCTCTCTAAGGCAGCCTGAATGCCCTCCTTAATAAATCTATTGGCCCTTTCGACTTGGCCATTGGCCCTGGGACAATACAAAGGGGTGGTTTCAGACTTGACTCCGAACTTTTCCAAAAACCCTTTCATTTTCCTGGAAACAAATTGCACCCCATTATCGGATAAAATGAGATTAGGAGCACCTTCCAAACTGAAAACAAAATCCAAAAAATTAATAACAGCATCTGTATTGGGATGTTCCACAAAGGTGTAATAGATCCATTTAGAAAAATTATCCACCAGCACAATAGAGAATCTCTTCTCCCTACCAAGACACTCAAAGGGACCGGAAAAATCAATAGAGATTTTATCCCAAGGACCAACAGCTCCTTCTCTAAGAGACAAAGGTTGAGTCGAAACTTTCCAGTGCTTATCGGCCCTGACGCAAACAGAACAATTGTCAATCACTTTCTCAATACCTGCGTCCATGCCAGGCCACCAATAGTGGTTCTTAAGAATCCTTTTGGTACCAGAGACACCAGGATGACCAGCGTGAGCAAGCTTAATAAGTTTACTCCTTAAGCC
This sequence comes from Lissotriton helveticus, assembly GCF_964261635.1. Classification (NCBI taxonomy): domain Eukaryota; kingdom Metazoa; phylum Chordata; class Amphibia; order Caudata; family Salamandridae; genus Lissotriton; species Lissotriton helveticus. Next base: position 1,420,156,176 of record NC_136059.1, on the reverse strand, counting down.
ATCAGGAGGAATAAGCAAATGTTGACGCAACAAAATGTTCCCTTCAATGCTAAGCTCATCGCAACCTGGGCAAAACTCCTTAAACAATCTTCTAAATTCCTAATGGAAGGCCAACCTTCACCAACAAATCTTTTGACTTTATTAAGTACCAAATCCCTGTCCATAGCCTCAATCCAATCTTCCTCTGAAATGCTCGACTCAAAAGAACTCACAGCATCGACCAGAGCCACAACACATTCATGTTCATCCAAAATATCATTATTATCTTCCTCAAAGGGAGGAAGCCTGGACAAACAATCAGCAGTGAAATTTTTCCCACCAGGAATATGCTGCGTCTCAAAATTGTACTCTTGCAGTCTGGCAATCAACCTTACAAGTCTAGAAGGTGCCTTGCCACTCCTTACACCACCCATCATGAATACAAGCGGTTTATGATCAGTGACAAGAACAAAAGGCCTGCCCCACAAGAAACTTTTGAATTTTTCAACGGCCCAAACACATGCCTCCTTCTCAATGGTACTGTAATGCTTTTCAGCACCCCGAATTGCTCTAGAAATGAAAGATATAACTCTCTCCCTACCATCAACAATTTGAGAAAAAACAGCACCGAGGCCAATGGTACTTGCATCCACAGTGACAAAAGATTTACCCTGAGGATCGAAGGTCTTAAGACCAGGTGCTTTAGAAATAAGTTTCTTTACATTGACAAAAGCTTCATCATGGATCTTGCTCCAAATAAACTGAACACCCTTCCTAAGTAACTGTCTGAGAGGTTCCACTACTAACGCATACCCTTTCACAAATCTTGAATAGTACTCTCCCAAACCTAAGAAAGAGCGCAAAGAGTCTTTGTCCTTGGGTGTACAAATATTATCCAAAGTGTTGACTAAATCTTCTTTGGGAAAAATGCCATCAGCCGTGATCCTGTGTCCTAAATAATTTAGCTCTTCAACTAAGAATTTGCACTTTTCCTTGCTGACAGTCATGCCTTTAGCACCAAGAATGTTAAGAACCTTATTGAGAATAACATTGTGTTGTTCACAAGTTTCAGCGAAAATGAATATATCATCCTGGAATGTCTGAACACCCACAATACCGTGAAACAAATTCTCAATAAGCTTCTGAAACACACTGGCTGCTGATGCAAGACCAAATGGCATCCTTAAAAATCTATACAACCCAAAAGGCGTAGTAAAAGTGGTAAGATCCTTAGAAGAATCGTCCAGAAGCACCTGATGATAGGCAGATTTGAGGTCTATGATAGAAAAGTATTTGGCACCATTGACAGCTGATAACATATCTTGAATACGGGGTAAAGGATGCGTCTCAACGACAATGTTCTTATTAAGGGACCTCAATTCTACGCATAGCCTCAAATCTTGATTCTTTTTGAGTGCCAAAACAATAGCCGACACCCATTCAGAACTATCAGTTGGTTCAATGATACCTTCTGAGCATAACGTGTCAAGATGGACCTTCAATTTCTCCCGCATACCCAGTGGAACCATGCGCACTCTATGTTGAATGGGAATTGCATTCTTCTTTAACTTAATTTTATGCAAATAGCCTTTCACATTACCAACAACATTTTTGAACACATTAGAATGTTTCTTAAGAATCATTTCTAAACTATACTTATCCATGTAAATATTGTTAACATCAAATTCTCTGAGTTGCAGGGGACGTTCAGAACCAGGACACAAAATTACCCCCAGCCTACCTAAATCAAACCACCCAACCAAATTCTTTCCATCGATGGCAACATAAATTTTTGTGAAGATTTTCCTAGACTCAAATTCTAGTGAATCTTCAAAGTAACCCAACATGGTAATGTCAAAGTTACCAAAGGCTTTTGGATTGATATCAGATTTATGGAGAACAACATTTTTCCAATTTTCCTTGAAAAACACATCGGACAAAATGGTGATCGGTGAGCCAGAATCAGCCATGGCTTGAAAAGAAATATCTCCAACCAACACAGTGCCTAACAGTGCTTTAAAAGGCAGATTGATGTTGTTCACAGAATAATCAAAAACATTGTCGTAGATGGTTAATAACATGTTCTGTAAATCTTCTTCAACAACGTCAACATTATTAACACTTGAACTAGAAGAACTAGAATTTTTCCTAGGTGCATGGCAAACAGAAGAAAAATGCCCAACTTTCCCACAATTAACACATCTTTTTTTTATAGCAGGACAGTTGACATTATTGGCTAAATGTGCTTTGGAACCACACCTATAACAGGCAGATTTGTTATTAGAAGCTTGTTTAAAAGTAGACTTTCCTTTGTTAGAAAATTGCACAGCACACACCGGTGAAACAGAAGATGATGAGTTGAACGATTTAGAATACTCAGCAGAGATGACCCTAGAGGATAAAATGGATCTCTCAATCCCTTTCGCTAAATCAACAGCTTCGCTTAATGTAGGATTGCGACAAGCGAGAAGTCTTTCCTGAACTTTTTTAGACTCACATTCAAAAATTAGTTGATCCCTAATGCAATAATCAACAGTTCCTCTATAGTCACAATTGGCAGCTAGAACTCTTAAGGCAGCCACATATTCCTCAATGGTCTCATCAGGAAATTGCTTCTTCTTATGGAATGCATGTCTTTCAATAAGGACATTAGGCTCATCTTGAAATTGTTTCTCGAGTCTGGCTACAGCTTCCTTGTAAATGTTCCAACCATCACCACCACCACTAGGTGGTGGAATAGGAATTACGTTTTTGAAAATTTCAATAGCTGCAGAACCCAAAAAACTGAATAAAATGGCTTTTAATCTTTCAGCAGGAAATGTGGACCCATCAATAGCTACAATGTAATTCTCAAAACTTTCAAACCATTTTTTCCATTCCAATTTAGGCTTACCTGGAATTTGTAGAAAAACTGTGGGTTGATTGCAAATTTGAGCATTCGCCATGTTAAAAGTCTCTGAAAAACTGAATGGCGAAATAAGGAAGGTAAGTAAGTAAATGAGAGAAAGTTCAAAGGTGTTATAAAATAGGTGTGCACTACTCAAACAGGAACTGAATATGAACTACCAAAGAAATTGTAGCGAAAACAAGTGTGCACACCACTGAAAATGCGCTAGTGAGAGAATACCACCAATGAAAATTGCTTTATGAAACAACAATAAGTGAGCGCCTCACAGAATGCCTTCTAAGAAATAAAATTGAACTAAAGTGTGCGCACCACTGGAGATGCGCTATTAACAGAAGGCATTTGATAGTGTGCGCATCACTGACGTCGAACAGCACACGATGAGACGCCTTGAAATAAACAATAATGTGTCAAAGTGTGCGCATCACTGAAAATGCGCTAATAAGCGAAGGCATGAAGTACAAATACAAGAGGTGATGTGCGTGTACCTGACGTTGAGCTGTAGATAAAGTAGAATAATCCTTTTTATAAATGATGATCGGAGACAGCAGGTAAACGTGCTGAAAATACAGATGAAAGTATGTTAAAATGGCCGCCCAAGCGTGGACGCGTGATGACATCACTGGAACGCAGGAATAATAACAATGCTCCCACAAAATGGTGGACACAACGTAGTGACGCTCTGAGGTCAATGACACGCAACGCTGACACGCACAGCAGGACTTAATGATGACGCAAGACAGAGTCAGCAAAGAACATTCACGCGCTGGAACTCCAGGTCACTTTTGAACATAACGGATTCCTCACGACAGGTAGGGTACTTGAATGTTATAAAATTGGAAAAAAAAAGTACATTGAAAGTCCGTAGAAGTACAAAGCGAAGGCTGTGAAGTAGAATTTAAAATGAAAGAAGAGTCATGGGCTTGATTTTCGGTACTCGGTGGAAATGAAACGTCCGAAAATCTCAACTTGCCGAATAATCCAGTGGGTCTGGTAGATTTCCCTCGTCGCCAATGTAAAGATGGAACTGCAGACAATTTTTGTGGTTTGTATGTGGTTTATTAAATTCACAAACCATAGACCCACCGGAGCAGCAGGGCAAACATCCCAACTCTCCAGAAACCAACCACCTTCTCCCCACAGTGAACAAAGCTCTAACATTCTAGGTTGCATCATATGATTCCACAAATGACATAAGCATGTTCTACAAATGACTAAGCATAAACACACTATCATAGACATAAAGGAAAGGATATGACCTACTACCACACCTTTATAATTTATTTGCAGACACTGACATAGTGTCCCCAAATAAATTATAAAGGCCGCCGCCATGTGCTCCAGTTCTGCGCAGCCGCCGCGTATGTGGGTCCCAGAGCCATCAATCTTGTAGCGCGCGAAAGCGCTACCAATGATGGCTCTGGGAATCATCTTTGGCCAGCCCCTGCCCTAAATGCGCAGCAGAGACGTGCGCCGCCTACAACCAAGCGCTCGTGAACCTGGAGAGCATAGGGAGACTTGCAGCAGGGCCAACTTGCCCTACTATTAGTATTTCCGAACACCAGCCCAGGGGAAGAAAAACGAACGAACACAGTAAGTTAGTTCACCAGCCACTGCCACTAGACGATCCGACCTGTTCTAATGCTAATTGGACCTGCAGTGGGTGGGCGGCTGGCACCGTGTGTGCAATTCACCGTTGTGCGTGTTGTTCATTGTGCTTGCAGCGAGATCAGCCGTTTTAGCATTGTGTGGTTGTGTGATCCAGTTGCGGCAGCAGGGTGTGCTTTGCATTAGTTACCTGGGGTGTGATTAGCAGTTCTGCCCCTGGTGCCATAACCAGTTTATACGGCACCCGCAGGGGTGTAGGTGTTCATCGTCCCACGGAGGCTGCAGCTCTGCAGCTAAGGTCCCTGCCCTGTCTCCCCCATGAGTGAGAGTGGCGGTACAGCTCTGTGAGGAGCTGAGAGCTCAGGAATAATGTCCAGCCATAGGTTACACTTTTGTAGTTTTAGAAGAATGCTTTTCTGTTGTGCCTCAAATGGGATACATTTTCTTTTACTTTCCGGTTCACAAATTAGGCCCAAAATGCTTGCCCTGCAGTTTCACCGCGAGGATTTTACAAAACGTGCCCTATGCTGCGACTTTGCTGGGCAGTGGGCTGAAATTCTTAAATAATTGTGTCAGAATGAATCCGAATATTGTGTTTCCGAGGACCCCTATCAGTTATGGGTCTTGAGGACACACCCACTGCCTGCAGGTCCAGGTTTCATCCAGTATTTCTGGGCCCTGTAAAGCGTTCCCAATGTCCATTATTCAATGTATATGTGTATGTGTTTATTTGTGTTCAACATGTCGCCATGTACTGGCAAGGCAACTTCGAGACAATAGAATATATGTAAATAAACCTATACATTTATGTATGTACATCTGTAAAGCGCTGTGATGCCCACTTGGGTCATGTCCGCGCTATATAAAACTATATATAAATAAATAAATAGGTGGGGGGGTCCAGTTAGTTCAGTGGGAGACCTGTCTTACCACCGGCCCCCAGTCCAGGCAGTGTCCAGCAGGGGAGGCAAGAGAGGTCTCACCCCCGTGCCAACCTCCAGGGGCCCCGAGCATGGAGCGTCATTCAGATGAGTTCACCCCCCAATGCCCCTTCACATAGGAACCCGCTGAATTGTTTTCTTTAGAGTCCCAATACAAATATATTATTAAACTAAATAATGGTGTTTTATAGCAATATATGTTAACACAATGTTTAAAAGCCCCTGGGGATTTTACACACTTCCGTTTTATATTATTTTATTTTATTTTGGGTTTTAGTAAAGTTCCTGAAGTCACCCTGTGGTAGCCTCCGACAGCTTCTACCCATGTTACCTGTGGGTGTAGTAGTGGGTGCAATGCATTGCAAGAACTAGATGAGGGAGAATTAGTCTATTGTTCGGCTGTAAGAGGGAGTTCCCAACTTCCCGATGACAGCCGCAGATGAATGAGTCCCAAACAGGACCTCAAAGCCTACAATAATGAGGCCTGCGTGACGAAGCATCGGTCACTCGTAGCCGTCCCAGGAGCACACACAGCATCCGAGTGGGGCTGCCCTGAGCAGCATGTCGATTTATTTGTCTTCAATTACATTTTTAATCGGGGTACATTTTCTCAGCAGGCCATAGAAATACAAAAGTACAAACAGTATAAGTCACACATTCTTCATTGATATATCACATTATTCTTCACTCAAATTCACAGTTTTGGTTCAATATAATTAACACCAATAGAAAGTGCCAGTAAGATATTTCACTATGCACAGCACAGTCCCCTCATTATGATAATTCATAAGAATCCATATTTGAACATTATATTACTAGACTAAGCAACACAATACTGCTGAAAAACTAAAATACCAATATCTCCCTTAAAACAGATGCATTTTCGTCGCAACCGAACCTTCTCTAAAGTCCCTTCCCCTTTGTGTTAATCTGGACCAACTCTCCTCTGTACATGGGGCTCCTTCCTCACCACTCTTCCTTCCTGTGCAGCTAACCAACCATAAATTGGACTCATATTTTATTAAACTTGATAGTATTTCCATTATGCGCAGCATACACACATTCCTTTTGTTTTACTTCCTTCATTTTCCCTCCACCCTATGTGGAGGCAACTGATTCTGACTTGCACCTTTGTAATGAAAGTGCTCTGCCAGTAGCATTGAAATATCACAACCCAGGCTGGAAGGTACTGAATGTGGTGATGAGGAATACGGTTAAAAATACATGGTAACGGGATGGAATAACGGAGTATGTCAAACTTTATGACGTAAAGCATGCCAAGACTGTCAGAACACAAAAGCAGTGTGCGATTTCTCTAAAGTCACTAGGCGTTGTGTGAAATTAACTTCTATATATCAATAACAAGCTGGAGGTTTTTGGCGCGATAAAGCCAAGCTACACAGTTGACTTCTTTGGGGGCTCCCGAGCAAACACGTCCTTTTTTCCGCAGCAACCCCCTCCGCCTCCCGCTATTGGCCATGGGCGGCAATCTGAGGGATAGCCCCGGGCGCCAGAAGCTCTAGCTACGCCCGATATAACTTTTTCTATGGTACTAGGCATACAACAATCACATGTGACTTCAAAACTTTCCACTGCTGTTTAAAACGACTTTTCATCAGGAGCAGCTTGTGTCAGGGAAAAGAGGAGGGCATGTGAAGGGGCTTGGTGGAGGATAGGGTAGATGGGGGACGACCGAAACAAACAAAAAAAAAAGATCTTACCTGCCCTCCAGGATCGTGCTTTTCTGCTCTTCTCTCCACTGCAGGCAGGCAGAAGCATGAAAGCAGCTTCAGGATTGGCCTAATCGAGTGCCAATGATTTGCACTCCCAGACAGACTGGGAGGCTGTGCCTGCTCTATCCACCCCGGCAATGCAGCTGGGGTTGGAGAGAGCTTCACTGCGATGGGTTTGGCCAGCCTGAGACAGCTGGCCAAACCCACATGCTCCCCACCCCAAGACTCGGCACAAGGAAAATAAAACAATATTAAAACAGGTTCTAAACCGGTTTCATTATCGTTTTCTTTTTCATGTTTTTGAGAGTGCTTTCAGGATGGGCAAAGCTCCTCCACACCGCCGCTGATTGGCAGGCACTAGTTTAGTGAATACTGATGAATACATAACATTGAGTTAGCTTCTTTATTAATAGGGCCCCAACACTTCATGGAGTAGCTTCTTGAACAAGCTTCTTCTCTCTCCTCCAGCTACCAAGAATCTACATTTCAACAAAGAGTTCTCATGCCAAGGAACGCAACCAGAGGCTATGGACATTGTACTAACACTTACAAGTTAAAACATTATATCACAACACATCCCCCTTAAAGGAAAAAATCAATTTAATACAAAACTCATGATAAACATCCTAACAGCATGTAAAACACACTGTCATATTTCAAAACAAACCCTATACTTATTTGCATGCAAAATCCTGGAGTTTCTTTGGGTTAGTACTTCTTGTTTCCAACCTTCACATCTTTACATCATTCAAAGCTGATGAAGTAGGTGGCTGTGCCACCTTCTGACAGTCTACATTACCACCATGTTCCACTCTACTTCCCTTTACATCATTCACAACAGATGAGGTAGATGGTTGTACCTTCTACTGACCGTCCCTATCACCCCATTGATCCCCACAACTTCCACAAATCTTAACCTCCACAATTAACCAATCAGTATTTTTCCAAGTACAATGTTTGGCACCATCCTTTAACACAGCATTTTTTCTCACCTTTGTATAAGCACTCTATTAAAGCGCTCAACTGCACCGTTGTCTGTGGGGTGATATATAGATGTGGTTTTATGCACAATGTTATTCCTTCTTAAATATGACTTGAACACTTCAGAAAGGAATTGGGGTCTATTATCTGTTAGGAAAACCTTGGGCAACCCTTCTTTAAGAATACTCTATCCCAGGAATATACCACCAGCTGGGCATCCACCTTGGACATCAGGACCATGCAGGGGCCAGCCCTGCTTATGCCACTCCTGTGTCCCTGAATAAGGGAGCAATGAAAATTTAATAAACCTAATAATCAGAGCATGCATTCATACTAAAAATACATACGTTTGTATATCAATGATGGTGTTATTTAAGTGTATAATAACACTTCTTGGTCTCGCTGGGGGGTCAATTTCACTTATGGGCCTCATTCCTAGCCGGTGAAATCGCTCGATAATACCTAATGGGTTGCCTCCCCGGGACCGCATGCGGGCTGGCCCCTGCATGGTCCTGAAGAAATGCTCGGGGTAGCATGAAACATGTTGACCATATTTGCTCACTGAATCAACCACATTAAGGGTTGATCTACAGTGACACTAACCGCACTTTTAATATACCTGCCTCGGAGCTAAATAAATCTGGTGAGGCCCACTAAGCACGGTATTTTTAATTCACTCACATCCACTCCACCTCACATCTTTTGCACAACACATAGTCTTTCACCTCTAAGTGCTCCTGCGTAGTTCGTGAGTCGCAGCACGCCCCTTTTCGTAGAGAACTGGGATGGCCCCAAAGATGAAGCATGTCAACGTGGGGCAACCCCGGTGAGTGAGGGGACACTAGAAAGAAATTTTTCTTTCTTTAAAGGTAACACCGATTAAGTGAGTCAGTCACCTACATCAGAGCTAGGTCCAAGGATCCTTTACATAGGATCCCCACTTGTATATGGCCAGTTCAGACATGACCATATGCAAATCAGTCTGACCCTGTGCCTCATGGGAACAGTCCAGCCTGAACTGCCAAGCCATGCCTTCCCTGGCCCGGACACAAGCTTCCGAGGACCAGTTTCTGGCAATTTAGCCGTCTTCAGCCCGGCTTGCTTGAATCCAGTGGCAAAGTGAGCAAGGAACTCACGTCTGAGCATACCCTGTCAACTTATGGCGAACAAAGTGGTACAAAAGGGGGTTGGTGATGGACGGAGCATCTGAACCAATCAAACACTCACACCCAGTCAACAGATCTGGGTTTAATCCATCACCGTTCTTTAGCCCACTCTGCCACCCCAGTTCAGACATGGCCATATGCAAATCAGTCTGACCCTCTGCCTCATGGGAACAGTCCAACCCGAACTGCCAAGCCATGCCTTCCCTGGACCGTAAACAAGCTTCCGAGGACCGGTTTCTGGAATTTCAGCCGTCTTCAGCCCGGCTTGCTTGAATCCAGTGGCAAAGTGAGCAAGGGACTCACGTCTGAGCATACCCTGCAAACTTATGGCGAACAAAGTGGTGTCTTCCCGGTCCAGGGAAGACATGGCTTCGCAGTTTGGGCTGGACTGTTCCCATGAGGCACAGGGTCAAGACTGATTTGCATATGGCCATGTCTGAAATAGGGTGGCTTGGTGAGCAAAATAACGATGGATTCAACCCAGATCTGTGACTGGGGGTGAATGTTTTGCCATTGTGCAACATTCCGTCCATCATCTTGTGTGTTTTGCTGTTCACCCTATGTGGGAAGGGTATGCCCAGACGTGGGTCCCGTGCTCACTAAGCCACTGGAGTCAAGCTATCCTGGATGAAGACGGCTGATAGCCAGAAACCGGTCCTAGGATTCTTGATTCCGGTCCAGGGAAGACATGGCTTGGCAGTTTGGGCTGGACTGTTCCCATGAGGCACAGGGTCAATACTGATTTGCATATGGCCATGTCAGAACTGGGGTGGCTTGGTGAGCAAAATAACAATGGATTAAACCCAGATCTGTGACTGGGGGTGAATGTTTTGCCATTGTGCAACATTCCGTCCATCATCTTGTGTGTTTTGCTGATCACAGCAACTAGAACACGCTTACCAGCCTAAACATATAAAGCATTTTCAATGCAGCCTGACGCTTGAGGTTCAGAATATATGCAAGCACTTGCTGGCATTTTACAAGGCTCTGAAGATCTTTGAACAGCAACTATAGAAATAGGATGTGGTCATAGCTAGTTAGCTGCAGTAATAGGAACTAGGCATATAAACAGGGTAACACCCATCACAAACCCGAGTTGGCCACTACTGTTTGGTTGAGGCACTGGTAGAGGACTCACTGTCAAAACACAAAGCTGAGGTTGTCCATTTATGAGTAACATTGAAATAAACGTGAAGTTAGACATTTCAGTTTCAGGAGACCATATCATCAAACAGGACCAGTTTTTGGAGCACAACTTGGCTGAAGGCAAGTGGGATGCGAGGCTTGGATGTTCCAAGGGAGTCGTCAAACTCTATGACTGAAGATAAAAAGGCATTGCTTCTGAGGCGCTGCTTCTCGCATTGTATCCAAGGGTCATTGCAGGCTGTCTTGCTTACAATCGTGTCTCAAATTAATCCGCTCAATAGTCTTGATGTTCGATTAATGAACAACAATACACATTGGGTGATGAGTATATATTCAAAACCAACAGAATGTGCTAATATGAAGTTACTAAAATAACATTTATCATTCTTGTAACTGTTACACGTTAAATGAATAATTTTTTGATGCTATAGCATTTGTATCTACTAATGTGCCACGTTTCTGAAACGTCAATGTAGAAATCAATATTTTCATCACGAGGGCTCAAATTAGCTGAAAAAATGCAATATATTTAAAGCTGTTCTAAACAGGGGGCTCCAAAATAGGTTTTTCCCTGGGCCCTAAAAATCCTTAAAATGTCCCTGAGCACAGCGAGTGTTCACCAACTGACTTACAAATGGTTGCTCTGTTACAATGTTACACGTGCTACAACTCACACTTTATTCAACACTGACACAAAGATAAACAAAGTTCCTGCACAGCAGTGCAGGCATAAAACCTACTACCACGTGTCAGACATTCCCCATTACAACAAATTGAACAAACCAGGAAACCTCCATATACAAATAAGAATTTCCCGTAGCTCGATGTTAGTTTTTAACCTCTCTGCATTAGTACGACACATATTAAAACACCACCTTCAAGTGCTGAATCAACATTTCCATTAATTTCTAATTGTTTACACTGGACATTCTCTGCACCATACCATTATTTTCCATCATCCACCCACTCAGCTACACACTCCTCATACAAAGACTGCGCTCAACAATAAGACTTACATTTTAACACTTTAATCCTTTGACCATACAACATTCTTCCCAACCACAATTTGTGGCACAGAAGTGCCAAACTTGGAACCTCCTTTAAGCACAACACAAGGAAGATTTGTTCTCACCACCTCTCCATCTTTAAAATATTGATACATTTTTAATTTAACCTGCATGCGTTGTTCCTTCATTTTAGGTTTAGCCCTGCATAATGCTTGCGCTGCGCTTGTGAAATCTCTTGTAATTAAAAAAAAAATCTTAAAAGGGGCTTACAGTCCGCCCATTACTTACCATTCATAGACTTTGGGGTCACTCTTTTCTTGCTTCTTACTGATCAGCAGCATCAGGGTTACATCATCAGTGTTCACTTTCAACTGCTGTTCCCTGGAGCTTGGACCAGGTACAGTCTCCGGCTGGCGCCCGTTATCTAGCATCCAGTGTCCTTCCACTGGCTGCATGCTTCTGAATGCACTTTTTAAAAATGTACGTTCTAGCACCCCACATGAGTGCACGTTTTCGGACTGTCTCCCCTCCTCCCTCGCACTCCTTCCACACACTTAATTGTTAGTATTTATGTTCAAGGTTTGAACCTACCACCTCTTCCTCTGCTCTTTGTCGCATCACCTACCCCCTTTTCAGCACCCCACCATCCCTTTTTTTTCCAATTCGGTATTGATATTTCTGACACTGTGCCTGCACAGTCCTTAAACTATATTTTTCCATGTAAAATCCAGTTAACTATGACAATAGGGATGGCCACACCACATGTTCATGCAGTGTGAGTCTGTATACTTTACATGTGTAAACGGGATTGCACAGCTCTCCCTCCTAACTGCCTCTGCACCCTCTTGGCTAAAGCAACACACAGTTCAGTAACGCTGTGAATACCTTCCGCGGCTATCTGTCAGCCTACACTGAAATACTATCTTGGTTGGACATTTCTGTTCTCAGGGAGACCAACCAACTTTCCAACCCTCATGCCTTACTTTAGAACACACCTCGTTCAGCAAAAAAAACTCCATCCCAGGACTTTCAGTGCATCTTGTTTTGAATGAGAAAAATCTTATTTTCTTTGCCTTTGCCTTTGACAATAAACAAAATACAAACAAGAAGATGGCGGGAGCACAGCTCTGTATCTCTAGACACGTATTTCAGGATAGTAGTCCTTCTTTAGCAGAGAGCAACATATTCTTTTGGGGAATCAGGAAATCCTGCCCAAAGTCCTCTCAGTTCTAATTGGGTGTAGGTGCACAGACCAAAGCTCATCAGCTCATTACATCAAGTGAGTCAATTCAAACAAAAAGGGTGGGAGATCACTGCCTCATATCCCAGCACTCAGTTCGCCCTAATGCATCATGGTAAATGCAGTGCACGATAACACTTCCTTTAGAGGGAATGTTTAGTTTTTCATCCTTGTTGGTGCAGTCAGTGTTGTGTATTTCTAGACACGTGTTTCAGGATAGTTGTCCTTCTTCAGTAGAGAGCAACCCATTCTTTTGGGGGTTCTGGAAATACTGCCCAAAGTTTCTTGGGTCTCTGTACCACTAAATGGGTACTGGTACATATGCCAGAGCTCATCAGATCATTAGCTCATGTAAATATTTTTGAACAAAAAAAGGGTGGGAGCACATTGCCTCGCATCCCAGAACTCAGTTCGCCCAGATGCATCATAGTAAATGCATTGCATGATAACACTTATTCAGTGACAGTCTTTAGTTTTTCACCCTTGTTGCTGCAGCCAGTGGTGTGTATCTCTAGACATGTGTTTCAGGATAGTTGTCCTTCTTAAATAGAGAGAAACACATTCTTTTGGAGGTTCTGGAAATGCTGCCCATAGTCTTCTCAGGTTTCTCTACCACTCCCTAGGTGTGGGTAAATCAGCCAGAGTTTTTTTTCTCACTAGCTCAAAGGAGCCTTTTCAAACAAAAAGAGTGTTGGAGTACATTCCTCACATCCTAGCATTCAGTTCGCCCCACTGCATCATGGCAAATGCAGTGCATGAAAACACTTACTTTGTGTCTAGAGATGCACAGTACTGGATGCACCAACAAGGGTTAAAAAATAAAGACTGCCTCTGAAGTGTTATTGCAGCACACTTTGTTTAACATAATTTAACACAACATCCTGACACTCTCATCCCACTATATCTCAATGACCATCAAAATCCACCCTTTTAAAATCTTATAATGCAGCTATTACCTATTTCCACCCCCCTTTTTCCACCACTCGCCACTTCACTCTCAACAAGTTTTTTGCCAAGTCATTGTTGCATTTTCCACACAATAAACACTCATACAGTACTCCCTTTCTTTGGAACTTGGTTGAGCTATCCATGCTGTTGAGATCCTCGTCCTCTAGTCTCAAGTACACCAAGCAGAGGCTTATGGTAAGACAGCACTTTAAATTCCATACTACACAAACAGTGGCTGAAGTGTTGCACAAGCACCAACAGCTCACATTCAATAACAGTATACTGCATCTCACTTTTTGTCAACATCCTTGCGGCCAATGCTACATTTCAGAATTCATCTTCACTGTTGTTGTGATCAAATCAAAGCAAACTTGTAACTGCTGATATCTTCAGACGCAACATATTTCTCATCACATGACTGGGAAGTAAAATCCCTTTTTTATTTCTTCCAACACACTCTGTTTTACCCCGCCATTGTACTGTACCATTTTTCTTAGGCAGTGCCCTCAATGCATATGGATTTTTGTGACCGTTCAAGTTGAGAAACCATCAGTTCGCATTGAGGAAGCTGTCGCTCAAGCAGAAAATGTACTCAAGCAGCAGAAAGAAGCAGCACTGTCTTGCGCTGCGCATGATGCTGTTCGCACTGATTTTCCAGCAGAAGACATACACCTGGTGCTAAAAATCAGTAGAAACAGTGCGACCTAAAGCACTCCACTGCTTGCGGAACTCCACGTAGCCCAGAAGTGTTTTGGCGAATTCAGCCTAAGTCTACAATCTATATGACTATGGTGTCAGTAGGCCAAGGGGGAGCAAGCCTGCACTCTAAGGCAGCTCTACCCATACGTGTACAATGGAGTGTCACTACAGTTAAGACAGTAAACCACGCTAACTTTCCCTATGAGTGTACACTAACATTATGAGGCCTACCCCAGGTCGATCTACATCATGCAGAGCCCCCTCTGCCCCAGGCTACCTGTGCACAGCAGCCGGGCTGCACACCACAGGAACTTCCCATGCGCAGGCCTCACACATATGCACATGCGTGTGCGCACCTGTTCACATGTAACCAGCCAAGTGCCTCTTACCCTTGCTCCATCGGAACGGCCTTACCTTAAAAGGCAGACACTGGTGGTAAGCATGCGTAGTCCATTTACAATAAGTATGCTGTGGGTGAGTCACAGAATGTGAGGCTCACCCACAGTAAAAAAGGTAAAAAACCAGGTGATCAAAAAGCTAAACATCCAGACAGTTTAGATGGGCAGAACCATCTTCTCACAAGTCTTATCCCCCAATAGGAAGCTTATAGTCTGCTTCTTATCTTAGCCTTAAACATGCTCCAAGTGGCATCCCTTACAGCATAAGCTGGCAAAGCAGCAGTAGCTCACCTGTGCAACACAAGTCTTCCTCAGCCATGTGGCATCTGAGTCCAGCGTCCTTCTGTAACAAGAAATAGGCCCAGGCATCAAAATAAAAGTGGCCCATATTAGCGAACCAGATAGCTACAAATTTTGTCCAGATTTGCAAATCAGGCCAGTTATTAACTTGTCAAGGCAAGCTGTTGAGTATTTTGCAAGGTATGAGAGGCTACATGCATTTGTGTTTGTTACAGGAAACGTTTGTTTTAATATCGGAAAAAATCATCAGCAAAAACCAGACCCCTGGTGATAGAACAGGCCCACAAACTGCTAAAAAACGGCCCCCACACTGATCTGTGATTCCAGCCCACCAGGCAGTGCCTGGTTGCCCTATGGGCCAGTCCAACTCTTGCTGAGTCTTATCAGTAGGTGGCCACCTCACACATGGATCCTTTCATCTGGTAAAGACTGTCAGCAGTGTGGAAAAACTACTTCTTCAAGGTGGATGAAAACCGGAGCAATATGAATCACCTCCAAACACTGGCAAGTAGGTTTCACTAAGTTTCCAACAAAGAACCCCCTGCTCCAAAGTTCTATATGTGAGAACTCATGTTGTATTCCACAGCGACACAGAGATAAACTCAGGTATTGCACAGCAGTGCATTCATGAGAAGAACTAACATGAAACAATGCACAGGAACAAAAGATGTTCGGAAAAAAATAGTAAACGGATAATCAAAGACAAGATTTCTTTAGAATACTGAAGTCAGAGATTACAAGGCAATCTTCACTATAGATAATGGAGAAATCAAATAAAACATTATTTTTATTATTAACTATAATGTGCAAAGTCATTTGATAAAAGAGCATTATAAAGAATCAGACTTTTTTCTGACTAATCCTACATTATGGTCCCCAATATTTAGAACAATTTTAAATGGAGCCGGAACAATCTACATCCAGCTTCTTTAAAATTGTCTACAAGACTAGACCGAGGAAAACAATACCATCGATCTCCAAGCTGGATTTCGGAAAAGAATTGGGACTGTAGACTTAGCCATGAGTTTGTATTTAACATACTTAAAATACACCGCAATTCAGAAAGTTCCTCTGTACATGGACTTTATTGACCTGAATTTGACCTTTGATTTCATGGACAGAAGTTGACTATGTGCAACTCAACATTTAGTTTACCGGTTATGCTCATCTCTGCAATACAGCACTTGTTTCAGGGGAGCAAGACACAGGTGGGATATGGCCCAAGCGGCGAATGTACACCTGAGCTTAATATAGGAGTACAACAAGGTTGTGTCCTTGCCCTCATATTTTTCAACCTATTCATCAACTATGTCAGCAAGTCTCTCACTGATATGAACGTGGACGTGCTGAAGATAGGTGGTGTCCAACTTACTATTTGTTGGACGATGAGGTACTCCTTTCACTGACTGAGATGGTTATCCATAGATTACTCCAAGGTTAAAAAAAAGTATACATATCTCAACAAACCTACTTATTATCAGTTCTCTAGAATTAAATATGTACAGTTGGTGTCATGGTACGACGCAGAAAAGGAGGAAGTCAGTGGGAATGGAGAAATCGAAGGGCTGTGGCATTCTATCCTCTTAATTAAGAAGGAAATCTCAGTGTGGTATAATAACTTGTTGGAAGCTGAGGATCTCGAGGTCCCCCCTTTAGCTGCAGTATGGACCTAAACTCCCCTAGGGCCATCAATAGAGTCCTTATATGAGCCCTCTTTAAAGGTTTTGTATAAATATGTTGAGCCTGCTTGTTTGAAAAAAAAATGTCTTCATTATTAACAGGCTCTACTACACTCCCGCTAAGATCGCCAAGTTCGCCCTGGAGCCACCCCCTAAATGTCCAAGATGTCTGCTGCTCGTAGCCAATGACTTACATATCTTCCTAGAGTGTCCAGTACTGGCAAAATTTTGGACAGAGGTGGGCGACAATATCCGAGATATTCTTAACACCACTATAGATATCAACATGTCATTGGTATTTTTTGGAGACTATGGCCGACTCAGCCAGACCCTCTCTCAGAAAAACAGAGGCTTATTAATCTATTTGGTATTGCTGGCCCGAAGGGAAATCTGTAAAAGGTGGAAAGACCCCCTACCACCACAAAGGGAGGATTGGCTCAAGGCCTCATTCGTCATGGCTCGCCTAGACTACGAGGGTACAGAAGATAAGCCATCAAACATCTGGCATCCTTTTGTGAGTTGGGGCCAAAATTTAAGTTTAATATAATTGGTCTAATGATTACACCAAGCTCCCCCACGAAAAGGGATCGGTCAGACAACCCAAGCGAGTGCGGTAAGCCGGAGGGGTCACAGATCGTAAGAGCGGCTTCGTAAGACCTGCAGAGGCTTGATAGGCGAGATGAGGACCAAAAAAAACCACAAAAAAAAAAACCTACTTATCAACACTCGAAAACAAGATCTTCAAACTTTCAAACTATGTGGAGGAAACTTGGAAAGAGTTGATCTATTTGATTATCTTGACAACCGTATAGATAAGAAACTGAACTGGGTTAAGCAACTATCAACAAGTGTTCAGGCACAATTATTTATTTTTGTGAACACCTTTGATAGGAGATTGGCGGAATCAGCAATAACTACTTACAGCTTCGAAGCTATGGCCATTAGCTCCTAGGGAGCTGAGCTATGAGGCTACAGGAATACATAATACTTACAAAAGGTTGAGAATAGGATTCCCTGGCATCTCTTGTGCTTTCGCCCAGGGGCACCAATGGTGAAGATAAGGGCGGAGCTGGGGTAACATAGTATAGCTTTTAAGATCTCCTTCGTGACAGTTCTGTATTGAACTAAGCTGTTGACCAACACCCACCTAGAGAACTGTTAAAAAGCACTCATGAACATTCTTGTCTTCGAAGGGCTAACATCACTGGGTTGGCTGGACCACAACTCTAAAAGATATTGAATCCAAGAGTATCTGGATAACCCAGGCTCAATGACCAGAGAGCGTAGGAAGTACATTAAACAGCGTTACTGAAGGCACATTATGTTCTCCCAGGCTAACTAGTGCTGTGACCTAATAAATCTGTTTTTGAGTATTAAGCCAACAATCTCTGATGAACCGTAGCTGAATCACATTTTCCCAGCTGAGAAAAGGAGACTATATCAGACATTGATACGGAGCATTTTACCAGGCTTGGCCATTAGAAACAACAAATTAAGAGCAGAAGTCTGCACCTGTAAACTTCGAAGACGAAAGACTCCTGGACATTTTATGCTGCTCTGTAACTATGCTAAGGAGGAAAAGAGAACGATTACTCTGACCCCTATTTTTAAAATATATACCATAAGGATATGTCAGGAAGCTATGATGCTCTGCCTCCAGGCTGACTCTGACGCTTTTTATCTGCCAGTTGCTAGGTATAGCTTGCAAGTCTGAAAATTAACCAGGTTTCTTGAAAGACGCCTTATTTCGAAGCCTGCATATATTTGGGAGATCCTAAGTAATTAATTGACTGCAATTACATTCTTATTAATTTCCGATGCAGTAATGCTGCTTGATATTTTTATGGAAATCGAATAATTGTGCTTACTCTTGAAATAGATATGTTGTTTTAACTTAAAGATTTTTATATGTGTATAAATGGTTGAAACAAGGAAAGCTTTGATACATAAAGATTTGTCAATATTTATTTATTTTATTTCTTTATTTATTTTAGGAGTTTTATATAGCGCTAGATGGACCCGAGGGTATCATAGAGCTTTACAACATGTAAATTATGAGCAAGTATGCAGTACAGATTAAGGTCAAACATGTGGATCAGGCCGAGAATAGGATAAACAAAGGCGCAGTTGCGCGGGCGGGCAAGGAGGATGAAGTTCACACAGGGTGCCCCCCCAAAGGTTGCTTTGTTCACACTGAACGAGAGTCCAGAAAGATTTTCTTAATCCAAGTCAGTGTCACTGGTCAAAATATAAGGTTAGAGAGTGCAGGCTGGAGTGCAGCCTTGTTTTCTATCAGTTTGTTTGCGAGCGGTCGAGGAAGAGTGTTTTGAGCAGATTTTTGAATTAGGGAAATGAGGGTATCGTTCTGATGTGGGGGGGGGGATGGAGTTCCAGATTTTCGGGGCATTTCCGGCAAACTATTTTGTTGCGGTTTTCTGCTTATGAGATTTCAGTGGGATGAGTAGCAGAGTGTTGGAGCTCCTGAGGTTTCTGGACTGGCCGGCCTTTTTGAGTTTGGCAGCCAGGTATTCCGGTTTACGTGTGCACAGGACTTTATGGGTGAGGCAGGCTGTTCTGAAGCTGGCTCTCAATTCAATTGTGAGCCATTTGAGTTCTTTGAGTGCAGGGGAGATGTGATCAAATTTCTTAGTACCAGTGACCATTCTTTTTTTTAAATTTTTTTATTTTTTTGTTAGTATAATAAAGTTTTAATAGCATAAAAGAAAAAATATAAACATGAGTTCAAAAAATTAATTCAACAGAATATTAAGAGAGCATCAGTGCAGAAAATGTGGTCAATGCTAAAAAAAACATGACACACAAACAGTAAATAAATGCCATATAAGTGTAACACTTTTTCCCTTGAGTGGACTGCTCATTTTAGATAGCCAAGATTGTTCTCCCAGAGCCTGTCCTAAGAGGAGACAGTCTTTTTGCACGACCACCATTCCCTTTAGCTGTACCATGGCAGTCAATGCAGGAAATCTAATTAGCATTTTCCCATTTTTCTCGAGTTAGTATCCTCATTTATAAATCTTACTTTCAGGGTCTCTATATTGTTTTAGACCCGATGACCTACATTTGATGGGATTGAATTTCCATCGAGTGTGTACTTTACATACCCAAAACATGCTAAGAGATCCAGTTTAGGCGAGAGACTCCTTGATTTCTGAAACCAAAAATGGCTTATATTTATGTGTTTCCTGTCTAAAATTGCCTCAGTTACAATATAAGCTAATGGGGAAAAAACATTTACCCAGTTTTGTTTTCAAAATCTTCCTTTTCCCAATATGATAATCTTGGCATATGTGGTACCCTTATTGCCATTATATATTATACAGGTTCATAATTAATGTACTTGTGAGGGTCACACTCACATGGCATTTTTTTTTTTTTTTTAAACCTTTATTTGCAAAGAAGGACATATACAGGCCTACAACCAACAAGGCCGGCCAGTAATACGAAACAGTAAAAATAAAGCAGTACACAGCTCATCAGCCGACAACCCGAGGGTCCGGCAGCGGAGAAGCAAGACGTGGTTAGGAGCGTCTGGTAAATGAGGAGGAATAAAAGGTTTTCATTTTATAACACACAAAGAACAAAAAAGAAAACCCAGAAGAGAAAGAAACGAGGCAGATTTACCAATATAAGGGCTGCTACGTGTGATATGAGGGGGACAACGAAAAGCAAGCAGCAGGAAATCATGGAGGTGGGGTGTGGGGACCAAGAGCGAGCAATACTTTACATTGGACAAAAATTCAAAATTACTGGAACGTACAATCAGGGAGAACCTGTATCATCATGGGACTCTACAAAAGGAGGGTCACGAATCCCACCACGATACGAATTCCACGGACCCCAAATCCTACCCCACTTCTTAGGCCTACCCCGGGAGACGTATACAATTTTTTCCCTAAACATGCACCAGTCCATGTTCTCCTCCCAGGTCGAGACCAGTGGCGCCCTATGAGACCCCCAGAGTTGAGCAATATCTCTTTTGGCAATAATATTTCCCAGTGTGACCCACTGAGTCTGGGCAACGGTGCAGTCATTCGGTTCCCAAATATTCAGCAAGCAGCGCCGGGCCTCAGGAAGTAGCCCGACGCCCGTCACCTCTCCCATCACTTCATGCACTCGAGTCCAAAAAACCACTACCTCTGGGCACTCCCATATAATATGGAGGAAAGTAGCAAGCAAACCACATCCACGCTGACATAGCCCATCCATCGAGTAGCCCATATGCATCAATCGTGGACCCGTGACATAGGTGCGATGAAGAATCTTTAGCTGCACCAGTCGGAGACGCGCCGGAATAGCAACTTCCTTTGGGGAGGAGACTGCAGCCTGCCAGTCTTCATCGTCTATCTCCAGCCCGTCACCAGTCCATGCCTCACGCAGCTGAATAAGAAGGTCCGAACGGACATTAATACGTTTCTTATATATGAGGGAGATAGTGCTGTCGGGGACATGTCCATCAAGCACTCTATCCTCCAAGGGAGAAGACTCAGGGATCGAGGTGCCAGCAGGGAAAACCGAATCGAGCGCATGGCGGATCTGAAGGTAACGAAAATATTCCCTATCACTCAGCTCATATTCCCGTTGTAACTCGTCAAAAGTTTTGACTCTATTGGTGGCCCAAAGATCACCCACTTTGCCGATACCGATAAGGTCCCACCTATCGAACTCCTTCGAGGACCACAGACCACCCAATCTCTCAGCTGCATAGAGAGGAGTCGCCCTAGTGAGTTTATCAGTCCAACCCGTGGCCGATGTTGCACTACCCCAGACACGCAGTGCCACTGCAGTGGGGCCTGTCAAACACCTCCTGTCACTCTTGGAATAGAGCGCTCTATTATAATCGCCCCCCGGGAGTTGCCACTTATCCATATCATAAGCGGGATTAGGGACAGGGCCATACATGGCGTGATTAATAGCACTCAACTGGGACGCCCAATAATAACGTTTGACATCCGGTAAAGCTATCCCACCATCATACCAGGGCAAAGTCAATTTCGCCAGCGCTATACGCGGTCTCCCGCCCCAAATCAATTTCCTCTGGAGACCCTCGATTTCACTAAAATAGCCAGCTGGAACCAAGTCCAGCGACTTCTGGATTGCGTATAAGAATCGGGGAAGAGACATCATTTTAAACAGGGCCGCCCTCCCCAAGGGGGAAAGAGGCAGTCCACACCATGCCGCCACATCCGACCGAAGTCGGGCAAGCGGAGGCAGTAGATTACGCTCAAATCGGACCTTAGGGTCCATAGAGATGTAGATCCCCAAATATTTGAAACCACCACTGGAGACAGGTATAGGGCAGAAGCGAGGCAGAGAAGGTTGTCCACCCGCAAGCGGGTAAATACAGGATTTAGTCCAGTTAATAACCAAACCAGAATTCTTCCCGAAAGAGCTCAGGACATCAAACAGGACTCCCAATGACTTACGGGGAGAAGTGAGGTACAATAGAATATCATCAGCATAAAGTGATACCCGATCCTCAAAGGTAGGAGACCACCGTATGCCCTGGAGCGAGGGCTCCCAGCGGAGCCACGCGGCAAGAGGTTCAAGAGCAAGCGCAAAAAGGAGAGGCGACAAAGGGCAGCCCTGTCTTGTGCCACGTCCGAGGACAAAGGGATCCGAGGCCCTTCCGTTAACCACCACCTGTGCAAGCGGTTGTTCATATAACAGTTTAACCCATCCAATGAACTTAGGACCAAAGCCAAATTTAGCGAGGGCAGCCCACAAATAAGGCCATTCCACCGTGTCGAAGGCCATCGAGGCGTCAAGGGAAACCAAAACGGCCGGTTCCGCAATAGACCCCGCCCTCGCCAAAACACCGTGTAGACGGCGAAGATTGAGTGCAGTGTTACGGTGGGGGATAAACCCAGATTGGTCAGGGTGCACCAGGTCGCCGATCACCGTGATCACGCGGTTCGCCAAAATTTTAGCAAGAACCTTAGGCTCCATATTCAAAAGCGAGATCGGCCGATATGACGAACAATGTTCCCGGGGCTTTCCGTCCTTGTGGATGACCACAATGGACACCAGTCTCTGATCTCGGGGAAGAAGCCCGAGATCTCGCGACGCCAAAAATGTCCGACGAAGGTACGGCGCCATTTTATCAGGACACAACTTATACAGCTCGACTGGTAGCCCATTCGGGCCCGAAGCCTTACCAGAACGAAGTGCACGGATAGCGAGCGCTACTTCATCGGTAGAAAAATCTGCCTCCATAAGCTCTCTGTCCGAATCCGAGAGGCTAGGCAACGCGATATCGCGGAGCAACAGGTGCGAGTCCTCCTCAGGTCTGTCCGAGACCGGCGAGTACACCTTCCGAAAATGCTGGGCAAAGACCTCAACGATCTCGACCGGGTCCACAACTCGCACACCATCCCCTCGCTCAATAACAGGCACAACACGATTCACTCTATCCCGCTTATCAAGCCAAGCAAGCAATTTCCCCGCCTTATCACCCAAATCATACAAGCGTCCCTGCTGTTCACGATTCATCGCTTTAGCCGCATCAGTCACCAGAGCTCTGTATTCAAACTGTTTAAGCGCCAAGGAGTGTAGGCTAGCAGGCGTAATCACAGATTCCATCTGTTCTTCCAATTCAGAGATATCGTTTTCAAGCTGTACCACTTCTTTAGTTCTGCGCCCCCTTTCGCTGGCAATCAAAGAGAGTGTCTGACCCGGGATCACAGTTTTACACGCCTCCCACAGAGTAACAGGGTCGACCCTTCATTCTCAGCAAAATAATATTCCATACATTTAACCACTTCCTTGCTAATGATGGGGTTACGAAGATGCCACGGGTTAATAGGAGCAACACGACCCCCGGACTCTAGCCGCACATCAATGGTGAGCCATAGTGGGGAATGATCCGAAATCCCCCTCGCAAGATGTCTAATTTCTCTCACGGAGACCATCTGTGCCGCTGGAATAAGAATATAATCGAGTCGCGATAGACTACCATGGGCCCCCGAGAAAAAAGTGTACTGGAGCAGGCCAGGGTGAAGTTGTCTCCAACAATCTGCTAATCCCAGTGTATCCATGAAACGGCCTAACCATAACTGCGACGTGGGGAGGGTTCTACAAGGGTGTCGATCCTCCTCTCCACTGACCACCGAGTTAAAATCTCCACCCACCACTAGTAAACCATCGGGGATCCCCAGGATTACCCCACCCAAATCCGAAAATGTGGTAGACTGTAGACCAGGGGGAACATACACAGACAAAATGGAAATCGTCTTCCCCTCCCATCGACCCACGACAGCAGCATAGCGACCCCTTTCATCCAGCACCTTGTCATCTACCTCGAGGGGGAGGGAGTTCCTTACCAAGATACCCGCCCCCCTCGACCCAGTGGTGAATCCAGAGTGTGCCACCAAACGGTAGCCTCGTCGATTCAGCGCACGGCACGTATTGCCCACCAAATGCGTTTCTTGTAGTAGAACAATATCCGGGGAGTGCCGCTTCAAGTACTGCAAAACTATCCCCCGTTTAATTCGATCCCCGAGACCATTAACGTTCCAGCTCAGCACCCTCAGCCCCCTATCCCCCATCCCAGACAAAAAACAACAGTCCCCCTCGCCACAGAGCAAGCACAAAGGATAAAAGAGCGACCAAATCAGAGCCTCGAAATAAACAAACAAGAAAAGACCCCCCCACCACCCCCCAAAGAACCCTCAACACACAACCCCCCTCCCTGCACCCCTGCGGTTGACCAGAAAGCCACCCCAACTTGCAGTGTGCCTGTCGCCCCATTAAACTAACCTACAAGAAGAGAGAAAAGTGTCCCCTGAGGAGGAAGAGTCCCGAGTCCAACCAACCCCGGGTATCCGTTGCGTATAAACATCGCTATCACAGAGCCACTGCAAAGCGTCCAATAATGACTCATCGGCACCGACTTACTACTCCAGGTCTTCCAGGCCGCCCTCGGCACCCCTCATATTCTCCGAGCTGGTATGCTGTGTCGGCAAAGTGTCCAGCCAGTCACTGGCCGCCTCAGGGCGATCAAAGAAAAATGTACGTTCGTTATGCTCAATCCGCAGGCGAGCCGGGAAAAGCATGGCATATTTCAGATCCATGTCTCTAAGGCGTCGTTTCACCCCCGTAAAGGCCATACGTTGCTTCTGCACTGCCTGGGTGAAGTCCGGATAGAAGCTGATCGAAAAATTTTCAAACTTAGTGGGACCATTGACACGGGAGGCCTGCAGGATAGCGTCTCTGTCCCGGTAATTAAAGATCCTGGCTATGATAGGCCTCGGAGCGGCCCCAAGCTTGGGCTTCCCGCCTGGAATCCGATGAGCGCGCTCCACTGCAAAAAGACTACTAAGACCCTTTGGTGACAAATAGTTCTGGATAAGGTCCTCAACCAGAAGATCCGTCGGTACTTCCGTGGAAGTCTCCGGAACGCCCACGATGCAGACGTTATTTCATCTGGCCCGGCTCTCGAAATCATCCAGCCGACGGGCAAACGAGTCCCTGGCCATGCGAAGATCACGGACCTCGGTCTGAAGATCTGAGACATCTGTAATGAGGCTCGCCGTCTTCACATCCAAAGATTTGACCCGTTCGTTGGTTTTCCCCAGGTCTGTCCTGATAAGGTTGACCTCAATCGCAACCGTATCCAACTTAGTAGCAAGAGTTTCATATTGCTGCCCCATCGCAGTCTGGATATTGGCAATGGCGCCCATAATATCTGCCAAAGTCGGCTCCTCATTCACAGGGGTACCGTCACCAGCCTCTCCGGGGGACTTGCTCGATCCACCCGGGGATCCCTTCGGGCGAGTAAAGCGGTCTATAGTCTGGGTCTGAGCGGCTCCCCCTCGATTCGGGCCTCTGGTGTGGCGCCTCTCGGGGTCCGTCCTGCCCGTCATAATGGTCGACGAGCTCCAAAGGGTCTTCCGAGATCTAGTCAGAATGATTCCACCTATGGCAAACAGAAGGAATCGAGAGGTCGAGGAACGACAGCCGAATGAGAGTCTGCGACTAGAGCAGGGCAGCAGTATCTACCAGCAATGAGTAGGCACCAACAATGACCGAAATCGAAACCGAAAGTACCACAGGGGCAGCGGAGGCGTCTCACCAGCCGTTGTTGTTCGATTGCCACCTGGGCACCTCGGGAACTCGAGCCCCTGGACGGCCACTGCCGTAGGCCTCAGATTATGGAGTGCAACAAGTCCCGTTCATCGAATTCTGGAAGAAGCTTTCGATATCAGCAGGGCATCAACGAGAAGCACCCGTCGTCTAAATCAGGATCTGTGTCAGGATAGATAAGGGTGGCGGAAGGGGTCTCGGAAACCCTCTGCTCACGCGTCCATCTTGGATCCGCGCGTAGCTCCCCCAGTGACCATTCTTGCTGCTGCATTTAACGTTGTTTTCAGGGGGGCGAGGTGAGATTTGTTTTTTGATATTTTTTTTTATTGAAATTAAACACACATACAGAAAAAACAAACAAATTCTCACAAGGCAGATACACAGTAGTACAGTATCATGAGTCCGTGCGGGCAGAGCTCAAAGGGTAGATGAATACAGTGCAATCGGCTAGTATGGGGATAGGGGCGGACAAGGAAACAAGCGGAATCATTAACAATAAATAAGAAATGAATGTCAATTAGGGGGATGAGGATACATCAACGGGCAAATCGTGTGGGGGAGTACATATATTACCACGATATGAGTTCCATTGGGACCAGATTCTACCCCATTTCTTGGGCCTTCCCCGGGAAAGGTACACAGTTTTCTCCCGGAACATGCACCAGTCCATGTTTTCTTTCCACCTAGATAAGGTGGGCGGTCTATGTGAACCCCAGAGCTGGGCAATGTCCCTTTTCGCGACCATATTTCCGAGGGTCGCCCATACAATCTGTGCTGAGCCGTAGTCGTTGGGCACCCAAACATTCAACAAACAGCACCTGGCCTCGGGCAGCAGGGACACACCCGTGACATCTTCCATGACATCATGTACTCGGGACCAGAACCTAACCATCTCCGGGCATTCCCACAATATAAGGAGAAAGGTACCAGACATCCCACAGCCACGCTTACATAACCCATCCAAGGAAAAACCCATTCGAACCAGACAGGGCCCAGTAACATATACTCGGGGAATAACCTTAAGCTGGACGAACCGCAAACGAGCAGGAATAGCGACCTCCTTGGGAGAGGACAAAGCAGCCTGCCAGTCCTCATCATCCAATTCCAGTCCGTCCGCACACCACGCGGCCCTGAGGCGAACCAGCAAGTCAGCTCTGGTATTGATAAGTTTTTTATAAATCAATGAGATCGTGCTGTCGGGCACATGACCATCCAAAATGCGGTCCTCCAGAGGGGAAGACTCAGGAATATCATCACCCGTAGCAAACACAGACAACAGAGCATGACGAACCTGGGCATACCTAAAGAATTCATTGTCACCAAGTTCATACTCCACTCGCAGCACGTCAAATGACTTGACAGTACCCTTCGACCACAGATCGCCCACTCTGCTGATACCAATCATATCCCATTTATCAAAGCCTTTCGTTTTCCACAGATGGCCCAAACATTCCGAATCATACAAAGGGGTGGCCCGAGTGAACCTACCACACCAACCCAAGGCAGCATTCGCATCACGCCACACTCTCACTGCAATCTTAGTGGGACCAGTCAGCGTTCCGCGGAGTCTTCCAGTGTATAACGCTCTGTTGAAGGTCCCCCCTGGCAGAATAAATCTGTCCATGGAGAACGCCGGTGCAGGGCCTGGTGCGTAGGTCGCATGATTAATCGCACTTACTGGGAGCCCAGTAATAGCGTCTGATGTCCGGGAGGGCTATACCGCCGTCATACCAGGTAAGTGTGAGTTTAGAAAGAGCAATACCGGCACCCCGTCCCAGACCAATTGTCTCTGTAGGCTCTCCACTTCACGAAAATAGACCGAGGCAATCGGGGCAAAGGAATTCTGAAGCGCATACAAAAATCGGGGTAGAGACATCATTTTAAAAAGCGCCGCTCTACCGAGGGGCGACAGCGGCAACCTACGCCAGCGAGCAACATGGAGCGTTAGCCGCTGAAGGGGGGGCAATAGATTAAACTCATAGCGCCTAGAGGGGTCCAAGGAAACATAAATCCCCAAGTACTTGAAACCGGTCTCTGTCACGTGAATCGGAAATCTACGCGGCAGCGGAGGGAGATCTCCCACCAAAACGTAGACGCAGGATTTAGCCCAATTAATAACAAGACCGGAGTTCTTTCCGAAAGAGGTCAGAACATCAAAAAGTACATTAAGGGACTTTTTAGGAGAAGTGAGATATAGGAGGATGTCGTCCGCGTATAGCGAGACTCTATCCTCGAAATCAGGAGTCCACCGGATGCCACGCATAGAAGGCTCCCAACGGAGCCACTCCGCCAAAGGTTCCAGGGCAAGAGCAAAAAGCAGAGGAGATAGTGGACAGCCCTGCCGGGTGCCCCGGACAAGCGTAAAAACGCAAGACACTTTCCGATTAACAACCACCTGGGCCAGGGGAGTCTCATAAAGAAGCTTCACCCAGGCTATGAAGCCCGGCCCAAACCCGAATTTCGAGAGGGCCGCCCAAAGGTAGGGCCATTCGATAGCGTCGAAGGCCATGGTAGCGTCAAGAGAAGCCAAAATGGCCGGTTCGGTAAGCGTCCCGGCTCTCGAGAGAACTCCGTGGAGCCTGCGCAGATTCAAAGCAGTATTGCGGTGTGGGATAAAACCGGATTGATCTGGATGGATCAAGTCCCCGATCACTGTTACTAAGCGATTGGCCAATAGCTTAGCCAAAATCTTGGGTTCGGCATTGAGTAAAGAGATAGGTCTGTATGAAGTACAACGATCCCGTGGCTTACCCTCCTTAGGCATGACGACGATAGTAGCGAGTCGTTGGTCCAAGGGGAGGGAGTCAGACTCCAGAGCTTCGAGGAACATGTCCCTTAAGTAGGGCGCCATTTTGTCGGGTCGCAACTTGTACAATTCAATAGGCAAACCATTGGGGCCCATCGCCTTCCCCGAACGGAGGGAACGAATAGCCACCGCAACTTCATCTACAGTAAGCGGAGCATCCATAATGACTCTGTCAGCGTCAGAAAGGCGAGGCAGAGCAATGTCCCGCAACAGCAATCGGGAGTCCTCCTAATCCCTACCACAAACAGAGGTATACACCGTCTCGAAGTGGTCCGCAAAACACTGTACGATCCCAGCAGGATCAGTGACACACTCACCATCAGGCTGCTCAATCACAGGTACCACACGGTTAACCCTCGCTTTATTGTCTAGCCACGCAAGCAATTTACCCGCTTTGTCACCCACATCATACAGTCGTCCCTGCTGCTCCCTATACATCACTTTCGCAGCGTCAGTTACAAGAGCCTTATAATCAGCTTGTTTCAAAGCAAGGGAGTGCAACTTCACATCTGAGACGCCCAATTGAAGATCGTCCTCCAAAGCGGTTATCTCAGATTCCAATTGCACCACCTCCATATTTGCAGCCTTCTTAGCAGCGACAATCAAGGACAGGGACTGACCACGTACAACAGTTTTAAATGCTTCCCATAGCGAAACAGCAGAAGAAACAGACCCCACATTATCATCTAAATAATTCTCAATAGCTTTAACCAGTGCCGAGCGGATCTTGGGGTTGCGAAAGTACCATGGATTAATGGGAGCAACTCTTCCCTCATCGCCTGCCCCGACCTCATACCGGAGCCACAAGGGGGAGTGATCGGAAAAACCCCTAGGGAGCTGACGGATTTCTCTGATGGAGGAGGATTGGACCGCTGGCATTCAGAAATAGTCCAATCTAGAAAGGCTGCCGTGTGCCCCAGAGTGTAAGGTGTACTGTAACTGTGTAGGGTGCAGTAGTCTCCAGGCGTCCACCAGCCCAAAGGTCTCTAGCAAATCACTCAACCACATTTGGGCCTTGGGCAGATCTCTGGGAGGATGACGATCAGAGGTGCCAGAAACAACCGAATTGAAATCACCACCCAAAATCAAAAGGCCCTCAGGAAGGTCCAAGAGGACTCTGCACAGATCAGCATAGGTTAAAGCCTGTAGACCCGGGGGGACATAAACTGAAAGTATGGACAGTGTCTTCCCCTCCCACCTACCAGTGAGCACCGCACAGCGCCCTCTGTCGTCAAGTTTCACCTCGTCAACTGCAAAAGGGAGGGAGGACCGAAGGAGAATACCAGCCCCCCTGGACCCAGAAGTGAATCCCGCATGGGCCACCAACCAATAACCGCGCCTATTCATTGCCTGACATGCGTTGCCTATTAAGTGCGTCTCTTGTAGGAGGACAATATCGGGAGAGTGACGCCTAAGGAATCGCAACACAATACTTCGCTTAATTCTGTTCCCTAACCCATTGACATTCCAGGATAACAGTCTCAACTCGCCAACCCCCATCCCCGAAACGTAAACAGAGCAGGACCCACATAGAACCCCATGATCAGTGCAAATGAAGAAAACAATACGATGCCTCGCGAGTAAACAAAAACACAAACACATCCCCCCACCACCCCCCAACGTGAACGTGTTACTCCCCCCACCCTGCACCCCTGCGTACGACTAAAAAGCCACCCCAACTTGCAGTGGGCCTGTCGCCCCATTACTAAACTAGCTACGCAAAGAACCCAGGAGGAGGAGGAGTCCCCATTCACCCCCCGCCACCCCCAGGGCGATATAGGCCTAACAGAAGACCAAAGTCCAGACTCAGCTGAAACAGCAGAAAAGTTCAGACGCCAGGATCCACGGGAACAATCTTCACTCCGCGACACCCCCGTCGGCTCCTTCGGGGTGCCCAGTATGTTCATCTCTTATAGGTAGAGAGTCGAGCCAGTCACTGACATTTTCAGGTCGATCAAAAAAGAAAACCCGTTCCCGATACTCAATCCGGAGCCTGGTGGGGAACAGCAGGGCGTACTTAAAACCCAAGTCCCGCAATCGTTTCTTCACTCCCTGAAATCCAAGTCTTTGTTTTTGAACAAGCGGTGAAAAGTCAGGATAAAAAGAAACGGAGGTATTTTCAAAGTTCACTGGGCCCTTGTCCCGTGAGGCCTGTAGGACAGCATCTCGGTCTCTAAAGTGGAACAGCCTGGCAATAATGGGCCTCGGGGGAGCACCCGGCTTTAGCCTTCCCGCCAGGGACACGATGAGCGCGCTCAACCGCAAAGAACTTGCTAAGTCCAGCGGTAGAAAGAAAATTGGTAATCAGGTCTTCCACCAGGAAGTCGACCCCCAGGATCTCGGGATTCTCCGGGACACCGGAAAGGCGCAAGTTGTTGCGACGGGCCCTGTTTTCATAGTCCTCGAGACGACGAGCCATCAGGTCATGCGAGGAACGTAGATTACCGATCTCAGTCTGGGCCTCCGTGACATCCGCAGTGAGACTAGATGTCTTTAAGCCCAATGACTCGACCCTCTCATTGGTCTTCGCAAGATCCGCTCTAATAAGTGTAATGTCAACGGCCACCGTGTCGATCTTAGAGGCCAAGTCCTCGTATTGCTGTCCCATAGCGGCCTGCATATTAGCAATGGCGCTCATGACGTCCTGCAAGGATGGGTCCGGAGACGCTGAGAAGACAGTCTTAGGATTATCCGGAGCGCGGCCCGCAGCGCCAGGTGACCCCTTGACCAGCGAGTAGTGATCAATGGTGTTCGACTGAGTTTGGCCACTACAGAGAGGTGCCTTGGTCTTGCGCTTCTCAAGAGGCGGTCCGGTGGCTATATTAGAAAAGGGACCCCGGAGGGGTCCACGCGACCTGGTGAAAATGGCCGGTCGTGAAGTGTCCAGGCAATCAACAAGTTCAAATCAGATTGTTGTAGGCACAAACAGGCCGGGATGTGGGCAGTTAGTCGGGCCAGTGCCGAACAACAATAAGACGACAAGCGAGCCGAAAGTGGATCAGGGCTACATCTCTTCCAATCAGAGCCGGGAGCAGAAAACGAAAGTCAAGAGGGGTCTACCAGAGTGGACCCCGACAGCCGTTGTTGATCAACTACTCCTCGGCCTGCCAAGCACCGGAGCCCCCGGTCCACCTCGGGGAGGGCCGCAAAAAGTAGAGACGACACAAAAGTGGATCCCACCGTCCAAATCCGATTTTTCAAAGAGTACGATGATCAGCAAGGATGTACGAACAAAAGCCCGTATTCGAAATCAGGATGTAGTCAGGATATACGTGAAGGGCGGCGCAGGTCCGGGGAGCCCTGTGCTCACGCGACCATCTTGGATGCCCGCGAAGCTCCTCCTCCGCGAGGTGAGATTTTGATGTCCCAGTCAGGGCTGCAATCCCGTAATTAATTCTGGAGATCACTAGTGCTTGGGTGGCTTGTTGAAGGTCTTTGGGTGGAAGGAAGGGTTTGATTTTGTACAGTAATTTCAGATTGAGGAAGGCACTTTTTGCGTATATTGAGATATGTTTTTTCATGTTTAGTTTCGGGTTTAAGGTGATACCTAGCGATTTTACCTAATCCGCCAGGATGAGGTTGCCATTGAGGGCATCGATAGCTTTGAGCCATTCCGTGATTTGTGGGTTTTCGTCTTTATTGGAGATGATTAGTATTTCCTTTTTCTCTTGGTTGAGTTTTAGGTGATTGTTTGAGAGCCAGTCTTGTACCTCCCTGATCGTGGCATTGAGTCTCTGGATGTCAGCAAAGGAGGAGGTTGCCAGGTATAGTTGTGTGTCATCCGCATATAGATGAAAAGCAATGTTAGATTTCCTGAGTAGGGAGGTAAGGGGTTTGATGTAGATGTTAAAAACCTGAGGGGAGAGCACTGATCCTTGTGGAACACCCCTGTTAACAGGGTGGAGGTCGGACTCGAAGTTTTTAATTTTTATTCTTTGTGAGCGGTTGTGCAGAAAGGAAGAGAACCAGTGGAGTACTGTCTTTTCTAGACCTGCCCTTTCTTGTAGAGTCTTGATGAGTAATTTGTGATCAACTGTATCGAATGCAGCCAATAGGTCTAGAAGGATGAGAAGGCAGCATTGGTATGAGTCCAGTGATTTGTGAAGATCGTCTATGACATTAAGGATTGCAGTTTCAGTGCTGCAGCCCTTTCTGAAGCCTGATTGGTGGGGTCTAGGAGATTGATGTTGTCCAGGTGTTGGGTTAGCTGAGGAAGTACACATCTTTCCAGGATTTTGGACAGAAGGGGTAAGTTTGAAACCGGTCTGAAGTTGTTAAGATCATCAGTGTCTAGCCCAGTCTTTTTCAGTATTGGCGTGACTTGGCCAACTTTGAGGCAATCCGGAACGACTCCTGAGCTCAGTGAGCTGTTGATGATCTTGCACCATATCGGAGCAAATAGAGGGCCTCATTTACGACGTTTTGGCGCAGGGCAGCGCCGCAAGAAATCTTGCGGTGCTGCCCTGTGTCAAAAAAAGTGCAGAAATGTGCAGTATCTATGAAATACTGCGCATTCCTGTCCTTTTCCCCAGCGCTGGCGTATAATGGGCTGCAATGCGAAAAAAGAAAGCACCCTTGCACAATGGTGCAAGGATACCTGTATTGCAGAGAGGATTCTTTTTGTGCAGGTACCTTCCTGCACAAAAACAATCACGAGAGGTGTATTCCTCTTTCTATGTGTGCTGCAGAATGCAGAACACTTACAAAAAGAAAAAACAAGTGGAAATAAAGGTATTTCTCCTTGTTGTGCCTACCTTACGCCTCCCCTAGGGAGGCGTATGTAGGCTTTTGACTCATTTCCAGATTTACGAAATGTAGTAAATCTGGGAATGTGTTAAATGTCTTGGGTGTTACGTGGGAACACCCACCGTGACGTCCATGGCACGCCTCCCAGTCAAAGGGTGAGGCAACGCAGCCAATTGCACTACGTTGGGTTAGTCTATATCTAAAGGCCATGAAAAGCCACGCAGAGTGGCTTCATGCGGCCTTGTAGATATGGTCCTGCATTGTGTGCCACCGGACCGTCACTAAAAGTGACGCTCTGGTGGTGCACAGGGACTTGTAAATAAACGTTGTAGTGTTTTAGCAACGAAACAATTGGAACACACCCATGTCTGACTTGTTCTCACTGTGGATATATTATTAAAGATAAATACACATATCATCCACGTTATTAGGGGTCCTCACTACTTGCAATGCACACGTTTGCATACATTTGATTAAATGTATTTTTGGTTTGTGCATGCTACTTGGGGAAGACAAAGAGAATAGTAAAACTGAGATGTAGAGAGCACAAGTGACACCTAACAAAATATTCTAAAATCATCAGTAGCAAATAATTGTAATGAGAGAAAACTATTTGCAATAAGGGAACTTTCAAATTTTAAAGGTAGTTCTGGAGTTACAACGAGGAAAGAGCAAAAGTTTTACACGAAAGGAAAGCGTACTAGATAAATCCATTAGACACTGGTTAGTCGCTAGGCCAAAATGAACTGGATGACTTGTTTTTGGGATTAGAATTATGTTACGGATTTAAAAAATAAAAATAAAAAGCTTTATAAACAAAATGACTACTTAGCTGTCATCAGCACCAGCCGGGAGGACAGATGAGTTAAGGACTACGTCAGAAGCAAAGGACGGTGGGGAAATCTGACAAATAATGGCGGGGGGTTCTGAAGCTTGAATCCGGATAGAAAACTGCAATATTAGGAAGAAGTGAGATACGGACACTGGCCGTTTGCGGGGTTGCTCACATGAAGTAATGGGATTCATAATTTAATATTTTTAGTTTACGCTCGTAGTGTATTAGTGCGTTACATATATTTATTTCACACTGCTGAGAAACTAATTTGGTTGCTGATTTTATTATCCTGAAGAAGGAATGAAACATAACTCACAATACAGAGGGAGTTATAAAATATCCATCACGATTGGATGAGTCTGATATGAACGACATTATTGATGCATGAAAAGCATGGATTGATTAAAGACTGATTAATAAACTTACTAGCCCAAAAATATTAAATACATTGAAAAATTATTGAAAGTGAATTTGATTGATTGATTGATAGGCTTTATTTCGATATAAAAATACCAGAAAAGCTTGTACAACAATACAAAATACAGCATAAATAACGATCACATTCTAAATACACACACATGATTTAAACAGAAGGAAGTATTAAAACAATTAAAACCGAATTAAATTGACAAGGAAAGCC